>NC_071988.2:189355000-190003000 GCF_028885655.2 Pongo abelii
CAAGTCAATAGCAAAAACTCCAAAAAAAAAAAAAAAGAATGGCCAACGGACTTCAGCAGACATTTATTCAAAGAAGACATCAAATAGCCAACATGTATATGAAAAAGTGCTCAACATCATTAATTTTCAGAGAAATGCAAATCAAAACTACAATCAGATGTCACATCATACCTGTTAGGATGTCCGTCGTAAAAGAACGAAGATAAGTTTGTGGGAGTTTGTGGAAAATTGAAACTCTTGTTTATGCACTGTTGATGGGAACATAAAATGGTGGATCATCTGCAAAAAAAATTAATAGTATGTACTTTCCTCAAAAACAATCTCACATAATTCAGCCACATAATTCAGCAATCTCACTTCTGGGTATACAGCCAGAAGAATTGACATCAGGATTTTAAGGCGATATCTGCACTCTCATGTTCATAGCAGCATTATTCACAATAGTCAAGACATGGAAACAGTACCAATCTATTAATAGATAAATAAAGAAAATGTGGTATATACATATAATGGAAAAACATTCAGTATCAAAAAAAGAAGGAAATCTTGTCATTTGTTACAATGTGGATAAGCCTAGAGGACAGTATGGAATGAGAAACAAACCAGGCACAGAAAGAAAAATAGATAGCTTGATTCCACTTACATGAGGTATCTATAATGCTCAAACTAGTAGAAGCAGAAAATACAATTGTGGTTTACAAGGACTGTGAGAGGGGAGAATGGGGAGTTCTTCCATGGGTATAAATAAAAGAGAAAGAGAGAGACAAAGATATGATTAACCTTAAATATATAACTTTGAAAAGTACACATTTTTATAATGAATGAATGAAGCGATTATCTCATAAAAACTTATAAAGAACCACAAAAGAACAAAAGAAACCCAGGAAAGCCTGTTGAAACTATAAAGCAAATACAAAAATATTAATTTAAAAAAATGGAATTGATAAATAACTTTAGAAATGTTTGGGTAAACATGGAAAATATCTAGGTAACCTAATCTAGGAAAACAAACAAGACTAATGCTCCATATTGGCCTCTGACTATATAAATAATCGCATATTCTGAAGAAAACATGTTAGTAATACAAATATCTTTAGCCCCTTTGTAGGCAAATAAATTTAAAGAATTTAGAAGAAACTAATGATTTTCCATAAAAATATAAATCACCATTACCGACCACAAAAAGATAAAAAAAATTATAATCTATACTAAAAGTGCTAACTGGCACAAATGAAATTGAAAAAAATGGCCTGGTAGGGGTTGTTACATAGATTAATTCTCCTCAAATCTTCTAGAAGCAGATAATTATAAAGTTAAGTAAGTATTAGAAAGTTAAAGAATGGAATCTTGTGGGGCCCAGCATAACACTGACTTAAAAATCTAATACCTCACTCATCATATCAGAATACATCTTGGGTATATCAAACATTTAAATTATAGAAACAGAATCTTTAAAAAATGTTTATTGACTTTGTAATCTTAGAATGGGGAACACATTGTTTAGCATAACCAAAGTCCAGAAAGCAAAAACATCAAAATAGTTAAATCTGATAACATTAAAAGAAAATAATTTTTAGGCAAAACAAATTAAGCATCCAAAACAAAAGCAAAACAATAGCAAAAACTGAGAGAAAATATATTTGATACACACAACATAGGATCAATTCATTTATTATGCAAAAAAATAAGAAAATGTTTTACAATTCAATGGAAAAAAGATTAAATTGATAGGTACAGAATAGAAAACATCTAATTTAAGTGAGTTTAAAAAATTTACTTAGTGCATATGTTAAACAGAAAATAAATATTATCACGCTTTAAGCGTTCAATGGATGTTAGCAAAATCTATGGACAAAAGATGGGGGTATTTTTTAAAGAGTTCCTTTAACATTTATAAGACATAATATAAACTGCTCAGTAACTCAAGAAAGAGGAGGAAATTAGTTTATCTACATACCTATTGAAGACATTAGTGTGTCTCTCAACTAACAAGTCTTCTTTACCAAGTTTCTGTACCATTTTAGAATTTTCTTCTTATAAACATTTACTTTTTTCTTATATTTTGGAAATGTATGGTATTGCTGTTCAGGGTAATGCTACTGTTGTTGTTAATCCTGTTTCAAATATTGTTTCTAATTGATTGTTGATGGCTGTAGTAAATCAAATAAGTTAATTGTAAATAATGGCAGTTATTTCTTCGTCATTTGATGAAGTTATGTCCTTGTAGTTTACATGACTTTTTCATAATTTTTATGTATTTAAATTGGGTAGGATCTCTAATAAAATACTAAGTAATACTGGTGAAAGGAGATTTTGGTGTTTTTTCCTCTATTATGTAATGATAATTTATCTGTTTTCTTATTAGATTTTTGCTGTTATAACAGAATACCTGAGACTGGTAGTTTAAGAATGGCAGAAAATTTGTTTCTCAGATTTCTTGAGACTGGGATGTCCAAGATTAAGGTGCTGGCAGGTTTGCTTGTCTGGTGAGGGTTGCATCCTCCAGAGGGAAGAAACACTGTTCCTCATGGAGAAAGCTAGAAGGGCAAAAAACAAGCTAGGAGAATACTGCCTGAAGCCTCGTTTATAGAGTATTAATCCCATTCATGAGGGATAAACCCCTCAGGGTCTATTCACTTCTAAAAACATTATGACATTAGCAACACCTAAATTTTGGAGAGGACATATTCATATGTCAGTGAGGACATATAGTATTCACTATTTCTTCGTTAAATATAATGATTGTTATAGATAACTGATTTTTATGTTGACATGGTTTTCCATCTAAATGCAATTTTCACATACTTTTATCAAAAGCTTTTTAACGTCACATGATTCTCCCTCTTCTCCCCCAAGTTTTCATATGGCAAATTAAATGAACAGACTTCTTATCACATAGGGATAAATCACGATCAGTTATGACTTATTAATATATTATTTAATTTTATTTTCTAATATTTTAGGTTTAGATTTTGTTTTCACAAGGGAGATTTCTCGCCAGGATTTTCATGTTTAGAATTCAAGTCAGAATCCTCCTTCATGTGTATCAAACAAATCCACAAGAAAAAAACAAATAATCCCATAAAAAAGTGGGCAAATTCCATGAACAGGCATTTCTCAAAAGAAGATATACAAATAGACAACAAATGTATGAAAAAAATGTTCAGTATCACTAATCATCAGGGAGATGCAAATTAAAACCACAATGAGATACTTACCTTACTCCTCCAAGAATGACCATTATTAAAAATAATAAAAAAAAGATATTGGCATGGATGTGGTGAAAAAGGAACCCTTAAACATTGCTGATGGAAATGTAAATTAGTACAACTTCTGTGAAAAACAGTATGGAGATTCCTTAAAGAATTAAAAGTAAATCTACCATTCGATCCAGCAATCACACTACTGGGTATCTATGTAAAGGAAAAAATATCATTATATGAAAAAGATACATGTACATGTATGTTTACTGCAGCCCAATTCACAATTGCAAGATATGGAACCAAATTAGGTGGTCATTGATCAACGAATGGATAAAGAAAATGTGGTATGCAGCACACCAGCATGGCACATGTATACATATGTAACAAACCTGCACGTTGTGCACATGTACCCTAAAACTTAAAGTATAATAATAATAAAAAGAAAATGTGGTATATATACACCACGGAATACTACTCAGCCATAAGAAGGAATTAAATAATGTTTTTTACAGTAACTTGGATGGAGCTAGAGGCCATTATTCTAACTGAAGTAACTCAGGCATGAAAAACCAAACACGGTATGTTCTCACTTATAAGGGGGAGCTCAGCTATGACTACGCAAAGACGTACAGAATGATGTAGTGAACTCTGAAGACTTAGAAGGGGGAGGTTGGGAGAGCAGCGGGGGACAAAAAGCTACATATTGGTAAAATCTCAGAGCTACCACTATATAATTAATCCATGTAACCTAAAACTACTGGTACCCCAAAAGCTACTGAAATTTAAAAAATATTAAATAAGAATTCTCCTTCACTTGCAGACTGAATATGGAAATATTTTTGTTTTGTACCATGTTCTTATGTAAACTGGTAGAAAACTGGTAGTGCCCCTTGTTGAAGCAGATTAAATAGAAGTAATTCATCATATTATTTTGGCTTGTTTTTATTCAGGTGGTAGATTTCAGAATACCTTTTATGAGTTTTGATCAATTCAAGTTTCTAATGCATGAAATTACATTTCCCAAGAAATTTATGCATTTTTCTAGTCATTTGCATTTATCTAACTCTAGTTGTACAAAATATGCTTCTAGAATGTTTGTATTCTAAATATATATTTTAGTCTTTTTCTGTGTTTCTCATTTTGTTCTTCAGTTCTTTTACATTTGTGATCATATGTTCCAGAGGTTTATTGATCCATTCTTCTTTTTCTTGTATATTTGGTTTTATTTATTTTATTCTTGTGGGTTTTTGGAAATAATTTTGTGTTTTTTAAAGTTATTTTTGTTTTCTAATAAAATTATTCTATATTGTTTTGATTTCTAGTGCATGTTCTTAAAGGCTAAAATTTTCCCTCTATTTACTATTTTGAGCGCATCACACAATTTTTTTATATATAATGATACATTGTCATTTAATCCTCAATAATTTTTAATTTTTATTGTTTAATCTTCAAAGAGTTATCTAGGTGTATGCATTTTTAAACATGCCAGTAGATTATTTACTTGAACATATATATTCTTTAAGTTTTGACTCATATTACATAGATTGTGGCTTGAAAAAACTTACTTCAAATTTTGGATGGGATTTTCTTTGTGGCCTACTACATGATCATATTCTGTGAATGTTCAGTGCTCATTTGAAAATAATAGATTTTTCCTGTTAATTACAGTCATATATGTATATCTCTATAGATACATTATATATGATCATGTTTGAAAATTTTCTTATCCAAAACCTTGCATCCTTACTTGTGTTTTACTAAGCCATCTGTTGTTTTCTGAGAGTTGTGATACTAAGAAATTATGATTTTTGTCAATTTCTTATTAAATTTCTATCAGGTTTATTCCATATGTAAAATCTATGATGACTTTTGCATAATATATATGTTTCAAATTCTGGCCCCAAATGTGCCAGCAACTTTTGAGCTCAAAACTAAGTCAAGAGTTTATTTCCTCAATGTCCCTTAGCAATAAGACAACAGGTGAAACCAGATGACTTCTAAGGGTCCCGCCAAATCTATCATTCTTTGACGTTAATTTATAATGAATTTATTTTAAGGCCCCTTTGAGAACCACTTTTTCACAATAATTTTTTTCTCTATTACCGTAAAAATTAAGGAAATGCACGAAACCTAAGGATCAAAGTATTGTTCCTCACGGTGAGGAAACTTTCCTTTCCCATCTGAACTGAACTTAAATACAAGCACAGAAGGAAAGCTTGTAGAATTGGCATCTTCTCTCTGTGAGACTGGGTTCGGGTCTCCAGAAACTGCATGAGATATATCACTCGTTAATTAGTCTTCCCCAAAAGACACTGGAATTGAATTTTTCACCTTCCCAATACATTATTAATATTTTTCATACCATTACAGTCTTGAACATATAATTTTAAATGATTTCATAGTATTACTTTATATGATTGCACTATCTTGAAATTAACTAATTCCCATTGTTATATCTTTGCATTGTTACAAATATTTTGTACATCAACATAACTAAATTGAACTTTCATGGTGATTTATCCCAGGTAAAACTAAAAAGGTTCTGAAACAATTTTTTACAATTATTAGCAATTAGCCTGTAGCAATCTATTTTTATGCCAGCTGTTGCTCTTAATTTAATTGCATTAACCAGAGAAACCTAATAAGCAGCTCATTGATAGAAATACGATTATCATAGAATGCTTAGCAATTCTTAAAGTTGTCTTGTGGGACCAATTTAATTGCTGCAAGTAGAAAGCTTCAACCATGTCACGACCTTCTCATGTGTGTGTTTGTTGCTAGAAACATGATGAAGTTTAGTAATTTATCTTCAAAAGACATGAAATCAACATAAATAGACTTTTTGGCATACTGTACTGTTTATGTACAGTGACAAAGAGTATGAATATTTCAGAACTTAGATTTATTTTAAAACCTCATACAATATATTTCAAGATTTAAAATGTTTAGCAAAAAAAGTGAAGAAAATACCTGCTTAGACTAAAAGAAAGTATTACAAAAAAAACCTAATAGAAGTTGGGAACATAGGCCCAGCCCTATGAATTACGTTTTAACAACCAAAAGCACCTCAGAAAACAAAAAATCATTTAAAATGTTTGTTGTTCTGAGTATTTCTACAACATTATATCTCATTTATTCAGTAAATCACCTTTGTGATTTCATGATTATTCTATTTTGATAAACATTTTTTGAGAGTAATACAAATATACTTGACAAAAGCAAATGTGATTGACTGCCTAAATGCTGAATTATTTTATGGTCAACCTGATTATCTTAGGAAATTAATTATTTACCCATTTCCCATTTTTCCCGAGAATACTCTGTCTCTAATCCTATAGCATATACATTCCTGTTACATTAGGATTAGAGACCAGTTTTGTTTTTAAAGAACTCCAAGAACAGTTTTTATGTCTTATTTTCACATTGAAAATCAGTCACATTTTCTTCAGCCTCAAAGAGAATGTTTATGTAAAATTAAATGAGCGCTGGCAGTGAGTTCCACTTTTTTTTTCTAAACAGAAAATGGGTTCATAAGACAAATACTTTCTTGTAATCAATACAACATTTAAAAATAAAAGCTATACTTTTCAGTCTGACACCTCACGTTAATTTAATAATAAAATACAAATTAGAGGTAAAGATAAAGTGTGTAAAAATATCTTTAGCTTTCCTGGGGATTCTATTTTAACATCGGAAGCAGAAACATTCACTTGTCTCTTAAAAGCTTCTATCATGGCCGGGCGCGGTGGCTCAAGCTTGTAATCCCAACACTTTGGGAGGGTGAGGTGGGTGGATAACGAGGTCAGGAGTTGAAGACCAGCCTGGCCAACATGGTGAAACCCCATCTCTACTAAAAATACAAAGAAAAAAAAAAATTAGCCAGGCATGGTGGCGGGCACCTGTAATCCCAGCTACTCGGAGGGCTGAGGCAGAGAATTGCTTGAACCCAGGAGGCGGAGGTCACAGTGAGCTGAAATCATGCCACTGCACTCTAGAAGACTGTCTCAAAAAAAAAAAAAAAAAAAAAAAAAAAAGCTTCAATCATTTGTTGCTATGTTTATTCTGGAGAAATTTCCTTTACATATTGAATATTCTATGAACTCACCACATTTTGTAGGTATAGTTCAAAATTCTCTAGAATATCACTAACTGGCTATATGCTATGTCAACAATAGCAACAACATCAAAATTTCATCAAAGACCTGAATTTTCCATTTTAAGTCCAGTGAGGTAAAACTGCCTTGAAATTTCAGAAAAAAACATGACTCAGTGGTGGTTGCCCTTTCTTCTTTCTTTTCATCATACTTTTTCAATTATGATTCTGCTCTTGCAATTTAAATTTTTAAACCCTTTTTTAAAATTCAACTCATTACAGACTGGCTTAAATCCTTACCACTTTACTAAAAATAGTAGCCTGGGTTTCACATTGTTTCCCACTATCTATAAGCTACTTTATCTTTCTGCAGCACTTGACACAACAAAACCTACTCATTCTTGGCTTACATAAAACCAATCCATTCTGTTCCTTCTCAGCTCCTACTGAATCCTTCACTCTCTCTTTTTCTGGCTTGTCAACTTGTTCTTTTTTTTTTTTTTCTTTGAGGCAGAGTCTTCCTCTGCCGCCCAGGCTGGAGTGCAGTGTTGCGATCTTGGCTCACTGCAACCTCTGCCTCCCGGGTTCAAGCGATTCTTGGATTACAGACATGCACCACCATGCCTGGCTAATTTTTGTATTTTTAGTAGGGATGGGGTTTTGCCATGTTGGCCAGGCTGGTCTTGAACTCCTGGCCTTAAGTGATCTGCCTGACTGAGCCTCCCAAAGTGCTAGGAGCACAGGTGTGAGCCACCACGCCCAGCCTTCAACTTAATCTTAAATGCTAATGTTTCTTAGATTTCTAAGGTAGACTATTATTTTTTTTCTCTACATAGATTTACATTCATTTCTTATTGGATCTTAGATATATTCACTGCTTTTATGTTTCTTCACCTGAATAACAAATGTGACCTACATAGCCTATATCAAACTGAAATCGTTGTTTTATTTTGAATCTTTTCTTCAGTATTTTTCCTGAATAAATATCTTTGAAGAGCTTTAAAGTTATAGAAAAACTGAGCAGAAAGTACAGAAAGTTTTCATATATTCCCTCTCCAATACTCACCAATTTCCCCTATTGACATTTTTCATCAGTGTGGTACATTTGTTACAATTGATGGGCTGATATTGATGTATTACTATTAACTAAAGTCCCTAGTTTACATTAGGATTCATTCTTTTGTGTTCTACATTTTGTGGGTTTTGAAAAATGTATAATAACATGTATCTGCCATTACAGTATCATATGAGATAATTTCACACCCTCAAAATGCCCTGAGGTATACCTATTCATCCCTCCTTCCCTCCTCCAAAAACCCTGGCAACCACTGATCTTTTTTACTGTTGTCATAGTTTTGCCTTTTCAGAACATCGCATAAGTGGAATCATATAGTCTGCAGTCTTTTCAGGTTGGCTTCTTTCATAGCAATATGCATTTAAGATTCTTTCAAGTTTTCTGTAGCTTAATAATTCATTTTCCTGTCTTGCAGAATAATATTCAATTGTCTTCATATACCACAATTTATATATCCATTCACCTATTCAAGGACCTCTTGGTTGCTTCCAGGTTTTAGCAATTATGAATAAAGCTGCTATAAATATTTCATTGCAGGCTTTTAATTGGACATTACTTTCCAACTCATTTGGGTAAATATCAGAGTGTGATTGCTTGATCACATAGTAAAAATATGTTTGGCTTTGTAAGGAACTGCCAAACTATCTTCCAAAGTGGCTATACCAGTTTACATTCCCGCAAGCCATAAATGAGAGATGCTGTTGCTACACATCCTCACCAGCATTTGCTGTCATCGGTGTTTTATATTTTAGTCATTCTGATAGATGTGTAGTGGTATTCCATTGCTCTTTTAATTTGCAATTCCCTAATGACATATGACATGGACCATCACTTCATATGCTTATATGCAATCTGTATATATTCTTGGTGAGGTGTCTCTTCAGATCTCTTTCGCCCATTTTTTTAGGTTGTTTCTTTTTATTGTTGAATTTTAAGGATTTTGTGTGTATTTTAGATAGTTCTCTGTTATCAGATATGTGTTTGGTCAATATTTTCTTCCAGTCTCTGGCTTATCTTTTCATTCTTTTAACAGTGTTTTGGCAGGGCAGAAGTTTTAAAATTTCAATGAAATTCAACTTATCAATTTTTTTTTCATGGACCATGCTTTCGAAGAATTCATTGCCAAACCCAAGATCCTTCTAGGTATTAAATTAAGTTTAGTTGAAAGCTATCTTACATATTTTAAGTGCAGCCTGAAGGTCTCTGTGTACATAGAAAGTATAACCTAACTGGATGTGTAAACAGACTGTAACTTTCCCTTGTACCAATCACCAAGCTTCAGCCAGTCCGTGGCAGTCAACTGTTCAAACCATGTTAAATAAGGCAAATGCTGTGCTATAACTAATCTGGCTATTGGTGTACCTCACTTCCATTTTCTGTGCCTTCCTTTCCTTTTTCTGTCTGTAAATCTTCTTTGACAACATGGCAGTGCTAGTCTACCTCATCCCATTTTGGTTTGGAGGCTGCCCGATTTTTCAATCATTCTTTGCTCAGTTAAACTCTGTTAACTTTACTTTGTCAAAAATTTCCCTTTAACGTAAGAGTTTATAGTTTTGCATTTTACCTTTAGGTCTACAATTCATTTTCAGTTCTTTTTTTGTGAAAAGTATAAAATCTGTCACTTTTTTACATATGGATGTCCAGTTGTTCCAACATCATTGACTGCAAAGACTGTCTCTTCTGCATTCAATTGCCCTTGCTCCATTGTAAAAGACCAGTTAACTATATTTGTGTGGTCAATTTCTTAGTTATCTATTTGTACCATTGATCTATTTGCCTATTCTTTCACCAGTACCACACTGTAATTATTATTGACGCTTTAGAGTAAGTTTTGAAGTCTGACAATATCAGCCTTCATTATTTTTGGCTATTACTTTGGCTATTCTTGGTCTGTTGCCCTTCAATGTTTTTTTCTAACAATGACATCAAAGTACATCCATTCTTAATTTTCTCCTCTTTGTCTTCACCCACCAACATTGACATCACACTCTTGTGAACCCAATCATCTCTTCTGAAATTGTATAAAATCTGCTCTCTTATGTGTCATCACACTGTCTTCATTCAAACCCGTACCTTTTACCTGTAATAAGTCATCCTTCCTGCTATTCTTGGTATCAGTCTCTTCCCTTTGTAGTTTACCTCTGCTACTTTCAAAGATGTCATATATTTACAAATTGAGGTAATGTTTGCCTCAATTAGCAAAATTAAATAAAATTCAGATAATATGAAATATTTAATGAGTTTTAATAAATACTTACTTAATCTAGTCATGATCCCAGTGAAGATTTAGAAAATGTTAATCTCTCCAGAAAATCCCCCAAAGGGCACTTCTGGTCAATCTTCATCTCTCTTAACAATTCATTGTTATGTTATATATATATATGCACATACATACATATATATGTACACATTATATATATGTTAATAGATTCGTTTGGCTTTTCTTTAACTTCATATAAGTGAATTCACACAGTACATACTCTTTTGTGACTAGCTTTTTTGCTCAGCATAATATTTCTGAAATTTATTCATGTTGTCCCATTTTAAAGTAGGTTACTCATTTTTATTACTAAGTAGTATTCCACTGTATGCATATATCACAATATGCTTGTCTACTCTGCCATTAATGGACATTTGGATTTAATACAATTTTTGGCTATTATAAATAATACTATTGTAAAATTCTTTTGCAATTTAAATATATATTTAAATATATATATTTAAATATATATTTAAATATATATATAAAATAAGTGTGTGTGTGTATATATATATACACACACATTTCTCTTGGGTTAATAAGTAGGAATAGAATTCCTGGGTCATAGGGTAAGTTTATTTGTTTAACACTGTGAAAAAAGCTGCTGAACACTTTCCTAATGTGATGTACATTTTACACTCCCACAAATGTTTGAGTGCACCAGTGACTCGCATATTCTTCTCAACTTTTCGTGTCATTAGTCCTTTTAGTTTTTGACATCTGGTGGGTGTTTAATGGTATTTCGTTGTTGCTGTCAGAATGACAATTTAAAAATTAAACAAGTTCATACCGTCTCTTCTTTCAACACCTCTGGTGAGTTGGTAGCTTCCTGCTGCTTTAAAAAAGAAAGTCCCTCTTCTCAACATCACAAAAGGATCTTTCACAGTGCTCCTAGAACATATCGTGTCATGGGATCATACTTCCAGTCCCATCTTCGTCTATTTTCTTACTCTTATTCTTCTGTTCTTAATGCAAGGATTAAGCATTCCTTGAATATTCGGTGCCTTCTCCTATCTCTGTGCTTTTTTGTATGCTGATTCCTCCCTATTGGAGGCCACTTGTTTTCAACTCTCTGGGAAAATAATTTTTATTCGACCAGCTCAGATGCCCCCTTTCTCTGGAAACTTCCTCTATTTCTCTATGCAATGCTAGTAGATACTCCTTCTCCATGTTCCCAGGAAATACTGTATCTTGTTCCCATGTTTCTATTTTAGCCTCTATACTTTATTTTAATTAATTTTTCATGCCAATATCTTCACCGGATGACAGCAATGTCCCTAAAACCAGAGTGTCAGAGGCGTGTGAACCAGAGCAACTCCATCTTGAATAGGGGCTGGGTAAAATGAGGCTGAAACCTACTGGGCAGCATTCCCAGACGATTAGGCATTCTGGGTCACAGGATGACGTAGGAGGTCAGCACAAAATACAGATCAAAAAGAACTTGCTGATAAAATGGGTTGCAGTAAAGAAGCTGCCTAAAACCCACCAAAACCAAGATGGCCATGAAAGTGACCTCTGGTCGTCCTTGTTGCTATATTCCCACTAGGGCCCTGGCAGTTTACAAATGCCATGGCAACGTCAGGAAGTTACCCTATATAGTCTAAAAAGAGGTGGCATGAATAATCCACCCATTGTTTAGCATATCATCAAGAAATAACCATAAATATATGCAACCAGCAGCCTTTGGGGATGCTCTGTCTATGGAGGAGACATTCTTTTATTCCTCTACTTTCTTAATAAACTTACTTTCACTTCACTCTATGGAATCACCCTCAATTCTTGCGTGAGATCCAAGAACCCTTTCTTGGGGTCTGGTTCGGGACCCCTTCCCTGTAACAAGAGTATATGAACAATTTAACATTGTACCCTAAGCTTCAGAATAGTGACTATCAGTCAAGACCTATTTATTAAAAGAAAGAATAACATGTTTGCCATCTTCTTTAGTCTTCAGTATGGGAAGAATGTCCCTGTGTTTCACAGAGAAGGGAGAACAAAACACTGTCTTTAAAGGAATGATTTTTGAGTTTTTGCTCTATATTTGATGTCCCCCAAAATCCATTCTCCAAAAACATCCTAATTTATGATTAAATTCTATGTGTTTGCCATAAATTTCAACTGAAATTTATTAATGGAAACATGACTTTAGATATTTTAATTGAGCCACCTGAGTAAAAGAATTGGTAATCATATATTAAATTATACCTTTAAGATCTTTGGCTTTTTCATATATTACTTATGTTCAATAAGTTATTTATGTAAGTATTGGTTTAAGGGAATTTACAATATTTAACTAACAGATTTCCTAGTGTTTCTTGAAAATTTTAACCAAGCTAATTTTTCTAATAAAATGTCATAGAAAATTTATTTATTCTTAACCTCTATAAAGGTTAATGAGTAAAGGACAAATAAAATGCACTTAAATCAATACATTGATGGAGTGTCAAAAAACCTGATAATTCAATAAGAGCTGATTCCATGGGTTGACTAAATCTCCTACCACTTTTTCCTTACCGGCATGGCCTGCCTATCAAACTGTCAGATATTAACTTTTGATCTAGTGGCCTGGTCTTGACCAATGAGATATGAGAGTCTGAAGAAGACTGTCTGGAGAAGACATTCCTCCCTGAAAAAAAAAAAGAGATGTATGAATACAACTCTCATCAAACTGTCTCACCAATCTGCCCCTAAATTGGGACACTGAATGGGTGCTCTAAGAATGTGTCCTCTATGAGCCATTTTACAATTATGAACTGGAAGATAAAAAGCCAATGCACTGTGAATGTCTAGCTAACCACCCTCATCTGTGAGAACTTCTATACACAGAAATAAGCCTCTAACTGGAGATCTAGAAGACATGTTTTGGCCCTGGTTCATAATTGACTATAACCCTGACTCAAGCTGGAACAGTCAGATTCTCTCCCACAGAAATTAGGAAATGGCATTGAAGAATTCCTGCCAGTCTGGGCTGAACACCAAAATGAAACTATAAATGCAGAGTTTGATGCCGAGGATGCCAATTCTATAAAAGTAGGTCATCAGAAAAAAAGAACACATGAAATAGATACACAAATCCTTACCCTGCTCTAATTTTGTCCTGGTGCTCATTTACTTCTAATATCATATACTTTATTCAACATTATGTTTATTGCTTATTGTTTGTCTCCTACAACTAGAAACTTATTTCCATGTTTGTCAGGATTTTTTTTTCCTATCCACGTGCACCAAGTGCTAAGAACAGTGCCTTAGCCCTTCTATTAAAGAGAAGGTATTCAATAAATAATTTTCAAAAAAATGAATCACTATTAGCTTCAAGTTGGACTCATTTTAAAATAACAGATTTATGCCATGGAATATGTAATTTTGCTATAGGTTTATTGTTCAATTTTTAGGTAGTCCAACAAATCCAAAAGTATTTTGGTCTAAAGAGTTTCAATAAAGGATATAATTCTGATTAGAAATGAAATGGAGCAATCTGGTGAATTTAGAATTTATTTAAAATGTACAGGTCAAGAAGCCAACTAAATGCTAAGTTTGGATATTCAAATTTGCTCATAATTGACAAAACAAATAAAAAATACTATGTAAAAAAACAAAATTGCAGTGCCATTTTGATGTTAGATTGCTCGTTGTTTCCATGAGTGGAGTAAGCAGAAAGCAGTGTGTACTTACAACACATCAGAAACCAAACCAATACTTAGCAATAGTGGCCATATAGCTTAGAGTGTTACGTAACTTAAAAGTGAAATTTGACAGAAAATGCATAGAGACTACATTAGTGGGAAAATAAAAAGGCTTGACTTTTCTCCTAAATGCATCTGTAATTTGTGATTCAGTCACACTGAGTCTTTTTGCAACTAATCAGGATAACAACCACCTAAAAAATTTAAAAATATATATATATTTATATATACACAAAGAAGATACCGTATTTCTTGACTTAATAAGCATAATTTTAATCTTGATTAAGCATTATCCCTTAAGCTGTTTCTTTGAAATTATTTGTGCTGGAATTTTAATCTTTGATCTCTGAATACTGAAAGGAAGAATAGACATCTGAGCATGATAAATTGACTAAGGTCAAGTCTGCTAATAAATAATTGTGGGAATTTGGAGAAGTCACTAAGCATCAAAACCAAAACCATTAAGTCATATTTCGCAGAAATGTATCTACTTTTTGTTGAGTTTCATTAAGAAAACTGTTTCATGTTATATTTCCTTTTAGTCCTTTCAATGTCAGAAGTAACTCTGAGGAAGCAGATGTTGTTGCCAATGCCAGTTTAAGAGAGCAGACCATAATAGCGCAAGTCAAATGCTTTACAGCTTATTTAAAGCTTTCATAGAGATGACTCTACTTAATCCAAACAACAAACCAGTGAGGAGTAGGAAAGTTATTTTCACTAAACCATGTCATAGCTTAGAAAACTGAAGCTTATAAGGCTCAAGTAGCTTGTACAAATTTACAAAATATAGTATACTCAAGAAAATATGGTAACTATCAAAAGAACATAACTTTCTCCCAATGCAACAGCTTAAATTAGCAGGAAGCTCAACTCCCATTGCTTCCTCTTATTGTGCTGCTCTCTCCTCTATTTTAAAGTCCACAGAGCAGGCAAAACAATTTTCCTAAAATATATATTTCGCTGCTTCCTTCTTTAAGACTCTGACAGATCGCCATTACAACTGGAATACAAACTGGGATGCCTAATTCCTTCCCACACGGCCCTCTGTAATGTGCCTGCCAACTTTCCCTCCCACCCCGTTGTCTCTTCTCTCTCTTTTTCATTAGCTACACACTAGCTTCCCTCCTTCCAATATGTGATGCTCCTAACAGTCTCAATGCCTTTCCACTTTTTTTTTAGGATCCTCTTCCACCAGATCTTTTCATGACTGTCTTCATTACAACATAAATTTTGTAGCTGAACTATGACTGCAACATAGGGTCTTCCATGACCTCTGGTCCAAGCAGGTCTGCCCCGTGGCTAAATGCCATATTACCTTGTTGGGCTTCTTTAAGGAATCTACATACCTAAGAGTATTTTATTTACTTTGTGTATATTCATATTATACCCACATTTACCTCAAATGGAAAATCAGTAACAGCAGGGATTCTCTTTTGTTCTCTGCTATATTTTTACAATTTACAATGCAGAGTAAGTGGTCAGTAAGTATGAGTTACTGACGAAAACAGAAATGAAACCAACCTCCCTTAATCTTATTCCACCACCTAGATATGAGTCTATATCTTTCATTTTATTGCCTCTACTCTCTCACTCCCCATTCACCACTCTATTCAAATCAATCTGGTTTTTGCCCATACCACAGTGCTGCAACTATTTCTCAAGGTCCAAGTAACATTGTGTCTTCCTCCTAACATCTCTGTGGCAGTATTCACAGTTTACTACACTTTTCTTTATGACTCTATCCGCCTTTGGATTTTTATAATACATGTGAAAAGTTTCCGTATCTTAACACATGCCATTTTATCTTCCTAGACAGTTTCATGACACCTGCGTACTTTCAAACCTCAATTCGTCTTTAAAATGCCTCTGAAGGCCCCAATTTCTCTGGGCAATTTTTGTTATTTTTTTTTATGCTCCTATTGCTCATTATCCATAAAAGAATAATTTTTCTTATTAATTGTCTTCCTGTCTCATTACTCTCTGGAATCTAAACTTCTTGAAGGCAGGGACATTCTTTACTATTTGTATATGTTTGATGATTAGTGTTTGGTTCTTAATTGAGGTGCTAAATATGCATCTCTTCAATAAATAAAAACATGATGATGCCATATGAAAGAATGGGAATCTTCTAACAGTTTCTTAAAAACATTTACAAACACCCAGTTAAAGATATAGGTTACTTGGGAACTCCATTTAATATGAGATGTCAGCCTGCAGTGTACAGTATGAAAGGCCAAAATATCTAAAGGATGAGGTACAGCATAATCAGAAAATCTTAACGCAGACAGCTCACCAAGTCAGCCTTGTGTAAGCCTTTCTCCTTTGTATAAATAGATGCAATATTACTAAGAAAAATACTCTTAGAATTATCTTCTGATGACATTAGAAATGTTACATGATAATTAAATCAAAAAGACAATCCTCAATGGGACATCTAATTAGTAAAATTCATTAAAACATAGCTGTAAAATTAGGGGTACAATTTCTTGACTCTTATGTTAATACCAAGAGCTTCTTAATTAATTAAAACAGAGATCACTTCTGGTCAACTTTGGTTTACAAAAGGATGCGTCCCATGATGTCATTTGACATTGTGTGGAAAATATCAAATGGACCACTGGGGTAAGTTTTGAAATTCATGTTTCTTGTAGTGGATTAACATAAGATTCAATCATGAGATTGAAAATTACTGATGGTTTAACAGAAATGTGGTAAAATAGGTTGTTTTATATACAACTAGTAAGAAATAAAGTAATACAATCTTTGGGAAAATATTGGTTTTTATTATTACAAGTTTTATATTATAATTACCCTTTGTGTCAATAATTTCATTTGTGAAATCTACCAAAAGTAAATAAAGAAGCAACAAAAATAACAAAATATGACACTCAAAAGTATTTATTACAGTATCATTTATAGCTGCAACAAAATGAAATAAACTTATATAGTCAACACAATAAGCAATTCTTGTGTTTTCTGTAAAGTACAGGGACATTTTCTCACTGTACGATAATAACAAACAATGGAAACATGATTTTATTATATAACTAACCAATGGGATATTATATACCAATGGGATATTATACAGCAATTGAACATGTTGCCAAAGATCTTAAAAGAACATGAGGCATTTTATGTGAAGAAATGAAATAAATACAAAAAAAACAACAGCAACAACACAAAATTGTTTATAGTGTGATCCAAAATTGATCAAAATTAAAATGAAGATAAAACTAATAAAACAAAAAAGATAATATTGTGTAAGCATGATGATAATAATATAATAGTATTTTTTCTTATTTTCTAGGGTTTAATATTTTTATAATGCATATTGGGAGTGAAAGGGAAAATTAGCCACATATTTAATTTAAAGAAAGATGATGAGTCATTTAGTTTTATAAAAGGTGTTGGAAGAAAAGGCATTCAGCTGGTGATTACATTTATTGGCATAAAAATCTAGCCTGACTCAACCCATCGCTAAATTCTGGGTGAATCATTAAGTAAAAAACAAACACAGGAAACAGAAACACAGCATTTTCCTACTAGTATGTCTAAAAAATATTCTTGGAAATATTGCAGATAACTAATATGAAAAAATTACTAGGAAATTATATTGTATAAAAATAAAGTAGAGAAGGATAAAGTCAAAGACAGTTTGTAGGAAGAATTAGTAAAGGAAAAACTGAAAGAGGGAGGAAGGAAGAAAAGGAAGAAAAAGAGAAAATGATACCTCAGACTCACATCTTGATATATTACAGAAAGACTATGCGGTCATACACATTGTCTTTTCTCAGTGTGGTTTTTCATTCCTGGTGTATGTGCATTACTCAGAATTTCAGGTCTGAGTCAATAGAGTATATCTTGAAAAACAATAGGTGTTTTTGAATGAAACAAATTAAATTTGTTTTTGAATGAAAAAGAGATTTTTCGTGGCTGTAGCATTTAAACACTTCTCTAGTCATGTCTATTTTCTTTTTTTACCATCTCTCTTTAAAGGATATTATCATATTTTTTCAACACCCATGACAGTTTTGACCATGATATAGACATATACCATGACAATATTAAGAAAATATGTTGACAGAGAACTTGGACTTTCTTTTTTAGGTGTGCAGTTTTCTTTAAAACATCCATGTGATTAGAGTCAATTATATTTTAATACAAGCAAATCATGATAAACATAGTTTTTTTTCAAGTATCTATAGCTTTAAAATTTAAGATATTTCTAAAGCTTCAGACTATCATCAACTACACAGAAAACATATTTTCTGATAGTTCTTACATTGTGGGAAATCACTGGGATTTGAGTTAGAAAACTTAAGTTCCAATTTAAAGCTTGTGACTAAAACCAGCCGTGAGCTTTTGACATATGGTTTGGCTTCTGTGAACAAGAAACTAATGAAATATTGTTGAAATTGAATGATTAAACCCAATGTAAAAATGAGTGCCCAATGTAATCGTTAATAGTAACATTTTCTTAAATTACACAGGCCATTTTAAAAATCAATATAATAAAAATTCATACATAGAACCACAACCAACATATGATTATATGTGGCATAAATATAAATTCTAAAAGGCAAATCTTAGTATAATGAGAAGAAATTCTAAAATCCCCACCCTGATGGCTTATAATGATGACTGTCATTTTTCTAGCATTGGTTCAACAGTATTTATTTCCAAAAGTCATATAACTTTGCTGGAATGTTAACTTAGGACCTGCAAATTTCTTAAATATATTTTAATATAAATGATTATTATATATTGCTTTGTAAAATTTCACATAGGGTTATTGCAATCTTAGAACATATCATGTAACTTGACATTTAAGAACTCCATGAATAAGTAGTTTGTCTTCCTCTACTAACTGTTCTGATTCTTAATTACTTGAAGGATGAGAAAATGATTGCTTATTATATGAGGCATAACTATTATTAAAGATCATTATTAGAACCATAGATATTAGAAATAGAAAGGACTTAAAAGTTAATAAAGTTTTTCTCATTTTGCAATGAAAAAAATGAGAACCTCAGGGGTTAATAGATAGACGCATAGTTGTACAAATAATGAAATGGCAGAGCCAGAAGTATATCTAACTTTAAAAAAAAATTTTTTACTTTAAGTCCCGAGATACATGTGCAGAATGTGCAGGTTTGTTACATAGACATACGTGTGTCATGGTGGTTTGCTGCCACTATTCACTATTGACCCACCCTCTGAGTTCCCACCCCTGGCTCCCCACCCCCCAACATGCCCTGATGCGTGTTGTTCCCCTCCCTGTGTCCATGTGTTCTCATTGTTTAACTTCCACTTATGAGTGAGAACATGTGGTGCTTGGTTTTCTGTTCCCGTGTTGATTTGCTGAGGGCGATGGCTTCCAGCTTCATCCATGACCCTGCAAAAGGCATGATCTCATTCCTTTGTATAGCTGCACAGTATTCCATGATGTATATGTACCATATTTTTTTATCCAGTCTATCATAGATGGACATTTGGGTTAATTAAATGTCTTAGCTATTGTGAATAGTGCTGCAATAAACATATGTGTGCATGTGTCTTTATAATAGAATGATTTATGATCCTTTGGGTATATACCCAGTAATGGGATTGCTGGGACAAACGTTGTTTCTGGTTCTAGATCCTTCAGGAATCGCCATACTGTCTTCCGCAATGGTTGAACTAATTTACATTCCCACCAACAGTAGAAAAGCATTTCTATTTCTCTACAGCCTCAACAGCATCTATAGTTTCTTGACTTTTTAATAATCGCCGTTCTAACGGCATGAGGTGGTTTCTCATTGTGGTTTTGGTTTGCATTTTTCTAATGATCAGTGATGTTGAGCTTTTTTACATACGTTTGTTGGCCGCATAAATGTCTTCTTTTGAGAAGTGTCTGTTTAAATCCTTTACCCAATTTCGATGGGGTTGTTTGTTTTTTTCTTGTAAATTTGTTCAAGTTCTTTGTAAATTCTGGATATAAGACCTGTGACAGATGGGTAGATTGCAAAAATTTTCTCCCATTCTGTAAGTTGCCTGTTCACTCTGATGCTAGTTTCTTTTGCTGTGCAGAAGCTCTTTAATTTCATTAGATCACATATGTCAATTTTGGCTTTCATTGCACTTGCTTTTGACATTTTTGTCATGAAGTCTTTGCCCATGCCTATGTCCTGAATGGTATTGCTTAGGTTTTCCTCTTGGGTTTTAATGGTTTTGGGTTTTACATTTAAGTCTTTAATCCATCTTGAGTTAACTTTTGTATAAGGTGTAAGGAAGGGGTCCAGTTTCTGTTTTCTGCATATTGCTAGCCAGTTGTTCCAGCACCATTTATTGAAGAGGAGATCCTTTTCCCATTGCTTGTTTTTGTCAGGTTTGTTGAAGATCAGATGGTTGTAGATGTGTGGTGTTATTTCTGAGGCCTCTGTTCTGTTTGTCTATATGCCTGTGTTGGCACCAGCACCATGCTGTTTTGATTACTGTAGCCTTGTAGTATAGTTTGAAGTCAGGTAGCATGATGCCTCCAGCTTTGTTCTTTTTGCTTAGGATTGTCTTGGCTATATGGGGTCCTTTTTGATTCCATATACAATTTAAAGTAGTTTTTTCTAATTCTATGAAGAATGTGAATGGTAGTTTGATGGGAATAGCATTGAATCTGTAAATTACTTTGGGCAGTATGGCCATTTTCACAGTATTGATTCTTCCTATGCATGAGGATGGAATGTTTTTCCATTTGTTTGTGTTCTCTCCTATTTTCTTGAGCAGTGGTTTGTAGTTCTCCTTGAAGAGGTCCTTCACATACCTTGTTAGCTGTATTCCTAGGTATTTTATTCTCTTTGTAGCAACTGTGAATGGAAGTTCACTTATGATTTGGTTCTCTGTTAGTCTGTTCTTGGTGTATAGGAATGCTTGTGATTTTTGCACATTGACTTTGTATCTTGAGGTTTTGCTAAAGTTGCTTATCAGCTTAAGGAGTTTTGGGGCTGAAAATCATGGGGTTTTCTAAATATAGAATCATGTCATCTGCAAATAGAGGCAATTTGACTTCCTCTCTTCCAATTTGAATACACTTCACTTCTTACTCATGCCTGATTGCCCTGGCCAGAACTTCCAATACTATGTTGAATAGGAGTGATGAGAGAAGGCATCTTTGTCTTACGCCAGTTTCAAAGGGAATGCTTCCAGCTGTTTCCCATTTAATATGATATTGGCTGTGGGTTTTTCATAAATGGCTCTTATTATTTTGAGATACATTTCATCAATACCTAGTTTATTGAGAGTTTTTGATTTGAAGCAATGTTGAATTTTATCACAGGTCTTTTCTGCATCTATTGAAATAATCATGTGGTTTTTGTCTTTGGTTCTGTTTATGTGATGGATTATATTGCTTTGTGTACGTTGAACCAGCCTTGCACGCCAGGGATGAAGCTGACTTGATCGTGGTGGATAAGCTTTTTGATGTGCTGCTGTATTTGGTTTGCCAGTATTTTACTGAGGATTTTAGGATCGATATTCATCAGAGATATTGGCCTGAAATGTTCTGTTTTTTGTTCTGTGTCTGACAGGTTTCAGTATCAGAAAAATGCTGGCTTCATAAAATGAGTTAATGAGGAGTCCCTCATTTTCAATTGTTTGAAATAATTTCAGAAGGAATGGTACCAGCTCCTCTTTGTACCTCAGGTAGAATTCAGCTGTGAAGCTGTCTGGTCCTGGGCTTTTTTTGGTTGATAGGGTATTAATTAATGTCTCAATTTCAGAACTTGTTATTGGTCTATTCAGGAATTCGACTTCTTCCTGGTTTAGTCTTGGGAAGGTGTATTTGTCCAGGAATTTATCCATTTCTTCTAGATTTTCTAGTTTACTTGCATAGAAGTAATTTTAGTATTCTCTGATGGAAGTTTGCATTTCTGTGGGGTCAATGGTGACATCCCCTTTATCAATGTTTATTGTGTCTATTTGATTCTTCTCTCTTTTCTTCTTTATTAGACTTGCTAGTGGTGTATTTATTTTATTTTATTTTATTTATTTATTTTGAGATGGAGTCTCGCTCTGTCGCCCAGGCTGGAGTGCAGTGGCACAATCTTGGCTCACTGCAAGCTCCACCTCCCAGGTTCATGCCATTCTCCTGCCTCAGCCTCTCAAGTAGCTGGGACTACAGGCACCCACCACCACACCCAGCTAATTTTTTGTATTTTTAGTAGAGACGGGGTTTCACTGTGTTAGCCAGGATATTCTCGATCTCCTGACCTCGTGGTCTGCCCGCCTCAGCCTCCCAAAGTGTTGGGATTACTGGTGTGAGCCACCATGCCCGGCCTATTTTGTTAATTTTTTCAAAAAAACAGCTCCTGGATTCATTGATTTTTTTGAAGGATTTTTTGGGTCTCTAAAGCCTTCAAGTTTGTTCTGATCTTAATTTTTGCTTTCTGATAGCTTTTGGATTAGTTTGCTCTTGCTTCTCTAGCTCTTTTAATTGTGATGTTAGGTTGTCGGTTTGAGATATTTCTAGCTTTCTTATGTGGGCAATTAGTGCTATACATTTCCCTCTTAACACTGCTTTAGCTGTGTCCCAGATATTCTGGTACACTGTCTTTTTGTTCTCATTGGTTTCAAAAAACGTCTTGATTTCTGCCTTAATTTCATTATTTTTTCAGGAGTCATTCAGGAGCAGATGTTCAATTTTCATGTAATTGTGTGGTTTTGAGTAAGTTTCTTAATCTTGGGTTCTGATTTGATTTCACTGTGTTCTGAGAGAGTGTTTGTTATAATTTCAGTTATTTTGCATTTGCTGAGAAGTATTTTCCTTCCAATTATGTGGTCAATTTTAGAGTAAGTGCCATGTGGTGCTTAGAAGAATGTATATTCTATTGATTTTTGGTGGAGAGTTCCGTAGATGTCTATTAGGTCCACCTGATCCAGAGCTGAGTTCAAGTCCTGAATATCCTTGTTAATTTTCTGTCTCACTGATCTGTCTAATATTGACAACGGGGTGTTAAAGTTTCCCACTATTATTGTCTGGGAGTCTAAGTCTCTTTGTAGGTGTCTAAGAACTTGTGTTATGAATCTGGGTGCTCCTATATTGGATGCATATATATTTAGGACAGTTAGCTCTTCTTGTTGAATTGATCCCTATACTGTTATGTAATGCCTTTCTTTGTCTTTTGTGGTTCAAAGTCTGTTTTTTCAAAGACTAGCTTTGCAACCCCTGCTTTTTTTTTTTTTTTTTTTGCTTTCCATTTGCTTGGTAAATTTTCCTCCATCCCTTTATTTTGAGTCAATGTGTGTCTTTGCATGTGAGATGGGTCTCCTGAGAGCACACCGATGGATTTTTTTACTCTTTATCCAATTTGCCAGTCTGCATCTTTTCATTGGGACATTTAGCCCATTTACATTTAAGATTAATACTGTTATGTGTGAATCTGATCCTGTCATCATGATGCCATCTGGTTATTTTGCACATAGTTGATGCAGTTTCTTCATAGTGTCATTGGTCTTTATATTTTGATGTGTTTTTGCAGTGGCTGGTACCGGTTTTTCCTTTCCATATTTAGTGCTTCCTTTAGGAGCTCTTGCAAGGCAGGCCTGGTGGTGATGAAATCCCTCAGCATTTGCTTGTCTGGAAAGGATTTTATTTCTCCTTTGCTTATGAAGCTTAGTTTGGCCGGATATGAAATTCTGAGTTGAAAATTCTTTTCTTTAAGAATATTGAATATTGGCCTCCTAATCTCTTCTGGCTTGTAGGGTTTCTGCTGAGAAGTCTGCTGTTACTCTGATGGGCTTCCCTTTGTAGGTGACCTGGCTTTTCTCTCTGGCTGCCCTTAGCATTTTTTCCTTCACTTCAACCTTGGAGAATCTGATGAATATGTGTCTTGGGGTTGATCTTCTTGTGGAGCATCTTAGTGATGTTCTCCATATTTCCTGAATTTTCATGTTGGCCTGTCTTGCTAGGTTGGGGAAATTCTCCTGGATAGCATTCTGAAGTGTGCTTTCCAGCTTGTGTCTATTCCCGTCTCCTTCAGGTACTCCAATCAATCTTAGGTTCGGTCTTTTTACATAGTTCCATATTTCTGGAAGGCTTTGTTCATTCCTTTTCATTATGTTTTCTTTAATATTGTCTTCAGGTCTTATTTCAGCAACGTAATCTGCATACTCTTATAGCCTTTCTTTTGCTTGGTTGATCCAGCTATAGATACTTGTGTAAGCTTCACAGAGTTCTTGTGCTGTGTTTTTCAGCTGCATCAGGTCATTTATGTTCCTCTCTAAACTGGTTATTCTAGTTAGCAGCTCCTCTAACCTTTTATCAATGTTCTTAGCTTGTTTGCATTGGGTTAGAACATGCTCTTTTAGCTCAGCAGAGTTTTTTATCACCTATCTTCTGAAGCTTACTTCTGTCAATTCGTTCATCTCATCCTCTGTCCAGTTCTGTGCCCTTGCTGGAGGGGCATTGCTATCATTTGGAGGAGAAGAGGCATTCTGGCCTTTTGGGTTTTCAGCATTTTTTTTGTTGATTCTTTCTCATCTTCATGAGTTTGTCTAGTTTTGATCTTTGAGGCTGCTGACCCTTGGATGGGGCTTTTGTGGGAACTTTTTGTTGTTGTTGATGCTGTTGCTGCTTTCTGTATATTTGTTTATCTTTCAATGGTCAGGTCCCTTTTCTGTAGCACTGCTGTGGTTTGCTGGGTGTTCTCTTCAGGCCGTATTCATCTGATTTGCTCCCACGCCTGGAGATGTCACTCAAGAAGGTGCCTCCCTTGGCTGGGGGGTGGGAGCTCTTTTGCCCTCTGTGACTCTCAGGTGGGCCATGGCACCACATTGCTCTTCCTTCCTTTCCATGGATCACGCCAGCCGCCTAGTCAGTTCTGATGAGAAAACCTGGATAGCTTGGTTGTTGGGGCAAGATTTACATGCTATTATGGTTCTTTTTGATGGAAGCCTCTGATCGCTGCTCCTTCTTGTCAGCTATCTTTCCCCCCCTAACTTTTCTAACTACTAAGGGTTCTTTTCACTACTCCTAGAACTTTTTAACTACTCTAAGCTCTTCTCTAGATATTATGGGTAGCTTCCTTGGAAACATGATTATATTTATTATTCATAATACTTTCATTGATTGGCTTAACGTTCATTTAAATCATTCATTTGAAACAATTGAAATCTAATGAAATCATCTTAAATTAAAATGGTAATACCACATCAATAGATTTGTCATTTATTGTTCATCTTGGAATACCCTTAGCCTCTTCACATAAAAAGTGTTAAAATTAAAATTGTAAGAGTTATTATCTATTTTTCATTTTTATTTATGATTATTAATAAGAGGAATAGATTATCTTATGACTTAGCATAATGTTGGCTTTATACTCATGTGAAACACTTAGTTTATTTCTGCTCCTACTACCTCATATTTCTAGTCCTAATGTTGTCATAACGGTAAAAACTCTATCTGGTTCATCCTCAAATATCATTACCATCTCTGAAACACTCCAAATAACATTTGCACCATATAAAGAGAATAATACAATTTCATTTTAAAGTAAAATGTATTATGCATTCCTGCTAAAATATTTAAATCATATAAAATTCATGGAATGTTAAATGTTTACTAGCTGACCAAACAAACATTGCAAATGGAAAACTCATTAATATATTTCTAAGTATAAGCAGAAAAAAATGCCATTTCCATACATTCTAAAACTTCTATTCTCAATGGAAATATTTTCTCATTCTCAAGAGAAAATTCTCAAGAGAAAATTAACCTTTTTGCTGCAATTGTTAGTGAATTGAGATTTTTTTTATGGACACAGTAACGTGAGGAATATTCTAAATTTATCATTAAAAATAG
The DNA here is from genome assembly GCF_028885655.2 of Pongo abelii. Taxonomy (NCBI): domain Eukaryota; kingdom Metazoa; phylum Chordata; class Mammalia; order Primates; family Hominidae; genus Pongo; species Pongo abelii. Next base: position 189,381,142 of record NC_071988.2, read on the forward strand.
TATTTTGTATATATCAATAGAACTGTTGTTATGGAAAAAAAACTACTTAAAAAAACTCACACACTGAAATCTTACCATTTTTCCTGGTGTATTTAGTAAAAGAGTGCCCCCTTGTGATTTCTGAATACTTATACAACAGTGAGGTCTACTAATCCTGGGAAAAATTTTTTAATTAAGAAAAAAAGGCTCCTCTCATCCTTAAAATACAACCAACACTTTATTTTTGCACATGAAACTATTTTAAGTTTAAATTTATTTTACTGGAAGTAGAAAAAATGTATTTCATGGAGATTTATCAGAAAGCAGTTTTAAGAAAACCACTAAACATTCTAGGACGTCAGCTCACAGAATGCATATACTGCTGCTGTTTTCCATTTTTATGCCCACGTAGGTGGCTCTCTAGAGACAGAACACTGTTTCTAGAGAATAAAGCTGCTGAGCTTACATTGATTGGAATTTTCCTGACAGTGCAGCATAATTCTGACATGTTTTGTGCTTATTCTTCATTATGAACCTAGGACACAATACATAGGGCCATATGTTCCTCTGAGTCCTCAGTGGAACTCCCTGGGATACCAACAGGTAGTTGTGTAGATCCAAGAAACAGCAAAGCTCACATTGAGACTGGGAGTGTCATGACTTTGGGAGCTTTGGCTCATGCATATCTGAAACACTGGAGAACATTCAATGTACCATTAAACTGAATGTGGTACCAATGAGAAATTGTGAAATTAAGTTAATGGAAGACTGGGGATTTAATATAAAATTACTAGGCTAATTTTACCACTGTTTATACTCAGTCAATAATTTATTAGCAATGTAGCTAATTAAGGTTGCAGAGTATCATACTTCTCTGGAAGGACAAAAAATATTTATATGTAATAAAATAGTTTAGTTTGAAATAACTTTTGACTCTCCATTTCTAACCATGAAAATAAAAATCTCTCAATTTAGTCAAAAAATAATATTGAAGGACAAGATAATGGTTTGGTAGAATAAGAGGGTGATTGATAGATCGGGGAGGCAAAAAAGAATATTAGCTTTTCCAGTTAAAGCCAATTTGTCAAAGGTAGACCAACTTTTTTAGGCTACTTGTAATAAAAGCTGAAAATATAAACAACTATATGAATGGTAGATTTTTTCAGATTATTCAAATTTCACAGTTATCAAAAAATAGAACATTTGTAGATGAAAGTACAAGAAAAAGAAATCTGTTTCCTGTGAGCATTTCCCTAGACCTGAGTTTCTCAACAGAGGTGGAGCAGTTTTACTCCCCGGGACATTTGGCATTCTCCGAAGACATTTTTGATTGTCACAATAAGGTGGATGTGTTAATGGCATCTACTGAGTAGAGGCCATAAATGTTGCTAACCATCCTAGAATGCACAGAATAGTTCCCAATAACAAAGAATTTTCTGGTCCAAATAGGTAGACTTAGAATTTTAGATTTTAATAACCTATAAGGCCTTACCTTGCTAAATTTTGTATGCTCCTTTGCATAATTCTTCATTTGAAATCAGGCTGACACCGGAAGTTTGTGATAGGAAAAACTTGGCTTACAAATATTACCATTCCTTTTTTACTTACAAACATTTCTACCAATGTGTAAAATATCCTAAAACAGATATTTTTCTTAAAAAACTGTGTAAAGGAAAATTATTAATGAATATGTAGAATCCAAGGTTTATCACTGTCTCCGTACTCCATCCCAGTCTCCCACCCTGACCTTCAGATATTCGGGAAGGGGTCCAGAAATCTACATTTAAATAATATACTCAGGTGATTATCCCACAGGTGTTTATAGACTACATTTTGAAAAATGCTACTGAGATTCCACTGAAGATTCTCATCAGTAAAATATTCCTTTATCTTTACACAAAATTATTTTACAAATTCCAGTGCTCAATATGGGGCATATTTAAACTTGTTTTCTTGTTTCTCTCCCTGGCAGAGCAAAGTCTACAAACCAGCTTTACCTTAAGTAGAGAAACATGGAGGGAGAGAAGGCAGGGAGATAAAAATAGATTTAAAAACTAGGTATCTGATTACATGTGAGGAAATAGAATACTTTGTTTTTGTTGTGTATTTTTAATGATCAAAGTTTATGAGAGTTTGGAACAGAGTGCAAGAGAACACTGGAAATCATAGACCAAGGGGTGACTTTGAGTACCTTTTAAGTGTTAGAGAAAATTTTAATATATTTTTAAATTAGCCATTAATTATTCCTATTTTTAGTTTTCTAGCATAAAACAAAATAAGACAAACCCACCTAATCCCTATACTCAATCATTAAAAATGAAATTGTAGAATTTACTTGCAAATCTCTAATGAATAAGTCACATTTTTGATATTTCACAGGGCATGCTATCAAAATGACCAGTAACATCTATGAAATACTAACGTCATTCATTCAGTCTCAAAGCATACAATTTAGACATCATAAATACAACCACAATAATTTAAAAACAAACACTAACAGAGCTGTGTACAACTTTGAGGGGAAAGTGACTACCTAAATGATGCAAACAATTTACCTTGAGTATTTTCTCAATTGAATCAAGCTTTACAGCTAACCAAATAAGAATCCATTTAGAGATTTGCATTAATCAGCATGAGAAATCTTGAAACAATGCCATTATAAAGGAATTTAGCCTTCAGAGCTTACTATATAATTTAAGATTCCATCTGACAAATGTATTAAACTGAACCAAAATGCAAATCCCTAGAATTCTAATCAACTTGGAGGAAAATTGCTACTAAGTCTACCCATTTGCTAATAGAATTATATATATATTTTAAAAGCCTCTATATTATGTATTCTTAGACAGATCAGTCATCATTAAATAAAAAATGAGTTCTTTGTAGGCAGAAATTTGGACAATCTAGCTTTAACATTCTAGAACATATAGTCATCAAACCATTAATCAATTATTATACACTGGCTAAGAATACATTTTTCTATGTATAAGTGAAACTTAAAATTGATAACATGATCTTAAATACTATTGATTTTATATATGCTTCCCCAATTTGTAGTCTACTTACTTAACAGCTCTCTGTTAGCCATGCCTAAATACTAACGTTGAATTGGTCTGTATAAATTTATTATAAGGAATACGGGGAAAATGTGACAGAGGATTGAGCTTTAAAATATGAAAGTAATAGCTTTTAGTCCTTCACATTTCACTTTCTGGCTTGCATTTAATCAATATGTATATTGCTGAATAATTTTATGTTGTTTAATATTTGAAAAGTTTTATATAAATACGATTCAGAAAAGAAGCATAATGATTAATTTTATGTTAACTTGGCTGGGCCACGGTGCCTAGATATGTGGCCCAGATATGTGGCCAAACATTATTCTTGGTGTTTCAGTGGGCATGTTTTTGGATGAGATTAACATTGAAATCAGTAGACTTTGAATAAAGCAGATTGTGAATAAAGCAGATTGCCCACTGCAATGCAGATGAGCCTTATCCTGTCAGTTGAAGGCCGGAAAAGGGCAAAGCACTAACTTCTCCCACCCCATTCCCCACACCAAGCAAGAAGGAATTCAGCCAGCGGATATCTTTAGGATTCCAACTGCAACATCAGCCCTTCCCTGTGTCTCCACCCTGCAGGCCCAACCTGTAAATTTTGGATGTCCCATTTACCATAATTACGTGGGCTGATTTCTTAAAATAATCTCTTTCTCTATATATCCACATCCAACTGGTTTCGTTTCTTTGAAGAAGTTTGACTAATACAAGGAGATGTGAATTTATAAAAAAATTATGCCATCTAAAAATAATAGAGTTTTCTCATTTTTGTTTTGTCTTTTTGCTTTAAAAATACTGAAATAAAACACATATAGAAGGAAAGTAGGCAAATATAAATACATGTGAAACCCACTGAATTATCTCAAAGAGAATATCTGTGTAACCACTACCCAACACAAGAATTTAAATATTTTTAATGTATAAGAAGAATCCTTCCTATCTTTACCCATCAACTCTTCCCTTACTTTCCCTCAAAAAATTTCTGGTTTCTAACACTAGAGTAACACTAGAGTTTAGTTTTGCTTCTAAAACTTTATATAAATGCAAATATACATATATTTATACTTTTATGTCTGTCTTTATTCATCCAGCCATATGTTGTTGATGCAGGATTTTTGCTCCTTAGTTCAGCTAAATCCGGTTCTTGTCTCACAAGCTGGAAAAATTAGCCACGCGGACACATTGAAGGGTGAGAAGGACAGAATTTAATAAGCGAATGGAAGGCTTTCAGCAAAGAAGGGTCCTGCAAACAGGTTTGCACCTCACAATTGAATACCAGGGCTCCCACACAGGAGCTGAAGAGGCCAGGCTCCTTCCTAGCATAAGCCATGAATTCTTGGTGGGCCCGCCCCATGCTTCCAGTGTGCCTGTGGGCCCTTCATTTGAGCTAGTCCGCATTGATTTATTTCCCTTATTGTGCATGGGTTAAGGGACGAAATTTTTCACCGTGGGCATGTTTAGGTCAGTCCCCTGTAAACAATGATCTGGGTGGGTCAGGGGTTCTCTGGGGACCCTTCCCTATCTGCCTAGGCATTTAGCTGCCTCCTGCCTCTATCATTGTGACAGTTATCCATGTTGGTGTGTTTAAGGTAATACTATTCATTTCATTGCTCTAGTATTAAATTGCATAAATAAATAAAAGATCAGTTTTTCCATTTCCTCAGCTACATTTGTTATGTCATTCATTTAGACACTGGCGCAAGTATGTGTTGTATCTTATTTTTAATTTGCATTACTTTTAATTTGCATTACTTTAATTTCCATTTCACTGATGTCAAATCAAATAGACCACCTTTTTACATATGTATTGACTATTTGCATATCTTATGATACGCCTGCCTGAGTTCTTGGCCATACCTGATTTTGTGCTTTTTTTCCCTAGTAGAAATTCTTTTCAGTCTTTGTAAATTTTATTTCATTTGCTTGTCTAATTCACTGGCTAGAACCAGTACAGCATTGAAAAGAAGAAAGGATATTGACATCTTCCACCGAATCTCAGATGTTTCTTTCAATATTTCACTATTTATCATCATTTGCTGTAAATATTTTGTAGATAGTTGTTTTTTCTTTTTTGTTTTGTTGTTTTCAGATGGAGTCTTGCTCTGTCACCCAGGCTGGAGTGCAGTGGCATAATCTGGGCTCACAGCAGCCTCCACCTCCCTGTTCAAGTGATTCTCTTGCCTCAGCCTCCCTAGTAGCTGGGATTACAGGAGCATGTGTGCCATCATGCCCAGCTAATTTTTGTATTTTTAGTAGAGATGGGATTTCACCATGTTGACCAGGCTGGTCTCAAACTCCTGACCTCAAGTGATCCACCCACCTTGGCCTCCCAAAGTGCTGGGATATACAGGGTTGAGCCACCATGCCCAGCCTATAGATACTCTTTAACAGATTAAGGAAGTTTGTTTCACTTATATCTACTTTATATGGGTATTTATCATTAATTATTATTCTAATTATTTTTTGAGATGGAGTTTCACTCTTGTTGCTCAGGCTAGAGTGCAATGGCACAATCTCAGCTCACTGCAACCTCTGCCTCCTGGGTTCAAGTGATTCTCCTGCCTCAGCCTCCCAAGTAGCTGAGTTTACAGGCATGCAACACCACACCTGGCTAATTTTTTCTATTTTTAGTATACACGGGGTTTCTCCATGTTGGTCAGGCTGGTCTCAAACTCAGATCACAGGTGATCCGCCCGCCTCGGCCTCCCAAAATGCTGCGATTACAGGCATAAGCCACTGTTCCCGGCCTATCATTAATTAATTTTTATTTATTACTGCATCTACAGAGATGATACGACTTTTCTGTTTTATTTAGTGGAAATACATTAATTGATTTTTTTTAAGGTTAACTCTGCATTCCTGAGTTAAATACAACTTAATTATAAAATATTATTCATTTTCATCTCAATGGATTTGGTTTGCAAATACTGTTTCAGATTTTTACTTTTACGTTCATGAGAATAACCAGTTTTCTCTTCTCTTAATGGCCTCCTATTTTTAAAATGAGGTTTAATGATTTGCAAGAGAAAAGGCTGAGGAAGTCTCTCTTTTGCTAGTTCCGGGAAAAGTTATATTTCCTCCTTAGTTATTAGGTAGAATTCATTGCTGAATCCATTATGGCATGGAATTTTTCTTTATGTTAAGGTATTTAATTTTTGTTTTTAATTACAGATACAATTGCCTTAATAGGTATAGGCTATTCAGATTCTCTATTTTATCTTATCTCCAAAGCTTACATTTTTCTCAGGTTTTGACTATTTCATCTAAATCATCAAATTCATCAGCATAAAGCTACTTATATCTTTTTAATCTGTAAGATGTATATAACTGTCACTTTTTTGTTAGCTACATTATTATTATTTATGCTTCCTTTTTTTTCTTGGTCACTATGTTGGTTAGTCTTTTCAAAGAATGAACATCTATCTTTGTTAAAACACATAAACATATTTACACACACATATATTTCATGGAAATTTGCTATCACGTTGATTATTTCATTATCTGATTATTTCATTTTCATCTTTGTATAATTTTCTATTGTACAGTGCTGTTTTAGACAATGCAAGACCTTAACCACTGGAAGTCCACTTATGCCATCCTGACTTATACGGGATTTTATTTATGTGTTTTAACTTCTCTATATTTTAAACCTGAAACAAGTAAAAGCATATATACTCAGTAATTTGATATAAAGTTCCCTTTAAACATTCATTCTGGCAGCCACTCACCTGTTGCAGTGATTTACTACACTGCAGAAATTGTAATATTCCATTTGGAGACTCAACAGAATCTGGATGCAACCAATATTTGTGATATCATATATGAAAATAATCTTTGGGACACAGGTAAAATAATATACTCTGGTTCTTAGAATCATTTATAGATATAATATAAAGTATTATAAAATGTGTAATATATTATATAGATATAATAAATAGTATATAAAATGTTAGGTGTAATGTTGCATACCTGTAATCCTAGCTACTCAGGAGGCTGATGTGGGAGAATTGTTTGATCCCAAGAATTCAAGACCAGCCTGGGCAACATAGTGAGACTCCATCTCATTAAGTAATAATAATTTTAAATATGTGTATATATAAAATATTGTTTTACATTTTTATAATAAAGTTTGTATATAAAATGACGCTTTTTAAGATTTCTTGCTTTCTATATTAAAATCACATAAAATTCAATTCAAATATAATTCAAGCTTTTCAAATGTATCAGGTATCTGACTTAGAAAATAAAATACTGGAAAACACATTGCTCCTGCACTTATCACAAGAAAAAGCTATATAATTTATAAAAGCAATATTATTTTGAATCAGTGAAAGACCTGGATGAAGAATAACTCACAAGTCTATATGCTAAAGAAAGATAAGTGCCTCCAAGGAACATAGCATAGGGTAGGTGTTGGGTACCATAAATGCTATTAAGAAGAATAGCATTGTTATCTAAAAAGTCTTAGCAAATTGTTAAAAGCCAAGTGTAGGTGAGTCTGAGAACACAGAAACCCTGGAAAATGCAGACACAAAGAGAACTTATTATACCCACTGGTACACTCTTCCCCATATAAATCTTTGGGTGCTCAAAATAAAGACTGCAGCCAGGGTAAGAGACAAAACAAACAAAAAAAGTGTCCCTGATAGTACATGGACCACAGGAGCAACGGCCATTCTGGAAAAGCATGAAACTTCACCTGGATCCTCCTACCTTATAGAACAAAACCTTAAATGTTTTGGAATTAGAAGAGCAAAACTTCTCGCTCTCAGGGCACAAGTGAAGATCTGCTGCTGGGAGAAGAAAATCAAAAACAGCCAAACAAACAAAAATCTTCTACTTCTGGGGAAGGGGAAGGAAACTATTCTTGGCCCAGAACATTGGAAAGAAAGCAAAGGCGAAGGAATATCAGGATCATTGGGAAGGCCCATCTCCTGAAACCAGGGAAACACCACATAGCTAGGATTGGGGACCCAGAAAGCAGAGAATACTTTTTTCCCCACCATCTCCTCCCACCACTAGGCTAACAAATAATGGTAGTGTATGGCTGGAGAAGAAGTTAGAGCCTGGACAGAAAGAGAAGCTTTGAGGCACAGCAACAAAGGGAAGACCAAAAATTGAAAGTAGAGAAGATATTGAGAAAAATCTTATCTGCAAACCAGTCCATATAATTAATCTCTCAAGTGTTTTAATGATAAAGGTGGGCAACAAGCATGAATAATAGGACGTTTTGGCAGATAGATAAGAACTATAAGAAGCAAACAGAAATTCTAAAAAAGAAAAAAATAGTAACAGAGATAAGGAATCCCTTCTATACCATCATTATTGCATAGCTGAGGAAAGAATCAGTGAACTTTGAAGACACATCTATGCAGACCACCCAAACTGAAAGACATACAGAAAAAAGGAAGGAAAGAAGGACAGAAGGAAGAAAAGGAACAAAGTATGCAAGAGCTGTGGGAAAATATTAAATGGCCTAACATACATATTATTGGGATTTAAGAAAGAGACAACAGAGTGACAGTGACCAAAGAAATATTTTGACAAGAAAAGGACTAACCAGGTCGGGTGTGGTGGTTTACACCTACAATCCCAGCACTTTGGGAGGCCAAGTGGGAGTGGATCACTTGAACTTAGGAGTTCAAGACCAGCCTGGTCAACATGGTGAAATCCCATCTCTGTTAAAAATACAAAAATTAGCCAGGTGTGGTGGTACACTCCTGTAATCTCAGGTACTCGGGAGGCTGAGACAGGAGAATTGCTTGGACTCCGTGGGCAGAGGTTGCAGTAAGCAGAGATTGTGCCACTGCACTCCAGGCTGGGAGATGGAGTGAGACTCCATCTCGAAACAAACAAACAAATGACTAATTTTCAAAACTAATGGCAATCATCATACTGACGTTCCGACAAATTCAGAGAAAACAAAGCAGGATAAACTAGAGAAACGAAACACAACAAAAAACTGGACATATTATAGTCAAAATGCTGAAAGCAAAGATAAAGAGATAAAGAGAAACTCTTGAAAGCAGCCAGAGGGAGGGAAAAACGCAACATATAAGGAATAAGAGTTACAAGATACTTCTTGTCAGAAAGTATGTATACAAGAAAATGGACTGCCATCATCAACCTGATAAAATTAAAATTTAAGTCATCTCTAAATCATATAGTCAGTGAAAATATTTTTTTGACAATAAAGAAAAAGTGAAGATATCTTTTAGACAGACTGGGAGAATTCTTTGCTAGTAGGTTTTCACCAGAAGAAACAGTAACGACAATTCCACAGATAGAACAAATGTGTCACTAGGCAAAGCCATAGATCTGCACATATACAAAAGAGAATGTGGATTTGAATAAACACAGACAAAGTAATTTTTCTTCATGTAAACAGTTTAAAAGAGAATTCGCTGTCTAAAGGAAAATAGCAGCAATGAATTTCATAAAAATAACAGCACAGAGAATGGAAGAGACATATTGGGGCTACATTTTTGTAAGTTACTAACACTACACATATAACAGCATAATAGTATTGAAGGTAGTCAGTTATAACTGAAGATGTATGTTGTAAAATCAGGACAGCTGCTTAAAAATAAGAAAAAAGCCATAAATAGTAATCCAATTATGCAGATAAATTTTACTGGAATGGAATATTAATATCAGTCAAAGCAGATTTAACAATTTCCAAGAGCAGAGATATTACCTAATAAAAAATTAAGAGTAGAGATATCACATAATGTTTAAAACTACCATGATGTTAAAAGAATGTGCTCTTAAGAATAGAGCTTCAAAATGTGAAGCAAAATCAGTTAAGGATAAGACAATGGATACCTCACGATTACAGTTGGAGACTTCAACAATCCTTTCTCAAGAACTGATTGAAAAAATAAACAGAAAACTAATAAGTATAAGAAGACTTGAACAACACTATCAACCAACTTGACCTAATTGACATTTGTGGAACACTCATATGCATTTATGGAATACTCAAGAGAATGTACTTTCTTGTTAAATGCACATGAAAGTAATCACCAAGATAGAGGATATATAGGGCCAGAAAAAAACTTTACAAATTTAAAGAACTGAAATTATATAATGTATATTTCTTTATTATAATGCAATCAAGTGTCAAAAATTAATAACAGAAAATATGGAAAATCCTAAAATAATTAGAAATTTAAACAATACATTACTCATAGTTGCATCCAAGAGAAATCATAAGGGAAATAAGAAAATATTTTAATGGAAAGGACATTAAAAAAATGGAAGCAGATACATAAAGCAAGACAAGAGAACAGTACACAATTAGTTGCTTAAATTAGGACATAGAATGTTTATGATTTTGTCTTCCATCTAAAGAAAATAAAAACAAAAACGATCAAAATTGTTGAGAGACAATTTGCCATGGATTTCCTGGTATTTTTGAAGAGTCTTAGCCTTGGGAGACAAGGTTATGGCAAGGATCTTTTCTTGATACACTTGAAAGCTAGAGATAGTGTCTCTGTGACGATAAGGAACTTGGGAAAGACTTGGAGACATGAAGCTGTCTCACTCCCCTCCCTGGAGACCATGTGTTCTTTGTCTCAAGTGGTGTTTCCTTGGTGCTCTGCATTCTCCCTTCCCTTAGAAGCAGTAGTCCCAAGAGGAGACCTAGACCACTGGGTACCCCTCAGTTCTCCTGGATCCCCCAGCCCTGTGTGGCAGAGGCTAGGGAATGTCTGCAGGGGCTCTGGTGATGTGGAGACGCAAGGGCTCAGGTTTTCTGTGCAGGACGCAGTGCCCCCCAATGGCTGTGACCCCAATTTGGCACCTGCCATCACCTCTTGGGTCAGGAGGAAGGGCCAGAGATTCTGCGGGAGTTGGTGGTCTGGTGTAATGTTCTTAAGAAGTTCCCAAATCGCTACCCACACCACTGTTTGGGTTCATGTGGGCAGAGGAGCTTTCCAACAGTTTGGATACCTGAGGTCAGCTGCAAGTGTGAGGGAAACCGAAGCACTCTCACCTGCCCTTTCTACCAAATGATAGTTCCTCGGGGATCCTAACCAGACTCTAAGGGCCTCTTGCTTGTGCTTTTACTGTGCCCCAGGTTCATCCCATGAGACTCTGCTAGGCTCCAGCACTTTCCCCTTCATGCTCTGTTCAAGTTATGAATATCCATGTGCAAGAACCAACTTTGGTTTTTCTCTCTGAGAACTGGCATCTGACATCTCTAGTCAGTCATTTTCTGGGTGGTATTTATTCCAACCTGGTTCAGCAGTTGAAGATCCATCAATATAATTCAACAGACTGAAGACGAAAAATACTCGAAGAAAAAATATTTGATAAACTTCAACAAATAGTCATGATAAAATGTCAGCTATATACAAAAAGAAGAAAAATTCCTCAATCTGGTAAAAGATCAGCGACAGCAGCAGAAACTACCACTACTACAACCAACGTTATACTTAATGATTAAATTCAGAGTAAGTTCTCTCCTGAGATCAGAAACATATTAACAGCTCTCACTCCCACCACTCTTACAGAATATTGTACTTGAAGTCCTAGCCAGTGCAAGACCACACAAAAGAGAAAAAAAAAATGAAAGGAAGAAATAAAACTAGTTTATTTACTGATGACACTATCTACATAAAAGTCCAAAAGAACTACAATAAAACTTCTAGAACTGAGTGAGTTTAGAAAGTTCATAGGATATAATTTTAAAATTCAGAGAAATATTGTGGTTTTTCTTTATTGACAATGAACAATTGGACATTTGAATTTTAAAAAACCTTATAATTCATAATAGTATCAAAGCCATAAAATAGGTATGAATCTAATAACTATGTTCAACATCTGTATATTGAAAATTGTACAATCCATTGATGAAGAAAAACAAAAGAATCTAATAAATCAGAGATAATTTGTAGTCACAAATTGAAAAAAATCAATATTATTAAGATTTTAATTTTCACCAAACTAAAGATTAATGCAATTCAATCAAAATCTCAAAATCTCCTAAGGAAATTTTATAGAAACTAACAGGCTAATTCTAAAATGTATATAGAGAAGCAAAATAAAAAATAAAAAAACTATTATAGCCAAAAAAAGTCAACATAAGACAACAAAATTGAAAAACTCACACTATTTAATTTCAGCAATTTTTGAAAAGCTATACTAATCAAGACAGTGTGGTATAGGCTAAGGGAATGCAACATATATCCCACAGGTCAAGTTCTGCTCATAGTCTCTATTTGTATGAACTGTGAGCCTATTTTTTACATTTTTTTTTCTTGAGATGGAGTCTCCCTCTGTCCACCAGGCTGGAGTGCAGTGGCACGATCTCTGCTCACTGCAAGCTCCACCTCCTGGGTTTAAGCCATTCTCCTGCCTCAGCCTCCTGAGTAGCTGGACTACAGGTGCCCACCACCATGCCTGGCTAATTTTTTTGTATTTTTGGTAGAGACAGGGTCTCACCCTGTTAGCCAGGATAGTCTCGATCTCACGACTTCGTGATCTGCCCGCCTTGGCCTCCCAAAGTGCTGGGATTACAGGCATGAGCCACCCATGCCCTGCCTTTTACAAATATTTTTAAAGATTGGGAAAGTAAAAATACAAAGAAAAATATGAAACTTGGAAATCCTAAAATATGTACTATTTGGCCCTTTACTGAAAAAAAAAAAAATTGGTGACTCGTGGTATAGGCAAAAGAATAGATATATAGATCATTGGAAATAAAAAGAGGATCCTGGGATAGATATGTATGTCATTACTTGTTTGCAAACAATGGTGCAAAGCCAATTCAATGCATTAAGCATAGTTTTTTTTTTTTTTTTTTTTTTTTTTTCTGCAAATGCCACTGGATCAACTGGCTATCCATGTGCAAAAACATGAACCTCAATCAACACTACACAGCAGATACAAAATCAAAATAAAAATTCACTATCGACTGAAATTTAAACCCCCAAACTATAAAATTTATAAAATAAAATATATTAAAAAAACTATTGTTACCTTAGTTTAAGTATTACCTTGATAAAATATCAAAAAAAAATTCATAAGAAAAAAATGACAAAGTGGATATTGAAAGACATTGTTTAGAGATTAGGGAGGCCAAACACAACATAGGAGAAAATATTCGCAAATAATATATCTGGTAAAAGACATATTTATTGAATACCTTAAAAATGATCAACAGTAAATTATAATAGTAACTAACTAGAAATAGATAGACAAAAGATTGAACGGGTAGTTTATCAAAGAACACGTGCACATGAGAAATTAGTCCAAACAAAAAAAGCTCAACATCATTAGTCATTAGGGAAATACAAAATGAAACCCACTGAGTTTACTTTATATGCCATTTAGAATGCTTAAAATTAAAATCTGACAATACCAAATGCAGGTGGGAATGCAGTATAACTGGAACATGTTTTGCTGGTGTGAATGCAAAGTTGTGGGCGTTTTGGAGAACACTTCAGTGGAAGTTACTTAGCAGTCACTGGTGCTAAATGATCAGCAATCACAGAATTAAGTCTTTTACATCCCCACTATTACATCAGGATAGATAGTAAGGTAGGTAGGTTAGGTAGGTAGGTAGGTAGATAGGTAGGTAGGTAGAGAGAGAGAGAGAGAAAGAGAGAGAGAGAGAGATCTTTATGATGTTTGGGTAAACAAGTATAACCTTATTATGATCTAAAATCGTTTTATATATAAATAGTCAAGAAAATGTCTATGCAGGTTGATATGAAATTCAGTTTTCATATATACTGTATTTAAATTGATTATCTGTTAGATTTACATTTGTGCTTCATTTTGTGAGAATCAAAGAAGCCTTAATATTTTATTTAAACATATAAATTCCTAAGCAAGGTTTCTTTTTCTTAAGAATTGGGTCAGCATAATTATTGTTTGAATTAAAGATGATCATTTAGGCTATTAGTTAGTGACAAAATAGGTTTAATGGCTTTTGTGTGTTGAAAAAATCTTCATTCTCTTCTGAAATCAATACCTTCCAAAAATCATGAAATAACTGGTGTAGTCTCCTCAGAGTTATAAATAATATTGAAATGGTACAACTGGTATATGAAAGAAACTGTAGGGTTGATCTTGTACCACAGTAGCTTCACATTTCAGATTTTCTGATGTTTGACTTACAGAGGAGAGATTTGTATTTCTTTTTAAACACAGACTTAGCCTGGCTTCTGTGGCCCATGGAACATTTTATTTTTGAATTCTATTTTGAGTAAAAGACATATGCCAGCATATTAGATTTCATGTTTTCAAGGACATGACATTTTTTAAGTCTTGTTTATGGTGTTCTCCAGCAGTTTTGTGAAATGCAGTGTTTCATTTCTGGGTCACTGGTTGAAACTGGGATCATTAATGAAGTAACTGTTAAGGCCTACCCGAGAAAAATCCTTCGATCAAACATATGTTGTATTGAATGGAAGAAAGCGGAGGACTTACACAGGTCAGTGTCACCCCAGTGAATGCCCATTGGTAACACCATCATTCCTCTCATTTGTCCCACTGCAGCCAGCAAAGCTTTTGCTGTCTCTTTATGTCACATACATCATCTATCCAGCTTTTTCATACGAAAGGAATATTTGTTTGAAATAGATATTGTGTCTCATTTTCTTATGAAATTTAGTTTTATGTTACTCTTTTTGCAGAATGAAAGTATAAACTTAATATAAATAACAGTGTTTGGGAGAAAAGGTTAATGAAGCTATGAAGCCTAACAATAAGAAGACAAAAAACCATTTATAATGTCAAGTTAATATTATTTTTTAAGTTCTTTGTATTTATATGCTAGAAGAGTGTAAAGAGAAAAATGAAAAATTAATCACTGAAGTGTGTACTGAAGAGTAATGTTGGCATGAAAAGACTTACTCGATTTTTTCCATATATATTTGGATATTGAGGATGATTTATATGGGTTATAGATTACTAATGGCTTAGAGGTTAACATTACATCAAGCCAGTTTATTTATTTATTTATTTATTTATTTATTTATTCTCTCTCTCTGTCTCTTTCTCTCTATAAAATCAAATGTACTTTATACCCATCTTATCCAAATAAATACTTGCTTTTGCTTCACACTTGCCTTCTGTTCTCATAAAAAAACAAATTAGACAAACAGAACCTCTGCTTAATAGTAGGTCACTTCTCTAAAAGTCTGGTTATAGAAAAGCCTATCGGGTAGAAAACAATGGTTAAGAGTTAACAGAACATTAGCTCAACTTATTCAAAGATTTTTAAGCCACTAGGAAGAGAAGTTTACTATCTATAGAGAAATAGGAAAGCAACAGTTCCTTAAGAATAGATTCTTCGTGACATCATTGATTATAAAATGAATATAGGAATGAATGGCCCACATGTTTTACTATGTTAACTATGCAGTGAAATTCTAGAGAATATCTTAAACTGTAAACTGAAAAAGATTATATTAAAATATATTTTACTCAGTGAAAAATTATAAAATGTTGAAATAAATTTTTATATAGGCTCTTTTCTTTTTGTAAAAGTTTTCTAAAACATATATATATACACATATATACATACATACATATACGTATACATATATGTGTGTGTGTGTGTGTGTGTGTATAGTTTGGCTAAGTTGAGATGTTTTAGAAAAAGGAAAAAAGTCTACTTACTTCAACAATTGAGAACCGTAGTTTAGTAAAGTGCTTTACATATTAATTTAAGAGAAGGCCATCAATGTGGCAATTTTTCTTATCACGCATCTCACAATTAGCAGCTAGAATTTATTTACTAGATCATAACATTTAAAATGCAAATATACTGATGTGAATACTACAACTAGAAATTGTTTGATTTCAGGTATATATATTTTATCCTGAATCTTATGTTATGGTTTTCATACCATGAGCCTTCATTACTAATTGTTCAGTGTACTTGCTGCTCAAAATAAACATTTGTCAAGCAGAATAAAGGGCACATGGTTAAGGGTAAATACTTGTTATCTTTTCTTATTTCCTTCAGAAACTGCCTATAGTTTTGTAGTGGAAGTGTAATGTGTAGAGCCTTCTGCTGGTTTCCATTTTCCTCTCTTGGACTTTCTGTTCTTCTTTTCATAAATATTTTCATAAATATTTTTAATGTGATGTTCTTGAAAATAAGAAGGAATAAAAAAATCTGCTGATTATGGAGAACTGATCAGTTGAGAGGAATTTTAGAGCAATTACTTGAAAAGTGTTGGATTTTGCTTTCTGAACTATGATTGAAGTATTATCTTCTTCTAGCTTCACATATTTTAAATTGAAATATGAAAATCATCCCCGGTTTATTGAATTTTAACAGTATTATTCTGATATATATATATAGTTTGGCTAGGTTATAACTTAGAAAATAAAGTTACTCAAAGTATAGGTCAAGAGCTCAATAACATGTCATAAAGCAACAACTTCATGAGCTTATGAAGTAATGTTACAGATAAGCAGCAATATGTAGAAAGGGCACAAAGGAATAAATGTGCCCTTAACTACACTTTTCTCCCCTTCATTTCAAAGTGGAAATACAAGAAGGAATACCTAAAGTTTACAATTCAGACTGTTTTCTATCTGATTTTATAATATTATCCTTTCTCAAAAAACAATTGTATATTTTCTTTCAGACCCTAGCTTCCCAATTATATTTAACAAAAATAATGGCAAATATATATTTTCATAGATGGGCCTCTCTGAGGACCCTGAATAGATCTAGGAACATAATCTGCCTTACTCAGCCTCTGGATCATTTGCAGTTAAACAATTGCATAAAAAGGGTGCATGCCTCCATTAACCAGACACTCTGTGTTTTCTGAAATTACATTTTGCCACTTGAAATTTTGTAAAGCCAATGTTCAATAACACTGTCTCCAGAATATCAGAAATGAGCACTTTCAGTGAATCCTCAGTTACACTGAAAAGTTCCTAGATTTTTTTCATGCCAACTAAGTATATCCTTTCAAATCTTAACCACTGTAATTGACACATCAGGCTCTCATATAGTCACTGTTATTAACCAATAGCTTATTTTAGGAAGATAATATTTGTACTCAATGTCAACTCACTGTTTATAAATCAGAATGTTTAATGCCCACTAAATGGAAATTCCTTGAGGATGAGAAACATATTTCCTTTGTGTCTTTCTTTCCTTTTTTCCTTTCCCTTTCTGTTCACATTGACTAGGTACTAGATTAATATTGGAAACCAAGAAAAAATAAATCAAAGAATGAATAAGTGAATTCTGTTCCATAACATTTGATCTTCCCTAAGCCCAAACAGTTTGCTTGTAACTGTTCCCAGTTTAAACCAATCCTTTTTATAGTAGTGAGAAATTCACATCCTTCTAGCTATACTTATATCACTGTATATTCTTCATGAGCACACTGAGGGATTATTATAAATCAGTTATCCCTTGAACAATTGTTTTCTGTATAGCGAGCCCTCAATATCTAAAACAAAACAAAACAAAAGCTGTGCTTGCCTGCTTGACTAAAATTAATTAAATGTACTCGCCTTATTCACCACAATGTTTATTGAGATTTGTGTTCACAATGGTTGGGAGGCAAGGGAGAGGCTGCATTTGAGATTCCTTATTTGATTTTCTCTCTTCTACTCTCCCATGTTGTCTTACTCTGTGTTCATACTCCTTGTTTTCATGATGGATAATTCAGGGAGAGCTAGGTATCAAACAGATAACATTCATTGCTATGAAACTTTTGGCATTACTCATAGCATTCATCATTTTTTATTTATATGTTATTAAGTTATTTACTTCCTGGCATTAATATTTAAAAAGGAATTTGCTAGAATGTATTATTACTACTGGTCACTGTTATCTATGCAAACAGCTGCTACAGCTTGACGGGGAAAGAAAACACAAAGGTTATCTGTCATGACCTTGCCACACACATACAGGTGGCTTACTTCATCATTGTCACTCCTGAGGGTGACTACTGTGACAGAAACTGCTTACCTAAGGGATTTTCTAATAGCATGGCATTTAGTGAATTCTGCATTCCAACTGTATAATGAGAATAGTAGCATTCATAACCCTTTGTAATCCTAAAAAGAATATCAAGGAACCAAAGACATCTACAAAGGAAGAAGAGCTTCTAAAAACAAGAAATGAAAACTGAAGAAAAATCTACAGTAGCAGCTCACTGAGCACTACCTTGAGTAAATACAAAATACAAAATCTAATACTATAAAATAATTGAATGACAATTTTTTTTATATTTACCGTACCAAGCAGTTTATTTTAAAAATCAGGAAAATATCTAGGAACAAAGCTAACAAAATGTAATATATAAGACAGTTTATTTAAATAAATTTAAACTTTACTGCTTATCTAAAGAAATTAAATAATATCTTTAGAAATGTAATAATATGTTAATAGATAGACTTAGTGTTGTAAAAATATCAATTCTATAGAGTCAATGTAATTTCAATCAGAATATCAGTTGGAATGTGAGTGTGTTTATGTGTATGTAAATTGATACGCTAATTCTAACATTTATACAAAAATGCAAATGTCCAGGAAACATCAAGGCATTCTTGAAGAATAAAATTGAAAGACTGATATTGCCGTCTATCAAAGTAATAGTAATTAAACAACATGGTCTTGGCACAAAGATAAAAAATAGATCAGTAAAACAAAATAGATTTGAAAAGGAGTTCTACGTATATACAGACACCAGATGATTGATAAAGGTGACACCACAGCACAATATAGAAAATATACTCTTTTCTCAAATGACTGTTTTTTTGAGGTATTCGCATTTTTAAAAACAATATTGACTGTTTCTACACACCATTCAGAAAACAAGTTATGCGTGAATTGCTGCTCTAAATGTAAAAGGTAAATGATAAAGTCCATGGAAGACATTATGAGAAGACAATTTCATGACCTGGAGTATATTTTTTAACAGAATATAAAACAATGCAAACCACAAGGAAAGAAAAATGTTTTAATTGACTAACATTATTGTGAAGAATGTCTGTTCAAAAGACACAAGAAAATAAATGAAATGAAAACCACAGAATGGGGGAAGATATTTGCAATACATATATCTGGTAACAGACTCATACTTAGAATATATTGAGAAGTAACACAAATCTTAGATAAAAAGAAAAACCTGTAGAAAAATAGGCCAATGATTTATATAGACACTTTATAAAATGGAATATGTAACTGTTCAGTAAATATATTTAAAATGCCTATTTTTTTTGTTTTTTTAATTTTTTTTCTCAGAAAGACCAATTCTGAATAAAATGCTCACATTTATTTGTCATCAAGGATACATAATTAAAAACACCACCAGAAATAGCTAAAATATGAGCCTCTGACAATTTCAAGTGTTGGTGAGACTATGGAGCAACCAGAACTCTCTAATAATGCTAGTGGGAATATAAATGGTACAACCACTTTGGAAAGCTGCCACTATCTGCTAAAACCAAACATATGCATAATTTTGACCAAGTAACTCCTCCTCTAGTTATAAAGTACATACTCAATAGATATGCATTGTGTACGCACACACACACACACACACACATACCCCTACACCCCACTCACTAAATGCCATGTATAAGAATATTAATAGCAGCATAATTAGTAACACAAAATCTAGAAGCTTTCCAAATGTCTATCAAATGTCCATCAAGAGTAGATTGGATACATAAATTGTGATATACTCAGAAAGTAAACTATTATATGTAATAAGAATAAAGATGCTTCAACTATACAAAAGATATAAATAAATATTATAAATCTGAGCAAGAGAAAGACATTAAAGGGTAAATACTGTATTAGTTCATTTATATAACATGCAAAAGCAGGCTGTTAGAAATTAGGATAGACCAATTATCACCTCAGGAGAGGAGTTTTTAAACCAGTTCAAGGGAGCCTTCTGTGGTGATGAAGATATTTGATTTCTGGATCTTGGTGCTGGTTACACATATTAGTTTATTTATTATAAATTCATCAAACTATATATGCATGAATTTATACTCTTTTTATGTATGTATGTTATACATCAAAATTTTTTTGTTTTTTTCCCCCAAGATGGCAGATTGAAGGCTTTGTTTTCATGCCTCACCCACTTAGAAAGAGCAAAATAGTGTGTAGAGATTCATACTGTGAATTTTTATCCAAGAAGGAACACAAGAGCTTGATTAAAAAAAAATGTGACATCGTGATCCACCCGCCTTGGCCTCCCAAAGTGCTGGGATTACAGGTGTGAGCCACCGCTCCCAGCCAGAAACTTTATATACTTTTAAAGGAGCTGTGGGAAACAGTCCAGGCTGCAGCTCTGCCAAAAAACTGTCAGTCTTCAGCGTGTGGAAAGGGAGAGAGACTTTCTCTGTGGTGTACATTTCCACTAAGAAGCTGGGCAATCCAGGACTCAGGGAGTCTCCTGGACCCTACCCAGTTCTGGATCTGACTTGGTGTCAGAATTAAAATTAAAAGAAAAATATAATCATCTCAATACATGCAGAAGAGGCGTTTACTGCCATTCAGCACCCCTTCATGATAAAAACTCTCGTCAAGTTAGGCATAGAAAAAGCATACCTCAAAATAAGAAGAGACATAAGTAAGAAACTCACAGCTAATGTCATACTGAAGAGGGAAAAGCTAAAAGCATTTCCTTTAAGAACTGGAACAAGACAAGGATGCCCTCTCTCATCAGTCCTATGTAACATAGTATTGGAAATCTTAGCCAGAGCAATTGGCAAGATAAAAAGAAGAAAATACAGCCACATTGGAAATGAGGAAGTCAAATTATTTTTATTTGCTGATAATATGAACTTATACCTACAAAATCTGGAAGACTTCTCCAAAAGACTCTTAAATTTGATTAATGAATTCAGCAATGTTTCAGAATACAAAATACATGTACAAAATCAGTAGCATTTTTATAGACCAATAGTAATCAAGTCGAGAACCAAATCAAGAAGTAACCACTATTTATCATTACTACACAAAATAAAATACCCAGAAATACATTTAATCAAGGAGGTGAAAGATTTCTACAAGGAAAACTACAAAACACTGATGAAACAAATTATAGATGACACAAACAAATGAAAAAACATCCCATGCTCATGGATTGAAAGAAACAATATCATTAAAATGAACATACTGTCCAAAGCAATCTAGACATGTAATGCAAATCCTATCAAAATACCAATGTCAATTTTCACAGAATTAGCAAAAACAATCCCAACATTTATATGAAACCAAAAAAGTCCAAATAACCAAAACAATACTAAGAAAAAGGAACAAAGCTGGAAGCACTACATTATCAGACTTCAAATGATATTACAAGGCAATGGTAAGCAAAGCAGTATCTCACTGGTATAAAAATACACATACAGATCAATGGAACAGAACAGAGAATCCAGAAATAACGCCACATACCTACAGCCAATTGACCTTTGAAAAAGTTGACAAAAACATACACTTTGGAAAGGACAAACTATTCTATAAATGGCGCTCGAAGGATTGGATAGCCATATCCAGAAGAATGAAACTGGGCCAATATCGCCTACCATATACAAAATTAACTCAAGATGGGTTAAAGACAAATGTAAGACCTGAAATTATAAAATCTTTCATAGAAAAATCTATAAAAGTTCTTTATAGGAAAAACTCTTCTTTACATTGGCCTAGACAAAACATCAATAACTAAAACTTCAAATGCAAATGCAACAATAAAAAAAATGAACAAATCAGGCCTTGCATGGTGGCTCATGCCTATAATCCCAACACTTTGGGAGGCTGAAGCAGGCAGATCACTTGAGGTCAGGATATTAAGACCAGTCTGGCCAACATGGCAAAACTCTATCTCTACTAAAAAAATACAAAATTAGCCAGGCATGGTGGCCTGCGCCTATAACCCCAGCTACTCAGGAGGCTGAGGCAGGAGAATCGCTTGAACCAGGGAGGCGGAGTTTGCAGTGAGCCAAGATCTTGTCACTGCACTCCAGTCTGGGCAACAGAGTGAGACTCCATCTCAAAAACAAAACAAAACAACCCCCAAAACCAAAAACGGACAAATGGGACTCAAACTAAAAATCTTCTGCAAGGCAAAAGAAGTAATCAACAGTGTGAACAGACAACCTACAGAATGGAAGAAAATATTTCTAAAATATGCATCTGACAAAGGACTAATATCCAGAATCTACAAGGACCTCAAACAACTCAACAAGAGAAAAACAAATAATCCCATTTAAAAGTGGGCAAGGGATATGAAGGCACAGTTTCCAAAAGAAGACATACAAATGGCCAACAAGCATTTGAAAAATGCTCACCATCACTTATCACTAGAGAAATGCAAAATAAAACCACAATAATATAACATCTTAGACCAGTTATAATAGCTATTATTAAAAAGCTAAAAATAATACAGGTTGGCAAAAATGTGGTGGAAAGGGTGCACTTACATGCTGCTGGTAACATAAATTAGTACAAAATATATGGAAAACAGCATGGAGATTTCTAAAGGAGCTAAATGTAGAACTACAGTTCAATACAGCAATCCCACTACTGGATGTCTACCCGAAAGAAATCATTATATCAAAAAGATACTTTCACGCATATGTTTATTGCAGCACTATTTGCAGTAACAAACATATGAAATCAACCTAAGTGTCCATCAACAGATGATTGAATAAAGAAAATGTTATGTATATATAAAACATATTATTATATATAACATTATATATAATATGATATATAATATATATGATATATATGATATATAATATGTATAATATATAATATATGATATATAATATGTATAATATATAATATGTAAATATATATTATATATTATATATAAGATGATATATAATATGATATATATAACATTATATATAATATAATATATAACATTATATAAAACTTTAGACATAATATATAACATATATAGTATGATATAACATATAATATAATACGATATATATAATATAATATCAAATACTGCATGTTAGCACTTATAGGTGGAAACTAAATAATGGGTACATATCAACACGGAGACTGGAATAATAAACAATGGAGTCTTGAAAAGGTAGGAGGTTGGGAGAGGGTTGAGGAATGAGAAATTACTGACTTGGTACAATGTATACTGTTTGGATGATGGATACACTAGAAACTCAGACTTTACCCCTCCAGGAAATATCCATGTATCAAAACTGCACTTGTATCCCCTAAACCTATAAAAACAAATTAAAGGCCGGGCGTGCTGGCTCACGCCTGTAATCCCAGCACTTTGGGAGGCTGAGGTGGGCGGATCACGAGGTCAGGAGATCGAGACCATCCTGGCCAACACGGTGAAACCCCGTCTCTACTAAAAATACAAAAAATTAGCCGGGCGTGGTGGCGGGCGCCTGTAGTCCCAGCTACTCTGGAGGCTGAGGCAGGAGAATGGCGGGAACCCGGGAGGCGGAGCTTGCAGGGAGCCGAGATCGCGCCACTGCACTCCAGCCTGGGCGACAGAGCGAGACTCCTCTCAAAAAAATAAATAAATAAAAATTAAAAATAAAATACAATGAAAGGTAATGACACTAAAATAAAGATTGGGAAAATTTTCCTAAAGCTTATTAACATGTAATTTTTAAAAACGTACATATGTTGATTTAGAAAAATGCATATTGTATGAAGTGAACCATAGCTACATGAAGTAAACTAAGTGATGACAGAAGTCGGTGTGAATTGAAATATACAGATACTTCTCTAATACGGGAGAGGTGCTGCAGACTTGGTGTGTGCAAAAGTGTCATTATGCTTCCTGTTTCACCTCTTGGCCCCTTCCTCTACCCTATTTCTATTAATAATACCACTCTTTCTCCATGCAGCGTCGCTGACCCTCTGTCCTCCTTTTTTTTTTTTTTTTTTTTTTTTGAGACGGAGTCTCGCTCTGTTGCCCAGGCTGCTGGATCTCCGCTCATTGCAAGCTCTGCCTCCCAAGATTCACGCCATTCTCCTGCCTCAGCCTCCCGAGTAGCTGGGACTACAGGCGCCCACCACCACGCCCCTGGCTAATTTTTTGTATTTTTAGTAGAGACGGGGTTTCACCGTGTTAGCCAGGGTGGTCTCAATCTCCTGACCTCGTGATGCGCCCGCCTCGGCCTCCCAAAGTGCTGGGATTACAGGCGTGAGCCACCGCGCCAGGCCTCTGTCCTCTTTTTGAATATAATAGTACATTATTGAACTGCCTTCATTTTTAGTCATTTAGTTGCTGAGTTCTGTTAACTCTACCTTGCGATGTCTTTGACTACCATTGTGCTGCCTCCACCATTCCTAGTACTATTGTCTTGCCGCACACTTCATTGTAATAGGCTCTTATTTTGTCTTGAACACTACTGCCAGATTGTTTTATGAAGCATAGGTTAAATCATATCACCTCTCTAAATAAAATAAAGTAGATGTTTTTGATTACTACCTTTTGTTAGCAAAACTGTAATCAATTTGAACCATTTTCTGTATCCTAAGCAAGCTTCTTACTTTCCCATCTCTGTTTTCTCTGTGCTTTTTTCATCTAGAAGATTATTCATAACATAATTTATTCATATTTACTAATAACCATTTAACTTAATTTCTATTACTTCATGATTTGTGTTTATCAACCAGGATCACTATCACAACTTCATGTTCTTTCCACTCACTTTGCAGCAATCTTCTTCTTTATGACTTATAATTCATTCTGCCTTTTTCTGCTACTTGCATATTTATCCCTACTCTTCCTCTAGATGGGCATATATTACAAGATAAGAAAGGATTTCCAATTTTAAAAACGTAAATCTAGATTTCCCTTGTTTGAACTCATACTTCACCAGATATCTCTGATTCTCTGGACTAGATATTTCAAGTTCATTTGTTTATCTTTTTTAAATAAATTTTAGGTTCAGGGGTACATGTGCAGGTTTGTTATAAGGTAAATTCTGTGTCATGGACGTTGGGTGCTGAGACAATTTTGTCTCACAGGTGATAAGCATGGGACCCAATAGGTAGTTTTCTGATCCTCAGCCTCCTTCCCATCTCAACCCTCAAGTAGGCCCTGGTGTCTGTTGTTTCCTTATTTATGTCCACACGTACTCAATGTTTAGCTCCTACTTACAAGTGAGAACATGCAGTGTTTGGGTTTCTGTTCCTATGTTAGTTCACTTGGGTCAATGGCCTCCAGCTCCATCCATATTGCTGCAAAGAACGTGATCTTGTTCCTTTTCATGGCTGCATAGTATTCCATGGTGTATATGTACCACATTTTCTTTATCCAGTCCACCGTTGATGGGCATTTAAGTTGATTCCATGTCTTTGTTATTGTGAATAGTGCTGCAGTGAACGTAGGCATGCATGTATCTTTATTGTAGAATGATTTATATTCCGTTGGGTATACACCTAATAATGGGATTACTGGGTCAAATAGTAGTTGTGAGCTCTTTGAGAAACCACCCAACTGCTTTCCACAATGGCCGAACTAATTTACACTCCCATCAGCAGTGTATAAGCATTCCCTTTTCTTCACAACCTCGTCTGCATCTGTTATGTTTTGACTTTTTAATAATAGCCATTTTGACTGATGTGAGATGGTATCTCATCATAGTTTTGATTTGTATTTCTCTAATGATTAGTGCTGTTGAGAACTTTTTAATATACTTGTTGGCTGTGTATTTCTTTCTGTTTAATATTTTCTCTTGTTACTTGCCTTCTTGTTACTCAACAGTTTTTCAATCTTCTCAGTATGTTATTTTCCTTTACAATAAACGCTTCCAGCTGAATGCCATACTGTGACTCTATGTTAAATTGCGTTAAGAACTGCTGGACTGGGTGCAGTCACTCACGCCTGTAATCCCAGCACTTTGGGAGGCCAAGGTGGGTGGATCACCTGAGGTCTGGAGTTCAAGACCAGCCTGGCCAAAATGATGAAACTCCCGTCTCCATTAAAAATACAACAGATTGGCCGGGTGTGGTGGCAGGCACCTGTAATCCCAGCTACTCATGAGGCTGAAGCAGAAGAATTGCTTGAACCCAGGAGGCAGAAGCTGCAGTGAGCCAAGATCTGGCCATTGCACTCCAGCCTGGGCAACAAGAGCAAAACTCCGTCTTAAAAAAAATAAAAATAAAATAAAAAATAACTGTGGAAATGTTACCTTTGTCGTGTGAACCTTACTATTAATAAAATTGTTAACTTTATCATTTTATAAATAGGCTATTTTGATCCCTAAGTAATAATTACAAGATAGTTCTTCATCCATGTGAAGATAATAGACATATATTATCCCTTTCCTTGTTAAATAAATTTTTGTCTAATCTTAAAAAAGAGACTTGTACAAAGATAAACATGTCTCTATTCATTGAGCTAAAGTCTAGTCCAGCAGTCATTTTCAACCTTGCTGCCATTGATTCCATCATTCAACATATTAGCTATTATTTCAAATTTAATATTGTGATATACTTGCATTTTATATCTTGATCTAAGTACTTGATTAAACTATAGATTAAGATAGGGCCAAATACAGAGCCCTTGATTTCAGTTTTTCTATTGTCATTAGGTAATGTCTTTTTAATAAATCTATGACTACCAACCTTCAAATATTCATAATAGCTATTTATTTTTAGGCAAAACCTTACCAGCAAATTTAATATAGTATGTTTATATGAAACATCTACATTTTTTTAATCAAAAACCCTAAAGAAAAATAAGTAATTTTCTTTATAGCTTGAATGAATGATATTTAGAATCTGGTTATACTTTATTCACTAGTTAATGTTACAAACTATCTAAATAATTTAATACAAATTAAAACAATATAAATTTGTGACTGATATAAATCTCAGCAATTATATCTGGACTTTACAATTTTTTTATTTGAAAAAGCATGATATTTGTCTATCTTAAATCTTTTGTCAAAGTTCTTATTTCCATGATTCTTCAAATACTAGTGGTATCTAGACCTGAAGTCACTTTTGCAAACCTTTGCACCTCAATCTAACTCATCTCAGCTAGGGACCTGATTTATTTGAAGACTTGTGGTGAACTCTTACCAACTCCTCCATAACCATGAGTTGTACTTCCAAACCTATTGTTTTATTCTTTCAGGTTGAAGATTATCTTCATAATTAGAAAAACTTAGAAACTAAATAGAAAAGCACATTTTTTCCTTCTCTGCCATCTCTTAACATATAGATTATCCACTAGACCTATCCATTTCTTAGTTTTCTTTTATGTTTCAAGCAGAACTCAGAAAAAATGTTGTGCTTAGTTCTTGACGTTTCATATTCTAAACTTAATAATTCTGAAAAATAATTTTATTTTGATATTTTGTATTTTATCTTATTTCTAGTGTCTCCATCATACTTTGTTCTTTCAAAGTGCATACTTTCATCAGACAACCCAGCTGCTTTCTTTAAATACACACACATACACACACACTCACACACACATGCACATATTTTTAATTGTGATTTTGTTTATTCAAAATTTAGACATTTTATTATTCTACAACTTTTTTATTGATCACATTTCCTTTAAAGAAATGTGTAAACATTAAATATTTAATTTTGAAATTCCGTTTTTTAACGTTTACTTCAATGATCAAATTCATTGGTACAGACTAAAGAAATATGATCAGAATCAAGTTTATGACCTTGTGTGACACCCGGGGGTTGGAAGACATGGATGGCCTGTACACTGAATGTCTTCTGAGGAAGAGATTTATTTATTTCTTTACAGCCACTTTTCCAAGTAATTGGAATATATCAAAGAACATGACAGACAAGTCCCTGCTCTCATGCAACTTAGATTTAGATGCCCCAAGGCAACCACATGATGAAGGTTTCACAGAGTAGAGTTTCAGTATTAACTTATTTCTTTAGAATTTAACAGAGAAGCATCCTTCACAACCAAGCAATTTATTGATATTGATCAATTATTTTATGTAGTATATTTCAATGTATGTCCTGAACTATTAATCAAATGCCATGTGAGTGTTTTAATTAAATATAAAAATTAACTAGCTTTCCAAATAATATTGTAATTCAAGTAAAGGGATTTTTTTAGAGCCATTTGCTCATATTTAGATCCAATTGAATAAAATTCCCATGCCACTTAAATCACACGTCACCAAACAAATTTTCATAGAAATTTTGCTAACAAGTTTAGTTCTCTGGGATGCCTCAAAGATAATTTAACTATATGTGAATTCAAAAGAATAGCAAAGGTAAACATAATTAAGAGAGAAAATATTCACTGCGGATAGTTTTGAGTCAACTATGGGAATATTATTTATAACATAAATAAATATTTGTATAACGACATGCATTGAAGTATTAATTTATTATCCCTATTGATTTATTTCACATAAGTGGTAGATATTCATGAGTTAGTTATTAATAGTTTTGAATCCTTTTGCTCTTCTCGGGAGATTGAGACTTCTGTGAACTGAGATATAGAAATTAAGAGAGATCAGGCAGAATAAAATATTCTCAAATGAATGAGTATAGGCTTTTATTTTTCAAGTGCCTTTGCAACACCCAAAGCTTTCCAAATTAGGAAATTATGCAAGCATGCATATGTCATGCATTCTTTAACATAAATGTAATCAGAATGATTTGATTTGTATTGAAATATTATTAAAGTTTGATTAAAATTATCTGAGGCAATTTATTGCTCTAATAGTTTTAAGATCCTATTTGTTAAAATATACTTCTTCTGAGGAATTAATTTAATTTTCAACCTAATAGTTCATTTCATTAATTACTTTATCTTCAAAACTGAAGTTATTTTGTAAACATGCTGCTACGATCATCTTCAGAAGCTCAGACTAAATAGTTTGTGGACAATAATTCCTATCATACTTTATAAACTGAGTTATTACCACATTTACATTTAAAATATTAAAGCCCAGTGCTTCAGTGCTAATTTTCATAAAACGGAATAAAACTAGTTTGTACTGATCCTTTGTTAATAGTTTTCAATTTTTACGTTTTGTATTTTTTAAGCCCTTATAAAGTTCTGTAAGCACATTTATAAAAAGTCAGACATCTTTTATATTCTTTAGATTAGCCTCAGAAACTTCCACAATCTTTCTGAAGAAATATTTGTCATCAGAAGTTATTAAGTTTTAAACTTTTTTTTTCCGTAAAATCATAGTTACTATTTCGCTTAAGGGTTTTTAGTTTTGTTTTGTTTCTCCTATTGATTGATTTAATGTAGTGATTTTCAATCACATACTGTTATGATAGTCTTATTAAAGTATAAATTAAAAAAAATAAATCTCTTTTTTGGAACCAAAAAACAGAATTTTAGACAAATATCCTTGATGACCATTGATGCAAAAATCCTCAATAAAATACTGCAAATCGAATCCAGCAGCACATTAAAAAGCTTATCCACCATGATCAAGTGGGCTTCACCCCTGGGATGCAAGGCTGGTTCAATATACGCAAATCAATAAATGTAATCCAGCATATAAACAGAACCAAAGACAAAAACCACAGGATTATCTCAATAGATGCAGAAGAGACCTTTGACAAAATTCAACAACTCTTCATGCTAAAAACTCTCAATAAATTAGGTATTGATGGGATGTATCTCAAAATAATAAGAGCTATCTATGACAAACCCACAGCCAATATCATACTGAATGGGCAAAAACTGGAAGCATTCCCTTTGAAAACTGGCACAAGACAGGGATGCCCTCTCTCATCACTCCTATTCAACCTAGTGTTGGAAGTTCTGGCCAGGGCAATCAGGCAGGAGAAGGAAATAAAGGGTATTCAAGTAGGAAAAGAGGAAGTCAAATTGTCCCTGTTTGCAGACGACATGATTGTATATCTAGAAAACCCCATTGTCTCAGCCCAAAATCTCCTTAAGCTGATAAGCAACTCCAGCAAAGTCTCAGGATACAAAATCAAGGTACAAAAATCACAAGCATTCTTATACATCAATAACAGACAAACAGAGAGCCAAATCATGAGCGAACTCCCATTCACAATTGCTTCAAAGAGAATAAAATACTTAGGAATCCAACTTACAAGGGACGCGAAGGATCTCTTCAAGGAGAACTATAAACCACTGCTCAAGGAAATAAAAGAGGATACAAACAAATGGAAGAACATTCCATGCTCATGGGTAGGAAGAATCAATATCATGAAAATGGCCATACTGCCCAAGGTAATTTATAGATTCAATGCCATCCCCATCAAGCTACCAATGTCTTTCTTCACAGAATTGGAAAAAACTACCTTAAAGTTCATATGGAACCAAAAAAGAGCCCGCATCACCAAGCCAATCCTAAGCCAAAAGAACAAAGCTGGAGGCATCACGCTACCTGACTTCAAACTATACTACAAGGCTACAGTAACCAAAACAGCATGGTACTGGTACCAAAACAGAGATATAGATCAATGGAACAGAACAGAGCCCTCAGAAATAATGCCGCATATCTACAACTATCTGATCTTTGACAAACCTGAGAAAAATAAGCAATGGGGAAAGGATTCCCTATTTAATAAATTGTGCTGGGACAACTGGCTAGCCAGACGTAGAAAGCTGAAACTGGATCCCTTCCTTACACCTTATACAAAAATTAATTCAAGATGGATTAAAGACTTAAACGTTAGACCTAAAACCATAAAAACCCTAGAAGAACACCTAGGCCTTACCATTCAGGACATAGGCATGGGCAAGGACTTCATGTCTAAGACAACAAAAGCAATGGCAACAAAAGCCAAAATTGACAAATGGGATCTAATTAAACTAAAGAGCTTCTGCACAGCAAAAGAAACCACCATCAGAGTGAACAGGAAACCTACAAAATGGGAGAAAATTTTCACAACCTACTCATCTGACAAAGGGCTAATATCCAGAATCTACAATGAACTCAAACAAATTTACAAGAAAAAAACAAACAACCTCATCAACAAGTGGGCGAAGGACATGAACAGACACTTCTCAAAAGAAGACATTTATGCAGCCAAAAAACACATGAAAAAATGCTCACCATCACTGGCCATCAGAGAAATGCAAATCAAACCACAATGAGATAGCATCTCACACCAGTTAGAATGGCAATCATTAAAAAGTCAGGAAACAACAGGTGCTGGAGAGGATGTGGAGAAATAGGAACACTTTTACACTGTTGGTGGGACTGTAAACTAGTTCAACCATTGTGGAAGTCAGTGTGGCGATTCCTCAGGGATCTAGAACTAGAAATACCACCTGACCCAGCCATCCCATTACTGGGTATATACCCAAAGGACTATAAATCGTGTTGCTATAAAGACACATGCACACGTATGTTTATTGCAGCACTATTCACAATAGCAAAGACTTGGAACCAACCCAAATGTCCAACAATGATAGACTGGATTAAGAAAATGTGGCCCATATACACCATGGAATACTATGCAGCCATAAAAAATGATGAGTTCATGTCCTTTGTAGGGACATGGATGAAATTGGAAATCATCATTCTCAGTAAACCATCGCAAGAACAAAAAACCAAACACAGCATATTCTCACTCATAGGTGGGAATTGAACAATGAGAACACATGGACACAGGAAGGGGAACATCACACTCTGGGGACTGTTGTGGAGTGGGGGGAGGTGGGAGGGATAGCTTTAGGTGATATACCTAATGCTAAATAACGAGTTAATGGGTGCAGCACACCAGCATGGCGCATGTATACATATGTAACTAACCTGCACATTGTGCACATGTACCCTAAAACTTAAAGTATAATAATAATAAAATAAATAAAAAATATATAAATCACAATGTAAACTAGAAATAGCAAATTTGTAAAAGACATAGTAGTCATAGTGTATATAAAATGTTACATTGTTATTGGAACTTGAGAGTGATTAATGTGGTTTTTGTTTTCATTTGTATGGCTTTGTTTAAATTTCATATTACAATTTTTGTTTAATAACTATTTAACCTTTTGAAATATATATTTGACAAGTAAAATTATTTTACTGGCAATTTATAAACTAGACTATTTTGGGTTTGAACAAGTATTTTTTTTTCATAAATTTGTATGTAATTATGCAAACAAGTACACATAGTTTTTAAAAATTTGCTAATGCCTTTTAGACAGAACTCTCAATTTATTATAGTTCCTTTTAATTTACAAATGTTTTACATGAAGTGTATTACTTTATTCTCCCAAAAGCCTCCTGTATATCTTCTTGTTGTAGGTTTCACAAAGATAGGAGAACCTTAGGACTAATTATCACATAGTAAAGCGTTTCTCGGGTTTCATTATTCCCACTCACTCCAGTGCTGCTTATTCTATATAACACTGTTCTTCTATATATGAAATTTAAAAAGGTTGGTGAGTGACCACAGTCATGTAATATATTGGAGGATGATGTAGAAACTCTAAGTGATTTGGGTACTATATTTGCTTACTAAATTCAGCTCTGAGCTCTCTGAAATGAATCAGTGTAATATAATGTATCACGTCTTTTTTATTATCTACAAAATACATTAAAAACAAATATTTATCATAGAGATGGACTCTCTATATTGCCCCAGCTTGTCTCAAACTCCTGGCCTCAAGTGATCCTCCCTCCATGGCCTCTAAAAGCACTGGGATTTCAGGTGTGAGCCACCGCACGTGTTCCCCGCCAAGACAAATTTCTAAACATCAGGAAATATTCCTTATATTAATACATTTCTGATGTTAAACCATCCAAATAATTTTTTATTTTGAGAGATTTTTATATTAGGATAATAAACAATATTAATATTTTTGATATCAAGTTTGTAAGGAATGTAAAAATGTACACAAAACTATTTTTAGGATATCTATACCATAGCACACGCAAAATAGATATATGAAAAGAATCAGAGGTGAAAGTTATAAATGGACTCAACATTTCCTTATCAGCAAGGCTAACATTGCTCTTCATGATGCTGCTTATTCAATCATCAGGAGCAGAGACTAGAGATGCGATCTTGCTATGGTGCCATCTTTTAAGACAAGTCAGCCACTTGGTTGTATGATGATATCACACCTTTCTACTCTGGAGGAGTTGATAGTCTTTACTGGAATTAATACCTATGCTGGATGTGGATTTGTCTTTCCTTACTGCAATGCCACTTTTCTCATCACTACCCAAGTGATCTTACCGAATGATCAATTTGTTGCAAGATATTTCCCAAGGGATTTGTTTGAGACAATTTTGTGAACTCCACTGATTTTCCTAGTTAATGTATTACCCTGATGCAATGAAATAGAACACTGAAATAGATTACGTAATATTCAGCTAAGAAGCTAATGTTGAGTGCACCTGTCAGGGTGCACTATCCTTGAGAATGTAGCATTCACATTCAACAAATGATAAATATTCTGAGCTCACCCAACAGTTAGAATGCAGGTCTGTGAACATGGCTCTGATGGATTAGTGTTCTAGGAGGAAAGCTGTCATTTTCCCACTAGGGCTTATATTTGCATTCCCCAGTCTGATGGTCTTGACACTTTTTTTTGTTTTTAAATTTTATTTTATTTTGAGTTCCAGGATATATGTGCAGGATGTGCAGGTTTGTTACATAGGTAAACGTGTGCTATGGTGGTTTGCTCCAACTATAAACCCATCACCTAGGTATTAAGCCCCACATGCATTAGCTATTTGCCCCACGCTCTCCCTTCTCCTGCCCTCCCCCGACGACAGGCCCCAGTGTTTGTTGTTCCCCTCCCTGTGTCCATGTGTTTTCATTATTCAGCTTCCATTTATGAGTGAGAACGTGCGGTGTTTGGTTTTCTGTTCCTGTGTTAGTTTTCTGAGGATGACGGCTTCCAGCTTCATCCGTGTCCCTGCAGAAGACATGAGCTCATTCCATTTTGTGGCTGCATAGTATTCCATGGTGTATATGTACCATATTTTCTTTATCCAGTCTATCACTGATGGGCATTTGGGTTGATTCCATGTCTTTGCTATTGTGAATAGTGCTGCAATAAACATATGTGTGCATGTATCTTTATAATAGAATGATTTATAATACTTTGGATATATGCCCAGTAATGGGATTGCTGGGTCAAATGATATTTCTGGTTCTAGATCCTAGAGGAATCACCACACTGTCTTCCACAATGGTTGAACTTATTTACATTCCCACCAACAGTGTAAAATCGTTTCTATTTCTCCACAGCCTCGCCAGCATCTTTTGTTTCTTGACTTTTTAATAATTGCCATGCTGACTGGTATGAGATGGTGTCTCATTGTCGTTTTGATTTGCATTTCTCTAATGATCAGTGATGTTGAGCTTTTTTTCATGTTTGTTGGCCACATAAATATCTTCTTTTGAAGAGTGTCTGTTAATGTCCTTTGCCCACTTTTTGATTGAATAGGACTGGCCAAGTATTTTAAGTCTTTCAGTTCGGGTTTGTTTGATGTTTTCTTAGTATTTGATTGAGATTATTATTTTTGGCATGAATGTCACAAAAGTAAGGATTCTCTAATTTCATCATATCTGACAGCACATATAATGTTGCTATGTCTTGTTATTTATGTTAAACTAAATCATTTGTAGAAGGTGGTGTTTGCTAAAGTTTCCCACCATAAACATTTTCCTTTAGTAACTAGTAAATATCTTTGTGGAGGTACTAAAAGATTACACAAATATCTTATTTTCTCTTCAGTGTTTATCCATTAATTTTAGCATCCATTATCAAACCTTGGCAATGCAACAATTATTACTGTGCTATTTTAAAGGCATAGTAATAATTGTTGCATTGTCAAGATTTTCCAATTTCTTGAATTCTTTCTGAATTTGTTAGTTTGAATTCTTCTGTGAAAAAGCTATCTCTTCTCCCATATGTTTTTCCACTAATTATTTATATTTATAGGGATATGTTATCTTAATGCATTATAATAATATTATTTATCTTATTGCTCAAATTGTTGCAGTTTTGGGCATTAGAGAATCTGTTAGATTAGCACCCTTAGTTTTTTAACATGACTCGCACTTTTTAAAAAATAAACTTATAATTTTAGTACAATTTTTAATTTGTAGGAAAATTATGTAGGCACAACATTTTTCCCATTACTAACCTCTTACTTAACTGTAGGTAAATGTGTTACAATTAATGAATCAATATTGATACATTTCACTATTAACTAAGTATATACTGTGTTAAGTTTTTGCTTAATGTCCTTTTTCTGTCCCAGAGTCCTACAGAGGGGAATGTGATATTCAGTATGCATGTCTCCTTAGGCTCCTGGTGGCTGTGATCCTGACTGTTTTAAGGAGTCCTGGTCAGGTTTTTTTAAATGTCCTTTTTTTGAAATTTGTATGATTTTATTTTTCTCATGATTAAGACTGTGTTTGGAAGTTTTGGGAGGAAGACCACAGAGGTAAAGTGCCATCTTGCCATATCGAGGGTACCAACTATCAATGTGACTTTTCATTGTTGATGTTAACCTTGATCACTTGGCTGATTGTGTTTGTCCGATCCCCCCATGCTAAAGTCACTCTTCCTTCACCCCCCTTTCCAAATTGTACTTTTTGGAGAGAATTTACTGTAAACAATCCACACTTAAAGAGTTGGGAGTTATATTCCACCTTCTTGAGAGAGGATCATTTACATAAGTTCCTTGGAATGCACTGATGTTTCATGTCTTCCTTCTTCATTCAATCATTCACTTTTATCAGTACAGAGTAAGAAATTCTTGAATATTTATTTTCTATTTTGCTTTATAATCTAATACTGCTACTTTATTTTATTGCTCAAACTGTTCCTACTTTGGCCAGTGGCAGTTCTTTCAGTTGACTCCTGTATGCCTTTGACATACTCCCACCACTGTGTGTTGTGTGTGTGTGTGTGTGTGTTTGAGCACTTCCTTGCCTTCTGACACTCCCAGACGTTTCACATGCATCATCTTCTACATTTCCTTTCCAGTTCTAGAATCAGCTGTTTCTCCAGAGTGGCCACCAAATGCATTCTCTTGCCTGTGTCCTTCACAGGTTTCTCTAGGGGTATAGCTTTCCTCTTCCCCCTTATGTGAGACCGGAAGGCTGCAGGGTCTTGGAGTCAGAGAAATGTTCTTTCCTCAGTTGGGATTAGGCTGTGGTAGAACATCTTTCTCTGCGGAGTAGGTCTTTGTTATAAAGAATGTTCTGGAGTATCTCACAGGGGTTATTCTTTCCCTGCCCTTGTCAGAGCCACACGGGGATCTTTCCTGCTTTTCACTATAAGAACCTGGCACAGTTTCTGGAGGTAAACCCTATGAAATTGGGTTCTCCAACACTGCAGACCCCAGTAATTTCTCATTCTCATACCACTCCACACTCAGCTTCTAACAATGTCGGTGTTTCTCCCTGTTTACTGCTCTGGCAGCATCTGCACCAGGTAAGCAGGTCTCAGATGTAACTATGGATTTGCCTTTTTCTCCAGATTTCAGATTGGTTGTTTGCCCTACAACCTCAATTCTTTGATTGATCCACATCATTGATTTTTCGTTTGCTAAGGTTTTCCTTATTGCAAGAACAAGAGTGATGACTTCAAAGCTGTTTAAATGCTGGCCCAAATCCAAGGGTACTGTCTCACCTTTTATTCGGCACTCTTTGCTTTTTGCCTTTGCAAATGTGGTTGAATCCATATTGTAATTTTTTCATGTTGGTTATTTTAATTTTCAACTTCAAAATTTTCATTTCAGACTTTTTAAATAGGTGCTGTTAATCTATTAGCATTCCATGTTTGTTAAGTCATTGTGATCATTTATTTCTAAGTTATCAAATATACTTCAATTCCTTGAACATATATATGAAATAGTTGAATAAAATGTTTCCCGTTAGACCTAACTTAGCTCAGTTTGCATCGGTTTGTACTGGTAATATTTTATCCTGATTATTGGTCATATTTTTTTGAATGTTTCCAGGATTTTTTTGTTTTTGGCAAATGGACATTTTATGTTTTATAGTACATATTTTAGTAATACCTGATTCTCATTGTTTTACCCCATGATTTAGCTGAATCTGTCTCAGTGTGAGCAGTCACTATGACTCTCCACCGTTTTGCTAAATCCTATTTTTACTTTTTAGCCTGACTGAGATCTTTCGTGTCACTGCATAGCTTAGTGGTCAGCTAATAATTTGGGAAAGGGTTGTACTCAAATACTTCAATTCTATAAAGCATATACGCTTTGCTGGTGTATTTATGTGTAGTTTGGGGAGTGCATTCAAAGTTCAGCCAGTTTTTAAGTCTGCCTTGACTTATACTTTCATCCAGGCCTTCACAGTTCCTCTCTCTAGATGCATAAAGTTTTCTAGTCAGAAAGAGCTATTGGGCAGCTTATCTTAGCCCTTCTACGGCTCTCTTATTTCCAGGATCTCTGTTAAAATTTTGACTGGACCACTGTTTGCCTCCTCACACCAGCAGAGTGGTGTGTTTTCCACATTCATTTCCTATTGCATTTGCTTCTTGCTTAAAAATTACATCAGCCATTCATTTTGCCCTGTCTCCAGAATCATGTCCACACTGCAGCTCAGAAGCTGCTAGTTTTCCTCCTAAGTCCTGATCTAATAAAACATCCACTCTGAATGAGCTGTAATGACTAAAATGGTAGCAGCCACGAGCAAAAAGGCCTACTGCCTTCTTCTCTTTATCTCCAAAACTTTTATCAATTTTTCATGAATAAATGCTACTCTATGACTTACTTGGTCTTTCATCAATTTCTAGAACCCTGAGGAATGTTTGTTGTTGATAATTTTCTTCTATTTATTCAATTTCATGCTTGGTATTTGGAGAGAGAATTCTCAATCTCTCATATGTTTCTACATGTTGCAATAGCCTGAAGTTACCGCCTAGGTATCTGTTTTTGGGTATTAAATCTGACTGGAAACCCTGAACATGAGGATAGAAATGGTAAACTGCTACCTTCCTTGCAGAGTTTTCTATCTGGGCATTGATTTTTCTTACCGAACTAGTCAGATTCCTCAAGAAGGCCCACGTGATTTCCTCTGGAGAGTGAACTAGAAGAAGATAACTTTGATGATTTTGCATCCAGAATATAATGTGTAAATATTCTTCCTGTCTTTAATTCGGTATTCTTTAGCTCACATATGATTATTGCTTTCTAGTTTACAGGCACAAACTTGGAAATTTTTTAGCAAAAATTAGGAATGACATAGATTTAAAAAAATTATAAATGTATGCAGATGTCGAAAGCATTAAAAGAACAGATATTATCTATTCAGGTATAAAAAATATGCTGGATGATAACACGCCACTGTGTAATGTGAAATTCCTCAAAGATAAATAAATCTGATGTCATATTATTATGAAATTTATGTTAATACATGAAGTCAACTAAAATACATTATGTAATATGTAAAATTCAGATGATAAGCTTTCTATAGAATTACACTAAATAAATTTTTGAAGATAATCTTTAGCCAACTTAAAACTGAATAAAGGATAAGAAATTTAAGATAGGAAAATTGTTGAACAACCGTTTTGTGAAGCTTCTTATACTCAAGCCTCAAATTAAGAAACTTATGTAAAAACAGCACTTTGGGAAGCTGAGGTGGGCGGATCACCTGAGGTCAAGAGTTCCAGACCAGCCTGGCCAACATGGTGAAACCCTGTCTCTACTAAAAATACAAAAAAAAAAAAAAAAAAAAAAAAAAAAAGATAGAAATTAGCCAGTCGTGGTGGTGGGCACCTGTTAACCCAGCTACTTGGGACGCTGAGGTAGGAGAATCGCTTGAACCGGGGAGGCGGAGTTTGCAGTGAGCCAAGATCGTGCCATTGCACTCCAGCCTGGGCAACAAGAGCGAAACTCCATCTAAAAAAAAAAAGAGCTGGGCGCAGTGGCCTACACCTGTAATCCTGGCACTTTGGGAGGCTGAGGCAGGCAGATTACCTGAGGTTAGGACTTCAAGACCAGCCTGGCCAACATAGTGAAACCCTGTCTTCACTCAAAATACAAAAAATTAGCTGGGTGTGGTGGCTCACACCTGTAATCTCAGCTGCTCGGGAGACTGAGGCAGGAGAATCACTTGAGCCTGGGAGACGGAGGTTGCAGCGAGCCAAGATCGCACCAGTGCACTTCTGCCAGGGCTACAGAGTCAGACATCGTCTCAAAAAAAAAAAAAAAAAGGAAACCTAATTGCATGATCTGTGGTCAGACGTCTTGGCCTAAGCCATTCTGTAACCCTATTTGTTTATTTCATGGTATCATGACATCAGTTACATTAACTTCATTTCACATTTCTTAAGGAATCTTTGCCAGATTTACTGATCATAAAATAGTTTCATGTTCTGTTCTACTTATTACTTGCAAACATTGCTCAAATAGTTATACATTTAGAACACCCTGCTGGGAAAAATAACAAAGTATCTCTGACAAAACCAGAAAGCACCAGAATGACAGCATGGAGTAATGGTAAGTAACTATGCTCCAGAGTAGGAGCATTTCAAACCCTGGTTTCACATTTTGGCCTGACACTTACTGTCAGGGTACCTTAGATTCTGTGGTATTTCTCATGTTCTATCTTTACAAACTAATGCAGGACCTAGTATAATAGGCATTCAAAAATTAATGCATGAAAAAAATGGAGATTATGTAACTACTTTATGCCTCACTATCTTCATTCATAGATAGAAAATAAAATATTATATATTTATATTATTTTATATAGTAAGTTATTATTAAACTGAAACACACACACACACACACACAGGAACTGGCAATGTCCAGACTGGAGTACGTCTTCGTTAAATGTTAGATGCTATCATTTGTTTAAGTGTTTGCATTGTTATTAAAAAACCTAAGAAGTTATTTTCTCCAGCATTAAAATTCACATCAATATGTCTTTTAAATTTAGAAATACTATGAAACAGTCACCTGGAGCTGCTTTGAATATACCTCTTTCGTTTAATCATGCTTTATCTTGCACCCATGCCTGTTTCTTTTAATAAATTGTGCTTATAAAGGTACATATAGTGTATAATTCAATAAAATAAAAATACGCATAGAAAAATTATAATGACATGCAGAAAAAGGTTAATAATTGTTGTGTGTAAGGGGATTCTGGGTGTTTTCATTAAAAATTATTGCACTGAAATTTTTCAAAATGTTTGTGATTATCAATTGTTACTTTTATAATCAGCAGAAACTATGTATAAAGTAGTAATACAGAATTGTTTATACACTATAAGGAAATGTAAAAATATGTAAAGCAAATACACCAAATATTAACAATTTGAAACATGAATTAAAGACCTACAGATAATTTTGCTTCTAACATTCTGCAATTTCTAGTATGATTTGATATTTCCTTCATAATAAAAAAAAACTTAGCTTTAAAAAGCAAAATGTAGGAATTTTATATAAAGTGATTAGGTAAGTGAGAGGACTTCAGATGGACAGAATGATATGACAGTTTGTTATATTTAGAAAAAGAGGAATTTGGAGGTAAAAAAAGTATGAAAGTAGAGGTTGTGGAAAGCAAGAATGGATGGTTTTGCAAAAAATCTTTGAGACAACTAAAAGTAGCTGAGGAAACACATTAAGAGCCTTCTTCTTGTATTCATATTGGCATAGACAAATTTAATGAGAGTAAACGGGTTGAGTTAAGTCAGTTTCCTGGATTGTCTTCTTGTTTGCAGTTATTACAGACACGTTTAGAGTAATATATTATCAATATTGGTCTTGGGGAGGGCATTTTTAAAGAATGATCATTAAAAGGCCAGAATACACAGGGCACGTTGGCTTATGTCTGCAATCCCAGCACTTTGAGAGACCAAGGTGGGT
The DNA here is from genome assembly GCF_028885655.2 of Pongo abelii. Taxonomy (NCBI): domain Eukaryota; kingdom Metazoa; phylum Chordata; class Mammalia; order Primates; family Hominidae; genus Pongo; species Pongo abelii. Next base: position 189,421,938 of record NC_071988.2, read on the forward strand.
GGATCACTTGAGGTTCAGGAGTTTGAGACCAGCCTGACCAACATGGTGAAACCCCATCTCTACCAAAAAATACAAAAATTAGCTGGGAGTGGTGGCACATGCCTGTAGTTCTAGCTAATCTGGAGACTGAGATGGGAGAATCACTTGAACCCGGGAGGAGGAGGTTGTAGTGAGCCGAGATTGTACCACACTGCACTCCAGCCTGGGTGACAGATTGGGAGCCTGTCTAAAACAAACAAACAAACAACAACAACAAAAACCAGCTAGCATCCAAGATCTATAAACTTTACAAAAACATCGAAAATTTTTTGAGACTTAAACATACATATATATGCATATGCATACATATAAACAGAAATAAGTACAAAATATACTATTTTAGATTATGACGTTAAAAGATTTAAATTAGTGAAAATGTAATAAATGCATGCACTAATAAACTGTAAATCAATATATTGAAAAAATAAATTTATATCACAGAACAAAATAATTTATTTAACACAATTTTAATATATAAACTTATTAAAGATTTCCAGAAAACTGTTTAAAGCAAGATATTCCTGTGGTTTAATATATTTGACTTGATGTGGAGAGACATTTCAAAAGTTTTGGTGCCTAAAGCCTGCAAATTTTTAAAAACAGTCCTTCCAGATTTGCAGCCCAGTTTTCTGGTATCAATTATCAAAGTTTCCATGAATGAATGAGACTGCAACGAGCACAAAAGGAGGTAACAACAACTGGGCTTAAAGACAGCGACATCCACAACTGCATGCTCTCCAGTTGAGCCCTCCCAGAAGTATTAATTATTTCGTCTGGGAAAATGGAGCCCTTAGGTGTGGGGTTCAGAGAAGGTCCATTGTTTTTTTCACTTGCTGGATAAATGAAGAACAGTGTTGCTGTACTTAGTTTGTAGGGTCTCAGGGAATAAGAGATACAGTACACTGATGAAGCAAATTTAAGTCAATATTTTCTGAATGCAGGAAAAAATGAGTCTCCCTGCAGACAATAGAAAGAACTTTTGGGCACAGGTAGGGGAATATTACCCTCTCAGGAAGTGGAGGGTGATTAAAAGAGATTTATTTCTCAAGTACTGTGGAAGTTTCACGAAGATGTAGAAATTAAGTAGGCTAACGATGAAATTTTGCCACACCAATAAATGAATTTAAAATAGATAACTCAAACCAACAAAGTCAAAATTACATATATATATATATATATATATATGTATACAAGTATGTAAACATGTGTTCATAGGTCATGTTTCATGAGTGAAGGAGGATTATTCTTCAGGATTTAATTCCTGTGACTATATTGAAGGTTGTTAATGAGTGGCAAGACTTTAGTGTATTACTCCAACAAAAGTTGATATCTTATTTCACTTATTGTAATGATTACTTTTTATCATCAACTTATGCACTTAAAATTGTTGTTGGTCTTGCTATATTTAGAGATAATCATGTCTATAGTGAATGCAGAGTGGCACTCTTCCAATATGCTAAACTATACAAGTTGTGACCTAATTTATCTCATAATGGGTACATACTCGAATTCCACATGGCTTAATTACACCCAGTTGTCCCTGGTAAGTATTCCAGCAGTGCCTATCTGCAGTTGAGTGAGGGGTACCACTCCAATTAGTTTGAATATTCTTCTAATATTCTGCATACCATTATTTCAATGCTTTTCACATATTTTAGCCTACTAAGATCAAACTTTCAAGACTTTGAATTTCCTAACATTAAACATTGTAGTTTATTTCAGAATGACACAGTCATAGGTGTAGAAGAGTAGGAAGAAGGAAGTCAACAGAGTAATTTGGAAAACAAGCAGTTTTTAGAATTAGAAAGCTATTTAGATACTGTCACATGCCTCTTGAAGATTGGTTAGATATGGAGGACTCTGAAAGGGAAAGATTAAAAAAGAAAGTTTTCCAAAATCAAATCTTTTGTTCTTATTTTTTGGTTTGTTTTTTAGCTCAACATCTCCAATTAATCATTTACTTTTTCCTTTTTAATAATGTTCTGTAATTTATTACAGAAGCTGTGTAATTTATCTCTGATGTTAGTATTACTTTTGCTTGATACATTTTATCAAAATGTTCATTTTAAAAATTAAACAAATAGTTATTGAGTAATACAGGTGAACATACGTACGTTTTGTCATTTGGTACACAAACACATACAAAGATTTCATGCTCTTTGAATTCTGACTCCTGAGCTTACAATATCCTTTATGGTACCATTTTGGCTCTGCTCTTTTGATCTTGAGTGAATGATTTTTTTTTTATCTACTCTCATCATTGGACATTGCTCCTTTTCTGTAGTAGTCTAGATTTCCTGTCATCTCCAGTTGTCATGGTAAGAATAGCAAAATTGCCTTGTTCATTTATTTTTCATATATTACCAATATGATTTTTAATCTATGTCTAATTCTTCAACTTTAAGTCATAAGATGACTGAAGTGTTTTGTATTAAGAAACAATGTTATACTTTCTGGGAGATAGTAATGGTCTATTTTGTGGGGTTTGGGATACACTGTTGACTGTATTTGTCAAAAGCTCAATGAGTGTGCAGTTAAGTATGTGCATTTAATTGCCTCTGAGTTTTGCAGCAAAAGGAGAAAATTGTAAACAAACATGGATGGCTAGATACTGATATGCATGCCAAGATACTCAAAAAAGGATATTGATACTTGTAGTTTATGTTGAAATGCATAAAAGTAAGATGTATTAATGGATAGTTACTATTAGTGCATTAATGTATAGTATTACATGCAATATATCATACACTGTATTAAAGTATATTTAGAAAGTAGTAAAGGCAGAATTCAAATCCAACTTTTGTGATCCTTAAATCTATATTCTGTCACGCTTTTATGCTCCCACCTTAAACTCTCCTTTTCCTACTTATACCAACTAGGACCAGCAAGAAAGTAGAATATTTGAAAGAAAGTTTTTAATGCTTTTTTTGTCTCATGTTTTCTGTTAATAATAATATTAACTTAGAATTGTATTAATATGTAATTTATTTCACCCTTAAAAGCTTACTTTCTTTTCTTTTCTTTTCTTTCTTTCTTTCTTTTTTTTTTTGAGATGGGGTCTTGCTCTGTCACCCAGGCTGGAGTGCAGTGGTACAATCTCGGCTCACTGCAACCTCCACATACTGGGTTCAAGCAATTCTCCTGCCACAGCCTCCCGAGTAGCCTGGGCACCACCATGCCCAGCTGATTTTTGCATTTTTAATAGAGACGGGTTTTCACCATGTTGGCCAAGCAGGTCTCAAACTCCCGACCTCAGGTGATCTGCCCGCCTCAGCCTCCTAAAGTGCTGAGATTACAAGTGTGAGCCACCAAGCCCAGCCTTGCATTTTTTTTTTAATGTCAGGTATCCATGCTATTATAGTCAGTTCTTAATGCATGATTTGGAGCGCTGAAATTGAAACATGATTTAGTCATTAAAACTGAGTAGTCACTTTTTCATCTTTCCTTATCTTTATTATCTATATAGTAATAAATATGAATGTAGAATTTGTGACTGAGAGGTGAGGTCAGATATTTAACCATATTTTCTCATAAACTTCCTTGGCAGAGACATTAAGCATACCTCCTAAAGAAATCACATTACCAGAATGTTTATATAGCAGTCAAAGATATATTTTATATCAATCTTTAATACACCATTTGTTTATTTTCAAGTCTGGAAGTAGATCTATCATTTAGCTAGAGACAGCATTTCACAGACCTGTCATTCTTTATGGTGTTCATACATTTTCTAAAGAGAGTACTTTTTTTTATTTATTTCTTTTAGAACTATGTTAAGTCACACAAAATGAAACAAATTGTAAAACATGATTTCCCAAATGAATTATAACATTCTCTATGACTTAATTTGTCTTGACAATTTTTGTAATGGCAATACAGTATTTTTTCTGACAAGTACAATTAGGTTTGGTGAAGCACACTTATTTCATGTTTCTGAGAAAGCAACTCAGCTCAAACGGAGAAATCTCTATGACAGAATGGACAGGGCAAAAGAGAGAGATGATACACTTAAGTAAATTAATGTTGAACTAGGATTCATAAAACATAAAACAAAGTCATAAGCCACTATTATAAAAGTTTAATCAATAACCTGCTTAAAGTAGAATAGATTGCATAATGCTTATGAGCCTTTTAGACTCAGAGTTGAGAGAAAGAGAGAGAAAATCAGATTTTTTCTTCATCATCATAAATAATATTGAATAATTTTCATAACTCAAGCATATGATCAGTTATGGGACAATTATAGCACTCTTTCAAAATTAAGAAAGATATTTTGATAATAAATCCATATATGTTTATTTCTAGAGAAATGCCTAAATAATAATTTAGATATTTAGGCAGTTATAAAAATGGTACCTTATCTCTGCAATAGAGTACATGTGTCCCTCTGAAGGTCAGGGAGTGATTAAGACTACTCAAAATTATTTAAATCCTGGGGGTATTATGGATTGATTTTACTAACCACATAATCAGACACTGGAGATATCTTATTGTCAATGTTGTTGTAACTTGGCAGTACTTTAATTTCCAGCATATTCTTAAATTTTAGAACCTTCTGAGATTACCTCTCTTTTGGAGGCACATTGCCTCACTGACTATAGGACTGATGACTGCTAACTCATTATGGGAAACTTAGCTCCCAGCTATTTCAGAAGATTCTCTAGAAGCAAGATTATTTATAACTCTTTATTATCTCATTGTGGCTTACATTACTTCTTGTTTTAACCAACAGACTTCAGCTTCACTCCAATCACTTTTGGAAAGTGTATATTACCGTCCTTTATCATAGCAAACTCCAAGTGTTCCCTGATCCATTCTTCCCCAAATACTGTCACAAATACCATTCATTATTGTCTAGTCACAGCTCATACAAGACTAACATGAAATTTTTTTGTTTAATGCAGTTTTGCCAAAAGGAATGATAGCATAGCAGATATAAATTAAAAATGTCATGTAGCTGTTGGTTTGTGAACAGTTTTGTATACTAAGTTATTTTATTTATTTATTTTAATTGACAGATAAATTTGTATTTTTTTTTTTTTTACCATCTTTTGGTATCCTGTCCTCTCATTAGAACATCACCTCCAGGCTCATAACTTTTTATTGGGGCCTGTTTTTCCTTACCTCAGAGAAAGGCCCTGTAACAATACAGCTTCCTTTTTTTTTTTTTTTTTTTTGGACAAGTACAATTAGGTTCAGTGTAACACACATATTTCATTTTTCTGTGAAAGAAATTTTTTACTTGATCCTAGCCTGAAATCTGAATTTCCTATATATGGACAGATGTCCCAGAATCACTTGACTCTCCAGGCCCTAGAATTGAAACTACCTTTGCAAAGATTATAACAGTGAGTATATTATGAGAAAGAGATCTGATCTAACCAACCTCCATCTTACCTTTAACTTTCAAACCTTCGTGAGTCATTCCTCAGCTTGGGCCCTTTAACTTTGGGAGAAAGTTAGTTTACAGTTTAAATGATCATAGCCTTTCCCCAAAACTCCACTGCCCCATGAATTTAATCAGACCACTAGGATAGAGGAGTCTGAATCCTGCTAAGGCGTAGACCTAAAGATTACCAGCTATTATTCCAGAGGTCACAAAATTTAGAATTTCGCCCATTACTCCTGCAGACAACATCACTGTTGTAGAACCAAAGATTGGCCTTTTGAGATTTCTTTTCAGATTTTTGCATTTCTGAAGATGGTGACTCCACCTGGACCTGCCAGCTTGTCCTGTGTCCCCACTCAGAAGTAGACTCAACATGCACAAAGACCATTTTCCACACTCCTATAATTGCACCCCCAGCCAGTCAGTAACACCTATTTTTATAGTCATCCCCTTTCCCCCAAACTATCCTGGAAAAACCCTAGCCTCAGAATTTTCAGAGGAGCTGATCTGAATAATAATAAAAGTCTGGTCTCCTGTTCAGTCCCCTGTGCATGAATTGAACTCTTTCTCTATTGCAAGTCACCTGTCTTGATAAATTAGCTCTGTCTGGGCAGTGGGCAAAATGAACCTATTGGGCAGTTACAGTATCATTTGAAACTAATGCTCTACCCGCCTGTCATCCCTATTCCTAATTCATGTTTGGAGACTCTAACTTTCCAAGGTCAGCTTTTGTTACCGGCAGTGAATACGTACAGGTCTGTAGCAACCTCCATTCTTGTCACCTCAGAAGAAAGAATTTGACTGAGGGGCATAAGGCAGAAGGAGAGACTGAGGCAAGTTTTAGTGCAGGAGTGAAAGGAAGTAAAATACACTTGGAAGAGAGCTAAGCAGGCGACTTGAGAGATCAGCTGTGTGGTTTGACCTTTTGACTTGGGGTTTTATACATTGGCGTATTTCCAGGGTCGTACATTTCTTTTGCCCTGATTCTTCTCTTGCAGTGAACTGTCTGCATGTGCAGTGGTCCGCTAGCACATGGGAGGGGGCATGCACAGTGTGTTTACAGAAGTTGTACGCATGCTCTCTTGAGGCATTCTTCCCTCACCAGTCTAGGGTACCAGTTAAACTCCACCATTTTGCCTCTTAATGTGCATGTTTGAAGCCCCTCCTGAGATCTTATTGGGAAGCTGCTGTTCATCAGTTTCAGGTCTTTTTTTTTATCTACTGGGAGACTGCCGTTCCCTGGCAGTGGCTATGACCAATTATTACTTTAGAGTGACAGTTAACAACTGCCTGACCATCACTGGACGGTCACCTGACACTCCTTGTGTGTGCGAGGGGGAGCCCTCTCCTGCCCTGCTCATACCTGCCTTGCTACCCACTGTCACCACTTTAATTCCTATCCATTCTACTTTATCCTGACATCTCTTGTCCCTGCACTCCTTTCTATTGTCCTCCTCTTACTATGGACCCACATGATATCCGACCAAGTTCATTTTAGGAATAGCAATCTGCTTCTCTTAATCATCACTTCTGTTGACCTAATTCAGGCCCACATCATTTCTTACCTGTTCTCTTTCAAAACCTTCTACTCTCTGGTCTCCCTTTCTCTCTCTCTATCCTGCCATTTAATTGTTACATTGTATTCAAAATTAGCTTTCTAAATCACGTGTCTTATTATGCAACTACCTGACAAAACAATTTCAATTATCTATAATATAAAGTCAAAAATCCTAATTATGATATTTTCAACAAAACTCTTAAAATCAGTTTATTTTTACCTTTCTCACCTAGCACTTTCTACCATGCACCTATAATTCAAGGTTTCAGGTTTGCTGAATTTTCCAAATATGCCATGCCCAGAATGCTTCTTATGCTTTCTCTTTTTTATCTGCTTTATTAGCTTCCATCTATACTTTGTGAATGAGAACAAACTGTACTACCTTTCTGAAGTATTCCTGAATTGCTTTATGAAATATTAATTACCTTCCTTGTTATACATTCCCAATATTTTTTAGAGATACCAACTAGAAGAATTATTACAAATAATTAGATTGTAATTGTTAAAAAACATTCTCTTCCAATATCGTGGAGAGGATTTGGTGTGCATCCCTCTTTATATTTTAGGCACTTAGCAAAGCATGCAGTACTTTGTGGTCAACGCATAAATTATTTGTTAATTTGAAAAGATAATGTAATCATATTAAAGTTATCAACATTTTAAACTCTAAATATAGATATTTAGTCTTCTGATCAAAGTTTACAAGGATGAGCCGGAGGTGAGGTGTGGAGACTCAGGCATCAGGAATATGGACTATGAAAAATTGCAGAATGATTCATATTAAGTACTTATATGATGACTGATGTCCTAGAGGAAAATTTTTATCCAGCTACTTCTAAAATTTCATTTAAAACACTTAGCAATGCTTCCCCACCTCCACGCCCACTCCCAGCCTTGACACACACTGGCTGCATTTTAGTCTGGATGCATTTTCTCTTTCACAATCACAAAAGTCTTCCCATTTAAGAACTGCCAATGCTGCAGCCAGAGTGAGGGGTCATCCAATCTCAGTTCTTAACTTTATTTGGTTTAAAAATTTATTCCCTCAGTCTTGGATGACTCTATATCTATAACCTTACCTGGGAGGTTTATAAATTCCTATGGTATGAAGTGGGATCCTTTTCCAGGCCCATAACAGAAACAAGCCGTGATTTGGGGGATAATGTTACTTTTCTTGTTTATTGTGCTATAACTAGGCATAGCCACTCAGACATTGTTTTCTAAACTCTCTAATACAAAAGTAACTCTACCTTATTCTACAGCAATGCACTTGCCCTCCCAAAATCTCACTTTATGTATTTAATGTGCATTTAAGTATATAGTGCAAGCAAGAAAAGATGTGCTTTTCTTGCCTGCAAAGAGCTTAAAAGATAGAGATATTGAGAGCTGCGAAGCATAGGAAGAGACTATTCCTGCTTGACTGTAAATGTGTACTAAAAAGAAAAATGAAAATGTATATTGGTGTAAGAGCGTGGTAAATCTTGACAGACAGACAAAGGAGTTGGTATCAGTAAGACGATCAATTAAAGTTACTGATGATTGAAAAATTTTATGAAGACAATGAGGGCAAAGCCTGCATTCTGAGATTAGAGAAGTTAATATTAATGATGGTGTTGATGAGAAAGAGTCAGAGAAGTCAAATGGTAGCTTAATTTCTGTGCTGTGCTGAAAATTATGGGTTAAAGGGTAGTGAAGGACATTAAGTAATCAAAGAATGAAAACTGGTGTAATGTTTAGGGAATCGCAAACTGAAAGAAAGATTACTGGTAACTTCAGCACTTTCAGTAAAATGTGAGAATAAAACAAAAATTTCATCTGTCATTACAATTGAAAAATATAAGATTGAAACATAGGAGAGTCTACATATTTAGAAGAAATCTTTTCCTTTTTTTTCCTTGGTCATGATCCAACCATGGTGAAGAATTATGAATCTTCTAAGAAGATGGCAATAATCCCAAGTGGTTTTCAACACCTTTTGTCTCTTCATAAGAATTTATCCGCTGTTGCCTTTGATAGTCTTGGCTTTTACCTTGAACTTCTTTATTTGATATGACAGCCTCGAAATTCTCTCTGCTGGGATACAGGTTAAAATCACATGAGATTTCCAACTGGTATGCTTCATGCAACGTGAACCACTGACTCTTCTGTCCTTGCTCCTGGCTTGCCTTCTGTCTTTTCTCATCCTAACCTGTTCCAACTTTAATCTGGCTTTCTCCAAATTGAGCTAATTTCTATTTAAAAAGGTTAAATTAGTGATGTATAAGTGGGTGGATGTGAAGCAACTGTATGAAGCACTAACTGTAACCCTAATGTGCTTTTAAATAATATCTCAGTGTTAAAATGGCAGGAGAACATGCAGACTGAACATAATGGAAGGGAAATGTTTAAAGAAAATTTTATAGGTAGTCATGACTTGAGTTGATATGAAGAACTCCCTGGAAACATGTTTGTGGTAAATACAATGCAAAATAAAACTTTTAGAGTGTTTCCCTTATAGCTCATATTTCATAAAAACCTTCAATTCATGGAGCCGTCCTGTGAACATTTACTGCAAAGTAAAAAGATGTTTTAAAAATTATTAGTAGCATATGATGGAAAAAGAGATGAGACTGACTTTCAGGCTCCTTTCCACAGGCTTCCAACAGATACTTATGCAAAAGGTTGGTGGCAGGGCATAAGACTAGAAGCCCCGTTGGTGGAGCAGGTGTCTAAGAGATGATTGGTTGCAGCTTGTTCACAGGAGCAAAGATCTGCCCTATTGCAACTCACCCTTCTTTCATAAGAATGCAAAGTCTTAGGCCACTAGTAGAGGCCATTAAGTCTTCTTGGCTATGGGGTTGAGGTAAAAATTTATTGCTTCCAGGGAAGACATAGAAACAAAATCTGTCCACCTCTGAGAAAAGAGTAGGAAACATTTCTGGCTTTAGGATACAGACAATTTATACTTTGCTTCTGGAGGAGATGTACAAGTAAATACCCTGTGCCTGATAGGAAAACCAATGTATAATTTCTTGTTGCTCCTGCAACAAACTGCCACAAACATGGTAGTCTAAAACAACACACATATATTACCTTACCCATCTGGATCTCAGAAGTACAAAATAGATCTCACCAGACTAAAACTAAAGTGTCTGAAGTTTCATTGTTTCCAGAGCTCTAGAGGAAAACCCATTTCCTTTCCTTCTCCAGCTTCCAAAACCTGCCTGTTTTTCTTAGCACATGTTCCCCTTCCAATTGCTGATTAAGTTGTTTTGTTTTATTTTTATCTGTGTTACCTGACCCTTTTCCTGCCTCCTTATTTGACTGTTAAGGACTGTTGTGATTATATCAGACTCACCTAACTTGAGATATTATTTTATTTTAATATCTGCTGATTAGGCCGGGTGCGGTGGCTCATGCCTGTAATCCCAGCACTTTGGGAGGCCGAGGTGGGTGGATCACGAGGTCAGGAGATTGAGACTAGCCTGGCTAACATGGTGAGACCCCATCTGTACTAAAAATACAAAAATTAGCTGGGCGTGGTGGCACGTGCCTGTAATCCCAGCTACTTGAGAGGCTGAGGTAGGACAATCGTTTGAACCAGGGAGTCGGGGGTTGCAGTGAGCCGAGATTACGCCACTGCACTCCAGCAGCCTGGCGACAGAGCAAAGGCTCCGTCTAAAAAAAAAAAAGAAACAAAAAAGATCTGCTGACTAGCAGACTCATACTGGAAGCAGCTAGATATAGCTGAAGAAAGAATGAGCAAACTTAAATATGTCAATAGAGGTTGCACAAATTAAAACATAAGGGAAAAAAAAAAAAACACAAACCAGAATAGAGCATCCAGTAATCGTGAGACAGTATCAAGCAATGCTACAGAAAAGAAACGTGTTCCAGAAGAAGAAAAGAGAGAGATTTGGGTAGAAGAATTATTAGAAGTGCTACTGGCTTAGAACTTGCTGAATTTTTTGAAAGATAACATGCCACCCATGCAAGAAGCCCAGAGATCCTAAGCAGGAAACACACATACATGCTCACACACTCACACACAAAAGCCACACCTATACATATCACAAACTCCTGAAGAACAAAAATAAAAAGATCTACTGACAGTCAGGCAAAGGTTAAAGAAACATCCCATATATAACCACAAATGTAAGAATTCCACAGGGATTCTCATTAGAAGCTGTGCAGGCCTGAAGACAACGAAGTGTTCTCTTCAAAGTATGAGGGAAATCATAACTGTCACCCCAGATTTTAATAGCATAAAAGAGACTTTTTCAGAAAAACCATAGTGAATAAAGAGCACGATTTAGCAAATCTGCACTACATGAAATGTTAAAGGAGGTTTGTCATGCAAAAGGATAGTGACACGTGAGGAAAATTAGGATCTACAGAAAGAAATGAACTACATTAAAAATGGTATACATGAGGTAAATATGGAAGACTTTTTCTGATTTTAATCACCATAAATGATAATTGATGGTCTGTAAGCTAAAGTAATAAAAATGTGTTGTGGACTTTGTAACAAAAAACAGAAGGAGAATACATAGTAACAATAATAGCACAAAGTGTAAGAGGGGTATAACAGAACTGCAGACAGGCAGGAGACAGTGGCATGTGCCTATAATCCCAGCTATTCAGAAGGCTGAGGGACAGGATCACTTGAGCACAGGAGGTGGAGGCTGCAGTGAGCTATGAATGGACCACTGTACTCCAGCCTGGGTGACAGAGTGAGACCCTGTTTAAAATAAAGAACTATACAAATAGTCCTGACTAGTTTGATTGACAATATTTTTAATTTATGATGGTGCAAAAGTGATATGCATTCAGTAGAAACTGTACTTCAAATTTTTTCTCAGGCTAGCAATATGAAGTCTGATATTCTCTTACGATGCTAGGCAAGGGCAGTGAGGAGCAGCTCCCAGTCAGCCCCACGATGACGAGAGTAAGCAGCCATGGCCTACACTGCACTGTGTTGCCGGATGAGTCGGTCCAGCCGTCGGCGAATGTAAGTGTTCTGAGCATGTTTTCAGTAGGCCAGCCTAAGCTATGATGTGCAATAGGTGATATGTATTAAATAAATTTTTAACTTACGATTAGTTTTTCTGAATGTAACCCCAATATAAATCGAGAATCATCTGTACACTATGCATGAAACTCTGTAACATTATGTGATGACAGCATATGAAAAAATACACTTATTTTAAATAGAAATATAACATCTAAAATCATAAAAGCAATATCTAATAAGTCATCAGTAGATATAGAATTATAAACAAGAATCAACCCAAAAGAAGGAAGGAAGAAAAAATACATATAGAAAACAACAATACTGTATCTTTAAACTCGACAACAGCAAAAAATCACTGTGAATATGAATTTTTTAACGCTAAAGTTGCAGACTGTCATACTGGATAAGAGGAAATTTCCAAATATATATTTTCTACAAGATGCACGCTTTAAATATAATGACATAAATTTAAGTCAAACGGATGAAAAAATACCACTATATTAATATCAGAGAGTACATTTCAGAACAAGAAAAATTACAAATGTTTGTAAAGAAGGGTATTATGTAATAATAAAGGATTTCATTTATGAACACCTAATGATTCTAAATGCATGTTCACATAATATGAGGGCCTCAAAATACAAAGGAGGAATAGAAAAAGCTGCAATTAAATAGTTGGAGAATTATGAGATCTATGAAAACCCATCATCCTACTTGACCTAGTTTAATTTATTATTATTATTATTAAAGATGGTGTTTCTCAATGTTTCCCAGGCTGGTCTCAAACTCCTTGGCTCAAGTGATCCTCCCACCTCAGCCTCCCAAAGTGTTGGGATTCCTGGCACGAGCCACCGAGCCTGGCTGACCTACCTGACATTTAGAGGACATGCTATAACTGCAGAATACACATTTCGTCAATGTGGATCTCAGCATCTACCAGAAGAAACTATCAGTCTTTTGGACAGATAACACACACGTCACTAACCTATCTCCTTTCTGAATATGCAGGCAACTTTTCTTTTTCCTTGAGAGTATAAGACAATATCTAAATTACTGACCAGGAGCATGGGATCAACCTTCAAAATGATGTAGAAGACAAGAGATGCACGAGTAAACAAGAAATAAACAAAAGAAGGAGACAAAAAGTGACACAGGAGAAACCAAAGAAGGCTCTCAGTGTCTGATGATCCTTGCATGAACCCTCTCATCTCCACCTAAATGACGTATCAGTGGTTTTCTGAACGTGACTTCTATTTTCTGCTTTGTATTATTCTGTCTTCACACTGCTATAAAGAAATACCTGAAACTGAGTAATTTATAAAGAAAAGAGATTTAATTGACTCACAGTTCCATAGGCTATACAGGGGGCATAGCTAGGGAGGCCTCAGGGAACTTGCAATCATGGCAGAAGGGGGAAGGGGAAGCAAGCACACCTCCACGTGGCACAGAAGAGAGAGAGAGAGAGTGAAGGGGAAGTGCCATGCACCTTTAAACCATCAGATCTCAAGAGAACTCACTCACTATTATGAGAATAGCAAGGGAGAAATCTGTCCCCTTGATCCAATCACCTCCCTCTAGATCTCTCCCTCAGCATTGGGAATTAAAATTCAACATGAGATTTGGGTGGGGACACAGAACAAAACCATATCAGCTTCCATACTGGTTCCATTTATCATTTTATCTTGTCTAAATTTAATATATTCTTCTAGTGGTAATTCAAACTTTTTAAAAAAGGACTTCAGCTTTTATTTTAGATTCAGTGGGTACATATGCAGGTTTGTTACGTGAGAATTTTGCATGTGGAATGAATATATTGTATGCAGAATGATCTCATCATCTAGGTAGTGAGTGTAGTACCCAAGAGTTAGGTTTTCAACACTTATCCCCCTCCTTCTTTCCTCTCATAGGAGTCTCCAGTGTCTACTGTTGCCATCTTTATGTTCATGAGTATCCAATATTGAACTCTCACTTATAAGTGAGGACATGCAGTATTTCGTTTACCTTTCCTGTGTTAATTTTCTTAGGATTATAGCCTGTAGCTCCATTCATTTTGCTGCAAATGACATGATTTTATTCTTTTTTAAGACTGCATAGTATTCCATGGTGTATATGTACCACATTTTCTTTATTCAATCTAATGTTGTTTGACACCTGGGTTGAATCTGTATCTGTGGTGAATAGTGCTACAATGAACATACTAGTGCAGGTGTCTTTTTCATAGAATGATTTATTATATTTGGATATATAGCCAGTAATGGGATTTCTGGGTTGAATGGTAGTTCTGTTTTAAGTTCTTTGAGAACTTTCCAAACTGCTTTTCACAGTGGCTGAACTAATTTACATTCCTACCAACAGTGTATCAGCATTCCCTTTTCTCTGCAACCTCACCAACATCTGTTATTTTTTGACTTTTTAACAAAAGCCATTCTGACTGGTGTGAGATAGTATCTCATTGTGGTTTTGATTTGCATTTCTGTGATGATTAGTGATGTTGAGCATTTTTTTTTCATGTGATTGCTGGTCACTTGTATGTTGTCTTTTGATAAGTGTCTGTTGTAATGTCTTTTGCCCGCTTTTTAATAGGGCTATTTGTGTTTTGCTTGTTGAATGTTTAAGTTCCTGATAGATTCTGGATATTAGACCTTTGCCATATCCATAGTTTGTGAATATTTTATCCCATTCTGTAGGTTGCTTACTCTGCTGATAGTTTTGTGGGTTTTCTTTTTTGCTGTGAAGAAGCTCTTTAGTTTAATTAGGCCCACTTGCCAATTTTTATTTTTGTTGTAACTGCTTTTGAGGATTTAGTCATAAATTCTTTCCCAAGACCAATGTCCAGAATAGTGTTTTCTAAGTTTCCTTCTGGGAGTCTGATAGTTTGAAGTCTTACATTTAATTTTTTAACTCAACTTGAATTAATTTTTGTATATGGTGAAAGGGAAGGGTCCACTTTAATTCTTCTGACTGTGGATAGCCAACTATCTCAGCACTATCTATTGAATAGGGAGTCCTTTCTCCATTGCTTATTTTAGTTGACTTTGTCAAACCTCAGATGGCTGTAGGTGTGCAATTTTATTTCTGGGTTCTCTATTCTGTTTCAGTTGTCTGTGTGTCTGTTTTTGTATCAGCACCACACTGTTTTGGTTACTATAGCCTTATAGTACAGCTTGAAGTCGGGTAATTTGATGCCTCTGGTTTTGTTCTTTTTGCTTAGGATTGCTTTGGCTAGTTGGGCTCTTGTTTAAGTCCCAAGTAAATTTTAGCATAGTTTTTCTTTTTATTAATTCTGTGAAAAATTACACTGATAGTTTGATAGGAATAGCTCTCAATCTATAGATTGCTTTGGGCATTGTGGACACTTTGAAAATATTGATTCCTTGAATCCACGAGCATGGGATGTTTTTCCATTTGTTTGTGTCATCTACGATTTTTTGCAGCAGTGTTTTGTAGCTTTCCTTGTAGAGTTTTTTCACCTTCTTGGTTAGATGCATTCCTAGGTTTATTTTTTCTTTTCTTCTTTTTTTTTCCGGCTGATATCAATGGGATTGGATTCTTGATTTGGCTCTCAGCTTGAACATTATTGGTGTATAAACTTTTATATTTTGAAGAAGACATTCTTGAACAAAAATATGGAAGGAAACTTAATCTCTGATATACTGCAGGTATTTAGCAATATCAATTAGTAATTTTAGTTTACTATTGATATTGATAATAACCTCAAAGTGTAAGTGCCTCATGAATAAGAAATGACACAGTGTTCTGAAATTATATAGGCATTTTCAAAATTATATTGCTATCATTAGCCTTTATGTTGTTTTTATTTCCTGAAATATTTAATTTGCATATTTATTTGTTCTCTAATTCATATAGCAATTTTTCAAAATACAGAGTAATGCAAAAACAATGACTAACAATGTAAGCGAACATTTCTTACAGTATATTTGTAAAGACTACAATTAGAAAAGAGAATTTAGGTAATACTTTCCAAATATTGTTGTAACGCTATCACTTTCTTTAAGCATTTTCATATGTTATGCCTTATTATATACCTTTCTCATGCATTAAGCTTAATGAAAACAGGCTCCTTTAATAAAGTGAACTAAAGGATAATTTTTATATTTTTTCTAATCTATTTCTAATTTTATTAATTTAATTATTTTTCAAAGCTTCATCAATGTAGGCTAAATTCAAAGATTGTTTCTGCATTTGTGTATTTTTTACCTTTATTTACAGTTAAATATTATAAAAATTGTACAACAGGTAAGCTAACCATGGGCAAAAACACTGAAAAGAACTTACTATAATCTTTGACTTTAATTTTTTAAAAATTTTTTGGGACAGTCTCACTCTGTCGCCCAGGCTACAGTGCAGTGGTGCAACCTTGGCTTAATGCAACCTCCGCCTCCCAGGTTCAAGCAATTCTCCCACCTCAGCTTCCTGAGTAGATGGGATTACAGGTGCCTGCCACCACATCTGGCTAATTTTTGTATTTTTGTAGAGACAGGGTTTTACCATGTTGGCCAGGCTGATCTCGGGCTCCTAACCTCCGTGATCCACGTGCCTTGGCCTCCCAAAGTGCTGGGATTACAGGCGTGAGCCACCCTGCTAGGCCAATCTTTGATTTTTATGATACACTTGAGATAATAAAAAAGATTTTTAAAAAACCTAGTTAATATTTTTGCCATATTTTGTTCTCATTTAAAAATCAATGGAAACTAAAAAATGTCAACCATCTTAAGAAAAATTTATAATTTTATGGCAAAAGAAAAAAAACACTTAATGTGGAAGGCTAAAACAAGGAGTTATATTGAAGACACATACATCTTTTTTTTTTTGAGAAGGAGTCTCTCTCTTTCGCCCAGGCCAGAGTGCAGTGGCGTGCTATCTTGGCTCACTGCAAGTTCTGCCTCCCGGGTTCACGCCATTCTCCTGCCTCAGCCTCCTGAGTAGCTGGGACTACAGGCGCCCACCACCGCATCTGGCTAATTTTTTGTATTTTTAGTAGATACGGGGTTTCACCGTGTTAGCCAGGATGGTCTCGATCTCCTGACCTTGTGATCCGCCCGCCTCGGCCTTCCACATATATCTTTTAAAACCCCTTAAAAGATGTAAAAATTAAGTGATAGAGTGTGCCACTTTCATTTTAAATAATTCTTAGAAAAGAACAAGCAGAAATCTGATTGATAACTCAGAGAAAGAAATAACTAATACAAATAACAGCCATAAATATGCAGAATAAAAGAATGCAAAGGTAAACAGAAGTTAACACATACAAATATGAAAATGCAATCGGAATTCTCGAATATTTTCTAGAATAATAGCACCATAAGTGAGAGGCAATGAAACACACTAAACTGAAGAAGTAACATTGTAGAAACAGAATTTATGAAAACAAATCGACAAAAAGAAGATTTTAACATAAGTAAAATTACTGTTCTAGACATTCCTACATCCATAAATTGTGACACTTGATACGAAGAAAAAAACCCTATAAATTAAGAAGTTAAATTGTCTTAAATGGGATATTGTAAAGATATAGTAGTACAGTTGCCTCCGTCATCCATAGTTTCAGTTTCTGTGATTTCAGTTACTTGTGGTCAATGGACATTCAAATCCAGTAAGTGAAAAATTGTAGTTTATAAGTTTTAAATTGCATGCTGTTCTGAGTCCCATGATAAAATTCTTGTGGCCGTCCCACTCTGTCCTGTCCAGGTGGTGGAGCATTTCTTTGTCCAGTGTATCCACTCTGTATACACTTGCTGCCAGTTAGTCACTTCATAGCCATCTCATTATTAGATCAAAAAGACATAGCATTTATAGGGTTCAGTGCTATCTGAACTTTCAAGCATCCACTGGGGGACTTGGATCATTTGGTCTATGGATAAAAGAAAACTATTATGTATCTGATTTAATAATTGAAGGATTAAAGAAATGCAAGGTGCAAGATAATAGTACACAAAGAAAATTGATGTAAATATTACAGAAAAGAGAAAAATGTTTGGAGCACAAATCTACCAGTTTAATAGATACAATAATAATCATCATAATCATAATCTTAAAAAGGGTTGTCTCAAGTTCAAATAAAGATAAAAATCTTAAAACTAAAAAGACCATATTGACTCACTCATCGAATTAAAAAAAAAAGACAGAGAAAAAGTACAGATAAGGTAAGAAATAATGATTTGTAGTTTCTGTTTCTACACTGATTTCACTTATCATTTTGGCTTTTCTAAATCTAATGTGTTCTTCAAGATGAATAGAGGAACTTTACAAAAATCACAGGAAAGTATCTTTTCCATATAACGACTTATTTTCCTCTGGGTAGATACAGGTGATGGGTGCACCAAAATCTCAGAAATCACCACCAAGAACTTATTCATGTAGCCAAACACCAACTGTTCCCCAAAAAGCTATTGAAATAAAAAATAAATATATATATAAAATATATAAAAATATATAATTAAAAGTGTACTAAAAATTATAATTGCAAATTATAAATATTTATATTGATTGATACTGTACAATATTTACCACTCGATCAGATAAAGAAGAAGGTTGAAAAGCAATAATCAGGTAAGATCCTATGTTTGTTAAGCAAATATTTTAAAGTGTATTTATGCCTGGAAAAGAAGCCCAGAAGAATAAACACCAGAAGTAGCCAATATTTAGCTGTTCAGAGGAGTGGGGGAAATGATGAGTGGGTTGGTTTTTTAAAAAAAATTATCTGTATTTCCTAAATGTTCTGCAATGAAAGTGAATTATTTTTGTAATAAGGAAAATATATTACTTGAAAAAAAATCGCAAGAAAGTGTATTCTTCAACTCTAGACATATACATTCAAAACCTAGGTGAAATTAATAAATCTCTAAGAAAATAATGTTTACCAAAATTGATTACAGTAGAAAGAGAATGATTAAAGATATTAATTTTCATATGTAACTATACAAATTATCAACATTTTAACCACGGAGGTGATATATTATGGAGTATTGAATGGTGAGGAAATACCAGTTCTGGATGGATTCTTAGAGGACTTCGGCCAGATTTTCTTTTTTAATTTAAAAATAGTTTTTGTTAAAAATGCTAATGATCGGCCGGGCGCGGTGGCTCAAGCCTGTAATCCCAGCACTTTGGGAGGCAGAGGTGGGCAGATCACGAGGTCAGGAGATCGAGACCATTCTGGCTAACACGGCGAAACGCTGTCTCTACTAATAATACAAAAATTAGCCGGGTGTGGTGGCGGGCACCTGTAATCCCAGCTCAGAAGGCTGAGGCAGGAGAATCGCTTGAACCCGGGAGACGAGTTTGCAGTGAGCCGAGATCGCGTCACTGCACGACAGCCTGGGCGACAGAGCAAGACTCCTCTCAAAAAAAAAAAAAAAAAAAAAAGCTACTGATTGTCTGGGCCTTCAGTGAGTCGTAATCTTTTTGCTGGTGGAGGTTCTTGCCTGGATGTTGATGGCTACTGACTGATCAGGATGGTGGTAGCTGAAAGCTAGGATGGCTGTGACTATTTTTTTAAATAAAACAATAATGAAGTTTGCTGTATCAATTGACTCTTCCTTTCCCAAAAGACTTATCTGTAGCTTGTAATGCTATTTGATAGCATTTTACTCACAGTAGAAACTCTTTCCAAATTTAAGTCAATTCTGTCAAACCCTGGTAGTTACTCAGCAGTTAAGTTTACAGAATATTCAAAATCCTTTGTTGTCATTGCAACGATGTTCACGGCATCTTCACCATAAATAGATTTCATTCCATCCCAAGAAACCACTTTCTTGGCTCATGCCTAAGCAGCAATTCCTTATTCATTCAAATTTGATCATGAAATTGCAACAATTCAGTCACATCTTCTGGCTTCACTTCTAATTCTGGTTCTCTCACTGTTTCCACCGCATCTGCAGGTACTTCCTCCACTGAAGGCTTGCATCCCTCAAAGCCATTCATGAAGGTTGAAATCAACTTCCTCCAAACTTCTGTTAATGTTGATATTTTGACATTTTATTATGGAAGCCATAAATCATTAATGGTTTTAATGGCATCTAGGATGACTGTATGCTTTCCAGAAGATTTTCAATTTACTTTGTCTCTATCGAATTTTTAAAGATATAAAATTTAAATGTTATATATACTATTCCAGATCTCTGAAAAAGATTTAAAATTTTTAATTATTTTTATGAAACAAGTATATTGGTGATAAAAGCTAGTAAAATCTGGAGAAAATATCAACTAAACAATATAACTTATGAATAACGATGAAAATATCCTGAATAAAATACTAGCAATGTTAATCTGAAGTTATTGTGTGCAAGTATTCATTACATGCATTTAGATTAAGTTGTTCAAAGGTACTGATCAATTTTTCATATATTTATTACTTTTGAACTGCTTAGTCCATCATTTAGTAAGAGGCTAAATTCTCCAACAATGATTGTAGATATGACTATCGCTTTAGTTCCCATCATGGTAACTTCATAAATGTAAAAGCTCTGTTATTACATGCATACAAATTATTGATTCTTATGTCTTCCTGACGTATTAACCCTTTTATTGCATGACATAGATCTCTATATCTATGGCCTGTCTATCATGTGAACACTCCTTGTCTTGAAGTTTATTTTGTTTATTTTAATATAGGCACACAATCTCTCTTGTATATTGTTTGCGTGGTGCATTTTACCCTTCTCTTTACTTTCAAATTCTTCATATTTTTATAGTTAAAATGTCTCTTGTGAATAGCATAGAAATGAGTCTTTCTTTTTAATCTAGTCCAATAACTTGGCCTATTAATTATAGCTTTCTTTCCTTCTTTTGGATTAACCTAGTAATTTTTCATATTTGGTTTTATATACTTTATTGGCTTTTTAGATACACACTGTTGCTTTAAATTTAATGTGTGCTGAATGGATTACAATGTGCATCATTAACATATCACATCGAGTTTTAAATTAATATTATACTACTTTACATACAATTCAAGAAACTTAAAACTGTATAACTGATTTTAACATCCACCATTTCTATAAATTATACATCTCTGTAATTGCATATATAAACTGATATATATAAACAGTGTACATATATAAATATATACTTTTATATATCAGTGTTCATATATAAGTATATACTGATATATGTATCAGTTTGTAGATATATACAGCTGTGTGTATTTATATACATATACACAACTTCTGTGTTTGTTATAAATCCCATAATATACAGGATTTATATAGGATGAAAAGTTAAACCACTTATAATAATGATAAGAAAAAAATGTTCTTGGTATTTATGCATTTCTTTCTTTTCTATTGATATTCAAGTTTCCACCATAATTTTAAAGACTTTTCATCATTAATTCTTCAAATATTTATTTATTCTGTTCTTTCATTTCTTTTCTCATGGGAATCCAATTACAAAAATATCAAATCATATGTTATACTTCCAATTGTCTATATTGATATCAATATTGATATCTGTATGTCTCATATATATTTTAGGTTAGCTTATCCCTCCTTTTTTAGTTTTATGTATTGTATATTTTGGTTCTGAAATTTCCACTTGCTTCTCTTTTACAGTTTCTGTTTCTCTCCTGAGATTAACCACCTGTTCACCCATTCGGTCCATATTTTCCTATAAATCTTTTAAATAATGATAAGAGCCAAAGTCATTGTATAATTATAAAGATGTCAGTTCATCAAGAAGTTATACCTGTTATAAACACATTTATATATGTATCTATAAGAGCATCTAAATATATAAATAAAATATTCATAGATCAGAAGAAAGAAATAGACTACCATATAATAATAATAGTAGACTTCAATACTCCACTTTCAGCAATGAACAGATCATCGAGACAGAAAATCAATAAGGACCTATTGGACCTGAACTACACTTTAAGCTAAATGGACCTAATAGATGTATGCAGAACACTTTATCCAATAGCAGCAGAATATACAGTCTTCTCAAGCACATTATCTATGATAAATAATATGTTAGGCCACAAAATAAGTCTTAAAATTTTTAGAAGATTGAAATCATGTCAAGTATACTCCCCAACCAAACTGAAATCATGTCAATTATCCTTCCCTGCCAAAATGGTAAATACTATGAATCAATAATAGTAGGAATTTTAGAAAATTCACAATTATGTCAACCTCAAACAACATTCTTCTTAAAAACCAATTAAAGAAAAAATTAAAAAGAAAATAATTTTTTGAAACAAATGAAAATAGAAAACACAACTTATCAAAACTTATGACACACAGCAAAAGCAATTTAAAAGGGAAGTTTATAGAAGTAAACTTAATAATAATAGAGAGAAATAACTTAATGTTACTAGGTTATTTAATAACTTAATGAAATAACTTAATGTTCAATCTACTGTTGATGGTGCCATATACTCATGTAACAAACCTGCACATGCACCCCTTGTTTCAAAAATAAAATTTGAAATTGTTAAAAATAAGCTAAAATAAAATAAAAAGAAAAGAGAATGTAAAAACAACTTCAGAAAACTAGAAAAATAAAGCTCAAAGCTAGTTCAAGGAAAGAAATGAGAAGAATCAGAGCAGAAATAAATGGAAGATAGAAAAATAATAGAAAAAAATAGAAATTTAGTTTGCTTTTTGAAAAGATGACATCAACAAACCTTTATCTAGATTAACAAAAAAGAAGACTCAGAAATAAATAAAATAAAAAATGAAAGAGAAGACATTACAACTGGTATCTCAGAAATACAAAGGATCATAAGAGACGAATACTATGAACAACTATATTCCAATAAATTTGATAACCTAGGTGAAAAGGAAAATTTTTTAGATGTATACCTAGACTAAATCATGAGCAAATAGAAAATCTGAACAGACCAATAAATAAAGAGATTGAATCAGTAACAAAAAGTCTCCTATCAAAGAAAAGCCCAGGACCTGTTGGCTTCACTGCTGAATTCTACCAAACATTTAAAAAACTAATGGAAATTCTTCCACAAAATTGAAGGTGGGAGAAAACTTTCAGACATACTTTATGAGACCAGTATTATCTTGATATCAAAGCCAAGCAGAGACACTACAACAAAAAAAAGAACATTATAGACCAATATCCTTCATGAACATAGCTGTAAAAATCTCCAACAAAATACTAGCAAACCAGATTCAACAGTACATTAAAATAATCACGCACCAACAGCACACCTGAGATGCAAAGATAGTTCAATATAGGCAAATAAATAAATGTGATATAGCATATTAACGGAATGAAGGAAAAACACATGCTATGATTTCAGTGAATGCAGAGAAGGCATTTAACCAAATTCAACGTTCTTTCCTGGTAAAAACTCTCAACAAATTTGGTACAGACGGAATATACTTTAGCACAATATAGGTCATATATGATAAACCATAGCCAACATCGTAATCAACAGTAAAAAGTTGAAAGCTTTTCCAGTAAGAATAGGAACAAGACAAAGATGCCTATTGTTACCACTTTATTCAACATAGTGCTGGAAGTTCTAGCCAGAGCAATTGACAAGACAAAGAAAAAAAAGCACCCCCATTGAAAAGGAAGAAGTGAAATTGTCTCTGTTCATTGATAACATGATTTTACACACAGAAAACTCTAAAGACTCCACCAAAAACTTGTTAGAAATAATAAACAAATTAAGAAAGTTACATGGTATGAAATCAACACACAATAGAACTTATCTTGCTTTTCTAGCCTGTCTCCTCTCTTAGTATGTAAACTCCTTGAGAGTAGAGATTTTTGTCTGTTTTGTTTACTTTTGTATATCCAGTGCCTAAAAGAATGTCTGACACATAGTGTCCAATAAAATTTTGTTGAAAGGATTATTATTCATAAATATGTACACACACAACTGAAAAAGTTTAGTATATTCTTATACAACTTTGAGACATTTAGAAAACAATACAGTGTATTATGCCAAAGGAAATATATATGCCAGCATTTATATAAATGCATATGCTGTACATATGCCTACATATTCTGTTTATATGTTTACATATAATTTAAAATCATCAAAAGTATTTGAAATGTCCTTTGCTTTGTCAATGCAAAAGTCACTATTTTAAAGGATTCGTGGGTTAAAACAACTGTTGATTCATGGACAGATTGGTGCTTAGAAGAAAAAGCATATCCTGAAATGCATTTGTTAATAGAAAAATTAATAAATAGAGAAAATTTGAAAATAAAGTAGCTACTTCAGCACTAGACTGTAAATAAAGAGCAAGAAAGAGCATGGATGATGGTATACTGCAAGCACATTACTTTCTGTTTTACCTGGCCTGTTCTCAGAGAAGGGAAAGAGTAAGCTCGCTCTCAAAAACTGAGTCAAAGGTGAGGGCTCTACAAGACCTTAAGATTTTTCAGCTTTTCAGAGCCTGGGGATGCTCTCTAAGAAAGGCTGTCACATTCCCTCTTGTGAGTGCTCAATCCTGTTGACCCCCAGTGGACACAAGGAGCAGGAAGTTAACTTTGCTGTTGAGCAAGAGGCTGTTAGTTTGGTGCTGGTTAGAAGGATGCTGCCCCAGGTAGGTCCAGCAGAGACGCTTGCTCCCCACACTTTAGGCAGACTGAGGGTTCGCCAGTTTATGGACTTGCGTTGTTTAAAAGCAAAAACTGTTTTTCTAATTTTCTGAAAATATGAACGACAAAATTTGTTGTTATTGAGAACACAAAAGTGGTTATCATGAAACACAATTGTAACCTGAAAAAGGAAAATTGCTACTCAAAAAATGAATTGAGAGAAAGAGAAAGTTACATATGCTTAGCGGTTTCCTTACAAATAGATCTGAAGTTACTTTAATAAATAAATGATACAAATTCTTAAGAATACACATATAAAACATATGCACCTACACATAACTGCTCAACTGCTTCTTCAAAAATTCTGCAAAGATGACTACCAAGATTATAAAATTTAAAAGTTAATAGACAAATGGAATATCGAACTGATCATTGCTTACCTCTGAGTTTTTAATCAAGGAATTCAATTGAAAATAATAATTCACGACTTAGAATAAAGAAATAATAAAGGAAAAGCAAAAAGCAAACAAAGGTAAAATAACTCCTGCCTTGCCCTATAAGGATAAAGTTTAAAACTAAAAAAAACAGTGGTAAGAGACTGAAAAAAGGTCCAATAGGAACTTGGGAGGAGTAAAAGGAAAGATATAGAGAAGCAATTATTAAACATAATAAAGAAAATGTACTGAGCTTAGCAATATTCAATCTACAAATTAATTGGTGCCAATGAACTATATTTAATGAATGTATGCACCACCCTAGATTTATCTTTATGAAAGTACTGATTGCTAAGGATACTGTGAAAAAAACTTACATATTTCCGGACAGAAAGTACAAATTTCTCATTACAGACACTAGTGTTGGAATTAACATCAATATTACATCAACAATGAAAATAAAACACATTACATATTATATCAAAAATATCCAAATAATTTAATTAAAATTAGCATCCAATTATTGAAAATTATCTAAATAAGAATAGAAGAAAACTAATAGAATAAGGGCCCTCCAAATCAATAGTAAAATGTTTAAATCATTTCCAATAAATGGTCAGTATTACCAGTAAATAGGAAGTATTGATCAGAGACAGGAATCTGTAGTAGCAGAAGATGTCATCAATATTAGAGAAATAATTAAGTTAGTAACTTCAGGAGAAACAGTAGAGATATGACTTGGTGTTCTGCCTGGGGAAGCAGAGCAAGATAGGCTGTTGCTTGGATTTATTCCCCCACTACTGTTACCTTGGAGGTATGAGCGCCAATGTGGTGTGGTTGGTGGCAGAGGAAGCATACACAGGTAGTCAAGATCACCAATGCTGGCAATGTCATTTGAAGGTTCTAGTTAATGACATAGAAGGATGTGTCATGAATGAAAAAATGAAAAGAGCAAACTCTCTCACTGCAATCTGATGTTATACTTAGAAAAAAGAGGCTCTTCTAAATATAACTGTGATAAATTATGATACAGTAAAATGGCCAAGCAATAGAAATTCATGGTAATCAAAATATCTTTTTCTCCATTTACTAGCTATAAGATTTAAAGCAGAATTTAAAAAAAAAAGCAACTCTTTTGCAGTAGTAAGAATCATTTTCTTTGATAACAAGCTATCCAAATGTAAGAAGAAAAACCAATAATTTTGTGTTGGCCGGATTTCTACTTTGTATCCACCTCCATTCTTGTTCTATCAAACTTGGTCTGTGCAGATGTATTCTCCACTTCTCTCTTCATCAGATTCTCTTCCTTATAGTCAAAGACTCATAGAAAAGGCCTTTCAGAGTCCAGACACTTGCTTTTAGGGAAATCTCTGTTATTCTGAGATCTGAAAAATATTTAACTTTCTTCTTCATTCCTTATCTTGACATAAATTTCACATTTTGCCACATACTCTTTGTCATTTATAATTGAGGTTTGTTACTGTTTCTTCATTAATTTCCACTTTAAAAAATAGTTTATTTGCATTTCAATGTGGGAAAGCTATAAAGAAATTATTGTGGGCCCTTTACTTTTATTGTGAAGTTAATGTCTAACTCATGTATGTTATAAAATGTAAAAGAACAATGGGTTTCTTTTAGTTCTGTATTATCTTTGGAAGACTTCAGGCTCATTTGATTGCTTGATTAACAAGAAATAAATTATGTAATAAGCCCTAGGACCTTAATCGCTTTCACTTAGTATTAAATGCCCAGTACTCAGTACCTATTCTTACCACTTCTATTCCATTCTCTTACCATTCAAGAGATATTATAATTTTAGTTGTGCAAATGGGGTACTTTACATACAAAGACATAGATAAAACTTAAAAAAATAAAATGTCTGTATTAATATCAGACAAAGTAGAAGTCTTCACAAGGAGTATCACAGGATGAAGGACATTTTCTAATGATGAAGAGGTTGATTGATCAAAAATATATAACAAACTATTTACCTCTTTAATATACCTATTTAATAATTTTTCAAAAATACATACAGCAAAAACTGTCAGAAGTGAAAATAAATAGATAAATTCCAATTACAGTTGGTGGTTTAATAGTTCTCTTGCAGTAATTGAAACAATATGTAGGAAAAAAATGGTAAGAATACAAAATACTAAAACAACAGTACTGATTTACTTGCCCTAATTGATAAATTTATAATAGTTAGATCCACCTAGAAGCTCATTGCCAAAATCTCTACTTCTATTCCAGGCCCTGAAAGATTTCTGGGAAGCATTGAAATCACCTTTATCAAACACATTTGGAATTCACATGACTGAATCTCAGCTGATACTTCATTGCTATTTGGAAATATTGTATTCAACCTTTATTTATTCTACATCTCATTCTTCAGATAACAATGTGCTACTTTCCAATTTCCACACACATATTCTTAATTAATTTTCTTTGTCTATCCAAAAATTACAGAGGTATAAAAGGCATTTTGTTTACAATATGTATTAATATTTATATTTGTTATAAAAACAAATTGAAGCAATAAAGTTTAGTTACTGTTTAAAGCATATCCAGGGTATTCATCCCACTTAAAATTAA
The DNA here is from genome assembly GCF_028885655.2 of Pongo abelii. Classification (NCBI taxonomy): domain Eukaryota; kingdom Metazoa; phylum Chordata; class Mammalia; order Primates; family Hominidae; genus Pongo; species Pongo abelii. The sequence continues at coordinate 189,449,480 of NC_071988.2, forward strand.
AAGTACTGCAGGTAATTGAACATTAATATTTTCTCTTTTTTTAAATGACACTTCTATTCTAAACAGTCTCAGAAAATGTTTTCAAACATGTGTCAGGTTTTTCTTTACTGTTGCCATAATCAACAGGTCCCGTTGCCTTTATTCTCTATTTAATTGCTTCTGCTTATTAAACATTATATTAATCTTCCTAAACTGATATTTCTATAATTTTATTCCTCAGCTGCTCTCAATGCCTGAGTTCAACTATTTTAGGTCCACTTTCCACTTATCTTTTGAGCTTTTTCTGCCTTTTCCTCCCAAACCAACTGTATGTACCAATAAAATTATTCTGGACAAACCCTGGATGTTTTAATCATGTTTTTCCCTGAATTTTGGATACTTTTGCTTGCCTGTTTTCAGGTTAAAATACATTTTAGCACTGTGTAATGGAAAGTAGATAGTTCTTGGGGTCAATACCTGGGTACAGATATGAACTTTGAAAATAGATAGCAGTGTGGACCATGGCTATTAACTTAAATCGTCTGAGCCTCAATCAATGGAATTTTGGTAACTAAGTTATATAAAATGTGTTGGGTGCCAGGCACATAGCACATGTCAGTTAGTGATACTCTCTTCTTCCTCAACCTCTCCAAATCTATAGTCTTAGCTCAAATTCCATCCCTGTCAAGAAAACTTCCTTGAGCCATGGGCTCTGGTTTACTTTCTCTTTTAATCTGTTATTATTTATTACACTTCCTTTACATGTACAACTTGGAGCCTTCTGTTTTTCCTTAGCATTGAGAGGTCTTCTTATGTATGTTAAATACATTAATTAGATTATAAACTACTTAAGTTCTTTTATCCCCACTGGTATCTGAAAAAACACCTTCAACTCTATAATTTTGTTTTTGTTTTTGTTTTTGTTTTTTGTTTTTGTGAGTTTTACAGCTCTTAAAGGCAGTGCAGACCCAAAGAGTGAGCAGCAGCAAGATTTATTGCGAAAAGCGAAAGAACAAAGCTTCCACAGTGGAGAAGGGGACACAAGCGGGTTGCCCTATAATGTTATTTTTAATTGATTAAAACTTTTTCATCATTATTTTATTCCACTTATTTTATTTTTGTTGTTTTTACTCACAAGTTTAAGTGGAAAAAAATCAAAGCATATTTTAGAGAGATACAATGAAAAAACATTCCTGTGTGATTCTAAAGTAAGGAATGCATATCTCAGGGTTACAATGGTTTATTTTAAAATCTTTCACTGCAACAATATGTAATTGTGCTAATCGATACTGTATATTTTATGAATAATAAATAATGGATTTTTCCTCTTTTTGTGCTGTGCTTGAACAGACTGACTTTTTTTCTGATGAATTACGTTATACATTCTATTTTACTATGCAAGATGGTTGCCCTTAATTTAAATATGATACTAAAATGAGTTCATCTTAAATGATTTCATAAACTTTTTGCCTATATATTTCCCCTAACAAGGCAAGCATTTCAATGTGCTCTCATATTTCTTTTATCTCTCCATTTTTCTTCTTTAATACTACATAAAATTTAAGGTAATATTTACAATTTTTTAATATGAGTCAATATTTTGTTTATAACATAAACAAATGGACTTAACATTTCTTTAGAACAACAATTATTGTTATCATTATATTTAATTACACTTATTTCCCACATGCCTTGCAACACATTCGAGAATTATTTATTTACTTACTTTCATGCTTCTTGCAAAAGAGTTTTCAATGTCTGCTTTGATGTGGTAATCTTTTTGAGACCCCATATAACTGAAAATATTATTATGCTTTCATACTTATATGATAATTTAGATGGATATAAAATTTTAGTGTCCAATTTTTCCCTTCATTTTCCAAAATGTCACTCTAATGGCTTCTGCAACCAAAGTTGCAACTAATTCCGATGCCAACCTAATTCTTATTCCTTCCTTAGTAATCTTATTCTCCTGTTAAGCTCCTAACATTTTACCTTTGTATTTAACCATGTTAGATTTATCATAAGTCTTGGTGTGAGTTTTCCCTGATCCCTTCTGTGTGGCTCATTTATGCTCTTTCCATCTAGGAACTTGAAAAAGTCTTTTGATCTGGGAAATTTATTTCAATTTTTCTTCATATATGTATTAATCTCTGACTTAGTTTCTATTTTTGTAAGACTCTTGTTTTCATGCTGCTACGAATTCTACTTCTGTCCTCCATGTTGCTTAGTTTTATTTCACATACATTCTTTATTTCTACTTTTATTTTGGATGCTGAGAGAATTCCTCAATCTGTTCTTCCAATTCCCCAATTAAATACTTAGCTATTTCAACTTTACATTTCTCCATCAGATACTTGAACTATTATACAATTTTTATATCTAATGCTTTTACCCAGCCATTTATTATCATTTCTTGTGTTGTTCCTTAATTCTTTATATATATTTTCGCCTTCTTAAAATTATTTTCTTTCAGTAACTCTGTTTCAGGTAGCATATGTTGTTCAGTTTGTTGTTTTTATCTTGAGAGGTCTTGTTATTTTGTCCTGTGAGTACATGTTTTTTTTTATTTTATTATTATTAAACTTTAAGTTTTAGGGTACATGTGCACAAAGTGCAGTTTTGTTAGTTGCCAACTACTCTGTCTGGTCACTTGTGTTGAAGAAGAGTTAAAAAGACGGGTTCAGTATTCATCCTTAGGAGGTAAGGAGAAGATGGGACATAAATCCAGTAGAATTAAGCGCCAACCTTTACAGAATTACTATTGACCACTTTCATTTCTTGTTACTTTGTCAAACAACACTTCTGGTTAGGATTTTCCTTTTAAATGCTTCAGTAGTGTCAATATTTGAAGGCGCTTAACTCCACCTGCTCAAATGATTGAACTGAAAGGCGTACATGTATAAATATTGTAGGCCAGTGGGTCAATCCAGACTTGTTTTCACCAACTCCTTACATTGCAGTTGGTCAATGAAGACAGGATTCTGACTGCTTCTTACCATATACCATCCTCTATCCTACCCTTCCTTCCCTCTGCTCTCATCATATTTGCCTATATTTTGTTCACTCCGCACAGCATACTCAGCCTCATATCAAGTTTTTGTACTCATTCTCTTTTCTGCTTAAAACACAATTCTCCCAAATTTTGCATGATTCTCTTATGCTCAGACATCTCAAAAAGACCTCAACTGTTGCACTGGCTAAAGCCGCACCCCAATACCCGCAATCTTCTCTTATGCATCCAAAATCTCATTGGCACCAAAAATATTCCTTCTTACATGCTTCATGTGCATTTATTTTCTGCATCCTCTGAAAAAAATATAGATCGTGATTTGAGGGCAGAGACTCAGTGTGCCTTACTCACTATTATATTTTTGCGTCTACAATACATAGTTTGACATATAGTACATTTTAATAAATATATTTTGGTTGACTTATCAAACACTTTAAAGATTCTAGCTTGGATCACTGAAGAAATTTTGATGTTATTTTCTGTGCTGGATCTTACAAGGTAAGATTATATGAAATAGAATAGATTTTTAAAAATAGGCCCATACAATTTTACTACTTTGACACTGAGTGTAGGATAAGTACTCAATATTAAAGAGTGTATCTATCTAAAAATGTAATTTCCATAGGGGTGTGTGTGTGTGTGTGTGTGTTTATGATAGGAGTGATATCATGATTTGAAATAATATCATGAATTAGTAGGAGAGTTTCTATAACTTTACAGAGTTTAGCCAAATTTGTTTGTGTTCTAAATTCCAGAAGATATTTCCAGCCTAACGTTTTCACACCCAACTGTGATGCAGAATTGTTATCATACAATCACAATCTATCATCCCAGAGACAATTAGAGACCTGGTGATTTCAAGTCTAAGGTGTGCTCTAGGGTTGATGCTAAGGCAGTCTCCAGGGAAATTAAAGGTTGACGATCAGTATAACTGAACACTTACTTGAAAAAAGAAAACCTGCAACTTTAGGCACAGGCGTCATACCCACCGCTTTCAATTTTACAGAAGGCACTTATTACCAATCCTTAAAGAATGAGCATTTTTCCCACTTGCTGTTTTATCTTGATTTACTTTTTTCTCAACATTTACATTCATGATTTGCATCTACCTTTCCTGATTGCCAGTATAAGCATTGGCTTTCTTAAATTTCCACTTCATAGGGTAAAGACAATTTCCATGTAATGCTGTCTTACAGGTACATACATCTCAACCTACTAGGACCATAGTTAGAATCAGTCAATAAAGCAACAACCTGCTCCAGCAATTTGTATTGTTCTACAGATAGAAGGCAAATGCAATTTTCATCATTTTATAGAAAGAAGCAAGGAGGTAGAAGAAGCCTTAGTAGAAGATATTTTCTGAGTGTACTCCTTAGCTTTTGATTTGTCACATTTCTAGAACCCTAGGACCTAGAAACTTGTACAATTACTTGGCTGACAACCAGCAACAGTTCTGTTCCTAGTAGAAATGGATAAACTGCTGGAGGGCTCTTTTGGAAAAATCCTGGATTTTCATTTCTGATGTTCAATTAGGCAGGCTATAAGAGCAGCTGATGTGCTTTTTCTTCCCAGATTAAATTGCTCTCTTAATAGAGAATGTTTGAAGCCAAAATCACTTAAATAGTTGGGATAATAGACTTTTGCAAAAATGAAACTGTTTCCAATATCGAGTACAATGAGAAATTTCATGATTATAAAAAAACATACCTTGCTGGAGGATTATTCAATCCTTATATTATATATTGCTCTCTTCTTGAGAATCCTCACATATGCCCAGGTGACAACGATGTTGAAGCTATGACATAATTACTGCATTATAAATTAGGGTTAAAAACCAAAAAGAGAATTAAGGTGAAATATCTATTATCTGTATTATTATTTTGATGTATTTAGCATTAGTTTAGATGAGCATTGTTTAAAGTATTTTTAAGTAGAATGTTTTCAGTCATAACTGTCAACAATAAAGTGTAATAAGTGATACAAAGCTAGTGTTATTAAATGGTAACTGTTTTAAAATTATTTTTCTCTGTTTAAAATCAATTGCTGTAATAGAAATGACATCATTTTTGGCTACTTGGGAGCATGTTGTAATCTTCCTAAGTGAACAGATCATCATTACTCCTCCAAACAAATACCCAAAGGAGAAACATTAGCTTCATTTACTCTGTCATGGCCTTAAATATGTTGAACATTATCTTTAAGTCCTAGATTATTATTTTCTGTTTAGCAGTGGAATGTAAACAAACCATCATTTTTTAAAAGTCTCACACTAGGCTTTTTCATAACACATTAACTATGATAAGCAGAAGAGGCGGGGTGCTAACTGCTATAGTGGTTCGATCCATTTGCTAAATGATGAGAACATCAGTAGTTCATAAGAATTAGCTGCTAAAACATTTAAAGTCAGACAAACCAAGCCTGGCAATGCAGATAGTAATCTTTTGTGTGTACTAGTTGGCATTCAGACACTTTCTTTTCAGTATGAAATATAAATTCATTTTGCTTCTTGCAGCAGTTTATATGATCAAAGATGGCAGATGTATAATGTGTCTAGTCTGATTGTTCAAGGTACTGGTCAGGCCCAGCAGACAGTCTGCAGATGTCTCATACTTAGTGAAAATCAGTCCTACAAACTGTAAAATGCACATTGAGTGTCATCTGCTGAGAAGAACCAATTATACAAAAGAAACTGAAAATAGCATAAATATCAAAATAGGAAATAATTATTGGAATAGAGGACAATTCACTCCTACGTTTGTATCATGTTATCTGAGTCCAGTTCTTACTTTGCTGATGTCTCAAAGTTTTATGTCACCAAACCATTGAATATAGCAGTGGAATTTTTTCTTATTTAATGTATTGCTTTAATACCTGATGTATACTTACATATTCATAAAAAAGTAATTTTAATCATTTTTCTAAAAATCTCATTTTTTTTTCACGATTCCTTTTTTTTTCTTTTTATTATTATTATTATTATTATTATTATTATACTTTAGGCTCTATGGTACATGTGCGCAACGTGCAGGTAAGTTACATATGTATACATACACCTAATGCTAGATGACGAGTTGGTGGGTGCAGCGCACCAGCATGGCACATGTATACATACGTAAAAATCTCATTTTAAAATGTTTAAGTGGGCTCCTGATGCATAAGTAACAATAACAAATGATAAGGTTTTTAAGCACTTAACAATTTTTAAGTCAGAATACTAATAAATATATATAACATTATTGATATTGGTAACTGTGACAGGCAGTGCTTAATTAAGTAAACTGATTGTTGGAGTTATGAGACTGCGTCCTAAAAAATTAAGATAATCATTGCTTCACTAGCTTTAATATTTAAAAAAAAAGTGGTGTTAACTGAGATGAATATATCGCCAGTTATAATAAGATGAAGAGGAGAGTTTTAATCTGCAAAATCAAAGGGAAAATTCCTACATAGCTGCACCACACTGAAAATTTGTTTTGGCAAATGATTCTTTAATGGCTCAAATTCAGCGCAGATCTTATAAAACAACCTTAATACACACAAGGAGGTGAATAGCTTAAATCCTAAAATCCTTAAATCATCAATGTTTTAGACTAAATGATTTTGCTCAGGCTAAATCCACATAGAGTTCTTTATTTTTCATAAGTCCCAACTGTAATCCTTCATTAAAATTTTGATTGAGTCCTAAAGATAAAAACCTCTGTGAGACAAACTTTTCCACTAACAATTTTTGCTACAATTAATTTCTATCTCCTTTTCTACATTGGCAGTATAACTAAAGGGAACATCTTGAAATTGGTTTTACTACTATATAATTATGACATTTTCCCTAACTTTCTAATGAGAGATATGTTATTAATAATATCACCTTCCAGCATAATTTTGCCTTTTATCTGACTTAAAAAATTCTCCAATTAAATTTTTATAATGTCAAGAAAAATTTGAGACAGAAACAATTTAATTTTACTATCTATTAAGCACAGCTTCCCGGAATGAAAACTATCATGTATATCACAAAGACTACAGCTTCAACTCCAAGAATTTTAGAGTGATTGTATCATTCCTCAATAAAGAAATGTTACCTATTCCCTATAGGAAATTGGCTGAGGAAAATGGAGTTCCAAGTTCACATAGAGTAAGACATAGATACAGGCATTGGGTTTGATTTTATTTTATTGGAAGGTACTAGGTGATTATTTAATCATATTCCAAAATACATGAAGACAAGTGTTGGCTTACTCCTACTGTTTGCAATCTTGATCTTTAGTTAACATAGAGAAGGAGTGACTTAAGTCAGGAATGCAAAAGACAGAGATGGCCATGGCCATGGCACCCATAGGTTTTGTTCAAGGTTACAAACATCACTTTCTCTTTTCTTTCTTTTTGTACAGTAACGATTTTAATTGAAAAAAAATCTTTTCTGCATTACAAATAGGCAGTTTTTACCCTTTGCTCTTGTGGGAAGTGGACCAGCTCCTCACCGCCCCCTAACAAGGTCCTGGAGTTCCTTCTGTTAGATTCTGCTGGTAGGTAAGCATTCTAGAGGGAGACTGAAAAGTAGGAAGAAAGGAGATGTGACTTTCTTCCTGTTTTCTAGGAAACAGCAGCAGCACTGGGCTCCAGTCGCCAACTTCTGCTGTCATTCTTTGCACCAGCTGCAAGAAGCTTCCTTTCACAGGTCTGATCAAGAGTCCATTAGGACGGCTAAGATTCTTGGAATACTAACTCTTTCCTTTTGTTTCCTGAGTCCTAGAGAGAGTAACTGCTTTCTGTCATCTTTAAACTCTGGATTATCTGATTTTTGCCGTTTAGCCTTTCAGTAATGCAGTAAGCAATTTCCTGTACTGAATTTATGCTTCAAGTACTCATTGCAATTTTCAGTTTCCTTGAATGGACCCGACTGGGAAGCCATTGAATGGAACTAAGCAAGATACTGACATTATTGGACTTGTGGTCGGGAGTAATTATGTCAGTTGCATTACAAAGAAGAGATTGCAGAAAGGAATAGTATAGACATGATTGTTAGCAGTTTGAAAACTATTTTAATAGATCAGAAAAGACTTTGGCTAGGATTATTGTGATAGTAATGGAAACAATTAGATGGATTCAAGATATAGGATATAATATTGGTAGGATTTGGTAATGAATCAAATATGGAGAATAGAGAGTAGAGTAAAAGAAAAACAAGTGACAGGATTGTATATGATAACATTTGCTGAGATAATTATTACTGGATATTCATGAAGTTCAGAAGTAAGATCACAGGTTCACTATTGAAATAATAGAATTTGGATTGCCTATGAGTCATACTAGAAGACATATCCAGTAATAAGATGTGTTGTGAGTCTTGTGCTAATATTAGAAAAGGTCTGGGCTAGGGCTGTACATTTATGTAAGTGTGTTTATAGGTAGATGTTGACAGCATGTGTCTAATGAAGAGTAAATAGAATGAAGAGATCTACCATCAAAGCTTGAGGAACTTCTACATTTAATGACCTGGTAACCAAGGGAAAAACCTCAAAGGAGATAAAGAAGTATGTCAAGTGCTAAGAGGAAACAAACATGTTGCTGTGTCAGAAGAGATAATGAAAGGAAACACTTAGAGAAGGAGTAATAACCAATATTTTCAATGGCTGATAAGATGAGATTTAAAACAATAAGCTTAGCTATTTTGAATTAGTTTGAAGTGGGAAATTAGGGATAGGGAGAGTTTCTAAATGGTAAGGAAAGCCCCATTCTGTTTCCAAAGAAATTATGAATACAACACTTATCTTAAGCATCTGGTTAGTATTTCTGTATTTTAAATATTTTTAAAGCAAGGAAAATAATTAAACTTATTTGTGGCATCTTTCTAACCACAGCTGCTCTTCTTTCAACCCTTGACTTGTCTTTGTCTTTCTCCAAGAGACAATTTTAATCAACAAATTATACATGGATCTCAGTGTCTGATAACAGGTACATGCTGTATACATTTGGTGATGGTATTGATAACTGCATTTCACAATTCCCATTTCACAGAGTCAGAAATAAACTGTTCCTTACTCGATTCATAAGAAATCATGACCAAGAAGATAATCTGGTTCTCTAGGAAAATGGCATTTTGAATATTGGAATTCTTGCCCCTTAAATAAGAACAAAGCTTATTATTATCATAAAACTTTAACAGTCCATTAGCTCCAACTCATAATCTCCCATTCTGCAGCCCTACCTTAAAAAAATTCAGCTGGTAACGATTCTCAGTGAAGACAGACCTTATGAAAATACATTATTACTGAGTAAATTTCTATTACAATTTTGTCCACAATTACCACCTTATTGAAAATCCATGATGTAGTGCTATATGGTCTGAAGCCTGACAATTAAACTGAAACAATATTCATTGATTTTTAAGGCTCTCAATACCCAGGACACAGGTTATTAATAACAAAAAAAGTGACTTCTTAGGCAAATGAACCAGCGATTTGGCAATGGTTTTGCTAATTTCTCTCTGAAACACATTTCCTAGAGGATTTAAAGAATGTTAGTTGGTTACTAATCAGCTCATATACATAACTCTTTGATCTGGCATTAAGCGGGTCAGGATTTTAAGTGTACTTTGTAAGGCTTTAATAATTGTAGCTGCAAATAGTGCTATTGAGCTGTCACGGAAGGATATGGGCCTTGAATTGCTTTTCAAGGGGTAGGGTGGATTTGTAACATAGTTGGTGTCTATATCTTTATACCTACGAAATGAAATCAGACAAAGTGTTCTGGCTCTCTTGCTCAGCTCACTAGCTGGGCAAGTTGTTTCACCTGTCTATATCTCACTTTCTTATTGATGAAATGGGAATCTAAGCAATGCGTACCTTATTTGGGCATTGTGAATATGAAATATTCACAATGAATGGATGAAATGTATTCATCCACTCATCCATTCATTCAACCAATATTTTTGTGGTGTCCACTTGGTCAAGGATGATTTTCTGTTCATTGAAATTATGGCATTGAACAAAGAAAACAGTGATCATTGTCAGGACTCATATAATAATGAGAAGAAATTTAAAAAAGAAAATGAAGTTGCCAAGTAGTATAACTGATAGGAAGAAAAATAAAGGAAGATAAGGGAAAAGAGAGTATATGGTGGGAGGGCAGTCAGTGGAGGCATTTCTGAGGAGGTGATATTTAGCAGAAGCATTTACGAAGACAGGGAGCAAGCCACAAAAACGTATGACGGGAAGCGTTCCAGATTGAATGAACAGCAGTGTAAAAGTTCCTTTTCAGACACTGACTGAACCAGAGAAAGACCATGAACCTCTTTCCACTGTGGATTTTCAACGTATCACGTAAGAAAGAAATATCTGGCAGGGCTCAGTGGCTCACGCCTGTAATCCCAGCACTTTGGGAGGCCGAGGTGGGCAGATCACAAGGTCAGGAGATCGAGACCATGCTGGCTAACACGGTGAAACCCCGTCTCTACTAAAAATACAAAAAAATTAGCTGGGCGTGGTGGCGGGCGCCTATAGTCCCAGCCACTCAGGAGGCTGAGGCAGGAGAATGGCGTGAACCCGGGAGGCGGAGCTTGCAGTGAGCCAAGCTCGCACCACTGCACTCCAGCCTGGGCGAAAGAGCAAGACTCCATCTCAAAAAAAAACTGTTGTGGGTTGGGGGGAGGGGGAGGGATAACATTGGGAGATATACCTAATGCTAGATGACGAGTTGGTGGGTGCAGTGCACCAGCGTGGCACATGTATACATATGTAACTTACCTGCACATTGGGCACATGTACCATAAAACCTAAAGTATAATAATAATAATAATAATAATAATTACAATAAAAGAAAAAAAAAAAGTCCTTTTTCTCTGAAGCACAGTCATTTTCCAAATACTACATGTTGTTTTTTGTTACTCATCATTATTACCCATACGGTTTTTAACTCATCCACAAAAATATGGAGCCCTCAACATGTGCTGTTTGTCCACAAAAGCCCTGCTCTTGGTCTTCTTGTATGTGGGGCAAAGCTCCTCCGATATACAGGTAGAAATCAGAACAGGTAAGAACAGGTGATGTTCTTAATCACTTGCTACTTGCCAGGCCCTGAGCTGAGCACTTTTATGTCCATTGTCTCATTTGAATCTACACACAAGCATATGAGAGGGCTTCTATACGATTCTCATTTCACAGCAGATGAAGCAAAGACAACAGAGAATGAGAAACTAAACCACTATCTCATAGCTACTAGCAGAGACTGACTTTGAATTCAAGCAACTGCAGGTGTAATATTGAATCTATTCTCAAAGTGTGTGTGTGCACGTTTGTATCCACCATGGTAGTTCTGGAGAATCGGAAATATGCAATCCAAAACCACAGGCAATCCTAATAATAATTTTTCTGTAGTAAAAATTTCCACGAAGTGTAGGAGACTGTGTTCTATTGACTTAGAGTATAGTCAACTCTTGATTTTTTCATAGCAGAACGTTAAAGTAGATAATTGAAACTAGCACAAAATTCAAGTCCTTTATATTGATTTAATACTTCAGTTAATTTTTGTTACTATCATCATTATTTATTGATTTCACTAGTATAAAATTAGCTTTTTAAACATTTCAGAACACACTTATTGACCCTTTAAGACTACGTGTAATAAGAGAAAAAGACAATGTAGGACTCAGAAGTATCTTCTTGTTTTACATATTTCACAGTGTTGAGAAGAAATTATAAAAGCTACAACTCTTTCAGTTGTGAAGTAGAAAACCTTGCTACTCCATATTGGCCAAATGATGTATTTGACTCCTGTTCTGGATATTTCTGTGATACCTTTATTTAAAGGTGCTCCAAGGATTTAGTTTATTTGTATTCTTAAAAATTATAGATTGTACTTTTAGATATTTTCGCTTGTGGCAATCATTCTTCTACTTAATGATAATAGATAACTCTTATTAGATAAAAATCACTTGAACAATCAAAATGAGTCATACACTTGAAAGGAGAAATTACTATGGTAATTCTTAAGTAATCCATGGTAATTCATAAATAATTATATTGCCCTTTTTTGAGGGTCATAGACTTATTCAGAAGGTGATGTCAAATTGAAGTTTCAAACATATTCTTTTTTGCTATGGTCTTGTAGTTTTTAATCCCTTCTTTTCATCCATGAACACTTACGATTACTGTTCTCTTAATAAAACACAAAGGTATTTTGTGAAAAATCATGAAGTTCTTGTGCAGTTAAGTTGGAATAAATTTAATTTGCTAGTTTTTAGAAATTCCCCTTTCTACTGACAATTTATTTTCACCTTATTTAATGGAATTTGTTTTACAGCAGTGCTTTTCATTTAGGAAGCTTGTTATATTTGCAAGTGGTTAAGACAGTAGGTCTTATGTGTTTTTTACCATCACAATTAAAAATTCAAAGTTTAAAGAAAAGAAACAATTAGAAACACATGCAACTGAGGTCAGTTCTATAAAATTAACTTTGAAATAAAAAGGGGCTTTCTCTCTCTCTCTATATATTTTTTACACATACATATATATTTATGAATATTTTATATATCTATGTATAACCAAACATATGCACACACACACATATATACATATATATATTCTGTTTACAGAGATTCTAATATGCAATTGTGCAAAGGGAAATGTTTTTGAGGCTAACATATTGTTGAGTGGGGCAATTGTGGTGAAATTGTCAGAAAATTAATGGAAATCTGTTCTGTAATATAGAATAGACTTGAACTGGGTTATACAGTCTGCTTGTCCCATCTCCACACACTCCCACCCCAGCCCCTGCAAATCTGTATATCCAGAACCTATGAATATTACCTTATTCGGAAACAGGGGCTTTCCAGATGAATAAGGTTAAGATGAGGTCATATTAAATTAGGGTGACCTCTAATTAAATAACTGATGTCTTATAGGAAAAGAGAGATTTGGATACAGATAGAAATGGGGGAAAATGCCATGTGAAGACAAAGGCAGAGCCTAGAGTATTGCCTTTATAAGGCTCAGGACGTCAAAGATTGCTGCCAGCTACCAGAGGTGAGGAGAGAGGCATGTAACAGATTCTCCTTCAGGGCCTCAAGAAGGAACCAACCCTGACAACACCTGCATTTTGAACATCTGGCCTCCAGAACTGTTAGAAAATAAATTTCTGTTGTTTTAAGCCTGTCTTTTTGTGGTGTTTTGTTATGATATCCCTAGTATCCCTAGGAAACTAACACAACATACTTCTACCTGTTTTTGTTTTTTTTTTTTTTTTTTTTTTTTTTTTTTTTTTTGAGACAGAATTTCACTCTTGTTACCCAGGCTGGATTGCAATGGTGTGATCTCAGCTCACTGCAACCTCTGCCTCCCAGGTTCAAGCGATTCTCCTGCCCCAGCCTCCCAAGTAGATGGGATTACAGGCGTGGACCACCACACCCGGCTAATTTTTTGTAGTTTTAGTAGATACAGGGTTTCACTATGTTAGCCAGGCTGGTCTCAAACTCCTGACCTCAGGTGATCCACTTGCCTCTGCCTCCCAAAGTGCTGGGATTTATAGGCATGAGCCACTGCGCCCAGCCCCTTCTACCTTTTTACATGTGGACCTTAAACTTAAACTTTCTGATGACTCACTGTCAATTTATACTCATGAATCACAATTATTTTATTGCATTATTAATTATAACAGAACACATTATCTATGTTTTAACTCTTTTGTTTCTGTGTCTGTTCATAGTCTATCAGTGGACACTTCTACAATCAATGACTTTTTTCTACTCTAAATAGCCTTCTATTTCTGCCATGCTTATGGTCTGAGAAAGTGTATCTGGTTGATTAGAATGGGTGTTAAGATGTAATAAACTGACTCTTTAAAAGGATAACAGGTAATGCACATTATGTGATTTCTTGTCACTTATATTGGATGACCACAAGCGTTTAAATTTATGTCTGTACAAAGTTTTGCTCATGAAAGTGAAAATTACCTTATTTCAGTAAATGTTTTTGAATTATGGATAATACATTAAGTTCAGAGACTTCCAAGTAAATCTTTACAATATATATTTTTGATTATATAGTTTTCTATGTACAATATCTCTTTTTTTCAGATGGAGCAAATTAAGCCCTAAAGAATATGTCATCATCTATTAATAAGGATAGTGCCTTGCCTTTTTCAAAGTTTTGGAATAAAATATGATATAAACAATTTAATACAGAATGAAATTTTGAGGTTTGTGTTTTTCCTGATTCAGCCTGGACAAATTTTACCTGGTAAATTCCAAGAAGTTTAATAATGCAGCATGTGGTCCTTATCAAAATTTTAAAATGTTTCCATTCTGGAGATATTGTCAATATCTAGTGTTATAAATTGGTGATAATCGTCTTTCATTTGGTTGATACTTTAGAACTGTTATCTGAAATTATAGTAGATAAAAATCATGAACAAAATTGTGCATGTCTAAACATATAGGAAATAAAGATGGGCAGATGTTACTGCTAACTATTACTTAGAACATTCAATTCCTTAGTTTCTCACAGATTTTCCAATGCCATATCTTATACTTATGTTTTCATTTTTCTATGTGTATTTTCATGTGATAATGTTCAACCTTGTAGAGAATTATGAGACTATAGGTTCTTGTTGGGCTCGGTGGCTCATGCCTGTAATCCCAGCACTTTGGGAGGCCGAGGCGGGTGGATCACCTGAAGTCAGGAGTTTGAGGTCAATCTGACCAACATGGAGAAACCCTGTCTCTACTAAAAATACAAAATTAGCCAGGCGTGGTAGTGCATGCCTGTAATCCCACTCACTGGGGAGGCTGAGGCAGGAGAATTGCTTGAACCCAGGAGGCGGAGGTTGCGGTGAGCCAAGATCGCGCCATTGCACTCCAGCCTGGGCAACAAGAGCAAAACTCCGTCTCAAAAACAAAACAAAACAAAATCAAGTTAATATCTGTCATATTTGCTTAACTTTTAATGAATTTATTGTGGGTATCTCAGACTACTTGAAAAGCTTAATATCTATGCTGTACACTATTATTTATTTTAGTCACTTGGTAAATTTAGGTTAAATTTCCCAAGCCATAAAAAAATATGAAAATCCAGACTTTTCTTTTCTTTACAAAACAAAACTTAAAAATAAGAAGCAATATGTTTATTAATGTTATAAATTTTTTAACTTTCAATTTTTAAAAAATCAATGACATTTTAAAACCTTAAAGTGTCTCACTTAAAATTTTTAAAAATGCGCTCTGCAATAACTGCTTGATTCTGGGAGATGGAGAAGCGGTGTGGGGGGCAAAGGGAGCTTCTCACTGTCCTTGCCATTATTTCTCAGTCTATTAAGTTGATATTGGGAAATATATAAACATCTGGAGCTTTTGTGTGTGGAAATCAGTCCCACATTACAGTTCCACACTGGATGTGATGAATCTATTCAGTCTCTTTAACAAACAGTACTGCACATTCTAAGATATTATAGGGAACTGTACCACAGAAAACAAGACCCATGTGCACAAAACTTAAAACCATGTAAAAGGAAAAATTATTCATTGCTCAGCAAATAAAGTCTAAGAATGAAGAGTTATACATAGTAAAAAAAAAAAAAAAGCTTTCTAAATTTTTAATTTAAAAGTTTGTATTCATTTCTTCCAACATGATGGGACCTTGATTTACTTGTTGATCAAATGTGCTAGTTAACTTTGTAGAGTTTAAATCAAATTACTTATTAAAGCTAGTCTCTTAGATGATAACATGTATAGTATGCCAAAAAAATTAGAAATAAAATGAGACAAATTTGAATGATTTTAACACATAACTATTAGACAAAATTTGTCCTTCCACACACATTTGTAAGACTTGTTTCCAGATATTTGGAAATAACTTTGGAAATTTTACTTCAAATGAATACATATTCATTTTTTCATCTTAAGAAGTCTTTAGACATTACATATGCCTCAGCAGGAGCCTAATGGATGAATTAGATCTCTCAAAGCTAAGTTATAAGGAAATCTTTATCAGCAATGTCCCATGCAGAAGTAGAATGTAAGATATTATAATTAAGTACATCCCCAATCCTCCATGAATTGGCAGATTATATAAGATTCACAATCACTCTCATTCAACAAACTGGATATCAATACACTGACGTTGCATTCATCTTTTCTAAATAGAATGAATTTCTGACACACAAAAAAGTTGGAATGAACATTGAGGAAAATGAATTTAAACCTAAGGTGGGTGAAGGGTTTATAAGAAAATCCCTAGCAATTTTAAATGTGTTCATTTCTCCAGGTCTAAGGACTTGTCAGGGAATGGAGACATTTCACCACGGAGATCACTGGCAGGGGCTCTGTGTGAGCCACTGCAGACGGAGAGGTGCTGGAAGATGCCTACTCTGATCCTCTGAAAGGGAAAGCAGGTGCCTTTTGTAAACTACATGTCTGTGACCTTGACATCAATTCCCCAAATGATTCCAAATCCAATTATTAAAAGAATGATTTGTGAGCCCCTAGGAGAGGAAGGCGTAATCATTAAGACCCACCATGGGCACACTAAGTACAATTCATGTCACACTAACCTCATTTATTTTTCAGGCAGGGTTGATGGACTAGCAGGTCAGGGAAAATAGACATGCATATCAGTGGAATGCAAATATCTAAAGGAAAGAACCATGACAGATCTGGTGGTCTGGGGGTTTCATTTTTCTGATATATGGGGAGTTTAGCAGGAATTTGGCTCAGGAACACTCAGTTAGCTCAGAGATAGATTGGGTGATGACAGCCTTGAGTGCCAGAGGCTCTCTTTCCTAATAAAGCCATGTCTTTGACTGGCTAGAGTGTTGCCATTGTTACATAATGATACAGAGGGTCATCCCATTTTCCTATCAATATCGATAGTACTGGGTAAGGTGGAGCAGGGGTGGGGGTTGTTACTGGAATGCTGATTATGGTGTAACCTGGGCTCTCCAGCTCTGCCTAGCCTAATCTGTAGGACCAGTGTTCCAGAATTGTGTTCACACTGTGACTTGGCTACTTTTAATATTTATTTAAGAAAAAATTCTAATGCATATTAACACCAGATCTAGAGATATGTGGTCATAATACCTTTGCAGGGAACAGAACTTCAGAAGAGTTAGGATAAAATCCTCTTGTTAAATGTCTATTATATATACACGAGTCATCTCAGTTCTTTTATGTGTTTATTTCTCCTAGTAACTGCTTTTTTGTCTTTCCCACTGCATGCTTAGGTCCTAAACAACACTTTATTTTCTGGCTCTGCAACTGTTTTGTCACTTGGTTTACTACAATAGCAGAATTTTAACGTTTAAGCCTCAGACTTATTCCTTTCTAACTTTGGTTTCACGTTTAATTCAAAAATGATCTCACCTCCTTTCCCCAGGGCAGACCACCAAAGTATGTACAGCTGCTTAAAGTAGGGGAAAGCAGGTGTGGTCAGACCCCAAAGTCTTGGCTCCTTCTTCATTTTCTAGGCTTAGGAGCCTCTGAGGTTAAGGATAGAGATGGGAAGTGGGAGATTTCTTTCTATTTATGTATTTATTTATTTGGAGATGGAGTCTCGCTCTGTCACCCAGGCTGGAGTGCAGTGGCGTGATCTCGGCTCACTGCAAGCTTTGCCTCCCGGGTTCACGCCATTCTCCTGCCTCAGCCTCCCGAATAGCTGGGACTACAGGCGCCCGCCACCACGCCTGGCTTATTTTGTTTTTGTATTTTTACTAGAGACAGGGTTTCACCGTGTTAGCCAGGATGATCTCGATCTCCTGACCTCCTGATCCGCCCGCCTCGGCCTCCCAAAGTGCTGGGGTTACAGGCGTGAGCCACCGCGCCCCGCCGGATATTTCTTTCTTATGTGATACATTGAAAATCCACAGTTGCGAAGAGGTTCGTGGTCTTTCTCTGGTTCAGTCAGCGTCTGTGTAATGTCAGTGGCTCTGATTATGCTGTAGTCTTTAAGAATTGGTGTGCCTGAGTTTCTTGAATTAAGAATCAATTTTGTCTTTGCCTTTTCTAGCTTGAGAACACCACTTCCCAAGGAGGGTTTCCATGTATCCCTTTGTTCTCTTCAGGTATGGACGCCTCATCCTTTCTCCAGGACAGGCTTAGCAATCACCCAGCTTTGTAGTTGCCCATGGAGATGTGCTGCTCCTGTCCCACCTCCATCCTCTGCTCTCCTCATGAGAAAGCCACAAGAATGGCAGACCATCTTTTCATATGACCTGAGGCGGCTGGAAACTGGAATGGCATGGAGCTCTTCAAGGAGGGATTAGTGGGGACCAGAGAGATTGTGTTACTGCCTTCAGGAATCTCTAGCCTGGAAGGTGGCACTTGGTTCCATGCTCATTCGTGCCCCTAAAATTCAGAGATCACTTGTTAAGCATCCCACTCTTCTTCACTCACATGTGGGATGGGTACAGAAAGCAACAAACCAGCACTCTCTTAGGCTCCTACAATGCTCTCCCGTGAACTCTATGGCCACACTGCATTCTTATGGTGGCAATTGGGTAGATCTATAAGTCCTGCCTGCCAGTATCCTCCATTAGAAGAATGAGATAGAACTCTTTCACGAGGAGGATGATCTTTTGAAATCTCTCTCACTTGTCTTGAAGGGGAAAGCACCTGCCCTCCCTCCCCCATGAGGAAGTGGGAGAAAAACCTCGCACAGTATTGCATACTTCATCTACAGGCTGACAACCACCTAACTTCTCAGTGCTCTTTATTGACTTGGTGAGGGTGGGATGTCAGTGGGTTGTAGAGAGTTCTGGCTCCCATATGGCACTGACTGGCTCTAAATGCAACCTGTTTTGTGACACCTCTCTGAAGTTCAGCTACCTTGCCTTTAGACATGATCTCCAGGAAAATGTAATAAAATTTTCTCTCTCTCTCATCAAGTGGTTGGGCTTCCCCTCAACTCTCACACCAATAAAAGGACTATATTGAGCCTCTCCTGAGAAGTGTAGATCCCATTTGGCTGACTGGCTCTTTTGTTTCTTTATTACTTGTTCTTCTGGTATCCAGCATTGCAGATTACATTTAACAAGTAACTGAGAACTTGTGCTTTTAAGAAACACTGTGAAGACGTGTGGTTGTATCAATATTTTATGAAAGATTTGGAGAGAAAACACCAATCCTGGATTGGAAAAAATATAGATAGAAAAGAGAGAAAGAAATAAATGAATTAAGCACTAGAGAAAGAGAATGAAAATTTATGGAATTAGAGCTATTTTAATTAACGTAATATAATAATAAAGAAAATATTTTCTCCAAATCCATTTTGTTTCTGAAATACTGGAGGTACATGGAGGAGAGGTAATATTAGGATCTTTAAAAATGAACCAGTTCCAAAGGATATTATTTCAAAACTATTGCCAAACACTGTTTCCAACAGATTTTCAAGCAAAGAGAAAGATTATGAATTTTGAAAATGTCATATGCCCTCTATTAGTGACAAAGTGAGTTATCTGAATACTGTATGGATATTGTAATAACTGTTCAGATGAATGGCCATTGGACGGAGTCAGGATAAACAATGTTATAATAAATTGTTATGATTACTATTATATTTCAAATATTTATTGATGTTTACAGGGAAATACATTTTCTAAAATACCCTAAAGGTGAATAATATGATGAATCAAATTAGCTGAGGTTGATTTGCGTATGTGGAGGGGGCTTCTGACCTGTATTTAATGTACTTATAAAAACCAAAACCTGTGACTCTAAAGAATCATTTATAGATATATTTTGAGGGAGATTATATAAATAAGAGTCAAAACCATATTAAAACTGTGAGATAAAATTATGATTCTCATAGCAAGTGTGGGGTACAGAGTTGCTTACACTAGACACAGCCCCTTGGGCATATTAAAAGCTGACAAACACCTTCTTTTGATTTGGTTGACACCTGGACCTTTTCTCCAACGGTAGAGGCTGGAAGTGAGGATTGGAATTATTGTCGATGATGGATGAAAAGCAACATTTTGCATAAATATCCAAATTTAGGCATCAAAATCTAATGTGTGAAGTATGGATTATATGAATGTCAAGTGTTTGAAAGTCAGGGACATTTCCCCTAAAAAGTCAATTGTAATTTAAAGCACAGTAGGAAGTTTCACTCTCAAAATGCATTTCTTTTGGTTTGTAATGTCTTATAGTCTTACTTATTCCTAAACGTTGCCATTCAAACACTTTTTCCTTGCAATTTTCCAATATTCCTTGATATTTATCTTTTTAAGTCATTTCCATTAGTGTCTTTTTTTCTTTCAGACGAAGTCTCGCTCTTGTCCCCCAGGCTGGAGCGCAATAGTGTGATCTCAGCTCACTGCAACCTCCACCTCCCGGGTTCAAGCAATTCTCCTGCCTCAGCTTCCTGAGTAGCTGGGATTACAGGCACCTGCCACCACACCTGGCTAATTTTTGTATTTTAGGTGGAGATGGGGTTTCACCATGTTGGCCAGGCTGGTCTCGAACACCTGACCTCAGGTGATCCGCCCGCCTCGGCCTCCCAAAGTGCTGGGATTACAGGCATGAGCCACAACAGTGTCTATTTCTTAATCACCCACCACAAGTTGATCAATCTTTGGGCCATAACTATATAATAAATAGATTTTAACAAGAACATTTTGAGATGGTTACAGATCACTTTTCTTAACTTTATGTTACCAGTCAAAGTAACAACAGACTTTGCCACTGTTTTTCACAAACATTGATAGAAGCACTTGCAATGTAAATGTTACCCTCTCTTTCTCGTGTGCAGTTAAAGATTTACTTTTGTAGACAATTTAAACGTGATTTATTCCACAGTGTTGAAGAAGAGCCTCTTCCACAGATGTACTGTCTCCACATAGGACTAAAGAGACCCTCCAGCCGGTTACTATGTGTTTGCTACCTTTGGGAGCTCTTATTAGTTAGCTGTCATTACTAAAAATTCAAAGCACAGGATCAGAGAAGCAGGCATGCATGTTTTTTGCCCATTTATGGCTGTACACAGTTGTGGAAAAATGGGATTATGTGCCTTTAGGAGCAATCAACTTCAGTTCTTTTAACAGCTGTACATTTTGATCAAAGAGTTATGTTAGGAGGTTTTTTTTTTTCTTCTATAGCTTTTATTCAGGGAAATGAGGTTAGTTGAAAAAGTAGTTTAAAAGAAACAACTTAAGCATATAGAATCACATAGAAAAATACAGTGACTAATGGGTGAACTTGAAGCCTTCATTAACATCTAACTACAGATTTATTGCAGGCATAGAATGAACAAGACTGAACTGACATTGGTCATGCTTGCCAGCTTAGTCAATTAACTAATTTACCTAGGGGCTCTAATATATTTACAATCATACTATTCTTGGTGACAAAGTATTATTTTTGGCCAGGCAGTAATCCTTGTGCATTGGGAGGCTGAAGCAAGAGGACTGCATGAGGCCAGGAGTTTGAGAACAGCCTGGGGAACAGCCTGGGAAACAGCAAGACTTCCATCTCTACAATATTTTTTTTTAATTAGCTGGCTGTGGTGGCATGTGCTAGTAGTTCCAACTACTCAGGAGGCTGAGACAGGAAAATCACTTGAGCCTAGGGTTAGAGTGTAGAGAGAGCCCTGATCATACGACTGCACTACAGCCTGGGCAACAGAGCAAGACCCCATATCTAAAAATACATAAATAAATAAATAATTTTTAAAAGTATAATAATACTTTCAAAAACAGTATTATAGAAATCTTGCATAACAGACTGGTTATGATATAAGAAACTACAGGCTTACACACTAATTAGAAATCTGTAGATTTATGCCTCATGACCTATAATTAGTTCAGAGCTGAAAAGCTTTTTAAAGAATAGAAAGAGGTTAAAAAAAAGGATAAATATTATTCTTCACTACAGTTTATTACTAGCTTTCTGTCTAACTAGTAAGAACTAGAACCTACCCAGAAATGTTGAAAATTTTTATTCATACACAATTCAATACACATATCCACATTTATCTGTTCTGTTTATTTTCTCTGCACCAAAAGATATGGCTTTCTAAGAGCCTCAAATTGTCAATGAAGCAGAATCTTTTTATTTTTCATAAAAAATGAATTTATTCTTAAGAAAGTTCTAGGGATACCAAATAGTAAGGGATTAATGAAAACAGCTTTAGCCCTAGCTAAAATTCCAAGTCACACGCTAAAAAAAAAAAAAAAATCTGCAACTCCAGAAAAAGAGGTCAGGAGTGACAGTATTTATGTGGAAAAAAAACTTCAAAAGTTACAATCAATTTCTAACTGTTCAAATTACTGTAGGAGACCTATGACATAAATTATTATAAACCTGAGAAAATTGGCTCTGCATATCAAGCCGTAATTCACAGCATTCCATAACATTTCCATTAAAAATGCTAGATAAACTATTCTACTTGATAATATAGAAATTAACCTGTGCAAATACCTTCACATAATGCAAAGTACAGTAAAATATATAGCAAATATCATGTCATAAAGTCTAAATGCATAACATACACTCAACACCATTAAAACTCCAAGTAAAAACTCCAATTTAAAATAAAGTGTTATTTATACCAAAAGATAAATATTTTCATGTGAGAAGAAATTTTTATCAATATACTTACAAAGAAGCATAACAATAAAAGCTTCAGTCTTCATTCAATCTCTTTAATTAAAATTTAGACATACCAATAATAAAGTCTTCCTAAAACATCTATTTATAATTGGAAACCTTCCACTGAACCTCGGGCAAGGAGAATTAATATGTAATTTTGTTTAGTTATATTAATGTTTGTCTGGAAAAGTTGGTATAAACTAAGAAATGAAGTCAAGATCTCATTCAATATTGGTTTACTGTTGGCACTGAATGAGAATGACTGAAGAAAGAAACTACATGAAGATTTGAGAGAAACAGTAAATTCAGAATTAGAAGGCAAAGTTCATAATTATATACACTCCAGACAATATGCTACCATTTTCCCAAAATATGGGCTCCCTCAGAATGAAGCCAACAAGATGGTGGAATAGAAGTTTTCTGCTATCATCTCCCCACATTGTACTGATTTTGACACCCACCCACCAGACAAAAGTACTCTTGTGGGAGTCCAAGAGTTCAGTTGAGAAGTTCCAGTAATGTAGGAGTAAAAACAGAATAGAAACACTGAAAGGGGTAAAACTTTCACCTTACTCATGGCACCCAAAAGGCACACAGCTCAGTGCCAAGAGAGACTCCCTTGGCCAATGATTCCTCCCACAGGTGAAACTGAGAGTATAGCGAGCAAGTCCCCTGCTTTCCCACGTCTTTCTCACCCCACCAAGAACACTGAAGGGATCAGCATGGCTGAGTGGCTGGGGGAGGCAATGAGCAGAGAAGAGATGTTTGGATGCCAACAGTCAGGGCTTTGAACTTAACAAAAACGTGTATCCCACTAACCACTATGCAGACTCCATCAGCCCCCACGCCCTCCCCACCCCAAGGAGCTACCTAGGATGCCTCACCTGAGAAACTCCCAACTGACCTATAGGCACCCCTAATGCTCTCTGCACCTCACCCCCATCCCCCATTGTAACTGGCTTCCTGAACACAACCCCCAGACAGTGAGGGCAAGCCTTTGCAGCTGGTTCACTATTCTTTGATTAAGCTTTTGTATTTTAAGTGTATTTACATGTTATTTATTACTATTATTATTATTGAGACAAAGTCTGTTCTTTCATATAATGAAATATATGAAATATATTGGTACAATCATATATTTGTACCTGGAATATAATGGTACAATCATAGCGTTCTGTAACCTCCAACTCCTGGACTCAAGTCATCCTCCAGCATCAGCCTCCAAATTAGCTGGGACTACAAGTGTATACCACCACACCTGGCTAATGTTTCGATTTTTTGTAGAGATCGGAGAATCTCGCTATGTTGCTCAGGCTACTCTTGAACTCCTGGACTCAAGTGATCCTCCCACCTTGTCCTCCCAAAATGTTGGGAATACAGGTGTGAGCCACTGTGCCCAGAACACTGCACTAGAAATTGTTTTAATCCTTGTATGTTAAAGATGATACATACACTACCTCTCAGCTTCTTTCTCCTTTCTAGTTCTAGCTATTAATATTTATGTAATAAAAACTCCAGTAGCATTCATAACACTTACATTCTCCCCTTTAATCATAATAGATATAATACTCAGCATCAATCTGCAATATGTACTCCCATACAAGCCTTGATTGGCTAAAACTCATCCTGTCATAACTTTTGAAGAAAGGTTTATTGGCACCGATGTTTGAAAATGTTTGGTGTTGCCTTTATACTCTAATCCCAGTCTACCTGACTGTAACATTCTTATTTATAACTTTCATTTCCCCAGAAATCTATGGACATTCTTACTCTGGCTTCTAAAAGCAAATATTGCTAGAAAGTATGAACCATGAAGCAGATAATGTTTCTCCTTATAGATAACCGGTTCTTTCTACCTGGGTAAACAACGAACTCTTTATCTTTGAAGTGTAGACATTTTAGTGAAATACTGTTTTTTACATTATGTTTACCTTTTTCTTACATATAGTATACATTTTAATCTTCAGATTCAGGAAATTTACTCTTTACAATATGGCAGTTTAATATTTTTTAATTCAATAATTTAATTAGCTGCAGTCTCAGCTAATTGGGAGGCTGAGGCTGGAGGAGTACTTGAGCCCAGGAGTTGGAGGTTACAGCACGCTATGATTGTACCATTATACTTCAGCCTGGGATGAAAGAACAAAACCTTGTCTCAATAATAATAATAAATACAATTTAATTTTTAATTTTTAACTTTTATTTCTGAGCTACATTTTCTCATGTTTTTTTCCTCCTGCTGTCTCTCCAACTCTTCTGTGAAACCACAATGTGAATACCAGAGCTTTGTGTTCTTTTTTATACAAGTAATTGCTTCATTTAAAAAATTATGGTGAAATACATGATTAAACATTTTTCTCTGCTCTATACTAACATTTTCTGGTGAATGTCCTTCTGCTGCTTGCTTTTTCTGTCTTCTCTTCATTGCTTCTGTGTTATCTGTGTTTGTATAGATACTGGCTCCTTTTGATTACAAATGGGTTCATTCTTCTTCAAACTGCTATTTTTTTAGTCAGTAGAGGAGATGCAGCCATTGACGGTCATTTACTTACAGAAAAAAAGGAGTAAAAGGAATCCCCTGGCATCTCTCTCTTTTCATCTTCTAATCTTCCAGAAGTGTTTATTGGCTGAACCAGCTAAGATTAGTTGGAATAAAACCCCTAGAACTGAGTTTGTGGTTGTCATCTCCCACTATATGGAATAAAGAAAAAAAAAAGGCTGTTGGATGAATTGAGTGGCAAACTCATATTTTTCTTCCTGTACGTCTGTTCCAACTCAAGACTCCTTTCATCATTACATCCTGGATACAACTCAAAGAGCTATAGTGCTTTTGCTTTCAATCAGAAATACTTGGCTAAATAAAGATAAGACTCGTGGTTTATAGGAAAGAGAGATGGAAATGACCATTTTATGTTTGAAATTTAGTAAAGACTGCAAAGAATTTTCCTTAGTGATGTGAGTGACATACCTTCTGCAGCACAGAGGGCTTGCTGGAGTGTTCAATGCGTGCTCTGAAGCTAAAAATTACCCATGACTCATCTATCTTTCTCCTTATTAAATCACCAAGGCTAACATTGAAAGGTCCTTTTCAGTCCAGGCCTGTGCTCCTGTACTAGACCTCTAGCCTCATCCCCTCTAAAGGAAGAAGAGTCCTCTTTTTCTTCATTCATATATATATATATATATATATATATCTCCTCTTACTAGACGGAAATAAATATATACATATATCTCATATATATCTATCTCATATATATCATATATATGATATATGTGATATATTATATATTCATATCTCATACATATATATATATATCTCAGACCCACATGCAAGAGGATGGAAAGACAGAAGGGTAAGACAGCCTTCTTGGAAATAAGAATAGATGCTCTCAGCCAGACACGGTGGCTCATGCCTGTAATCCCAGCACTTTGGGAGGCCAAGGCGGGCGGACTACGAGACTATCCTGGTTAACATGGTGAAACCCTGTCTCTACTAAAAATACAAAAAAATTAGCTGGGTGTGGTGGCGCGCCCCTGTAGTCCCAGCTACTCGGTAGGTGGAGGCAAGATAATCGCTTGAACCCGGAGGCAGAGGTTGCAGTGAGCTGAGATCGCGCCACTGCACTCCAGCCTGGGCAACAGAATGAGACTCCATCTCACAAAACAAAACAAAACAAAACAAAACAAAACAGAACAGAACAGAATAGATGCACTCTAGTTTCCACAGGGAAAGGAGGTATGCCTCTCTTGGTGTCATCTCTTTAAACAGAGCCATACCATTGCTTCTTTAAACAGAGCCATTCCAAGTGCTGAGGCTTAGTAGAAGCAACTTGAGTTTAATTTTTCTGTGACATTCATCAGCAAGGAAAGGGGCCCAGCAAACCTCAGTGAGGTTCAAATTATGTAAGAAGACCTTACTGTAATCAAAGATACTTTGCCTATTACCTGATTTTTAAGAGTTTAGGGTCTGAAGAATTCATACTACATGTATTTATGTTCTAAACTTTTCTGCAAGTTACTTAGTGTATCTGAGTTTCAGATGTCTCATTTTGAAATTGGAATAATGATAAGAACAAGAGTATAGGATTGATTTGATGATTAACTCAGATTAGTAAATAAGATCATAAAAATATATCACCTAGGTGTTGTTATGATGATCACCATTATTGTTTTGCTGGTACATGCGAACATGTATGTGCATATGTGCATGCATGCTGACCAGGAGAGCCTGAATGTTTCCCTTGTGACTAGATTTTAGGCAGGCTTCTTCCTGACTCTGTGCCCTGACCTTTTTTTTTCTTGGAGCACTTACCTTAGAAAACTTATAATTGTAAATTCTTTCTCTGCCCCTTTGAAATGTAAATCTTGAAAAAAAAAAACTTGCCAATTTTACAACCCAGGGCTGTCAAGAACCTGGGAGTCATCCCTTTGAAATGTAATTATCAAGCAAGATAGTGCCTCTGTCTCCCAGGCTGTGCAGTTGAGTAGGAGTCTAACTTTTTCTGTAGTTATAACAGAGATGGCCTTTGATCTTCCCTTTCTGCACTCTAACTTTTTAAAATTCTTGCCCTTCGTTTCAGTGGTGTTGAGTGCAGACAGCTGAGTGAGAGCCTCTCTCCACTATTGCAATAGCTTGAAAAAGTCTTCCCTGCCTGTTTAACTTTGGAGCAACTTTTGCTTTCACAGTGCTATGAGATGAACAAGGATTTTTAAACATATTTTCTGAATCTCATAGTGTGTAAGGATTAACAACTCAGATAACACAGCTACTTGCATATAGACAATTTTGCACTAACATGAATTACAGAAATTGATGAATAACAGTGTTTTGTTTACTATTTCATGTTAGCCTGTAGTCTGACACTTATGCTTTAGTATGAATTTATATTCTAAATGTTTTAGTAATTTTCATTTAAATAAAAGAGACAATCTATGAAACATTGATTTAATTTTTTTTTCATTTTCTTTTCCCTAAATAAATACGCAGGTGTTTATGCCTGCAGCAACATGTTTTAAAACCTTTCAACACTTGTACTCTGCTCCGGATATTTTATTATGAAGGTAGTATTAAGTATCATCTTAGGGAGGTGTATTGTTTTAGTTTTCATATGAATTCTGTGTTCTGGAAATATTCATTTTGATTTAAAAGACTATTTAAAAACTCATAGTTACCTGTAATTTGACATCTATGGAGAATAAGCATAAGTTAAGAGTTAATGTTGTATTTACTATTTTAGTCTATAGTCTTAAATCAACTTAAATATTAACATTTGAAAGCAAACCTCTTTCATATATTATGAATCAAAACTAATTACCTTATTGCATGCTACCCTGTTAAACAGAGGTACAAATTAATTTGATAATTAAATTATGAAATAAAATATCTAAAGAGTCTTTATAGACAAATTAGATAAAAGGCAGCCCTAACATGTAATCTTGACCATTTTTCCTGTAATTCTATAATCAGATGGGCCTCTCGGGCCAATTTTCCAAAACATTGAGGGGAGAATTTTTTTGTTTGTTTGTTTTTGTTTTGAGACGGAGTCCCCCTCTGTCGCCCAGGCTGGAGTGCAGTGGCGCGAGGGGAGAACATTTTTAATCCTTCTAGATAAGCCCATGTCCCTATTATTTTTCAACTTTTGTTTCTCAAGAGTCTTTCTTAAGCTCAATTTGCTGCTATTTCCCCATATCCTCATATCACTGAAGCGAGAAAAAACTGGATATCATTGTTTTAGCACTTAAAATGGCCTCTGAGCCTCTTTTCTCTTGGCTAATTACTTTATAGTCTATTTTAGCAAAGAAAGAGAAAATGTAAAAATGAGAAAGTTATCATATCCCCTTATCAAAAGATAGCAGTGGTAATATACACAGGAATATTCTTTTCATGGTAAGGACCAAAATTGCCTCATCATATTCAAGACAAATGATAATAGACACCATTTGAGTAATTTTTTCTTGAATATATTGAAATTTCAAAGAATATATAAATTCAAATCTATGGAATATTATCATAATGATATTATTTTAGCTCAGTAGTATTCTAAAAATGGATTATGGTTTCATTTATATCTTTTTATTATTATCAAACATGTTTATTCTAATATATTCAGACAATTTTTGGAATATGGTTTTGAAACTCTATATCATTTCTCATAAATTTTATTTTACAATCAATTTTATGTGTTAATGGTATCTATTATTTTCTCTAAGAGCATTTTTTGTTAAATGCATTGTCAAAAATTTATGGATGCTTTTCTAAAAGTGTACTTTGTAAAAATTAAAAACTATCTGTACAGTTAACATTATCATTTATAAAAGTAATAAAAAGAAAAAGAAGTAAAATGTACATCATATCCAGATAAAGCTATTGTATACTTCATAACATCTATCAACATGTGTGATACCATTGGAAGAAAATATATTCTATATTTTATGTAGAATTAAGGGAAAATTACTATTAAATAACTCATTGAACAAATTAATTTAGCATAATACTAAGTTTCTTGATTTAAATGTTTCTTGGCAGTACACTGGTTTAAAAACTAAAAACTTTTTAGCTGCAATTTTTAAAGTAAATATTTGGTTAAAAATAAAGTATGAAGTATGCAATTAAATGAAAAAATGGTTGTATTCCTTGTGAAAAATATCCCTTATATAGAGTTTTAAATCAGAAAAATCCAAGGAATTTAAAGCCTCAGAAGAACTTGCAACCCTAAGATATCAAAGTTCTTAAATTATTTTTGCTACTGAGTTTACGGTGCTCATCTATTTTCATAAAATGCTCTAATGCTCAACAGAAAACATGAAGTGCCTTAAGAACAAACCAGAGGGGACTGATGCAGAATGCTGGGTTGTTGGCTTTGGACAAGAATATGCAAGGGATGGGAAGCAAATAAAGAGAAAGCAGTATCATAGCAAACAGGAGAAAGAGAGATGGGTATAAATGCGAGTGAGGGACCGTGCACTACAAAAATAAATTTAAATTGATATTCATGTGTTAGCCTTGAGAAGTTTTTATCCTAAAAATATTTTTAGACATAATCATATGTAATTCTGAAAATAACTGAACAATTCACTTTGATGAATGCAAATTTTTGAAATGTTTTGAATTTTTCCCTTAACCATAACTCTAAAACTAAGAAATTATGCATGCCTTATAAAACAAGAGAAAATTATTTGATTATTAAGGATAATTATCTGACAAATATTTTCAATTTGGAAAATAACAAAAATTTATTTGAAATAAAAGCTAAATTTAAACTGATCAATAATTTAAAAGATTATTTTTGATTCAACATGTAACACTTTATTTATCTTTTCATATTAAAATATATATTTTAAACTCCAAATAAAAGTTAGCTTAGAATTTTAGGACCAGAAGTAATGTGGAATTTTAGAGCCAGAAGTCCTCTCCTTTGTCTTCTAGTTAGGCGACAGATTTTCTATATAAGTGATGTTAGAAATATCCAGCCACCAACCCAAGTTAATACAATACACTAACAACAGAGGTAGGACTAAAATCAAGATATTTCTTATCCTTTAAAGATTCATATTTTTTCAGTGTTCCATAATATCTCGTATCCAAGTCCAGGAATTATATTTCAGGTGTAGAATCAATTTTACGGTTGTGAAAATCAAGACCAATAAAAGTATTTTAATTTCATCAGTGCACAACCCAACTTCACCTCTAGCCCGGGTTATGGAAATAGTCTCATAACTTGTCTCCTTGCTCATCAAACACCACATGGCACAATTCCTGAATTCAGCACACAAAAACTGATCTTTTCCAAATATAAATCAGATCACATCTGTCATCTTCTTGGAAGTCTCTAATGTTCTCATCACATTTGGAATAAAATATAAACTTCATGTCATAGCCTACGAAGTGCTATATAATCTGGTCTTTGACTAACTCTGTGACCTCACCTACTGTAAGTGCAGCATCAGAGAACACTGATGTAGCTGCTACCCTGTTCTGAGGCCTTTAGATGTATTAATCGTTCCATGCTCCTGTTAATTCTATAAGACAAGAATGCTATTAGTCCCAACTAACAGATTAAACAACAGAGTTCAGAGGGGCTAAAGAAATTGCCCAGCATTATGTAATAGCGGAGCCAGGATTTAACTGAAGCGTTCTGGCTCCAGGCAGTGCTATTAATGCCGTGCTATACTCTAGCTCTTTTCTTTGCTTCTCTTGCTGCAACGACTGTCTCTGATTTCTTCAGTACTCAAAATGACTCTCATCTGGGCTTTTTAGATGGTTTTTCACCTTGCCTATAATGCTATTCTCCAAGACTTCACATGCCTTGGTTTTACACAGTTTTCAAATGTACGTTCGAATATTATTTTTTTACCATAGATTTTATCACCTAAATATTCTGTGTCTCTGGCAACCCATATACTACTGCTAACCTGGGTCCTAGTTACTAATTCACTAATGCTTTGCTTTGATTTTTTTTCTCTCTTTTAGTCCTTAGTATTTCCTGAAATTGAATTAGAGTCATGTGCAGCATAACATTTTGGCAAATGTTGGACCACATATACCATGATAATCCCATAAAATTATAACAACATGTTTTCAATGTGTTTTTTCTATTTAGACATGTTTAAATACACAAACATATACATTGTCTTACAATTGCCTGCAGTATTCAGTGCAGTAACCTGCCATTGGCTATATCATATACCCTAGATGTGTAGTAGGAGCCACTGGCTATATCATATACCCTAGGTGTGTAGTAGGAGCAATTGGCTATATCGTAGACCCTAGATGTGTAGCAGGAGCAATTGGCTGTATCATATACCCTAGGTGTGTAGTAGGAGCCATTGGCTTTATCATATACCCTAGGTGTGTAGTAGGCTATACCATGTAGGTTTGTGTAAGTGCACTCTAGGATGTTCACACAAAGACAAAATCAACTAACGACACATTTTTCAGAACACATCCCTGTCACTAAGTGACACAAGACTCTATTTGTTTCCTCCTTTATACAATTATTCTTTATATCCCTTACTGCAATATATTTTAAAGAGAGTAAAGATTTTTTTTCCAGTTCATTATTTCTTATGTCTAAAACTGTTATAAGAGATACTGAATAAATATATTTGAATTAATTTATTTTCTTATATTTCAGTTTCTGAAAAAACATTTTAGATGCTTTAGAAATTGACATAGGATAATGCAGAATTATTATTTTGGAATTGTATAATGCTTTATTGTAATTATATTTGTCCATTCACCCATAACTAATTAATTATTGGCTTATCATAAAATTTAATTTACTGTCTAGATTTTCAGAAAATTAGCCCTATGTTCCTTCACGCTGTGTTGTTTTCTAGTTTTACTCATAGATGCCATACAAAAAATAACAACCTACAGATAAAAGAGTGTTTCTGTTATTAATACAAGATTGTTTTGTCCTAAACATGATACCTTTTTAGATGGGACTGCATATGCATTTATTATTGATTTAGTATAGATAGAAAAACTGTTAAAAATGAAATAATTTCAACATTTGATTACAGTTAGGGAATTGAATATGGGAAGAATGAAAAACATACAAAAAATAAACAGTGTGTTTTTCAGTACTCTGAGTCTTAAATATAGAAACTCAATAGGTCTAATGAAACCTTGTATTACAGTGTAACAGATTATCCTGGAGCTTTGAGACTACGGAAGAGAAAATAAAATCTATAAAGAGTTTCTCTGTTTGAAAACACCATCTGTGATTTGAAATTGCATTTCAGGACCATAGCTTAAGGTTCTATCATTTTAGTATATTTATAGATTCAGTATCTATAAACCAACATATCAAGGATAGATAATAAGTAAACTGAAATTGAGACTCTAAAACAGGACGGTAAATATAATCTTATTGTTCTCACTGTGACTTTGTGAGATGGAAATCAAGATTGGAAAATGGCAATGTGCTACAGGTATTCCATATTCAAAAGAAATATACTTCTGAAGAGGAAAGGCAGAGTACAAAATGTAGTTCTTGAAAGCACATATTTTCATGGAAATGTGTGAATGTGAAGGTAGAAGTTTACTGATAACCAAAGAAGAATAAGACTGAAATGATATCAGTAAGGAAACATACTATGTACATTCATATAACGAAAAAAGATGGTTTTGATAGAACACAATATTTTATGAAAGTACTTCAAATAGCCAGCTCTATTCAGTATTCATTTGCTTAAAATATAGTGTCCAAGGAACTCCCAAATTATTTGCTTCATAAATTCTTCTCTAAGAAACCAAAATAACAAGTTGGGGTAACTTCTACTTTATACATTATTCTGTCCTAACAAAAGAGGAAGGTGTGTATGTGTGTGTGTGTGTGTGTGTGTAGTGGAAGTGACAGGCCCCTTGGAAAAATGCAGCATTATCAGGTTATAGTTTTGGAAAATCATAGATGAAAACAGTAGACATTTTAAGACATATACCCTATATGATGCTCAGCAAATATTTTTAAAGGAATAGGATGATTGAAAAGTTCAGAAAAAATACTGCTGTTAAGCATTTCTCAAATTGGATTCTACAGTACACACATTTATGAGAAAATTTGAGAAAACAACATATAGTTTGTTCCTCTCGCAAACTGCATTGTGTCATTAGCTAGTATATGGTCATTCTAGTATCTACAGTTAAATAATAAACCACTACAAAATCCAAAGATTATAACAATGACATTTACTTTGCTTGTGAATCTTCATGAAAGGTTTGATAGAGCTTACTTGGCATCAGCTGGGGCTAGGAAAAAGCTGGATGCTGGAATCGCCTGCACCTTCAATTGACTGTATTTCTTATAGTTCATCTGTTTGTCACCTGCTACCTCAGCTTGAGGTGCTGCCAGAACACCAACATATGGACTTTCTATGTGGCTGCTTGGCGTTTGCACAGCGTGGTGCTTGTATTTCAAGAATAAGCATCCCGCTAGTAGAAAGGGAGCTGGAGGAAGCTGCGTGGTCTTTTTGTGACTTAGCACAGTCTCGACAGCAGCACTTCCACTTATTAGCACTGGTTAAAATTGAGTTGCTAAGACCATCCTGTATTCAATGGGGAGAGAATTGGACTCCTTTTGGTAAAAAGACTACCAAAGAATATGCAGATGTGCTTTGAAGCTATCACAGACACTCTGAAATTTTTAAAACAGGGAAATCTTTTTTGCATTATCTGATTATTTTGCCAGTAGTATTTTTTATCAGATAATGTTTATTAATATCTTACAAGGATATTATTTTAGAAAAACGAGAGAAGTTATTCTAAAGGAAAAAATACTTCCTACAAGAACATAGCATCATAGCGTTAGTCTGAGTTTCCTTGAGTAGTGACTTAATGAATAGATTAGAGTAGCCTGAAATGCATTCCCAGGAAAAGGTTAGTCACACCAAAACCTAAAATACCTTACCACTCTAATGAACAAACAAACAACCTTCACCTTTTCCTTTTACCCTTTTACGTGGGTACTCCTTCATCTCTATGCAGTTAGCAAACCTTTAATAAGGTTCAGCAACAGGAACACACACACACCAGGAGCACTGTGATCTTTAAACAGAAAATGACGTTTATTGGGTAAAACTGATAACCAGAGAAGCTTTAAGTCACTCATAGGTCTTCCACTCTTTCATTATTCCATAAATAGATATATTTAGGTCGAATCCGGCTAGATTGAACACACCATGCAAAGGACGACAGAAGAGAGAAATTGCACTGGTAATATTTCATATCGTTATAGAAAAAGAAAAAATGCACATATACATTTATATGTCACTAGTTGTTAAATATTTTAAAATGTAATAAATAGGATAGGATGCTTACCACAAAGTGCTTTTCAGCTCTCACAGGCAGAGGAAGTTGCTTCCTCTTTTGTACTTCAATTGTATTTTGAATACATTTCAGAGACTTTTCCTTATCCACTCTTATTCTTATCTTTATCTTCAAATTCTATACTGGCTTTAAATAAACATAAAC
Source organism: Pongo abelii (assembly GCF_028885655.2). Lineage (NCBI taxonomy): Eukaryota > Metazoa > Chordata > Mammalia > Primates > Hominidae > Pongo > Pongo abelii. The sequence goes on from NC_071988.2 coordinate 189,484,016, forward strand.
GTATTTCAAGACTATCATTTCTTTAATAAAAGAAATATCAAAAATATATATTTCCTGCTTCCCATTAGGCCCATTGTGTTTAAAAAGAAATGCATATTTTGTGGCTCTATGTCCTCTTGTTAGATTCACTACAATCTTAAATTTTAATTCACTGCCCCATTGGAACTCCTCCTTCTGATCACTAAAAATGTCCTACTTGGGAAATGCAGTGTCAGCTTTTACAGTTTTTATCACCTGTCTTTTCTGTTACATTGGACACTTTCCTTCTTCTTTCCTGTGCTCTATTAATATTTAGCTATCTCTAATCTCCCAATCTAAACATACTATCTCCAAAATCTGGGCCATTTCTACATTTAATATTTTATGAAATTATATTTTCATGCTCCCATTTTTTCCAGGAATAGCTCCTGAAAACTAGAAGTCTTTCTTAATACCTCTTTTCTCTTACCATTTCCTACCAGTTCCCATGAATGATCAACTCTTCATCTATGCTCTCTCTTAAATTGTTTTTCTCATTGCTACCTCTTTATGAAGTAGAAAATCACTATTCCCTGGATTATTACAAATTTCCCAAATCACCCTTTTTTCTATGTAGCTCCCTCTAAACTATTTATCCCACTGCTGCTAGAGTAAAAATATGTATTTGTTTAAAATCACTTACCTTCTGTAGCTACATTGATCACTCTACAGTTTTGAGAACTCCACAATCCCCTTTTCTTCTATGCTATTTTGCACGCTGCTTCATCTACTTGTATCGCTTTTTATCCTCTTCTTAACTTGATAAAAACTCTGTCCTTGAAGACCTGGCTTAGAAGTGACATTCCCTGAGAATTCTTCCTTACACCACTCCCTTCTCTCTTGCTATGATACACTAAGAATATCCTTCCATCTTATCTTGAGATATTTCAGTTATTTTATAGATTCCTTGAAACAGAATAGTTTTTTACTTTTCCAATCATAGAACTTGTATCATAGTCCACACATTAAATATACCTGCCATATTTCAATGTAATTATTTTCTCATGACTCTGCCTCTGTTAATAAAATGTAATGTATAAGGATCATGTTTTGTTTCTTTGTTTATAGTCCTGGTGCCTGAAACATAGTATGTACCTTATAAACGTATGTTGAATGAAACAAGTAGTGAGGCAACATCTTGGAGACTACCCAGTTCTAAAGATAATGCCATTAACAACATTTCTTAAAATCCAAATGTTGATAGATAAAATCAAGAGGGAGTTAGCATATGATTAGCTCTATAAACATGCAAAACAGTGTTCTTTTTCTTTTTTTCTTTTTAAAGATGGAGTCTTACTATGTTGCTCATGTTGCAGTGCAGTGGCTCAATCACACTACTGATCAGTGTGCGAATTTTGACCTGGTCTATTTCTGATCTGGGCCAATTCACTACTCCTTATGCAACCTGGTGGTCTCCTGCTCCCAGGAGGGCATTATATTGATGCCAAGGACAACCTGATGAGCACAGGGCACTACAGCCCAGAACTTCTCCACTCAAGTGATCCTCCCACTTCAGCCTCCCAAGTAGCTTGGACTACAAGTACAAAACGTGTGCTTGTAGTTCTTCGAGAAAATATCCATTATTTTTATTTCTAAGTACACCTTGTCTTGTTGCTTAACTTTTTAAATATTGCTTTTGAAGTTCCACAGTGGATTTATGGAAACTGCAAGAAATGTATGGTCTGGTTTTCGCTCACTTGAGAAATCTCTTTGTAATGCTGTGTCAAAAAGAATGAAAGAGGGCAAACAAGTCAATATAAATTGAGTAAATTTTAGAAAAAGTAAAGCAGAATTGCTGTATTACCACTTAGGAATATTTGCTTGTAAAACTACTGTAGATAAACATACTTATAGCAATAAATAAAATGCTTAAACTAAAGCTTGCTAGCATGTTTTAAGCACCACAATGAACACACTATTTCAGAACTTAGAATAGGTCTATTAATAAAAACATTTTCTTTTATTAAAATGGCGTAACATTTTATTAAAAAAGGTGTTTTATATTGCTTCCCATATAGAAAGAGAGAAAGCTTAAGTCTTTTAAATGGAACTCTTGAGTTCCATAGTGGTTGCCTTAATTTCGTATCTCTACGCTCCAAATCAACATTTAAGAAATCTAAAAATTTATTATAGCTTTACCAAATAAATTCCTATCACACCTAAAATCTGGTACAAACTTAAGAGCACAAAACAAAAAAATCAGTCCAAGAGGGCAGAGCTTTTCCTGTGTTGTATTTCCAAATATGTCCCCACAGCCTGGAACAGTGCATGGCGCATACTAGGCACACAATAGATATTTATGGAATCGAAAAAGCTGGTTTGAATAGAAAGTAATATTTAAATTGGGAACCACCTAATCACCATTGTCAAGGAGGAAATATAGCTATATATGTGGATTATGCATTTCCCTTCCTGTTATCTCTAAAATGCTCATATTTCCATTGATACCATATTTACATTCATTCATAGGAAAGTAAATGTGGGACTTTTCTTACGTAAATTCATTCACAGGGACTGTTAAATGGGCCACATTATCAGTCTGTCACAAGAGGGACTGAGAAGATACACTTAATAACACTTAATTTTTAATAACAAAAAAATTTTTCTCAGACATCATAGATTTTTTTTCTCACTCACAAAGAGATGTAATGTAAGTGAATATTTGCAAAGAATGAGGCTTACTTAATGAGTTAGCTACAAATACATATGCTCATGTCATATTAGTGATGCCCTGCCTCTATTTGAGATTTGGAAAGCTCATTCTGATAAAAATTAATGAGATCTAAGGATAGCCCTTCATTGTGCACAAAGCATGCTATTATTGTGCCTATATTTACTCCTGTGTGTCCTTAGCAGTGAATATGCATTCCTAAAACAAGAACATCAGAAGCAATGGCTTCCCTTGGTACACTGGACTTCCAGTTCCGTGAAAGCCCCAAACATGCAGCTCTGCAGCCCTTTGCCTTAACTCTTCCTTCTGGAATGTCTTTTTCTTTTAATATTCATTCGGCCAGCCCCCTTTATTTAGAGACAAATGTCAGATCCTTGAAGAGCCTTTTGCTAACCAACAAATCCCTCCCCTTCCACTGCTTCATTTTTCTGCACAGCACTAATTGCTAACTGCTATGCCTACGTAAATATATATGTATTCATGTGTTTCTTTTACTCTGTAACATTAGAATGTGAGCTCCAGGAAGGTAGAAACTATTTCTGTTATTTTTTTATTGCTATATACTGCATTGTTACTAGCACATAGTAGATGCTTAACACATATTTTAAAAATAAGATAACAAATGAATAGGAAATGGAGGGAAGGTTTGCCTGTGGGGAAATTGGTGGGACATATTTTATTCACAAAGGAAATGGGTAAGTTTTCCTCAATTCAAAAGGATTTTTAAGAAACAGCATTGTGTAAGATCCTATCCCAGCCAGAAGCAGATAACTGCCCAGTTTCTCTGTATATCTTTACGGAGGTTACATGAAGTAGTATGTCTTGAAAGGGTCCTTTCCAGGTAAGTGAGAAATAACAATGAAATTGAAAGCCCCACAATTTCATTGTGACTGAATGGAACCCCTTTTGGCCAAGGAGACCCCAGAGTAAACTTGAAAACTGAGTTTTTGGTCAGGACAGACAGAAGGTCAGACACACCTTGCTTAGTCATACTCCCTACTTCCCTAACAGTCATTGTTAAGCTCTCTTCCCTAAAGGCTATACAGAAACCAGCCCTTACAAAAAATTCCACCAATGATATCAACCAACTGACTGACACTGCCCTCTCTTTTGCTGTTTGGACACAACAATTGACCAACGTTTTTCCTGAGAAGAAACAACTAACCACAGAGTGGTTCTGGCCAGTCTACCTGGAACCCATGAAAGAGGATGAAGCTCCATTGCGCATGCTCGCATTTCTCCCATTATAAATATTTATGGCTCTTCTTATAGCTTATTTAACATGCATAGTCAGCCCTACTGCTAGCATAAATTCGTAATCCCCTTTCCTCTTACTCAAACTGCTTTGGGCTTCTGACTGGAGGCTGTGCTCCCCAACATATCAGATTGGCCACCCTGCAGGCTGCAACCCTTTATGAGAAGTAAAAGTCTCCTTTCCAAATATATGAACTTTTTCATTCCTCAGTTGCCATGAAGAACTGTGAATAATTTATCCAAAAGCCCCCTGCCAAAACCTGTCTTCCATTGGTCAATGTTCCCACTGGGCATCGCTATACTACAGCTTTGTACTTTGTATCACGACCTCTCCAGATTGTCACTGGGAAATGTAGATTTTCTGTGAGTCCACTCTGGCCAATGCTAACTGCCATGGTCTCACCTTGTCAATTAGCACCACAAATATGAGGTTTCGCTACCTGTAGCAATAATGGTGGCAGCAGCAGTGACATGGTTGCTTGGCCGTGTTGAACTTGCTCAGAAATAATAACACAAAATGTTCAGGTTCTTATTAGGTTTAGATTAGGACACATGGACACAGGAAGGGGAACATCACACACCGGGGCCTGTTGTGGGGTGGGGGGTGGGGGGAGGGATAGCATTAGGAGATATACCTAATGTTAAATGACGAGTTAATGGGTGCAGCACACCAACGTGGCACATGTATACATATGTAACTAACCTGCACGTTGTGCACATGTACCCTAAAACTTAAAGTATAATTTAAAAAAAAAGAAGAAAAGGAATATAAAATATATACACACATTAAAAAAAAGAATTTTGAAAGTCAAAAAAAAAAATATATAACTTGTCCACATTACAGCCCCTCCTCATGCTCAATTACACACCAGAGTAACTGCTGAATAAAATATTCTGCAAATGTGAGTTATCAATCTAACCCCATGTAAATGATAGAGCTTTATTTTGAGTCACATAATTATGGTATGTAATCCAAAGGTTCTTAACAGGTCATCATATTTGATAATCTAAATCTGTTAGCTAATTTAGATGAGACAGGCATTTAAGTTAAAAGCTGATGAGGGTTAGTCATTAAAGATCCATTTTGTATATTCACCTTAGGAAATTACTTTTGCCTATTAAGGGAATATTCTCTCTTTGTAACCTAAGATTGGCTCTTGGTAAAAGAGGCAATAAATGATTGATAGCTCAATATTTTGGAATGCATTTGGCAAGTGTAATTATAATTGTTTGTTTGAAACAGAGGTGTTGTTAATTACCTCTAATAACAGACATGGGTTAAGTAGTGGTGACCCCATTCACCATATACCAACCAAACACCCTTATTTTTACTTGTTTAATTATTAATGCTGATAAAATATAAGCCCCATTGTGACAGAAAAATGTGTCTATTTTATCCGCTTGCTATATATTCAGTGCCTAAAATATTTCTTATGGTTACTGCCTAGATACGGGTGGCCGAAGTAAATGCCCCTCTCCTACACAATTTAACAATCTAAATAATTTGTCTATCTTCAATTCTGTATTCAAGTTTTTTGTGCAAATGCACCTTATCTTATACATAAATGCACCCTCATGCAAATCATCTTCTCTTACTTGAATACATGTGTGTGTGTTTACTGTCCTTCTCTCTCTCTACATATACACCCACATATATTCATGTACATATACATCTATATCTTCTCTATTTTATATATTAATATATATCATATGTGTATGTATATATATTATATATATATATGGCTGGTACACACATGCAAATCTCTCCCTTGGGTTCCACCAATAGGAATAAATTATTATTTGATACCTGCACTGTGGAGTCATTAATATTGAGATTCCACTATCATCACCCAAATGGCCTTCTTCAAATTTATCCATTTCAATCTTGGATGTTTTTAGTATAAACACACTACATTGATTAAAGACAAAATAATGCCTGGCAGTGACAAAATGTGAGTGGTACAATAGGAGTTACATTAAACAAACAAACATAAATTAGATTATAAATAAATGTAAGAAGATTAAGCAGGACCCTAAATTTCCTTCCATCTCTTCATTGCTGATCATACTTAAATACAGACTGGAAAAATGTCTTTGGAAATACTTGGGCTCTGAACTCTGACAGAACTGGGTTTGAAATGTAGAATGCCATTTACTGGTAGTGAAATGTTAACAAATCATGCAGCTGTAGTTTGCTCATCTCCAAAACAGAGGTATCTATGAGACTACGTCTTCAAGGATACATGGGATCAGATAAAGCAAATCACATGATATGTAGTAGGCATGTTACATTTATTACATCATGACATCCTCAAAATGAAAGATATATAGTACCATTGAACTATTTATATGTAATCTATTTTGCAATTTAATTATTTCTTTTGCCATTTTCACTTTGTGAAATCCTGAGCCATTTTCTTTTCCTAAATTTACCATCCTTCTTCTGCAGATAAACAATATGAGGATTCTGATGTATTTCTATGGCTGGGAGAAGTGGATCTATATACACAAATATGTTAAATGAGACTTTTCCTGTTGTTTTAAAGTTTGGACAGAAATACCATCACCTAAATAGGACTAGAAAAAATATTTGGAATCTGGTTTGTGACCCTTAGTTTATTACCTGACTGAAGAACATAAATGAGATTTGTTAGAAAGTTGTGGAGATTGGAGATGGTGAATTTATTTTATTGGAATTGCCAGTTTGCTTTTGAAGATAAACCTATGTCACCTAAAGCTCTGTGACAGAAAGTTCAAGATAACCATTTGTAGACTTTGGCATGTGTGCTTTGGAGACTAAATAGCTCAGGAAATAATATCTGCCTCAACTCAAATGGCTAGCTTTGTATCTACTTTGGGACTGAAGATTTAAAAAATGATTCTTAAGGATTCAGTGGGCTGGAGATAAATCCTGCACAATGTGGTCGATTATAAGGCTTTTTGGAAAGGACTCCTCATTAAGACAGCCTTGTTTCTAGAGGCAAGGTAATATCACCAGAACAGTATTGGCATATATATTGAGATGCGGAGACCCTTGTAGAGGCTATAAACATCACTCAGAAGAAAAAGTATCTGAAGCATACTGAAATGGGATGGTTTCAAACTGCTTCATGTGATATAGAGAAGAAATAGATCATGCACTTTTCTACCTACTGACTCTTAGGGTGAAGTCAGACCAAGCTGCAGTAGAGAGAATTTACAAAGCTGAGAGTGTAAGGTTTTTATTTTACACAGATCTAGATGTCTTAATGCCAGAAAAAATGTATGTTTGTATACATTTATATATTTATATAAATATTAATATTTATTTATTTATAAGTTTTATTATTTATAAATATATAAATATGTACATTAATATATAAACATATTCATATACTTATATGTTTATATAAATATTAATATTTAATTATTGATGTAGTTATATATAAATATATAAATGTATAAATATATAAATATTTATATATATTCATATATATATTCATATATAAATGTATAAATATATATATTTATATATTCATATATATATTCATATATAAATGTATAAATATATATATTTATATATATTCATATATATATTCATATATAAATGTATAAATATATAAATATATTTATATATATTCATATATATATTCATATATAAATGTATAAATATATAAATATATATACGTTTATATATAAATGTCTTTCATGAAAGCAAAATAAATATGTGAAATTTGATGAAGGAAGTAGTCTACAGAGCTGAGTAAAGATATTTACCTTTTTGTACTCTAATGAATACAATTCATTTAATAGACATTCTCATAAATGTAGATGCCTTGTAATATTTGAGTTGAGTACATTGATTTAGTTGTGCTCTCTCCCCTTTGGAAACTGACTGAGCATTCCTCAGATGCACTAGGAATTCATGAACCTGATGTTGAGAAGGTACCATAAACATGAATTACCATCTGTGTTAGACACAGATACCACCCACATCCCTTTTTAATTAAGGACTTTCTGCCCACCTATGAGAAGTACAGTCAGTGGATATTTTAGCTCAACCAAAGAGCTGATTAATTAATCAATATCACACCTTTCCCACAGAATCCTGAATCTTGTGACTGAGCAAGGTGGTGGTAAAAAGGCCCAACTATTTTGGCCTAACATGCAACAATCTTTTGAACAATACTTATGCTAGAACCCTCTATTAGGTAGACTAAAGCTTTTTCAGGTCTACATCATTATTCAGCTTTGTCTTCTACTTAATCCTGCTAACTTCACCTACCTTACACAGATATTAATCCTTAACATCATGCACCAAAATATGTCTCAACACCTGCTTCTGGAGAACCCAGCTGCAACGATGTATGTAACATGGGATTTTAGAACTGAATTATTCATTTCCTCGCTGCCAATGAGGACCCAAATAATAATGGTAGATAAAGTACAAATTGACACTTTCAAACACACTCACCAATGTGACTGTAGACTACTGCAAGCTCAGTCCAATAGTGGCCTTAATTGCAGCTGCTATTACAGTTGTAGTGCTTTTGTCACAGCAGTCTTATATGACCCCAGGTATGTGGTATGCAGCCATTGATTTGGTGAATAAATCATTTCCTATCCCAATCAGAAACATAACATAATATAGTCCAAGGAAGTACAGACCATCTTGACATCCTGCAGAGCATCACATCAATACATTACAATGATGAGATCATATTGTTTGGACCAGATGGGCAAGAGGTAACTAGCACCATGGAGGCATTGGTAAGATGCATGTGTTCTGGAGGGTGAGCACAGATTCTGGTCTGGATATTCTACAGATTCATGTTCTGGATTCATTCATTAAATTTTAGGAGTCCAAGAGTTCAGGGGTCAGGGGCATGCCTGGGTGTGGTATCTAAAGTAAAGGCTAATTATTACATTTTGCCCCTCCTAACCCCAGAAAATCTCATTGCCTGATGAGCCTCTTTGGGTTCTGAATTCAGCGTATTTCATACTTAGCGATACTTCTCTGGCCCAATTACTGAACAATATGAAAAGCTGTCAATGTTGAGTGGATAACAAAGCAGGAAAGAATGCCATAGCTGGCATAGGGCTACGTCGTAAGAAGCCCTGCTACATAAGCCATATGAATCGGCAGACGCTTATAGTGTTGGAAGTGGTAAAAGAGATTTATTTTATAAGGGGAAAAGTTGGTCTCCTTTTCACATCTAGAACCTTAACCATACCAAAGAAAATACTGGATTGTTTTTTGACCTGAAGCTTATATACATCATGTTTTACAAGATGCCTGGCAAGTGGGGAGAATTCTAAATGTTAAAACATTGACAGGGAACATATACAGTATCAGTCAGCCTATAGACCTACTCACCTAAGAAGTTCATGAGATTGGACAGATGGTGGTCCAAAACAGAGCAGCCCTAGATATAACACTGGCCTTTTGAATTAGTATACATGCCATTTTAGAAGAAGACTACTGTACTTATATACCTATACTCTTTTCTGATTTTTAATATTACTTAGCAGATTTGGGAATAAAATGAAGACATTGTGAAATTAGGCATTTGGCTAATACCCATGTATCTAATTCTGAGAGTTCTTCATATTGGGGATAGAATATGTTCTCTAGGCTTAATCTTAACACTTTTGGTTCTTGACTTAGAACTATATAACAAACAAACCAGAATCCTTCTGTTAATATTTATTTTTACTGTGGTGTTTAAAGGTATAATCTTCAGACTTATAAATCCATCAGATGATACAACAATCACCTACCCCGAAGAAGAGAAAATCTTGATATATACATTAATTGAAACCAGTGCCACCATAAGCCTGATATTCAAGCATGACTCTTCAAGTAGTGATACACACCAGGATTGATTATGCCCTCAGACTGTAATGGTCTATCTTCCAGGAATGGTTGAACAATGAAAACAATGAGGAGACTGTGACCTGAGAAAATGTCTTTAAATATGACTTAAATAATAATAGGCCATGTGTGCCAATATTATTTAGTTGTGTCTTCCAGGAAAACTTTGCAAGGGAAATATGAGACTAAGTCAGTACATAACTATCATGTTCTCTTCAGGAAATCCCTACAGATTACTTTATCAAAGGCTATAGTGGGTTTATCTAGGCAAACTGTTTACTTAATAAGCAACAAGCTCACTTTAAGCCACTTGATTTGCTGTATTTGTCATTTCTAAATTATTATATCGTAAATGAACCCCACTTCACATCAGTTCACCATCGTGAAAATATATCATGAAGCCACTGAAGCTCAGACCCCAAAGTCCGATAAATATTCCATATCTGAGTTTCCTCTTCTGAAACACTAAGTAGTCTGTCAAAACGGTATTTTTTCTTACTGCAATGAGTTTAATAATCTTAGTTTTGCTTTAATAACAGACAATATTTCAGAGAATTCAACAATACAATCAATTGACTAAGAATGGGTTTTGACACATTTTATGTCAGAGTTCTTTATGATAAATTTAGTTTGATTAAGTATGTCAGGCTTTATATTATTTGTTCCCTGCAACAAACAAAACCTAAAATTCAGAGTGCTAACCAGTATCTGTGTTGTAATGTGTGCCATAGAACACAGAATAAGCCAATCTAAACTCATAAAAAATGTGTAATGAGCACTGAAGATATGCAGATGAGAGTTGAAAAGAGAATCTTTTGGGAATATACCATATATATATATATATATATATATATATATATATATAATTGAAGTCATAAGCATTACCCTACTAATTGAACCAAGGAAATTGATAAGGTCACTGAGAGTAGAAACATCCAAAAAGAAGAGTCTAGGGCTAAGGCAGAGATCTTTATTAATAAAATATTTAAAGACAGAGAAAAGGTGTTTTAATGTAGTGAAAGTGAAGCAATGGCTAGATAAATAGAAACAATTCATAAGTGTGTATACTATGGAAGTCTAGGGTAACTTTGGAAAGAGTATTTTGGACAAGAGATAATGTAAAACAATGCGGAGGATCAAGAAATGAGACTGAAATGAGTCTCATTTACACATATGTGATTAGTGTGATGTGGAAACCAGCAATGAGAGTCTAACAGAAAAATTTCTGGATACGTAAAGAAATATATTTAAATGATCTAATGCATGTATATAGAAAATGTACCAAGTTTTATCAGTTTTACTAAAGAAAGCTTTGCAGCAATTACACTTAATTTCCATACAATGAGAATAAAATAATTTAGCACATGACTCAGAAGCAAACCAACAGGACCTCTAGAAGTAATTTCAGACTAGATTACATTACTGATGTTAGTTATAGATTTCTGCAATAGTCTTTGACAGAAAAAATATATACAAACACCTCTATTAATTGTCATTTGTTTAGTCAAATATACACAGTTTCACTTCAGACAAAAGTTCAGGCATTTTTAAGTAAATTATTATCTTTTTAAAATTTTCATTAAATCCTAAGTAACAAAGACTATCCATATATTACTCAGAATGATTGGGGAGGGGTTGTCATAATCTTGAGCCTGCTGTCCAGCATAAGAAAAAAGCTGGTCATAGTGGTTGTAGTTCCCCTGACCAATTGTTTTTCACAATTACTTCTTTCCATCTGGTATTGTATGCCACAGATAACTAGTCTTAAAATCAACTAGCTCTCACTATTACTACTAGAAAATAGCTCTAAAATTTAGGAAGGTATTTGAATGCAATATAAAGTACCATTTTGTAATATACTTAAAGTTATAAAACTTTGAAAATTAGAAACTCAAGAATAGCTTATCACAAATAGCTTAGAAGAGTAGATAAGACAAAGCTAGATTGGCACAAAGATACACAAATAAAGCATTTAAACAACAACAACGACAATAACAAAATGGTTCATACATGTATTGCTACCTAATTTAAAATAAAGCCCACTGTGATTCAGTGGGGGAAAAGATGGCCTTTCAAAAATGAACGATGTTTAAATCATTGGATAACAATATGAAAAAAGTGAAACTTGACTTCCACATTACATAATAAATAAATTAAATCAGAAAAGAATCAGAGACCAAATGTAAAAGGATAAACAATAAAGCTTCTAGGGGATAGGGAATATATCCATGATCCTGGAGTAAGCAAAGATTTCATAAACAATGCACAAAACTATAAAATGCATTAATCCTAAAGTAAAAGATTGGTAGGAGTCTTAATTAAAATTAAGAATTTGTATTAAAAAGGCATGATAAAAAGAATGACAAGCCATAATTTGGGAAAATAGTTTTATAATTAATATATATAATAAAGAACACATGTGTAGAATATTTAAAGAAATCTACAAGCAAATATGAAAAAAACAATTCAATTAAAAAATAAAATTGACAAAGACTTAAATACATGATTCAGTTAAGCATGTAAAAAGTTGCTCAGTCTTATTAATTACCAGGGAAATATATATAAAAATTACAATGATATATCATTACATAGTTGAAAAATGGTTCGACATTATCTGCTATTGCTAAGCAGCTGCCAATCTGTTAAATCAGAAAATTCCACTATTAAGTATAGTGAATCTATATCCAATATCCAAATCATGGTAGTTTTGTTCATGATATGAAGAAATCAGATGAAAACTTAAGCTCACAAATAACCACATGAATACGCTACTATGATATATTCATGCAAGCAAACGTCATGCAGTGATTTTTTTAAATACAAAAAAAAGATGCACATAATAACATGGCTAAATTTCATATATATAATGATGAGCAAAGAAAGCCAGACACAAAATAGTGTACTTTATATGCCTATATTTACAAAATGATTAAAAAGAGAAAAAACTAATCAATGAGTGATAGAAGTCAGAATTGTAGTTGCCTCAGGTTGGGAAAAGTGGGGGATTAAAGGTGAAGGGGAATAACAGCCATCTGTAAACAGTTTATTCAACTGTTTTTATCAAACCCTGTTAGAGTGCTAGACCACACAGTACAAAGTTATTCCCTGTAGTCCAAACAGAAGCTACAAAAAGTGCAGTGGGTTATTGTGATTCAAAATGTACATAAAATGATGACTACAAATTTCTTCTACTACGGTATAACTTCTATAACATAGACTTCTTTGTAGACAAATCTTCAATATTTTATCTCACACTAACCCCAGCACAATGATCTGCACCCCAAAGACATGATCAGTATTCTAAATTTACTTAATTAATGGATGTTAGAATTTTAAACTGCATCTTTATCATGTATATATCCTTGTCAAGAAGGACAATGTCATTATCTTTACTAACATATAAAGAAAAACAAATAAGCTTCTACACATCTCTTTTTAAAACTTTGGATATTTGTGGATAAATATATAAAATCAGTATGTGGGAATATAAGTATAAAATTAAAAATAAGTGTCCCAAAGTATTTTGTGGATAAAGATATGGATGAAAAATCAGTAGACGTGAAGGGTATATCATTCTTGATGTTCAATGTAGATGTAGTATTATAATATACATAAAAATACTCTTGGCCTACAATTGCCCCCTTCTTTATTTCTATATATGATTTGCTGTATTTTGACTTATTATAAGAGTACTCACACGTTAATTTAGGAGAGAGATTAATTTTAAAACATTTGGTGTTTTCCTTAATCGAACATATTTTACTCTTTGAAAATATATTGCTCAGAATAAAATTTCTACCCAAGATTTAGTAAGGGATGAAATTCATAGGTGACAAAGATTTGGGGGAAAAAGTCCTCAGAGTATCTTTCCCACAACATTGGTCAAGCCTTTTTAATGAAAAACTATGAATTTAAATCAGACAGTTTAATAGATGCAAATTAAGATAACGGAAATTAAAAGTGTAAGTTAGAAGAACATTGTTTTCACAGGTGCTAAAATAGCAAAGATTATTAAAGAAGTTGCCTGGGATTACACTACAGACGAAGGGTTGCTAAATTATTCATATAGACACTAATATATCAAAGCACATTTTCATAAAATTTAAATAAAGCCAGTCTTTTTTGAATATAAAATGTTAAATTCCTCTTAAACCTAACAAAACTCAGAATTTTGTTAATTTTATGTTATAAATGTATTAGAAAAATGGAATAATTAGACATTTATTCCAAATTCTGAACAGTGAAATTATGCAACTGGCATCTCCTATTATTTACACTCACTTCCTTTTCCATTCTTGGCTGCTAATTTAAGATGTTACATTAATATATTTTTTTAATTTTTAGAATTGAGACCCTAAAGTTAGAGTCATAAAATTATATCACATAAACAAAAAATTAATATGTAAGGCAGAGATGACAAGAGTGACACATTGCTGCTTATGACTATGAAATTTATTTCTGTTCATAATTACGTGAATCAGCAATTTTATTAGTGATTTTTCTTTCCCAGTTACAATTCAGCAATGTGCATGAGCACTCAAGGTCTTCATCTTAATGTGACAACACTCACTAAGTGAGGAAGATCCTTGTTTTTAATGTAAAACTCACATTAAATGTATTTTAACTTTAAAATCTAATATTTCAAATTAGAAGCTTAAAATCAAATAGATTAAATAAATTGCTCAACATTTCTGTGATCTGGCACATACTAAATGTTAATCCCTATAATTAATATCTAGCTTTTTCATTTACTAACAAACTGTGGGTGTGAATTAGTTTTTTGGGAATTCACCATTTCATCATTTTAATGCTATTAAATTATTGTCAGCATACTTAAAATATTTTGAATATTTTAAAGTAAAATGATGAAGAAAGATTAGTATTCTCTCAAGGAAGTTGTCATAATAATTTGATAATTTTAGTGCAAACAAAAAATAGCAGCAGTCATATAAGGAATAAATATTATTTATACGTAAATTATCTTCCATGCTTTCTATCTGTGCTCCTTTAAATAGAGTTATATTGGAACATGGCAACACCCATTAGCTTACATATTGTTTATGACTGCTTTCATGCTGTAATGTCAGAGCTCAATAGTGCAATAGAAATGATGAAACTTGCAAAGCCAGTACTATTTACTATCTGGCCATTTACAGAAAAAGTTTGCTAATCCCTACTCCATAGACTCATACAAGAAGGATTATAATTCAACACCTCACCTTTTATTATAGGAGTTATGAAGAAATTATTTTAGGCAGATAGAGAGGATAAGGGGTCCTTGGTAAGGTTTTATTTTCTTTTAAAGCAGCACCAGAAACATTTCTTTTCTAGCAGAAAAATGATTTGAAGGGCCAGGCCAGCAAGCTTTGGTATACAAATGCCAGCCTTTAGAAACTGGGTCCATCCGATAGGGCGATTCCCGCCTTCTTCTCATCACCATGTGCGCCAAGCATCATGGCCGCCCCCAGATATCTCCATGTGTGCACGTGTGTACAACATCATGGCACCCTGAAATTGCATATTGAAAGGCTAGGGTGGGAGGGCCAGTTTTTTTGCCGGCATGTGAACGACATACCTTGTCAATCCAATCCCCTGGGCCCTGTGTAAATCAGACACTGCCTCCTCCAGCCTCCTCATACAACCAACTGTTTTCTGCCACAGTTAGGGTTTCCTCTCTCGGCTTGGAGCCCCCCTTTTAGCAGCCATGGCAGGCAAGCCCACAGGGAATAGATCTGCAGAGATAAAACAGGTTCCAGAGGAGCAATCTGAGACAGCTATTGAATTTCCCAACCCTTCCAGTCTCCCTGCAATAGTACCATCAGCTTCTCCAGCTCCACCATCTCCAGTACATTCTACTCTCCCCTCTTCACTCTTACCTCTGCAGGAAATGCCTGATGGAAATGGTGCCATGAGATTTCAAGTTCCCTTCTCATTATAAGACCTTAAGCAAATAAAGGGAGACTTATGCTGATTTTCTGATGACCCCATTAGGTATATAGAAATTTTCCAAAATTTAACTCAGATGTTTGACTCCACAAGGTGGGATGTTATGCTGCTGCTAAGTCAGACCCTCACTGCAGCTGAAAAGGAGGCCGTTCTTCAGGCAGCAGAAAAATGCAGAGACAAGAAACACGCCTCCCGTAGCAGATCAAGGGGAAAAGGGGGTAGGGAAGGTGAGGAAGAAGTGGAAACTCCATGTCCACTAGTAAGGGAAGCAGTTCCAGTAGACAACCTGGATTGAAACCCCAATAACCTGAGAAATGAATGGAAAAAGAAGCACTTTTTAAGGTACATATTAGGGGGCCTACAGAAAACCAGGGCCCAACATCTCAATTACTCTAAACTGTCCATGATAGACCAAAGACCAGACGAGAATCTCACAGCCTTTATGGAAAAGCTGAGAGGTAATAATAAAATACACCTCTTTATCCTCTGATTCAGTTGAGAACAGCTCATCCTGAATGACAAGTTTATTACATAGGCACCTCCTGATATTAGAAGGAAACTACTAAAGCAAACTGTAGGACCAGAGAGCAGCCCAGAAAATCTCCTGAGAATAGCCACTTTGGTCTTTTACAATAGGGATCTAGAGGAGGCCCAAGGCAAGGAGAGGAAATACAAGAGAAGGACAGAGGTTTTAGTGGCAGTGTTGCAAGCTTGCAAAGTCCAGGATCCCTGAGGTGCATCCACTAGCTGTTATTGATGTGGCAAGTCAGGGCATTCTAAGAAGGAATGCCCAGGTAGCAAGACGAAGCCACCTTGACCCTGTCCAGCCTGTGGCAGAAACCACTGGAGATGGATCTGCCCCTGGAGGCAGAGTTCACTGGGTGCAGAACCAGTCTCACAAATGGTCCAGCAGGACTGATAGGTCCTGGGACTCAAACCCCTGGCTCTGGCTGCCATTACAGCACAGGAACCTTGGGTGATTCTGGAGATTGAAGGAGGGAAGGTAGATCTTCTGGATACTGAAGCCAGTGTCTCTCTCCTCCTGTCTAATCCAGGGATCCCCTCTTCCCATAGCATGACTGATAGGGGTGTCTCAGGAAAAACTCTAACCTGATACTTTGCTTAATGCCTTAGTTGCAGATGGGGGACTTACTATTTACACATGCCTTTTAAATCATGCCTGAAAATCCCCCTCCTTTACTAGGCAGAGGAGCATCCTTATGCCTAGCGGGGGACCAGCATCCTTATAGCCTCAGGATAAACTCTTTATCTCCCTCTGATGGAAGTTAACATTAATCCAGAAATGTGGGCAACTCAAGAATAGGTCTAGCTATAACCGCTAGGCCAGTCTAGATCTATTTTAAGTATCCCACTTCTTTTCTAACCAGAAACAGTGTCTCCTGAGGCCAGAGGCTAGCAAAGGGCTAAAAACCATTATTAATAACCAAAAGATGCATGGTCTCCTCAAACCTTGTAATAGCCCCTTGCAACACCCAATATTAGGAGCGCAGAAACCCTATCCTAAATATTTCATTTTCTTATCCCAAGGATGCCCCTAGTATATGTAAAGAGGGGAAACTTCTAAGATATAAGAAAAATTTGCTGATGTCTCTCACAAGCCACAGCTTAAAACCGTTCCTTCAAGGAACAGGGCTAGATTTCCTTTGTGGCTCCTGGATACACTTAATTATCCCAAGGCATTGGAAGGGAACTTGTACTATAGTAGTAGTAGTTCTCGACTTATTATTTTTAAATTCTACCGAGATGGCGGCATCATCTGTGGACATCCCTAACGTAGGCTCTTTTCTAGAAAATGCAGTATCTCAAACACGCTGGACAAAGAAATCTATCATTTCCATGCCCTCATATGGAGATTTAACTGAAAGGGCAGACTTGAAAGGGCATGCAAATGAGTCCCATCTTAGAAAAACCATAGATGGGAAATTCTACAGCCAAGGTCTATTCTGGTTTATAGGCATCCCTCTCCTTGAAAGATCAGTACTTAATATACCTATTATGATGCATTGAGGATGGAAGTCAACTGTAGGGGCCGTAGAGGCAAAATAACAATCGATAGAATCTTTAGTCTCAGTAGCAGCACAAAATAGATGGCGGGTCTTGAATGTCCTTACAGCTGAAGTAGGAGGCACCTGTGCACTTTTAAATAAAATGCGCTGCTTCCAGATTAACACCTCTAGTAAAGTAGGGGAAAATCTACAGGCACCTAAAGATGAAATCCAAATTATTGACAGGCTAAGAGAAAATGCAGGCTTCAGCTGCAGGTGGCTACAATCCCTCTTTAATGAATTCCAGTCTTCTTTATGGAATTGGTTAGCTCCTTTTTTAAGCCCCCTCTTGCTTATATGTCTTCTATTAATATTTGGACCTTGTATACACAATACTATAACTTGAATTGTTTCCTCTTGCGTAGAAGCAAAATCAAATTCCAAACGGTGCTGCAAACCAAACAATGCATGGACACTCCATTCTTCCAAGGACCCTTAGATTGACCCCAGGAGGAACCCTAACTTCTGTTTCCCACTCGACGCCCCTTTCCAGCAAGAAGTATCCAGAAAGAGTTGTTGCCTAAAACCCCCCAATAGCAGTTAGGGTGACATCTTCTCAGGGGGGACGTATTATAGGAGTTATTAAGAAATTATTTTTGGCAGATGAGAGAATAAGGGGTCCTTGGTAAGGTCTTTTTTTCTTTTAAAGCAGCTTGAGAAACTTTTCTTTTCTAGCAGAAAAATGGCTTGAAGGGCTAGGCAGGCAAGCTTTGATATGCAAATGCTGGCCAATAGAAATTGGGTCCATCCAATATGGCAATTCCTGCCTTTTTCCTCTGACAACATGTGTGCCAAGCATCATGGCCACCCCCAGATACCTCCACGTGTGTAAAACATCACGACATCCTGCATTTGCATATTAAAAGGTTACGGTGATAGGAACAGTTTTTTTGTGGGCTACGTGAATGATATTCCTTGTCAAACCAATCCCCTGGGCCCTAGGTAAATCGGACACTTCTTCCTCCAGCCTCCTAATATAACCAAGTGTTTTCTGTCACACTCACAGAGTCCTCTGTCAGCTTGGAGCTCCCCTTCCTCTGTCTCAGTACAGGGGAGCTTCTTCCTTCTTTCCTGCCTATTAAACTCTCTGCTCCCTAAAACCACTCCACATGTGTCTATGTAGTTTTATCTGAATTGGCTCAAGGTAAAGGACACTGGTGTTTCTCCAGTCATTGGAAGCTTATCACGTTCATTTGTTACATATTCCAGAGGTCTGGAATCCTGGCAGCTGGAAACCCCACAACCCCCAAAGACACTTGAACTGGAAAGGAGAACTGCTTAGAGAGGCAGTAGGGTCAGGACTACAGCCTGTGCAGAGCCCAGCGGGTTTGGTGCAGGAACATATGCAGTGGAGCATGGCCACAGATGCCCATCCCCCAAGGCTCACCATGGTCCTCTAGAAGACTTTAGCCTTAGGAAGATGTTGGAGCAAGACAGAGCAGGGCAGTCTTGCCAGTGAGATGGGGCCAGTTTGATCTGGGTGCCCCATGTCTGCTGGCCACTCCCAGGACCCCAGCCTGGCCATGTCCACTTGCCATGCAGTCTCTGATGCCCAACCAGGGTGCATCCCAGAGGCCCACATCATAGCTCCTTCACTGTCAGACCACACCTGACCATCAGCGCTCCAGCAGAATGGCACCCACTGATAGCATCAGCCCACCTGCACCCTCCCCCAGCACCACTTTGTCAGCATGCACTCACTCACAGCCACCTCTCCACTGCTTTGCCTTGAGCTTGTGTGTGGGCAGACATTGCTTCCTTCCCCTTGCAAGGGCAGTGTGTGCCCATGTGCCCTGCTACACCACTGCTGCTGGCATGAGTGTACTCCATCCCCCTCCACCACCACTGCACCACTGGTGTGAACACATGCCCAGATGCCAGCGATTTTGCCCACTCCCTGTGCCACCATCACTGCTGGCACCAACAAGCACACAGACATCAACAACATTGTCCCTCACCCTAAGCAACAACTACCACTGCTGCAAAAGCACACACAAAAGAAAGCCAGCATCCTCAGGTGAACCAATGTCCTGCATCCTCTGCTGCTGCCTCCACCAGCACCAGCATGTACCTGAAGGCCACAGCCCCTTCCCCCTTGGTACCCCACCCCAGCCAACACACATGCACCCTGCGGTACTGCCACAGCTGCTCTCACACATGAATGAGCACAGAGCTCATTGCTACTGCCCCAGTGATGTTCTTTGGCCAGTACTACCCATCAGAGTGTTGTGGTCAGTGGTTCAAAAATGCTTTGACCTCCCTAACACATCAGGATCATAACCTCCAGGGTTCAAAGAACAAAGCTGAGGCCCTAATAATAGAGTTAGAGCATGCAGCCCAGAAGTGCGGAGCTGAGCCTCGGCTGCCTAAAATCATATAAAATTGAAGCCAGTTAACTATAACCACCTCTTGCCACGATCAAACCATTAAGGGCATAAAAAAAGATAAAACCAAAGAACCCATTTAAAGGATGCAAGGTTGGTTCAACACATGCAAATCAATAAATGTGATTTATCACACAAACAGATGTAAAGACAAAAACCACATCATCATCTCAATAGATGCAGAAAAGGCTTTCAATAAAACTAAACATCCCTTCATGTTAGAAACCCTCAACAAATTAGGCATTGAAGGAATATACTTCAAAATGGTAAGAAGTATAACATCTATGCCATCTATAACAAGCCCACAGCCAACATCATACAAATGGGCAAAAGCTGGAACCATTCCCATTGAAAACCAGCACAAGACAAGGATACTCTCCCCCACAACTCCTATTTAACATAGTACTGAAAGTCCTAGCCAGAGCATTCAGGCAAGAGAAAGAAATAAAAGCTATCCAACTAGGAAAAGAAGAAGTCAAACTATCCATGTTTGCAGATGAAATGATTCTAT
Organism: Pongo abelii; assembly: GCF_028885655.2. NCBI lineage: Eukaryota > Metazoa > Chordata > Mammalia > Primates > Hominidae > Pongo > Pongo abelii. The sequence goes on from NC_071988.2 coordinate 189,504,720, forward strand.
ACCTAGAAAACCCCACAGTCTCAGTCCTGAAACTTCTTGATCTGATAAAGAACTTCAGCAAAGTTTCAGGATACAGAATCAGTGTAGAAAAATCAATAGCTTTTCTTTAGGCCAATAACGTCTAAGCTGACAGCCAAATCAAGAATGCAACTCCATTTACAATAGTCATAAAAAGAATAAAATACTCAAGAATACAGCTAATCAGGGAGGTGAAAGCTCTCTTCAATGAAAATTACAAAACACTGCTCAAAGAAATCAGAGCTGACACAAACAAATAGAAAAACATTCCATTCTCGTGGATAGGAAGAATCAACATTGTTAAAATGGCCGTACTGCTCAGAGAAATATACAGCTTCAATGCTATTCCTATCAAACTATCAATGACATTCATTCTTCACAGAGTTAGAAAAGGCCACTTTAGGAATAATGCCACAATAAACATACGTGTGCATGTGTCTTTATAGCAGCATGATTTATAGTCCTTTGGGTATATACCCAGTAATGGGATGGCTGGGTCAAATGGAATTTCTAGTTCTAGATCCCTGAGGAATCGCCACACTGACTTCCACAAGGGTTGAACTAGTTTACAGTCCCACCAACAGTGTAAAAGTGTTCCTATTTCTCCACATCCTCTCCAGCACCTGTTGTTTCCTGACTTTTTAATGATTGCCATTCTAACTGGTGTGAGATGGTATCTCATTGTGGTTTTGATTTGCATTTCTCTGATGGCCAGTGATGGTGAGCATTTTTTCATGTGTTTTTTGGCTGCATAAATGTCTTCTTTTGAGAAGTGTCTGTTCATGTCCTTCGCCCACTTTTTGATGGGGTTGCTTGTTTTTTTCTTGTAAATTTGTTGGAGTTCATTGTAGATTCTGGATATTAGCCCTTTGTCAGATGAGTAGGTTGCGAAAATTTTCTCCCATTTTGTAGGTTGCCTGTTCACTCTGATGGTAGTTTCTTTTGCTGTGCAGAAGCTCTTGAGTTTAATTAGATCCCATTTGTCAATTTTGGCTTTTGTTGCCATTGCTTTTGGTGTTTTAGACATGAAGTCCTTGCCCATACCTATGTCCTGAATGGTAATGCCTAGGTTTTCTTCTAGGGTTTTTATGGTTTTAGGTCTAACATTTAAGTCTTTAATCCATCTTGAATTGATTTTTGTATAAGGTGTAAGGAAGGGATCCAGTTTCAGCTTTCTACATATGGCTAGCCAGTTTTCCCAGCACCATTTATTAAATAGGGAATCCTTTCCCCATTTCTTGTTTTTGTCAGGTTTGTCAAAGATCAGATACTTTAACCCTAACGTCTAACTTTAGGCTAGACGTGCTGGCTCCTGCCTTTAATCCCAGCACTTTGGGAGGTCGAGAAGGGTGGATCATGAGGTCAGGAGTTTGAGACCAACCTGACCAACATGGTGAAACCCACGTCTCTACTAAAAATACAAAAATTAGCTGGGCATGGTGGTAGGTGCCTGTAATCCCAGCTACTCAGGAGGCTGAGGCAAAAGAATCGTTTGAACCTGGGAGGTGGAGGTTGCAGTGAGCCAAGATCATGTCATTGCACTCCAGCCTGGGCCATGAGACTCCATCTCAAAAAAAAAAAAAAAGACCATTTTAAAATTTATATGGAACCAAAAATAAAAGTCAAAATAGCCAAAGCAATCATAAGTAAAAAGAACAAAGCTGGCCAGGCGTGGTGGCAAACACCTGTAATCCCAGTACTTTGGGAGGCCGAGGCAGGCGGATCACGAGGTCAGGAGACTGAGACCATCCTGGGTAACACGGTGAAACCCTGTCTCTACTTAAAAATATAGAAAAATTGGCCAAGCTTGGTGGCATGTGCCTGTGGTCCCAGCTACTCCAGAGGCTGAGGCAGGAGAATGGTGTGAACCTGGGAGGTGGAGACTCCGTCTCAAAAAAAAGAAAGAAAGAAAGAAAAAAAAGAACAAAGCTGGAGTTATCACATTACCCAACTTCAAACTATAAGGCTACAGTAAGCAAAATCCAAAAGGTTTTGAGCACTGACATGATGCCGCAAATGGAAAATTCCACACCTGGCCATGTGTGATGAGTAGCAGTCAAAATTCAGGCATGCAACACAAGTTTATTCAGCATCCCCATGGGAAAAAATACCCTCCCAGCCCTCTTCAGCTGTAGCATATTTACACATACCCAGATTCCCCCATGTAACCATGCCTACAAAGGGTATAAATGACACCTATGCAGGCCAGATGTTCCAACAGCAAGTTTCCAATGATGCCCCACATGGGCCCAAGACCTATGTGCATTATTCACTGTGATTTTTATTTATTCTTTGCTGTGTGGTATAAAGATATTATTGAAAATGCTAAAAAAAAAAAGGCCTGCAGAGATCTTATGGGTTACATTGATAAGAAAAAGAGAAAGCATGTATGTTTATCTATAGCACAGAAAGACAAGTTTCTGTGTCTGTTGCAGAAACTGCACAGCAGTGTAAGTGTGAAACGTCCTACAGAAGAGTATATTGTTGGAATGACCATTATTTATGACCTGAAGAACAGAAGGACACACTGTTGAAGGTCAATGCTGCAAGTCATAAACAGAAGTTAATGAGAAATATAAAAATACTACTTAATGCTAACAATGAATATCTCGATCATGCATTGGAAAAGTTGACCTGTGAGCATAGCAGTGAAAAGATGCCACCTAATGGTACACTGATCATGAAGCAAAGATCTATTACAATGAACTGAAATGGAAAGGAACTGTGAATATTCAACAGGCTGGTTGCTAAAATTTAAGAAAAGATATAGCATTAAATTTTTAAAGATTTGTGGTGGCAAAGCATCTGCTAATCATGAAGCAATGGAGAAGTTCATTGATGAGTATGCCAAGGTCATCATTGATTAAAAAATAATCTGTTGCTAGAATAAGTCTATAATGCTGATAGAACATCATCATTTGGGTGTTATTGCCCCAGAAAGACACTGACTACAGCTAACGAGACAGACCCTATAGGAATTAAAGATGCCAAGGACAGAATAACTGGGCTGGGATATGCTAATGCAGCAGGCATGCATAAGTGTAAACTTGCTATCTTGGGCAAAAGCTTATGTTTTCAAACAGTAGATTTCTTATCAGTGCATTTTTTATGCTAACAACAACAACAAAAAACATGGATTGTTAGGGACACCTTTTCTGATTGGCTTCACAAACATTTTGTACCAGTGACTGGTGCCTACTGCAGAGAATTAGGATGGATGACAGCTGCAGAATTTTGTCATGTCTTGAAAAACATTCTGTTCATACTGCAATTGAAATTCTTTTCAAAAATAATGTGTATGCCATGAGCTGTTCCCCAAATGTGACTTCATCAATTCAGCCACATGACCAAGGCATTCATAAAACAATAAATAGTAAACATGCAAACACTTTCTTAAACAGCATGCTAGCAGTAGTGAACAGAGGCATGGCTGTGGAAGGTTTTCGAAAGGAGTTTAGCATAAAGGATGCCATATATGCTGTTGCCAATGCTTGGAATACAGTGGCTGAGGACACAGTTGTGCATGCCTGGCACAAAGCCCGTGACTATGTCAGTGATGAGGAACAAGGTAGAAACATTCAAGAATAGTAACATTAAAGAATTCTGTGTGCCAAGTGAAAAAGAAAATGCATGACCTCCTTATATTTGCAAAAAATATATCTTTAGAGTAAGTCAGTAGACTGAAAAAAGTGGATAGTGAAGAAGTTTTTAACATTGAACCTGAGGCTCCAATTATTTATTTATTGACTGATAATAATATAGCCAACATGGTTCTGAATCAAGGTAATCCTGAGGATGGTGATGATGAAGATGATGTTATTAACACTACAGAAAAAGTGTCTATAGATGACATGGTGAAAACGTGATGGACTTATGAATGCACTAGCGCAATGTGCATTCATACTAGAAAAAAATCATGCCAGTTTATAAAATCAAAGAGAGACTTCTAACACAAAAATTGTTAACGAGGCAGATGACTCTGATGGAAACATTTAAAAAGTCATCCCACAGAATGCCTCCTCCTCCCAGGGGACCCACTTTCTGGTCCCTCAACAGCTTCTGATGTTTCTTCCCACCTAAAAAACTAAAATACGGTATACAGTAGCCTTTTATTCAAAACACAGAATCATAGGTGAGACTGAAAGCCTGCAATTGTTTTTTGTTGTTGTTCTTTAGCAGCTGTTCTAGGTATTCTGGTGATGCCACTGTGCTGCTTAGCTGCCCTGAACACATTGCTTTTTCACTGTATTAATGGCATGTTATTGGTTTTTTTACTGTTCAGTACTTATGCATGAATATGTAGAAGAAAATGGTTGCTTATTTGTAGCATACAAACTCAGAGTAAGGAATGATGATAATGTCAACCACAGATTGCCCACATGAGTGGCTGAGATAGTGACTCATTTGCTTTCTGATGGTTCAGTGTACACAAACTTTGTTTCATGCACAAAATTATTTAAAATCTTGTATAAAATTACCTTTAGCCTATTTGATACGGTAAATATAAAACAAAAATGAATTTTGTATTTAGAATTAGGTGCCATTCCCAAGATATTCCATTATGCATATGCAAATATTTCAAAATATGAATTTGGATCAGGGATATTCCACCTCTTTAAATTTAGGATCTATGATGTCGTCATCCTCTTCCTATAGTGAGTACTGACCAACAAAAAATATGATCTGGTAATTTTCACTAAGATATCACACTAGAAGAGGGAAAAAGCATTTATCAAATAATTACACAATTATTTACGAATAAAAATTGAAATAAGTGTTCTTATTAAAAAGAACATTGAACATAAATAAATTTCCATTAAATGACATATAAGTGGAGATATAAAAGCTATGTAAGAAATTAAGTAGATGAAGAAAGAGAAAGGAAAAGTAGAACTCTTACATCACTGAGGAAAAAGCATGCAAATCCCTGTATCAGGATAAGAATATTACTCAAACATCTAAAGTAAAATGAGGCTAATGAAGTTAATCTACCAGGGAAAAATGTTAGGAGGAGAGACTGAAGTAAGCAGCCAGATGACAAAATGTCTTTATAAACTGAGCAAAAAAGAACAACAACAAAAAAAGAAAACATTAAAAATCAAGGATGAAAGGGGAAACATTATTACCACCAACCATATAGAAATAAAATATATTGTAATACTAAGAATGATTGTATGCCAACAAAATATATAACTTAAATAAGATAGACAAATTCCCGGGAAGAAATAAACTACTGAAACTAACTTAAGAAGAAATAGAAAATATATAGAGAGACCTATGGCAAACAAAGAAATTGAATTAGTAATCAAATAACTACTGACAAAGAAGTGACTAGGCTGAAATATTTTCATTGTTGAATTCTCCCAGTAGAAAAAAAAAACATCAATTCTCATAAGTTCTTCCAAAAAATAGTAAAGAAAAGAATACTTTCAACTCATTCTGTGAGGCCAGCATACCCGATATGATACCACATCTTAGGTAGATAAATACAAGCATCCTCAACAAAATACAGCAAACCTGAATCCAGCAGCATGTAAAAAAGAACTATACATTGACCAAGTGGGATTTATCTTAAAAATACAAGATCTGTTCGACATACAGAAGTAAATCTATTTAATACACCACATTAAGATAATAAAAGACAGTAACCATATGATCATCTCAACAGTCAGAGAAAAAACATTGGAATACTATGTGATTTCTAGTTTTCAACAAACTAGAAACAGAAAGGAAATGCCTGAACATGAAAATGTGAATCTATAAAAAAAAATACACAGCTAACGTTGTCCTTGGTGGTGAAAGATCAAATTTTATTTGCCTATGATCAAGAATGATACAAAGATATCCACTCTCTCCACCTTTTTTCAACATCGTACTGTAGATTCTAGCCCAGTCTATTAGGCAGAAACAAAATAAAAGACACCCAAATTGGAAAGGAAGAGATAAATTTATCTCTGTTTGCAGATGACATGATCTTGTATATAGAAAATCTTTAGGAATCAACTAAAATATCTATTATAATTATAAATAAGCTCACTTAGGTTATAGAATACAAGACCAATATAAAAAATCAATTGTATTTCTAAAAAAATCATTGAGCATATTGAAAGTAAAATCAAAAAATCAGTTTCAATGGCATTAAAAAATAAAATCCCTATGAATAAATTTAACAAAAATTGCAAATTTGATATCTTAAAAACTACAGAATATTGTTTAAAGAAATTAGAGAAGATCTAATCAATGAAAATGCAACCAATGTTTATGGATAAGAAACTTAATGTTACTAAGATTAAAATACTCCTAAAATTGAGCTACAGATTCAGTACAAGTACCAACAAATATTCAGCTGGCTCCTTTGGAAAAATTGACAAGCTGATATTAAAATTAATATGAAAGTTCAAGACACCCAGAATAAACAAACCAATTTCAAAAAAAAAAAAAAAAAAAAAAAAACTCAGGCCAGGCGCAGTGGCTCACACCTGTAATCCCATCACTTTGGGAGGCCGAGGAGGGCGGATCATGGAGTCAAGATATTGAGACAATCCTGACCAACATGGTGAAACCCTGGAATACAAAATTATACAAAATACAATTATACAAAAATCAGCCAGGCATGGTGGTGCGTGCCTGTAGTCCTAGTTACTTGGGAGGTTGAGGCAGGAGAATTGCTTGAACCCAGGAGGTGGAGGTTGCAGTGAGCCGAGATCATGCCACTGTACTCCAGGCTGGCCACAGAGTGAGACTCCATCTCAAAAAAAAAAAAAAAAAAAAAAAGTCAGAGGTGTCAGCCTTTCAGATTTTGAAACTTGTTACAAAGCTTTTGTAATCATGACGATGTGGTACTGGCACATCGTCAATCCAAGTGCAATAGGATTGAGAGTACATAAATAAACCTATACTTTATTTTTATTTCAACTGATATTTGACAAGAGTGGCAAGACAATTTACTGGGAAAGACAGGCCTTTTCAACAAATGGTCCTGGAATAACTAGATATCCAAACACAAACATAAATAAATAAATGCTTAAAAGTTGGGCTCTTATGTCACACCATATACAAAATTGATGAAAAATTAATCAAGATTTGAATGTCTGTAAGAGTGAAATTCTAAAACACAGGAAAATATAGCATAAATCTTTGTGACCTTGGATCAGGTAATAATAACATATATATGACACAAAAAGCATAAGTAAAAAAAAGTGGATAAATTGAACATATTTGTATTTATAATACATTAAGGATCATTACAACTCATTATTAAAAACAGAAGTAACCATTTATTTAAGTGAGCAAATGATCTGACAAGACATTTCTCCAAGAGAAACATGCAAATGGCTCAGCATCACTAGCCATTAAAGAAGTAAAATTTCAAAAAAGAGATTCTACTTCATACTTAGTAGGACAACTATAATATTAAAAAAAAACCAAAGATTAAAAATGTTGATGAGGATGTAGAGAAATTGTAGCCTTCATACACTGCTCTCAAGAATGTACACTGCTACAACTAATTTTAAAACAGTTTGGTAGTTCGTTCAACTTTAACAGAGTTACCATATAACCCACTAGTTCTACTCATAGGTATATACCCAACAGAACTGAAAATAGGTATTGAAACAAATATTTGTAGACGTGTTTATAGCAGCAGGATTCACAATGGCCCCAAAGTGGGAAAACTCAAATGTCTCTCAACTGCTGGATGGGTAAACAAAATTTGGTATATTTACATAATAAAATATTGTTTTGCAATAAAAATAAACAAAGTATTGGTATGTGTTTCAATATTAATGTGCCTTAAAAAGTTTATGCTAAACAAAAAAAGCCAGTCGCAAAAACCACAGTGTCTAATTCCATTTAGGTAAAACGTCCAGAATAAACAAATTCAGTGATGAAAAGTATATTAATAGTTGCCTAGAGTGGGAAGAGATGAAGGGGAAATTGAGAATGACTATTCACGGGTTTGGGGTTTCTTGGGGGAGACAATGAAAAAATTTTTTAAATGATTGTAATTTTTGTTGCTAGAACTCTGTGAATATACTGAAGCCATTTAATATTTAATTGTATACTTTAAATGGGTGAATTGTATGGTGTTATGGATTGAAATGATGTGGCCCTCTAAAAAAATATGTTGAAGTCCTAAACCTAGTATCTTAAGAATGTGATCTTGTTTGAAAATAGCATCATTGCAGATGTAATTAGTTAAGTTAAAATGAGGTCATACTGTAGCAGGCTGGGCCATGAATCAAATATGACTGGAGTCCTTATAAGAATATGACTATGTGAAGACACCGAGGCATAAAAGGAGATCACCATGTGAAGACAGATGGAGGCAGAAACTGGAGTTATGCATCTGAAAGTCAAGGAGCCTTAGCGATTGTCAGCAAACCAACAGAAGCCAGGAAGAATGAAGGAAGGACTCCCTTACTAATTTCAGAAGGAGCACAGTCCTGCTTTCACCTTGAGTTTTGACTTCTAGCCTGGAGAATCATCTGAAAATAAATTTCTACTGTTTTAAGCCACCCATTTTGGGTACTTTGTTATGGTAGACTTGGGACATTAATACATATGATATGTCAATTTTATCAATAAAGTTATTACACACAAAAAGAAGCTTTTGAAATATTTTAAGTGCTCAGTGAAAGAGAGAGGGGAATGTGGTGAGATGATGTGTTAGTCAGTTCTCACCTGCTATAAAGAAATACCTGAAACTAGGTAATTTAATGTGTCTTCCAATTTTATTCTGCATGTTGCAGACAGTCATGATTTCAAAAACAAATTTAATCGTCTAATATGGTTTGGATCTGTGTCCCCACAAAATCTCACGTCAAACGGTGATTCCCAATGTTGGAGGTGAGGTCTGGTAGAATGTGATTGGATCATGAGGGCAGACTTCTAAATGGTTTAACACCATCCCCCTTGGTCCTGTCCCTGCCACAGTAAGTGAGTTATCACAAGATCTGATTGTTTAAAAGTCTGTAGCGCTTGCCTGCGCTCTTTTCTTTTCCTCCTGCTCCAACCATGTGAAGTGCTGGCTCCCCCTTTGCCCCCACGACTTTAAGTTTCCTAAGCACAGCCTCTCCTAGAAGACCAGCAGATGCCGGCATCATGCTTTCTGTACAGCCTACAGAATCATGAGCCAATTAAACCGCTTTTCTTTATAAATTACCCATTTCCCTCACTCCTTCTTTCTAGCTTTATTGTCAAATTTTTGATAATTTTTTACCACTTTCAGAGGAAGAAGACAATGGTTGAACTGGCACGTTGTCTGACTTGTCCTTTCCTAAAAATTGTTAACATACAGAATGAGATACTATGTACTTTTATTTTTATGATGGTCAAAGACTTGAATACCCTGAATTCAATCATGTTAATCATACCACTTTCTTTCAAGAATCTCTATTCAGAGATTCAACTTCTTCCTGGTTTAGTCTTGGGAGAGTGTATTGTTGAGGAATTTATCCATTTCTTCTAGATTTTCTAGTTTATTTGCATAGAGGTGTTTGTAGTATTCTCTGATGGTAGTTTGTATTTCTGTGGGATCAGTGGTGATAGCCCCTTTATCATTTTTTATTGCACCTATTTGATTCTTCTCTCTTTTTTTCTTTATTAGTCTTGCTAGTGGTCTATCAATTTTGTTGATCCTTTCAAAAAACCAGCTCCTGGATTCATTAATTTTTTGAAGGGTTTTTTTCGTCTCTATTTCCTTCAGTTCTGCTCTGATTTTAGTTATTTCTAGCCTTCTGCTAGCTTTTGAATGTGTTTGCTCTTGCTTTTCTAGTTCTTTTAATTGTGATGTTAGGGTGTCAATTTTGGATCTTTCCTGCTTTCTCTTGTGGGCATTTAGTGCTATAAATTTCCCTCTACACACTGCTTTGAATGTGTCCCAGAGATTCTGGTATGTTGTGTCTTTGTTCTCATTGATTTTAAAGAACATCTTTATTTCTGCCTTCATTTCGTTATGTACCCAGTAGTCGTTCAGGAGCAGGTTGTTCAGTTTCCATGTAGTTGAGCAGTTTTGAGTGAGTTTCTTAATCCTGAGTTTTAGTTTGATTGCACTGTGGTCTGAGAGACAGTTTGTTATAATTTCTGTTCTTTTACATTTGCTGAGGAGAGCTTTACTTCCAACTGTGTGGTCAATTTTGGAATAGGTGTGCTGTACTGCTGAAAAAAATGTATATTCTGTTGGTTTGGGGTGGAGAGTTCTGTAGATGTCTATTAGGTCTGCTTGGTGCAGAGCTGAGTTCAATTCCTGGGTATCCCTGTTAACTTACTGTCTCATTGATCTGTCTATTGTTGACAGTGGGGTGTTAAAGTCTCCCATTATTATTGTGTGGGGTTCTAAGTCTCTTTGCAGGTCACTCAGGACTTGCTTTATGAATCTGGGTGCTCCTGTATTGGGTGCATGTATATTTAGGATAGTTAGCTCTTCTTGTTGAATTGATCCCTTTACCATTATGTAACGGCCTTCTTTGTCTCTTTTGATCTTTGTTGGTTTAAAGTCGGTTTTATCAGAGACTAGGATTGCAACCCCTGCCTTTTTTTGTTTTCCATTTCCTTGGTAGATCTTCCTCCATCCTTTTATTTTGAGCCTATGTGTGTCTCCGCATGTGAGATGGGTTTCCTGAATACAGCACACTGATGGGTCTTGACTCTTTATCCAATTTGCCAGTCTGTGTGTTTTAATTGGAGCATTTAGTCCATTTACATTTAAAGTTAATATTGTTATGTGTGAATTTGATCCTGTCATTATGATGTTAGCTGGTTATTTTGCTCATTAGTTGACCAATAACAGGATCTGAAATTGCGGCAATAATCAATAGCTTACCAACAAAAAAGAGTCCAGGAACAGATGGATTCACAGCCGAATTCTACCAGAGGTACAAGGAGGAACTGGTACCATTCCTTCTGAAACCATTCCAATCAATAGAAAAAGAGGGAATCCTCCCTAACTCATTTTATGAGGCCAGCATCATCCTGATACCAAAGCCGGGCAGAGACACAACCAAAAAAGAGAACTTTAGACCAATATCCTTGATGAACATTGATGCAAAAATCCTCAATAAAATACTGGCAAACTGAATCCAGCAGCACATCAAAAAGATTATCCACCATGATCAAGTGGGCTTCATCCCTGGGATGCAAGGCTGGTTCAATATACGCAAATCAATAAATGTAATCCAGCATATAAACAGAACCAAAGACAAAAACCACATGATTATCTCAATAGATGCAGAAAAGGCCTTTGACAAAATTCAATAACCCTTCATGCTAAAAACTCTCAATAAATTAGGTATTGATGGGATGTATCTCAAAATAATAAGAGCTATCTATGACAAACCCACAGCCAATATCATATTGAATGGGCAAAAACTGGAAGCATTCCCTTTGAAAACTGGCACAAGACAGGGATGCCCTCTCTCACCACTCCTATTCAACATAGTGTTGGAAGTTCTGGCCAGGGCAATTAGGCAGGAGAAGGAAATCAAGGGTATTCAATTAGGAAAAGAGGAAATCAAATTGTCCCTGTTTGCAGATGACATGATTGTATATCTAGAAAACCCCATCATCTCAGCCCAAAACCTCCTTAAGCTGATAAGCAACTTCAGCAAAGTCTCAGGATACAAAATCAATGTACAAAAATCACAAGCATTCTTATATACCAATAACAGACAAACAGAGAGCCAAATAATAAGTGAACTCCCATTCACAATTGCTTCAAAGAGAATAAAATACTTAGGAATCCAACTTACAAGGGACGTGAAGGACCTCTTCAAGGAGAGCTATAAACCACTGCTCAGTGAAATGAAAGAGGATACAAACAAATGGAAGAACATTCCATGCTCATGGGTAGGAAGAATCAATATCGTGAAAATGGCCATATTGCCCAAGGTAATTTATAGATTCAATACCATCCCCATCAAGCTACCAATGACCTTCTTCACAGAATTGGAAAAAACTACTTTAAAGTTCATATGGAACCAAAAAAGAGCCCGCATCACCAAGTCAATCCTAAGCCAAAAGAACAAAGCTGGAGACATCACTCTATCTGACTTCAAACTATACTACAAGGCTACAGTAACCAAAACAGCATGGTACTGGTACCAAAACAGAGATATAGACCAATGGAACAGAACAGAGCCCTCAGAAATAATGCCGCATATCTACAACTATCTGATCTTTGACAAACCTGAGAAAAACAAGCAATGGGGAAAGGATTCCCTATTTAATAAATGATGCTGGGAAAACTGGCTAGCCAGATGTAGAAAGCTGAAACTGGATCCCTTCCTTACACCTTATACAAAAATTAATTCAAGATGGATTAAAGACTTAAATGTTAGACCTAAAACCATAAAAACCCTAGAAGAAAACCTAGGCATTACCATTCAGGACATAGGCATGAGCAAGGACTTCATGTCTAAAATACCAAAAGCAATGGCAACAAAAGCCAAAATTGACAAATGGCATCTAATTAAACTAAAGAGCTTCTGCACAGCAAAAGAAACTACCATCAGAGTGAACAGGCAACCTACAAAATGGGAGAAAATTTTCGCAATGTACTCATCTGACAAAGGGCTAATATCCAGAATCTACAATGAACTCAAACCAATTTACAAGAAAAAAACAAACAACCCCATAAAAAAAGTGGGCGAAGGATATGAACAGGCACTTCTCAAAAGAAGATATTTATGCAGCCAAAAGACACATGAAAAAATGTTCATCATCACTGGCCATCAGAGAAATGCAAATCAAAACCACAATGCGATACCATCTCACACCAGTTAGAATGGCGATCATTAAAAAGTCAGGAAACAACAGGTGCTGAAGAGGATGTGGAGAAATAGGAACACTTTTACACTGTTGGTGGGACCATAAACTAGTTCAACCATTGTGGAAGTCAGTGTGGAGATTCCTTAGGGATCTAGAACTAGAAATACCATTTGACCCAGCCATCCCATTACTGGGTATATACTGAAGGGACCATAAATCATGCTGCTATAAAGACACATGCACACGTATGTTTATTGCAGCAGTATTCACAATAGCAAAGACTTGGAACCAAGGCAAATGTCCAACAATGATAGACTGGATTAAGAAAATGTGGCACATATACGCCATGGAATACTATGCAGCCATAAAAAATGATGAGTTCATGTCCTTTGTAGGGACATGGATGAAATTGGAAATCATCATTCTCAGTAAACTATCGCAAGGACAAAAAACCAAACACCGCATGTTCTCACTCATAGATGGGAATTGAACAATGAGAACACATGGACACAGGAAGGGGAACATCACACTCTGGGGACTGTTGTGGGGTGGGAGGAGGGGGGAGGGATAGCATTAGGAGATATACCTAATGCTAAATGGCGAGTTAATGGGTGCAGCACACCAGCATGGCAAATGTATACATGTGTAACTAACCTGCACATTGTGCACATGTACCCTAAAACTTAAATTATAGTAATAAAAATAATAATAATAATAATAATAATAAAAGAAACTCTAGATAGCTATACACATGCAAAAAATAGTTTAGACCCAAGCACCAATTCATTAGTAGATATGTACATCCCCAATACTCCAATACAGAATTCGGATAAAAGCTGGGTTAGGTCATTTAGCTTAAGTTCCTTTGCCACTGATGCCATAGGCCGCTCACATTTAAAATGTTTAAAAATGAGAACATTTTAGAGAAAATATAATAAAAACTAAACCAAGGAAAAAATAGGAAACTTGGATAGTCCATTAGCAATTAAATATACTGAATCAGCTGTTAAAATATTAATGAACAAATATAAAAAGTCTGAAATTCCTTTTCACATAAAAACAAAAATTTTCAAGGCACAGTTAATTCCATGTTATATAAATTTTATGGAAAGAGAAGGAAAATGAGGAGGAAGAAGAAGAGGAAGAGAAAGAGAAGTAGAAGAAGAAAAGGCGGAAGGAAAAAGAAGAAAAAAAATTTTAAATCTTTCTTATAAGTACCCTAAGAAACAAAATGATCTAATAATGTACAGAATCATGTTATTGTATTATCAATTTTGGTGTATTCTTGATAAAATAATTTGTCAATATAATTCATAATAGTAGCATATATGAAAGCATGTTTCTCATAATGGATCCAGAAAAAAATATAATTAAAAATATAATTAATATATTTTAAAAATCAGGCCGGGCGTGGTAGCTCACCCCTGTAATCCACGCACTTTTGGAGGCTGAGGTGGGCAGATCACTTGAGGTAGGGGGTTTGAGATCAGCCCAGCCAATGTGATGAAACCCCGTCTCTACAAAAATTAGCCAGGCATGGTGGTGGGCACCTGCAATCCCAGCTACTCAGGACGCTGAGGCAGGAGAATCATTTGAACCGGGGAGGCGTTCTTCTCAGTGAGCTGAGATTGCTTTATTGCACTCCAACGTAAGCAACAGATTGAGACACTGTATCAAAATAATAATAATAATAATAATAATTGTGATGGTTAATTTTACTTGTAAGCTTGACTGGGCCACGGAGTGGGGTGTCCAGGCATCTGCCAAACATTATTCTGAGTGTTTCTGTGGCGGTGTTTCTGGATGAGATTAATATTTAAGTTGGTAGACTGAATAAAACCAACAGCCTTTCATAATTTTGGTGGATCTCATCTAATCAGTTGAAGGTTTGACTAGCCCAAAAGGCTGGCCTCCCCAAGATTAAGAGAAAATTCTTTTGGCTTATGGCCTTCAAACTGGGACACTGGAATTTGGCCTCAGAATGAATCATACCTGGTGTCCCATATCTGATTAGGACTCTATTTAGTTGAGACTTTGGACTTGGAATTGATGCTAAAATGCATGAGGAATCTTGAAGATACTGAGATGGGGGTGAATGTATTTTGCATGTAAGATGGACATGAATTTTGGAGAAGCCAGAAGGCAGAATATTGTGGCCTGATTCGGGTCCACTTAAAATCCTTATGTTGACATCCTAATCCCCAATAGACTCTATTTGGAGACAAGGTCTTTAAAGGGATGATTAAAGTTAAATGAGGTTTAAGAATGGGGCCCAAATCCAATAAAATTAGTGTCCTTATAAGAAGAGGGAGAAATACCAGAGAGTCCTTCTCTGTCTCTGTCTCTCTCTCTTTCTCTCCATGCACCACACAAAGAGAAAAGTCACTTGAAGACAACATAAGATGAAGGCTGTTTTTAGCAAGCCAGGGATAGGGGCTTCACAGATACCAACCCTGCTGGTACCTTAATCTTGGACTTCCAACTTCCAGAACTGTGAGAAAATAAATTTTTATTAATTAAGCTAACCAACCTGAGGAATTTTGCTATGGCAGCCCAAGCAGACTCTAGAATTATTTGTGTTAAAAAGTTTTGAAAAATTACATTATAGTAGGAGCACTTTACCTAATAAAATGTATTTCCTCTCAAATTTATAACCAACAATATTATAACGGTTCAATATTAGAATTATTTTAAACAATCAGGTACAGGACATTAATCTAACCAACACACCACTGGAGTCATTAGCCAATATACCACAAACATTATTTGAATTGATTAGAGATTTAAGAAAGGGTTTTGATTTTGATATCAGTATTTAAAAAGTATTGCATTTCAGTAAACCAGTATGAGCTAATAGAAAATATAATGCTAAATATAAACAAAAATATACAGAGACAAACATGACAGAATATGAACAAGGATATTATGAAGAAAACTAAGTAACTTTATTTAAAGATATTATATAACATTTGAATTAATGGGAACCTAACTCATGTTCTTAGACAGGAAGACCAAATATCAAACTGTGTCAATTTTCTAATTGACAACTAGATTGAATGCAATACCAGTTTAATATCTCTCAGCAATAATTTCCTTTTATAGAACTTGTCAAACTGATTCTAAAATATATGTGGAAAGAGCAAAGGTCTAAGATGTTCCAAGTTTTGTTACATACATCAGTGGCCCTCAAATCACTTTCGTTAAAATGGTTCTTTAATATGCATCAGAATCACCCGGAGTTGGAGAAGAAGTTTTTAAGCATAGATTTCTGGATTTCTGGACTCCAACCTGAGTGTTTCTCAGTCTGGAATGGAGCCTGAGAATTTGTATTTCTGACAAGTTCCCCGGTTACGCTAATGGTGCTGGTCTAGACTACCCTTTTTGAACAAATGTTATATAAGTGTACTGACTGTATGTATTTGTAGAACTTCCATTACTTTCATTGTAGCATAATGATAAAAATCTTAGACCCATGAGAAAGACATAGGGATTCTGATGTTTAATGTGCCAGTTACTCTCAATGTACTATAGGCTCTCAGCTTGCTCATCTGTGAAATAAATAGATTGTGTAAAATGACCTTTCTTCATGTTCAATTCTCGGTATCATTTTATAACCAGGACCTTGGTCACACAGTAAAATGTAGTTTGATTATATATCAATGCACAAAAATGGGTTGGCTGTTATTGTCTCTTTTGGTTTGTTTCTATTTCAATGTAGATCAATCTGTTTTTAGGTAGGTAGTATGTACTATTGGAAATCTAGCTACAATCAGATGTTAAGATGTTTCTAAAGGTACCATGATTTACTGCAAAAACTATTTCCTGTTGAAATTTCAGGAAATAAAAAATATTCCCTAAAACATATCTAGAATGTCTAATAGACATAGAAGAAAATACCTTAAAAACTTCAGCACACTCTTTACTTATTTACTACATTAGAATTCCTAGCGCACCCAAACCATGCCTGAGAGCAGGTTTTGCTCCTGCTTTCTCAATAGACTCGCAATCCCTTGGGACCATTTTCTTCTCAGTGAGCTACATCTCAATCAGTAGACAATTCACCGAGGAGACTCAGTTTGAATTCTTGCTTCATCTAGTCACACTCAATTGAACATAGAGGCCTGTGATCATTAAAGGCTGCCGCTTTCTCCTGACAGTTTCATGGAAGCGATCCAGAGCTACTCAGTCCCTGAATTTCATATTCCCTTGAAATTGGAGCTGCACAACGTGCAGTGGTGTGACCTTTTCCTGTAGGCATTTTTCCTCTCTGCAGATTTAAAGGTATATATGCACATTAGAGAAATTTCACGAAGGACAATCACATAATAAAATGTGATAGGAAAGGTCGTAATATACACCAGATAATAATTTAATTCAGATAAGGAACTCTGCTGTATATATTACTAAATATATGGGATTTCATAGGCACTTATTTTTTTTGTGATGATTTAAGTAGCCATATCACCTAAATGTTCAAACTGTTTCTTATTGAAGTAAATATACACTCCAGGTTTTTTGTTTGTTTTTCTTTTTTGAGGAGGTAGAGAATCAGCTTAATTTATAATTTGCTTGATAATTCTCAATTGATTTCCAAGTGTGGCCCATCCTACCTATTTCAAATTACATATTTTTTATTTTTTTCATCCTTTTATGTATTATGGCTGTGTTAGTCTGTTTTGTGCTGCAGTGACACAGGCTGGCTAATTTATAATGAATAGAAATTTATTTGGCTAACAGTTCTGGGGGCTGGGAAGTCCAAAATTGAGGGGCCGCTTCCTGGGAGGATTTCGTTGGTGCACGATCACATGGCAGAAGGCAGGAAGGTAGGAGGCCATGCGAGCAAGATAGCAAAAGAGGCCAAACTCACTTTTATGAAAAATTCACTCTTGTGATAGTAAACCCACTCCCTCAATAATGACATTAATGAATTCATGAAAGCAGAGCCCTTATGACCTGACCAGTTCTTAAAGGTCCCACCTCTCGACACTGATACATTGGGAATAAAGTTTCCAACACCTGAACTTTGGGGGACACATTCAAACTTCAGCAATATGCTTGACTATTTCTTAAAATGTTAAATATTCACCATTCCTAAATCCTTGCCAGTGACATAATTAGGTACTCCCTTAAATAATTCTTCTGGCACAAGAATATTATTATGTAAGAAAAGCAGCAACTTACTAAATACAGTAAAGTTCCTTCTTGTACAGTTTTGTATCTTTGAAGACTGTAAAGCCAGTGTATTTGTAAAAATTGTTTTCCATACCACTGAGAGGTAAAGTTGAAGAAAAGATGTAGATGTTGTGTCTGTCACTGGAAGGATATTTAAGAGAAATTGGAAGGCTAAACACTTTATCCTTCCCTAATTCAACAAATAATATCCCACTTATGATTGTTTCCCTGCATAATGGGAGAAAGTGGATACATGTATTTGCATACAAATTTCCTGTGCTGAAAGAAAAGGAAAACATTAAAAGGAAGAGAAAGAAAAAGAAACACAGGCCTGCCACCTTTAACACCTGCTCCTGAATACAGAATGCTTAGGCAAAGTCAGTAAAGGAAGTAGTGGGTTAGAACTTCGTGTTGTCTTTTTTAAGATAATAATTTTAAGTCAAATCTCCCTCTGTAGGATGGGACTGACCATAATGTCTAACTAATATATATGTAGTAACACTGATGAAAGCAAACTCTGCATGCATATGAAGAGTTTGTGGAACATGCAGTCCACAGCTTAACTGAAGAAACTGTAGCAAAACATAAACTATATGTTGAAAAGTCTCTTGAGAAGTTAACGATTTCTTACAATTCAAATTTTGTAAAATGTAACACAAAGAAAACATTTAGTGAATGCCAGCTTTACATATCATGGGTCTAAATCAAATAAAAAGAGGTAAAATTAGAGAAAAAGCAGTTGCAATCTGATGCTATGTGAGCCAGGTCCTTAGAGAGACAGAGTACTTAAGCAAGTTTCACAAACTGGTATAGGAATTGCATGAATATAACTAGGTATTATAACTGACCTACATCCATAAATTGAGTTGTAAATACATTTTAGTTCTACTTTTATGAATATACAAAAGACTATACTCTAACATGGCTATACTAGGATCCTGCTTCCTGGTATAATCTACTGGCCGAATCATATTCATCTGGGCAATACTATAGATTCCTATAGCCTACCCAGAACCCACTTCATCCAAATCTCCAGGAGTGGAATACAGAATCTGCTAAATACAAGTTTAGCAGTTTCCCCAGGGTGAAACAAGCTAAAGGTCACTCTGAGAGGAAGGGCCAATGACAGTAGGCTGTAGCTAAAGGTAAAGACATGCAAAAATTGCTTCTGTCCTGCAGGGAAAAAACAGGCTGAGAGTATGTCTGATCCATCATTGCTCTATGATGACCTTCAAAACATCATATCAGGATGGATAACTCCAGTTCTTCAACCTCATTCTTTCATTTGTGTGACTTGATTATTTTTTTCTGGTGCTTTGAAAACATCATACACTAACATTATCCCTGTAGATGCTATTTATACTGGGAGATAAATTGAGGTTTTATTCATTAGCAGAAGAAATAGCAACCCTGAAAGAAAAGGCAAGAAATGTGACAGTAGTCATAATATTTACTACTCATGTGACATTTTTTCAGCTTACAAACCAGTTTTTCAAACAATTGTGAATTAATGCTGACAACAACCTTATGAGGTTAAAGAACTAGTTTACTAAGTGGGTTGTTGAACTGGGACTCAAGTTCTATGACTTTTTATATCAGAAATATAATTGGTATCCCTAAGCCATCTATCATAAACACAGAAAATTATTTTGATTGACTATAAATGCAAATTGACCAAAGAAGCTCTTTTAAAAAAGAAAAACTATATAATGGTATATTTACTCAATATGCTAACTTTAAAAAATATAGTATTACTAGTTTCTGCAGCTTTAGCACATATTAATATATTAGTCCTTCAGGAATAAGCACAGATGAAGAGAAAACATATATCCAGGTATTCTGGGCACTGAAGCACTCAGATTTAGCCCAAATGGAAAATAAAATTATGTATATATGCTGTTAAAGACTGAAAATAAATAACACATCCACAGTAGGAAAAATAGTAAAGAAAATGATATAGAATTTAAGTTGGTTTAAAGTCAGAAAGTAAATATAAGTGACTGATTTTCATTTTGGTACTATCATCATGAATATTCTTTTGCAAGAGTCTCTCATCCTGAAGCAGTTAGCATGAGCAAAAAAGAAGTGTGGATGCTTTTCCACTGCTTTTCTTGGACCGTATGTAAAGTCATCAAGACTACAATTTTCTGTCAAACTCACAGGCCAAGTAGTGTAATTGAAAGAATGCTAGGCCAGGAGTCAGACAGATTATATTCAAGATATGTTTCTGCTACAAATAGGCTAGAGCATGTATGTAATCCAATGGAATTCAGCTTTATAACTTGCAAAATGATGGAGTTGAACAAAATTATCTCTAAATGTTCTTATAAATATTAACATATTTTGAAACTTTAAAGCCAAGCCGACTGAGGGATACAGCAGGTCAATACTCATAAGTCTATCTGTTCTGTTTACATACAAATTGTGTGAAAACATGCTAAGCATTCCAGTTCCCATCCATGGCTGTGGTAAGTCCAGCAATGGCCCCTCCAGGGTATCCACATCCTACCCCTGGAATCTATTTATTTATTAGTTTCCATGCTAACTGGAGATTTACAGATGATTTAATTAAGGATTTCAAGATGAGAGGATTGTCCTGGATCAGAGTCAGGAAAGACATGTTACAATGGATACTAAAGTCAGGGTGATGGGGCCAGGAGCCAAGGAATGCAGGCTGACTCTAGAAAATAGAAAAAGCAAGGAAGAGAGTCACCCCTGGAGACTCCATAAAGGACACAAGCATTGACCATGACTCCGTAAGACTCGTTTCAGACTTCTGACCTTCAGAACTGTAAGATAACAAATTTTTTTTTTTTGCTTTAATGGATTAAATTTGTAGGAATTTGTTACAACAGTAAAGTGAAACTAATACAAGAGAGCTGTGAGGAAGCTCCATTTGAGATGGAAGCTTGTCAGTTTTAAAATATATCTGTAAAATCTTTGAGATTCTTTCCACTGAGAAGGGTATCTATGTCATCTTCTCTTATATTGGTACTAAAATCTGTGTTTATTTATACTAAGAAAATACAGAGGAAGTGATGCTACATGCAGTCTCAGTCTAGGTCATAGAAGAAAATCAGCTGTAACTCTGCTTTGTGCTGTTATAAGTAAACTTGGAACCTTTAGCTATCATATAAGAATTCCCATTACCCCAAGGTCATAAGGTCTTGAAGACTTCACACAGAGATGAGTAGCCACTCCGGTCACCTGCACAGCTGAGCTTCCAGCCAACAACCCTGCAAGTAAGCTGTTTTTGATGACAGCACAGTCCAGCCTTCACATGACTGGAGCTCCAGCCAACAAATGGCTGAAATTGCAGGAGAGATCCTAAGCAAGAACTGTTCACATGAGCCATCTCCAAATTCCTGACCCACAAAATCTTGAAGCATATTAAGATGGCAGTTGTTTTAAGCCATTAAATTAGGGGTAATAATGGGGAGATTCACCAATAATCTTCCAATAACATCTTTATCACTAAATATTAGTTGCACATCAACAGTTATATTTCAGTTTTAAAGACTCTATTACTAATTTTTGCATATTTAACTGCCAGGAGTCAAACATTGGTGACTTCTAAATCAACAGCTCAAGCTTCTATTCTCTGTGTGTTAGTCCCACATAGCTAACAGGCTTCAAATGAGGCCTCAAAGTAAGCATGTTTACCAAAACAGAGATATAGATCAATGGAACAGAACAGAGCCCTCAGAAATAATGCCACATATCTACAACTATCTGATCTTTGACAAACCTGACAAAAACAAGAAATGGGGAAAGGATTCCCTATTTAATAAATGGTGCTGGGAAAACTGGCTAGCCATATGTAGAAAGCTGAAACTGGATCCCTTCCTTACACCTTATACAAAAATCAATTCAAGATGGATTAAAGACTTAAATGTTAGACCTAAAACCATAAAAACCCTAGAAGAAAACCTAGGCATTACCATTCAGGACATAGGCATGGGCAAGGACTTCATGTCTAAAATACCAAAAGCAATGGCAACAAAAGCCAAAATTGACAAATGGGATCTAATTAAACTAAAGAGCTTCTGCACAGCAAAGGAAACTACCATCAGAGTGAACAGGCAACCTACAAAATGGGAGAAAATTTTCGCAACCTACTCATCTGACAAAGGGCTAATATCCAGAATCTACAGTGAACTCCAACAAATTTACAAGAAAAAAACAAGCAACCCCATCAAAAAGTGGGCGAAGGACATGAACAGACACTTCTCAAAAGAAGACATTTATGCAGCCAAAAAACACATGAAAAAATGCTCACCATCACTGGCCATCAGAGAAATGCACATCAAAACCACAATGAGATACCATCTCACACCAGTTAGAATGGCAATCATTAAAAAGTCAGGAAACAACAGGTGCTGGAGAGGATGTGGAGAAATAGGAACACTTTTACACTGTTGGTGGGACTGTAAACTAGTTCAACCCTTGTGGAAGTCAGTGTGGCGATTCCTCAGGGATCTAGAACTAGAAATTCCATTCGACCCAGCCATCCCATTACTGGGTATATACCCAAAGGACTATAAATCATGCTGCTATAAAGACACATGCACACGTATGTTTATTGCGGCATTATTCACAATAGCAAAGACTTGGAACCAACCCAAATGTCCAACAATGATAGACTGGATTAAGAAAATGTGGCACATATACACCATGGAATACTATGCAGCCATAAAAAATGATGAGTTCACGTCCTTTGTAGGGACATGGATGAAACTGGAAATCATCATTCTCAGTAAACTATCGCAAGAACAAAAAACCAAACACTGCATATTCTCACTCATAGGTGGGAATTGAACAATGAGAACACATGGACACAGGAAGGGGAACATCGCACTTTGGGGACTGTTGTGGGGTCGGGGGAGGGGGGAGGGATAGCATTGGGAGATATACCTAATGCTAGATGACGAGTTAGTGGGTGCAGCGCACCAGCATGGCACATGTATACATATGTAACTTACCTGCACATTGCACACATGTACCATAAAATCTAAAGTATAATAATAATAATAACAATAAAGAAAAAAAATTAAAAAAAAATAAAAATAATAAAAATTGAATGCTCCCCTAGATCAGTCCTGCTACAGAGACTCTTTATACAATATTTTCTATTTTTGTGAAAGACAGTATTAACTAACCAATTGCCAAAACATAAAGTCTGGGCATCATATCCAATGCCTTTCTCTTTTCTTTCACAATTAATCTGTCACTAAATCGAGCTATTCTTGCCTTCACAATTCTCAACTGAATCTCATCTTCTCAACTGTTATTACCATGGCTTTCATTGTGGACTTTAACATTTTCTACTTGGACTAATTAAATGACTTTCTAAGTATTTTCCTTCTCCTTTTTCCAACTTGGCCACTATAATTATCTTCCTAATTTGTCAACCTACTTGTTTCCCGATAATCCCTTCAATGATTTACATCATCTATTGCTAATAAAAATGTAACACTTTGCAATTCTGTTCTGATCTAATCTAGTTTACTCAAATTTGCCAACTTTCACAGAAATTTAGAGAACGAAATGGCTACATAGCTGGTATAAACCTTGAAGAATACGTTGTTCTTTCACTCACCTATGTGTCCCAGCAGGTATTACAGTGTTTGAAATATCTGTGGTCGACTGAAACACTGAACAGTGATGATGGCAGCCTACAATAGAGAATTAGAGAATGACACTAAAATTTCAAGCCTAACTATTCCCTCTCTAGAAAGCAATTCCCTTGGCAAACCAGCTGTTTGGATTTTTACCAGAATCTGATAGAAGATGAATGTACGACTCTTAGATGCCATTTAACCATATGACCAGAGCTGTCCATCACAAATCAGGTAGGTGGAGGTGACTGTAGCCTCAGAATCAAAAATACATGGGAGCATTCCATCATGAGGCATGCGAGTATTCATGAATCTGCATACATACAATCGAGCTAGAATACGTTGCTCAAGGCTCAAGTAAGTTTCAGGGTAAAAATTTATTGATATTTCCTGTGATTCAGTTACAGATCTGGTACAGTGCTTCTCTTGCCCATATGTCTTTGTAGGAAGTTTTGGCTGTCAGTTAAATGAGAAGAGAAAAATAATTAGGCCTATTTTACAGAAAGTCCTACATGATATGCATGCATGAACTGAAAATGGTCTACTCCTATATTACAATCCCATTTGAGATATCCATAAACAACATTGGAGAAGGTAAATCTTCCATGTGGAAAAATTTTGAAACACCTTGTTTTCCCCTTTTCCTGAAAACAGAGATGTAAAGAACCAATGGTTATCCTGATAACTGAGGACTTGGAAAGACAAATACAAAGACTGACAAAGTGGGGAAAATGGAGTGGGTTCTCTTTTCTGAATAGGCTAAATTAACGTCTGTGTCACAGAGGGATGCTTGCTAAAGGGCCCTTACCTCAGAGGAGGCTCTTTATAATCCAAATAACTTTTCTATGTACTTCAGACAACCTACTTTCTAGGCTCCTTACAGCATGTTTGATCTTGGGAATGGAATGGATAGAGTAGTAGGAATACCTTATAGCCCCCCAATATAGCCATACTTCAGTTGAACTAGCCCAATACCAGATGTTAATTATACTAGATTCCTTCTAGCAAGCAAAAGGTAGTAATTTATCTTCAATTAAATTAATACACTCTGAGTTTGTATTTACTGCTATGTCAATCATGTCTTTTCCAGCATTCTGGAATGACCTATGTTTTATTATAGGAGTTTAAGCTCCTATAATATATATATAATATAATATACAATAGAAGCTCCACTCGACTTTCTGAATGACCTATGTTTTATTACAGGAGTCTAAGCAGAAATGCTTCTGAATGAGGAAATCACATCACAGTGAAATGTGAGATAATGAGATAATAGCTATGATGTTCTTCAGCATTACCAATGAACCCTAACATCCAGAAGCATCTGGCCTTACAGAATGGAGGAATGGCTTATTGAAATACAGGTTGGCATCCTCTAGGAGATAACAGTTTGTGAATTTGAGGTATTGTCCTAGCACATTCTCTGGAAATGTAGAACCCACAGGTCTAGGAATCAAATAGCCAGCCAATGGAATATGACCCTCCTAAGTTTAATCTTAGTAAGGGGGATACAAAGTCTAAAATCCCATTTTGTGTGATCATCATTTGAATTCTATTGTACAAAACTCCTTGAATGATACATGGGCTCTATATCTTCCATTTGTTAACTTTTTTTTCTTTTCTAAATTTTAAATCCATGCTGAAACAATAGTTTTTAAAACTTCCCATGCTTGAATTAAAAAATAAAATAAAATGATTAATAAGGATGCTGATAAAGGGTGGACTCTACTGTGTCTCATTGGCTGATACTTACTACCATCTCTATTCTTCTAAGTTATCCCTTGTACTACAAGTATGAGAAGTCTGAAAACCATAGTGCAAGACTTCCTTAACATCAATTTTCAGTTAGATTCTGTGCTTTGGAGGCAATTGTGCAAAATATGGGAGACAAAAAGAAAAGCAATGCCACTATGCTGCTGTCAGCAGGTCTGTGGGCATTGGAAGACAGCAGGTATAAACCTTTATCTGTGGCTTGCAGGCATTCCCCTGAAAAGAGTGTACCTTGAATCTGCAGTTGGCTAATTTTATTGGTGATGGTTACCTTGTCGTCACTACAATTTAGGAATCCCTGAAAACCTTCATAAACTTTTTAACCCACCTTATCAGTGATTTTAAAATTCTAGTTAATTCCCAGTATATCTTTTCACTCAATAACTATAGTAGCTTCTATTTTCATAATTTAACTAATAAAATGCTAAATAAAATCTATTAAGTAGATGGATACTGAACTGAGTGAACAGGACACCTACCTATACAAGAATTCCCTGATGGAATAACTGGGTTATCATTTCACAGATATCAAGATTCTGCTAGACAATAGCAAACTTCCAGCCAAGTTCACTTTCCTTTGGCATAAGGTCAGTAACTTCATGACCAAGCACACAGGTGTTTATCATTCTGGTGCATGAGATACTGAAATGCTCTCAGGCTGGGCTCCAGAATAAGCAGGTGTTCCTCAGTTTAGACTCAAGTGTTTTAAAGTAAAATGAGTAATGGCATTTTCCCAACATTCAGGAGAAAATACATAGACTTTTTCTACATAAAGTATCCTCATATAATTAATCTAAATTCTGTAGTATTTTCTAGAAAGGAAACACTGGTAGAATTTTAAAAAATACTAACAATATAAACATACAACTTTACAAACAGCAATAATCCTTAGTTATAGTTTTTGTTTGCAAAGACATGAATGGATAAAATTGAGGGGATACAATTTCAATTGTTTCTAGGTCATTAAAATTTAAAACAATTAAATCAGATAACATCTTTCAAACAATATTAGCTTAAAAGTAGATGAATTATGGATACCCAAACAGTGGTACATCCACACAATGGAGTATTACTCATCAATAATAAAGATCTTTAATGAAAATTTAATAAATTGTACCAAAACCATTGTGAGAACAATGAAGGCCTGAGATTTTACCCTATTTAAAAGTTAACACATTCGTCTGCTGTAGTTTATAGATGCTGGTTGAAGACATAAGACTCCTGAGTCCAAGATGAAGGGTAAATATTACACATAGTAATAGCAGTAACCAGAGTATCAGCACGTTTGTATCTGTTTTCTGAGCCCTAATCCCTGTGTTAAGAAGGCCACATATAACCTGCGAGCACAGAGTATTGTGTCGCAGAATAGGAACCTTGAGTTTAGAAAACAAAAATTAAAAATTAACAGTATGTCCAACTTTTGCTCTTAATGATGAGATTAACTTTATTATCTTGGATGTTGAGCCTGTCTGTTCTTTGCTCTAGAGGGAGATACACTACCTTCCAAAGCTATTCACTACACAAAAATTGAAAAGACTCTGGAACAGAGTATGTTAGTCCCTTGTACATAAGTTACATAAAAATATGAAAGACCCATAAATCATTGTCTCTAATCAATCTCAAAATAACAATATTGATACTAATGAAAACACTAATAGAATACTAAAAGTAATAGTTTTTGAAATCCTATCATAGGCAGGTTTTACCACCCTTTATTTATGAAAACTTAATGTATAATTGTAAAATGGATTATATTTTGCCCAGAAGAAAAAAATTCCATTAATATGTTGCATTTGCACGATTAGATTTTGTCACTAGAGATACAGAAGAAATGTAATAATAAATTCCTATTGTGGTGTGGAGGAAAAACTTCAGACTAGAATCTTGTGTAGGCAGCCTCTAAATTACACTTAAATGATTCCCACTTCTTGATGTTAAACTTAGGTTGTATCATTTATTACAAATAGACTGTGGTGATGAGAAGTGGTGAAATGTCACTTCTGAGATTAAATTACAGAAAGACAGAGGAATCTGTCTTGGGATGCTGTCTTTTCCTCCCTAGCCATTTGTTCTAAGCGAAGCCAGCTGCTGTGTCATGAGCCAACATGTTGTCAGGTCCATATGGTAGAGAGGTTTCTGGATAACTACAAGTGAGAAATTGAGGTTCTCAGTTCAACGGCTCACAAGTAACCAAATCCTTCCAACAGCAAGGTGAGTGTCCTTAGAAACAGATATTCTCCCAGAAAAGCCTTCAGATGAGAACACAGCTCAATCAATACTTTCATTGCCAGCCTTGTAAGAAACCTTGAACTGGAACCAGCTGGCTAAGTGACACTTGGATTCCTGACCCACAGAAGTTATGAGATAATCGTTTTAGGAATTTGTTTGTTTGTAAGATGCTAGGTTTGTTTGGGTAAGATGCTAGGTTTGTTTGTAAGATGCTAGGTTTGTTTGGGTAAGATGCTAGGTTTGTTTGTAATGCTAGGTTAGGCTGGGAATTTGTTTATTTGTTTACAAGATGCTGGGTTTGTAAGATGCTACACTTGTTTGTTTGTAAGATGCTAGGTTATAGGGTAATTTGTTATGCAGCAATGGGTAACTGTGATGGTTGATACTGAGTGTCAACTTGATTGGATTGAAGGATGCAAAGTTTTGTTCCTGGGTGTATCTGTGAGGGTGTTGCCAAAGAAGATTAACATTTCCGTCATTGGAATTTGAGAGGCAGACACACCCTCAATCCGGGTGGGCAACATCTAATCAGCTGCCAGTGCAGCTAGAATAAAGCAGAAGTTGGAAGGACTTGACTTGTTGAGTATTCAGGCCTCCATCTTTCTCCCTTGCTGGATCTTTCCTGCCCTCAGACATCAGACTCCAAGTTCTTCAGCTTTTGGACTCTTGGACTTACACCAGTGGTTTGCCAGGGGCTCTCGGACCTTTGGCCACAGACTGAAGGCTGCACTGTTGGCTTCCCTTCTTTTGAGGTCCCTACTTTTGAGGACTGGCTTCCTTGCTCCCTAGCTTGCAGATGGCCTACTGTGGGACTTCACCTTGTGATCGTGTGAATCAATATTCCTTCATAAACCCTCCTTCATATGTACATCAATCCTATCAGTTCTGTCCCTCTAGAGAAACCTGACTAATACAGTAACTAATCATAAAATTAGTACTGAAAGATTGGGTTCTACTGGAGCAAATACCTGAATGTGGTAGTGGCTTTGGAACTGAGCAGTGAGTGGGTGGTGTCTGGAAGGATTTTGTGAAGTGTATTAGAAAAAGCCTACATTGCCTTCAGCAGACTGTAGAATTTTGCACATTGAGGACAGTGTCGTTGAGGCCACATAAGGAGGTAAAATATGTATTATTGGAAACTGCAGGAAGGCAAATCTGCCTTATGTAGTGCCAAAAAGATTAGCAATGTGACTGCCTGCACTACAGTGTGAAGTAGAAAATGTGTCTAATTACTTGAATGATCTAACTAAGGAGATTTCTAAGGAAAGTGTTGAATGTGACATGTGATTTCTTATGCTGCTTAGAGTAAAATGTGAAAATAGGAAGATAAGTTGAGGGAAGAACTGGAAAATGGAAAGGAGTCAAGTCTTGAGGGTTTGGAAAATTTTCAACCTTTCCAAATGACAATCATGCCAAAATTAAGAATTGACTTAGGAACAAATATTGAATCTGGGGCATTGCCAGAAATACATGGTCTAAAGATGAAGCTGGGGATGTGACTGCAAATGTGTTTGTTAAGATGACAGAAAGACCAAAGGTGGTGCCAAATCAAAGATTCTCTAAGGAGATTAAGGGGGTGCTCCACAGATCCTCTCAATTTAAAAAATTGGTCATCTAGGAAGCTTAAGGTTGTTATCCTTCAGCAGTCTCAACAGGAGCCTGAGGTGGAGAAGGGCTTATTATAGAAACTTGTAGCTGTGGCTTTTGAAATCTAAATGGATAATTCTTACAAAAAAAAAAATCACAGAAAAGCCCCCACGATTTTGAGATTACATCCATAGAAACTATGACATCTTTTACTAAAAGGAACAGAAACAGTATAAACTGTAAAGAGGTCATTGGACACACAAAATCCTATTGAAATTCTACTAAAATTTGGAGGCGGGCTGACAAAACTACTAATCTGCAAACCCATGCTACTTTTCATGGGCGGCTTAGGGTAGGGGAAGCATCACCCAAAGAGCAGAAGCCAGATCCCAAAGCACAGAGCCTAGGACCATGGAGAACTATTTGCACCCTTGAAATCTACTGAATACATTTTCAGCATTTGCCAGGCTGGAATTCAGAATTACTATAAATCAATGATTCATTTGTGCCTCTCATTGATCCCTCTACTTTTCGAACAGAGACGAACAAATATTCTATACCTACCCAAACTTTATATTGATATGTTGGAGACAAATTACTTGTCTCCTTAGTTTCATAGGTCTGAAGATAAAGAACTGCATTCTAGAAACTGTATATAAGAAACTGTGCCCTGGCAGCCTCATCCCACTAGGGACTGATTTAAGTCATGAGATGCTAGACTTTGAGCTAATATTGTGATAGGATGAGACTGCTGCGGACCTTCAAATAAGGTGAGGATATTTTGCCTGCAGAAGGGATACAAGTTTTTGGGATCATAGAATACAAAGTGGTACACAGAAAGAAATAATTAATATACGCCTAAAAGACCTAAGTTAACATTTAGGTTTTGACTTTTACTAACTAAGATATTTAAAAATATATATTTACCATATCCAAGAGTAGTCATCCTTAATATTATATTTATTATATGTGATGCTTAATAATTATTTGCTGGCAGTGATGCTGTAGCGATACTCTGTGGAAGTCAATTTTAATTTGCGACTCTACTTTTCTCCTTTCACTTCATCATATACCCTTAGTTTATTTCTATTAGATGCCCTGGATTTGATTTTATAAATCTTGTTAGAAATTGATGTATTCTCTTTTCTCTCTTTAATACTACCAGGATGACTTCTGAGTACTCAGTGGACAAATATCAGAGCAATTCATATTCTTTTGAAAAACTCTAAATTATCCATTTAGATCTCAAAAATTCTTTTGAGATCCAGGCTCAAATGTAAATATTCATTTATTAACATGTTTTCTTTTAAAGAAAACCTACTCCTAGTAAGTTATGCTACAGTGAGCATTAAAATAACAAAAAAGACATCAAAGTGTAATGCTTTAGAGTTTAATCAAATTTTAAAATACCTCACATTATTATGAGATTAGCAGATTTTCAAAATAACTATAAATTCTCACTAACATTGTTAAACAACATGTTTTGCCATTCAGTGAGTATGTATTTCTAAGTGAGAGATCGAATCTAAATCGAAGACAAATTCAAAGATTTTGTGAGAAGAGTTTATTCAATGCTATTAAAAAAGATATTGTTTTGTTGAGTTCTCAAGTTTTATTTCTTATTATATCAAGCTTCTTAATAAGAAAATCATTTATATATTACTTGAGATATATCATTTATATATTACTTGATTTCCTTATATGCATAGAATATATACACAAATATTTGTATATTTGACCAAAACCAAAACTATTTCTATGACAAATTACTTTTGAATACATGGTTCTTTTCTAACATTACCAACCGTCTTCTCCCAAATGTGAATATTTGATTTTTTTCCTTCTTCTAAGTAGTGCTTCCCATAGATCCAGGCTCAATAAATAATTCTCTTGGAGAACTTTATTTTTTTCCCCAAAACAATTAATCTCAGAAGATAAACATAATTCAACAGAAAAGGAGGAAAATAATAATATTATGTTAAATATTTGTAAGATGTGAGCATTCTCAGGGGTTCTCACAGAGTTCTTGTAAACTGCTACAGGTCACCAACTTCCATACAATCACATTCTGCTGCTACTGTCCCAGTGTAGTGATATATTTGTTTTTTGTTTGTTATTTGCCTCTGTTTTTCAGTTTTACCTTTTCCATCTTATTGTGATTGTAGATTGGTCAGAATATGTGAGTATGTAGATGGGACTGGAGCTCAAAATACTGGTTTGATGGATGAAGGCTTCCATAATACTTAGGTGGACACTGGGCTTTTCAGAAACTAGATAATGTTCCGTGAACTACTACGGGGTTCACACATTTCTTTCATTACTTCTTGAGAAACCGCAACTTTGATAATATAACTTTGATGAAAGTTTGATAATCTCCAATCATCTCACACTTATGTCTTTCACTGCTCCTTGGGAATCTCATTTCAATATTATTTAATATCATTTTTATTAATATGATCTATCAGTTGTTCAGCAATTCTCCATTGATACCTACTCTGTATCAGGAATGGATTTGGTGGCTAGGGATAGAGCAGTGAATAGAACATGGGCAAGGTGACAATTTCTTACCAGTCTATTAAGCTTCCTTGAGTAATTGAGAAAAAAACTTAAATTTTGTAATTCAGAAAAAAACTTAAATTTTGGTTGTGATGAGAATTGTTATAGTTGAGACTAGATACATAAAACATATACATATATATTCAAAAACACATGCACACATATACATTTATGCATACATATGCACGTTATGTTTAATCTCCAGATTTCAGTTTGTTTTATGGAAGTGAGTTAAAATTTTGATAATCTCCAATCATCTCAAGCCTAAATATGAAAGCTGTGGTTGTATTTTTTATTTTCTTGCTCCATATTACTGGCTGAGTAGATGGGGATACTCTTTAGCATTTTATCTTTTTCTGCATGTAAGTGACAGAGAATTTCATTTTGACATTATTCGGATGTTTTCACATTAATTGACTTTTTAGGAAAGTAAATTCATCCTTTGTTGTGGGTATACAGCTGGAAGATGATAGGAGTTTTTTTAGATCCAGCTATTGACTAGATGAAGTAGGCAAAGTTCATTATTCCTTGTAGCAGTTTTTGTGCACATATGCAATCTTTGTGTCTCCTTACCAACGTCTGTCTCTCCTCTTTATTGTACAAGGAACAATGCTTTATCTGTGTCGCCTAATTTCTTAGAACTCACCTTGAAATGTGTAATAAATGTTTTGTGGATAACTTTATTAAGCTAAGATAAAAGCTTTCTAAAATTTTGTCTATTCAGGATTATATCGATTAAAAGTGATAGAATCTGAACCCAAACAAGTTTAAATAAAGTGTGGAATTAATTTCCTCAGGAAATCTAAGCAAGTTTCAAAAAAAACCAAAACAAAACCCCACAGGAAATGTAGGAACAATTAGAACCAAGTGCATGAACTCCATGAGGACTTCTCTTTTCCCTCCTTTTTAAAAGTTGCCTGTTAGTTTCTTTTTTTCTCTTTTTCTTTTTTTTTTTTTTTTTTTTTTGCCTGAGACAGAAAACTCTAGTACTCTTTTTTTAAGCATTGAATGACATGTGGCCACTAATATTTCTTAAGTTTTCTGACTTAAAACTTGAGCCTTGAGCTCCAAAGTGAGATTGAGTAACTTCCTTGTAGTCTAAATGTAAAAATACAAAATCTTAAGACTTATACTCAGACTGTTGTGGCATAGGCCCGACACAACCTGGAACCAATAATTGCTTATGGTGAGTGGGCAGGTGGTATTGTAATAACAGAAAGAGGCCCTGGTAATCACATAATCATGGGAAAATATTTGGCAATCAGATGAGGATATGTTTGTGTGAGTGGAGTGCAGGGGGCTTCCAATGAAATTATTCTCCAAACCTGCACATTGTACACATGTATCCTAAAACTTAAAGTATAATAATAAACAAAAAAGAAATTATTCTCAAAGCAATTCAGTATACATCACCACCAACTAATTCCTACTTTGTGCTTCAATCTTTAAATAATGGATCTTCAATTTATTCTGAGATATATCCTGTATGATTATAATCCTAACACTTGCTACTTTTAAAATGGTATGCAGTACTTCAATCCATGAATTGCAAGCTACAATATTTCCATGGTTAAATACTTGCATTGTCCAATAGAGGCAGAAAATATGTATAGCAAGCAAATAGACAGAAATTTGACTCCAGCTCCCTCTCTTATTCCGTGAGTTTAGGAAAATTACTTATGCTCTTCTATATAATGGGGAAAATAAAGATAATACCTATTTTGGTTATTGTGAAAATTAAATGAGATAAGGCCAGTAAAGCAAGATTATTTTGAACTTTAAATGAGATTAGTTTAATTGCCTTATGCATTTTTACCTTTTAAATATAGGCAAAAGGTAATTAATGTAATTGTTCTTCAAGGAAATACATCCTCTCTTCTAACATTGAGGTAGTTTTTCACATCATTTAGAAAAGTGTTAAACAGATATTACATATAACTATAATTGGGTACTTGGCTATTTGGTTTCAATAAGGAAAATATATAACTCCCAGATACAAGTTTAAGATTTTTAGGGCTAAATTGCACATTATTCAAACCAAATTTTGAGCAAAAATATCGCTTCAATTTATTGAATAATGTTAGCAGTAAAGTATTGCCATTCTTCAGCCTGAATCTGTAAATTAATTTAGAAATAATTGTTGAAATAATATTTTCTCTATTACTATAATTACCAGTGTGTTGACTTGAAGATGTATTTCCAAGAATCTACAGTTTTCTCATATTTAATTTTGCTCCTAACCACAAGCAGTTTTGCACCCTGCTGAAGACGACAGGAGACATCTCCATAGCCAATGGTTTTCTGGCTTCATGTAAGATTAATTTTGTAGCCATTTCTTTTCAGCTTTCAATATAATTTCTGAGGAAAGTTAACTATATATCTAACATCAGTCACATATTTCTGAAAAAGAAACCCTTTCACTCTAACACCAGGTTATTCTTTTACTCTCCCATTTTGTTTATATTTCAAATAATCAGTTACCAAGTATCTTTTATTTTATATTGAAAATAAACTTATGTCTGCCTTCCAATTCCAGAGCAAAGTGACTTAAAAACAACAGAAAGCACTTCTAGCTTACAGATCGATGGTTCACTGTGATTGCTAGGCTCTACTTGCCTCTACTCTGTGTGTTTTTTCTTTTTAGAACCCAGGCTAAGGAGACAACTATTCCTGGAGACATACTATTCTCACTTCAGAAGGCAAGGAAACAACCAGCAAGCTAGATCACACAATTACATTTAAAACCTCTGCTTGAACATAGCATAATTCAAATCCAATTATCTTTTATTGGTCCAAATATGTCACATGGCCAAGTCTAACAATGAATACAGAAATATAATTGGTCTAGAGAGAGATACTTCACTTTTTATTGTGAAGAGGGTAGATGGATAATTCTTTTATTGGGTAGTGAATATTTGGGTAGTGAATATTTATTGGGTATGAATATTTGGGAGCAAAAATGCAATCACCTGCTTTCTCTCTCTCTCTCTCTTTTTACTAATACTCCCTTCAGATTTCTCTTTCCAAAGCAAATACTATTGTGTTGCTTTTAAGCATAAAATTCTGTTTTGTCTCCAGGTGGCTTACAGGTAATCTAGGCTTCTTAATGTTACACACAGGATCCTTACAGAGTCTGCTCCCTAACATGCCAACAGCCTCATACTTACCACTCCATCTTTGTTTTTCAAGGGGGATAGTATCCTGAAAAAGTTGAATGAAGAAGAGATTTCAAAGGACCAATGAAATGAGCCAAATACTGCTGATAGATAAAGCATGGTGAGACTTGGCCATTTGCCTTTGATTTAAAAATATGAAAGTAATTTGGGATTCTGAAGAAAACAGTTTTGTTGGAATAACAAAGGCAAAAACTTGAGTGGAGTGGATTCAGAAATAATCGAAGACTAACATTGAAAACAGGGATCAGGGAATCAGAGGAACAGTGAGGTGACTTGAAGCATATGTGGGGTCCAGAGTTTTTTGTTTCTTTGTTTCTTTTTAATACGAGAGAAAATGAAGTTCTGACTGTATGTTGATTTGAATAATCCAGTGAAGAGGAAAAAGTTAGTGATGTGTAAAGTATACAAGAGACTCAAAGCAATATTCCTGAGTAAGCAGGAAAAACGAGAGCTAGGGCATGATGGAGTCTGGCCTTAGATGGCTAGGAATACGTGTGTGTTACTTGAGGCAGACCTAAAAAAAATAGATGTGATTGTAGGAATATCCCTTCAGTTTGAATTAATATCGTTAGTGAATAAGCAAGAAAGTTTATAAGCTGAGAGTGAGGCTCATGGAAGAAGCATTGTGGGTCTGAAGACAGAGGGCAACATAGGAAATGATTATATAATAGAATAAGAGACTGAATGGATAGAGATAAATGAAACAACCTATAGGCTGTCACAGGCTTATTCACAGGTACATCAATATTTAGAGCTATTGACAGGCATATAGATTTGACTCTGTGATTATATATATATACACATATATATACATATATATTTATACATATTAACTTCCAATACTGCCCACACTTCATATATGTATGATATATACATGTGTGTATATATATACACACACACACATATATATATATATACACACATATATGAAGTGCTTTAGGTATTTTTACCTTTTAAAAATAGGCAAAAGGTAATTAATTTTGCCTTTAAAAATAGACAAAAGGTAATTAATTTAATTGTTCTTCAATGAGCTACATCCCCTCTTCTATCAATATTTAGAGCTATTGACAGGCATATAGATTTGACTCTGTGATTATATATATACATATATATTTATACATATTAACTTCCAGTACATATTATACATATTATACATATACTTCCAATAGATATTATACATATTAACTTCCAATACTGCCCACACTTCATATATGTGTGTGTATATATATGTGTGTGTATATATATATGTGTATATATATGTGTATACACATATATACATGTGTATATATATACACACACATATATATACACACACATATATATACACACATATACACACATATATACATATATACACATATATATACACACACATATATGAAGTGTTTTAGGTATTTTTACCTTTTAAAAATAGGCAAAAGGTAATTAATTTAATTGTTCTTCAATGAGCTACATCCCCTCTTCTAATATTGAAGTAGTTTTTCACATCACTTAGAAAAGTGTTAAACAGATATTCCATATAACTATAGTTATATATATATATATGAAGTGTGGGCAGTATTGGAAGTTAATCCATTATTAAGCATGATACAGGTAAACTGGCTCAAGGATGTTATATTGTAAAGTGACAGAAGCTTATAATTAGTAAAATTTAGAAGTGTAAACTTGCATTTGGTCCCTGGTATCACCCTGACTGCCCAGCAGACATGGTTCACATCTCCTTTTCCCATGCTCTGCCTTTCCTTTCATTACACTATTGTTCACCATGGAAAACCAGGGTTTCCTTGACAGGTAAGCAGAGCTAGAACTTAAATGGAAGAAGTAAGGTAACCAGAGCGCATCCTATGGCTGATGGGAAGCAATGATGCTTCCAAAGATTTCTGGTATGTTAAAATGGGCAAGTGATACAGCTTGTGGATGGCTAAGTAGAAATGTGTTAAGAATAAAAAGCAAAAATTTTAGCCCCTGAAGCAAGATAAACTTTTTAAGCAAACTAAGACCACTATGATCTAGAAAAGAGAAGATGGCATAACTTACATTTATTGGAAAGTATAAGATCTCAATAATTTTTATTAAAGGTAATACTCTATATTAGTGAAACAAGTGTATGAGAATTCTGTACAAAAAAATAATGTTCAATAAACAAAAGACTATTGGAATTTTTTAAATTGCCCTAAGAGACTTCAAACCTAAAATTTGTTATTTTTGAAGGTTCAGAACATACGCACTATTTCTTTTATACATTTTTGTGTATATATGTGTGTGTGATGCAGATAATGGGTATAATAAGTGAGGAATGGTATTTAAAATACACCTGCATTTTATGCTTAGCCTTACGTTCAAGCCTATACCCCAAATCATGAAATCTGTCATTTTAAATGCCTATGAAGGCAGATTCACTTTGCCCTAGAGGCAGAAATTATAGAATTTCCCTTGATCACCTACCCAAAGAGATAATGGAGAAATATGTCAACATACAAAAGAGATGAGTGGTATATTATTCTAATCATTCTACTTTTGGCCAAATTAATTTCCCACTTTTCTGTTCAATTTTTATGCCAACAAATATTACAAATAGAAGCAGCCAGTGTCAGATTTAGCATGTTGCCTGAAATCCACCTTGTAGCTGATGTCGTAACTATGTCCTTGTTTACCAGTAAGCATATGAATTACAAATTTGGGCTACCATATAGCTATAATTTGAGTGATAGCCTTCTGGTTTGCGACAAACTATTAATCTGAACCAAGGAAATGGTTGAGTAGCTAGCCTGGGGTGAGCAGATCTGTTTATTCTTCACCATATGTTTAACAGCCTCTAAACTTGCTTTCTTGGCTACGTTCCAAGGCTGTCTGGGACTCATTAAGGCTCACACAGCAAGCTACAAAAGTTTCTATAGGTCACTGACCCTGCTCTTAAGCACCACTAATGATAATTTTGTTTTTTTGGTCATTAGTAATAAGTCATCAATTGTTAAAAAGATGTGATGAGATTATGCTTATTTTTATCAACTCATAAATTCAAAGCTTTAATGTCTATAGGGAATGAGGACGAACTAAGGGATAGCTTCCCCCCTAACCTTTAGTGGCTGAGGCATGAGAAAAGACTTTTTCTACTATTCTGCTGATTTTTTTTTTTTTAAGACTTGGTCTCACTCTGCCACCCAGGCTGGAGGGCAGTGGCACTCTGCCACCCAGGCTGGAGTGCAGTGGCACGATCATGGCTCACTAAAACCTCGATTTCTTCAGGCTTAAATGATCTTCCCACCTTAGATTCCTAAGTAGCTGGTATCACAGGTGCACCCTACCAGGCCCAGCTTTTCTTTCTTTCTTTCTTTCTCTTTTTTTTTTTTCCAGAGACAGGGTTTCATTATGTTGCCCAGGCTGGTCTAAAACTCCTGGGCTCAAGCGATCCTCTCACCTTAGCCTCCCAAAGTGCTGGGATTACAGCTGTGAGCTACTATGCCTGGCCTCTGCTGAACTTGTTAACAAGATTTATTATCAATATTTAATGAACGTCATTTTCCTTAACACTTGCTGATATGTCCTCTCAACGGGTTAATAGATCTAAATCCTAACCACAGCATTTTGTTATTGTTATTTTTTGTTTATTTCTTTAAACCAGGTTGTCATTTATGCATCAATTTTTGAAAACATCTGAGTTGTATTTCTAATTGTTCATCACACATAACTTTAGTTTATGGCATTAAACATAATTTCCATGACAAACGACACACATTTTAAAACATTTGCTTTAATATTTACATTTTATATAGGTTGAACCTTTGAACTATTATCAGAGTTTCTTATGGGTTAATTTGTACATGAAATTGTAAAACTTCAAGGGAAAACATTTTTTTATCTGTAACTATACACAAACTATTCTCACCTTCAGATTATATATACTAGTATAAAAGCAAACTGGGAAGTGATTGATGATGCTGCCAAATTCTCTCTGAGCCTACAAGATATAGATGGTATCTTTAAAATTGGCAAAAAAACTAATTAATCTTGCATGAGATGTAAACCTTTTCTCCTTAACCTGATAACAGTATGTAACAGTAGGAAACCCACAATCTTCATGATAAGGGAACCCAAGCTTGAAGGATGTGTATAAAAATATTCAAACAACAATAAAATTACTTTTTTCTCTACCATAAAAAAGAACAGAAATCATACGCTGTCATTCTCTGAGGTGTTTTGGAAGCACTCGGCAGCAGGCTTTTTAAGTACTGTAGTTGATCATAAAAATCACAGATCAAGTTAAGAAGCGTTGTGTGTGTTTGTCTTTTTAAGTTGTTTCCTTTATCAACTTGACACCTAAAGCCTATGGTGCTTAAATTGATGTTTACTTGAGCTGCTGCTGAGCAATCCTTCTTCTACCCTCTAGGGAATGAGCAACAGCTTTTAAAGCTTCTTGAGAAGCTAATGTGTCTTCTCCAGTCTAAATCATGTCCCTTAGCTTTAGTCATGCTATTAGTAAAAGATCATTTTTTTCATGGTAAAATCATGACACTCATAGAGATCATTCAATATAAAATAGACATGTGTTGAGGATTTCGTTTAACTCATCAATTAATGAGGGGAACAGTGAGGTATTACAACTGGTTCTGAGAAGAGATAAAACCACACATGTATTAGGCACTCTGGAATGCTGAACTGAATTTACAAATAGATGAAAAATTGGTCAATATCCACAGGGAATAATCAATTGCATTTCAGTGGACAGAGTTTATTTGCATATTTATAGGCAAAATCATTTGCAATAGGATCTTTTGTTATAGTTTAACGGATTTGAAAAATAGCTCAGATAAAATGGAAGGCAAAGATAGCTATTAATAGAAAATAGCCTACTCAGTAATTGTTTTAGCCCACTGCAAAGCTGTTCACAAATTTCCTGATTCTATGAAATATGCAAGGGAGATACTGATGAACAACTTGCAGTGTCATGGCTTACAAAAAGGTTAGATGAAATTTATGCTTCCAATAAAAATATCTTAATCTAATTCAGTGTTGAAGATATTTTTACAGAACTTTACTTCTTATATTTAGAATACAAGAATTAAATGACTTATGTTACAGATTATGGGTAAATAGCTTGTATTTGCTGCAACCTACATAAACAATTTTTGACAGAGGATATTCTCAAAAACTTAATGTCATTGTTTGAATTTTGTCACAGCTGCAATTGAAAATTTCCTCATTAAATAATTTATAGACAATGATTTGGCAAGAACATGCATGAGAGCTTGATATCTTTATTGTTTTCTGAAATTGTTCAATAAAATTCTAGAGTAACTAGAGAACCTGAGTCATATCATGTTAGAAATTTGCATTCTTAGGGAAAAATAGTTTAATTCCATTCATATTGTTTCCCGTTATTTATTGTGTGTGCACACACGTGTGCATTTGCACAGACTTTGAGGTGAATTTCCTAACCATTCCTGTCTCTTTTCTTACAGGCATGCATGCGTGCTCACACACACACCTTCTCTCTCTCTCTCTCTCTCTCTCTCAATCTGTTAGTCTGAACATCTATTGGTTTATTTTTATAATGGCTGATTGGGCACCTCACTTATTGAAAAAGTCAATCATATTTCTCTAGTCATATTTAATGCCTTTTCATCTCTGATCCACTTTTCACCTTTCTTACTCTGTCTTCTACCCAAAGAGGCTGACCTGGTTTACAATGAAAGTCTTGGTTTCTATGCCCCGTGTCTTCTATTTCAAATCCCAATAAGATACACAGTGGGAGATTGGAGGGAAGGGGAAAATGAGGTCAGGGATTTATTGCTCTAGCTCTTTCTCTGCTAAGTCAGTCAAGCTTCCTGCATCTTTGGACCAAAGGTTACTGCTTCTCTCAAGGCAATCTTCTCTACAAGTCTCTCTCTCTCTCTCTCTCTCTTTTTCTCTCTCTGCTTTGTGTTCTGGTACCTGCGTCTTCTTTTGATTACCTCTGGCTCTTGCAGTAACAGCTTCTCTGCTATATATCCATCTATACCATTATACATCTTTGTTTTATTGATAAATCATCTTGGAATAATCTAAATATGGGTGACCTATGTTTTCTGTTGGACTCCTGACTGATATTATTTATAAATATGCTTTTATCTTCTGAATTATGTGGCTAGCCAGAAGAGTGGAAGTTCCCAAGATTTTAATCCGGCTTCATAAGAAAGTAGAGGCTCTTTCAAACCTTCAAGTTTGACCAGGGGGTCAGCAACATCATCTATAAAGAACCAAAGAGTAAATGTTTTAGTCTTTGTAGACCACGCTAATACCAGCCATAGATAATAAGGAAACATGGACATAGATGTGTTCCAATAAAATTTATTTATAAAACAAGGGAGTGTTGGTGGTGGTGGTGGTGGTGGTGGCAGTGGTGGTAATGGTGGTGGTGGTGGAGGTGGTGATGGTGGTGGTGGTGTTGGTGATGGTGGTGGTGGAGGTGGTGATGGTGGTGGTGGAGGTGGTGATGGTGGTGGTGGTGGTGATTTTAGCCTTTGGCAAAAGTTTGTTGACCCTTGACTAGACCATAAAATGCAAACTAGGTTTACAAGAGCTCCACCTCTGTGGGTGTGTCTTACAAACACTATTATTAACAAAGAAGTATTTTGTTTTAGTTTATGATTTAGCATTTTTATTTTTTGAGAATTTTTAAATAATTTTATCTATTAGACATTGACTGAATATGACATTACTCAGACATTTCTAATATTTTGCATGACATTTTTTTCAGTTTTGAGTCTCATAATGCAATTCCATTCTGAAGAAAAGTCATTGCTGAGTATGCTAATATAAAAAGTAAAATTTATAAGATTTTTAAAAAATTGTATTAAATTGATGTTCTGCTAAGATAGTATCCTGTTCTGCAGTGAAATACTTTCCTTCACAGACAATTATATAAGGACCTAGGCTACTAACAAATAAGTTCACCACCTATTCAGATTCATTACTTCTTTTCAAATTTCTGATACATTTCTGTATTCCACGACTTCATTTATACATTATGTCTAGAATAAGACATTGCAGTTTGGATTCTCCCTATTGCCAATTATTTTCCCTTCACTTTTCACAAGTGGTGTTCCTTGCCACCTGCGAAGAGTCTCAGAGACATTTTCTCAGGTTACCTGACAGTCTCATTAATTGACTTTTTCAACATAAGTAAATATAAATGTGTATAACTTATACAGTAGAATAGTTTGTCATATTTGTCTGTTACAACAAGAGTTAAGATAATGAGGTTTTACTTTACTTTCACTTACTTCTTTTTCAGTGTTCTTCCTTTCTGTATTTAGGTTCGAGTTTCTGACCATGTTATTTTTCTTCTCTAACTTATTTGTTATTTCCTTCTCTAACTTCTCTCACTTATTTATTTTCCAAAGTTCTTCCTTTCTTTATGTAGGTGCGAGTTTCTGACCATGTTATTTTCCCTCTCTAACTTTAACATTTCTTTCAAGTCAATTCTACTGCGCACAAACTATTCTTGATTTTTATTTGTTTAAGATAGTCTATTACTCCTCCACCTTAGAAGGACAATTTCACAGGGTACAGAACTGTCGGTGAGTGATTTTTTTTTTCTGTCAACACTAAATATTTCATTCCACTCTCTTCTTGCTTGCATGATTTCTGAGGAGAAATTTGATGTAATTCTTATCCTTGGTCTTCTATAGGTAGGGAGTCCCCCAAACCACCACCTCTAGCTTTTTTTCAATATTTAATCTTTATCATTGATTT
Source organism: Pongo abelii (assembly GCF_028885655.2). Lineage (NCBI taxonomy): Eukaryota > Metazoa > Chordata > Mammalia > Primates > Hominidae > Pongo > Pongo abelii. The sequence goes on from NC_071988.2 coordinate 189,547,345, forward strand.
CTGAAGTTTGAATATATAATATGCTTAGGTGTATTTTTTAAAATATTTATCCTGTTTAGAATTCTCTGAGATTCCTGGGTTTGTGGTTTGGTGTCTGACATTAACAGATGGAAATTCTCCATCACTATAGCTTTAAATATTTATTCTATTCCTTTCTTCTTGTTTTTTATTTATTCCCATTACGTGTATATTACACTTTTTCTAGTCATCCCATAGTTCTTGAATCTTTGTTCTGGGATTATTTATTTTCAGTTTTTTTTTTTTCACTTTGCTTTTCAAATTTGGAAGTTTCTATTAAGATATCCTCAAGCTCAGTTATTCTTTCCTCAGTTAGGCCCAGTCTACTGAGCCATCAAAGGCATCCTCTATTCCTGTTACAGTGTTTTTGATTTCTGGCATTTTATTTTATTTTATTCTTAGATTTTCCATCTCTCTTCTTACCTTGCCCATTGTTCTTGCATGTGTCTACTTTATCTATTAAAGCCCTTGGTAAATTTTAAAATTTTCTAGTCTGATAATTCCAACATCCCTGCCTTGTCTGGTTCTGATGCTTGCTCTTTGTCTTCAAACTCTGTTATTTGCCTTTTAATATAACTTGCAATTTTTTTCTTGGTCATTGGGCATGATGTACTGTAATGTCATGGTAAAGTGTGGAGTTGGGGTGAATTCTATAGTTCTATGATTTTCAGTCTTTCAGTGACCCTGTGCCTCTGTCTTGTGAACTTTAAAACTCTGTTACCCAGAATGGATGGGGCTAGAGATGGCTGGAGTTGAATACTTCTCTTCATACAGATCATTTAGGTCCTGAAAACTCCCCAACAGTTTAGGCTGGGTTAAATTAACTTTGCTTGAGTTCAGGCTGTTGAGAACAGAATGCTTTGACATATTTCAAGTGTTACTTTTCCCCTCTCCCACCAGAAGTATGAAAGGATGTTTTTCTCCAACATTCAGTGTGAGAACCTGGTTGAACTGTTAAAGGTAAAATTCACAAAAGCATAGGGTCCCCCCTATGACTGGGTTCTACAGGAATGTTTAACTCTCAGACTTGTCTACTCTAAGCCTCCAGGAATTTATCAATTGCAATTCAGGTTTTCCTACCCCAGAAGTTGTCCGCACGGAGGTTTCCACTATAGTTTTCATTTTTGTTTATTTTTACCTTGTAAGTTGTGATTCTCTGTGTGTATCCGTCTATCTCTCCAATTTTGCATGCAGCGATTTGCCCTGTGGCCTCATTTCTCTGACAGATCTAAGAAGGGTTGCTGGTTTTTCAGTTTGTTCTGCTTTTTACTTGTTAGGATGGAGTGTGGACTTCTGAACTCCTTATATGCCAGGCTCGAAACACAACATCTCATCAGTGCTTTTTATCATTATGACTTTTTCTGTATTGCTTGTTTAATACGATCAATTTTTAAAAAGAGACAATACTGTATCAATAGCTGTATTTCAGTGTCTTCATAGGTTTCCTAAAAATAATTTCTCAGATTTCCTTTACAACAAGTGTCTTTTGTTACATTTCAACAACTTAGAGAATTAGGTTTTGTACACATTAGGTTTTGAAAGGATAACCTCAAAGCAATGCTGCATTTTAGAAACTTAGAGCCAAGGACAAACAATACTTTTTACTCATTAATTCAACACCTTTAAGGGAGCTGTGCTTTTTTCCTGTGTTATTGACCTCTTCAAACTCTCTTTGCTCTCCTGGATTTTCAGTTACAAGTCTGACTCAATTCATTCATAATAGCATGTATTTTTCAATTAAACATGTCCAGACTTCAGATTATAAGAAACATTACTTTCTCATACAGTTAAAATGTTTTCTATTCTTTTTTTTTTTTTTTTTTTTTTGACAGAGTCTCACTCTATCACCCAGGCTGGAGTGCAATGGTACAGTCTGGGATCACTGCAACCTCCGCCTCCCAGGTTCAAGTGATCCTCCTGCCTCAGCCTCCCGAGTAGCTGGGACTACAGGCATGAGCCACCACACCCGGCTAATTTTTGTATTTTTAGTAGAGACGGGGTTTCACTATGTTGGCCAGGCTGGTCTTGAACTCCTGACCTCATGATCCACCCACCTCAGTCTCCCAAAGTGCTGGGATTACAGGCGTGAGCCACCACACCCTGCCTCAAGTTTTCTTATCTTGTGCTGATTTATACATACTTTTAACTGCAATTGGCTCATGTGGGAAACCAACATACAGACCCACCTGGACCTTCCCATACTATAATGCACTTATTGAAAATGGAAGTGCTATTGCCACAAAAAGTCATCAAGTACAAAGAAAGACTCATTGTAATTTGTCTGCTAGACAATTGAGTCACCTACTTGGTCCTCTGTCTTCTATATGACACCATTGTATGCTCTGTCACCCAGGCCTAAACCCTTCTATCACACATATTCACTAAAAAATATTTTTAGAGTTACAGTGTATCAGGGTCTGGGGATAAACTAATGAACAACTGAAATAGTAACTTTCTTATTACACTAATAGTCTATTGAGGAAGGCAATGTTTATCAAGGGTGAAATTTGATTATATTGAATAATAAGTGCTACTTTATGAGTTCTATATGGGCAGTAACAGGAGCGCTTAAGAAGAAGTTTTTCTGGAATTGGTTATATGTACATTAATATATCTGAATGAATTGTTTCTACCAAGGTAAAAGTGATGAGTGAGTGTCAGGAAGAGGCAAAATCTTGGCAAGTTGGGAAGTGACAGTGGTTCATTATAGTTGGAGCCGAGTGTGTAAGTGTAGGAGTGAGGTTGAAAACCTCAATGCAAGAATGTGCATTCTCATCCTAACAGGCTGACTGCTTGCTAAAGTAAAAGATTTAAATAGGAACCCAAATCTCACAACTTAATACCCACAATGTTCAGGACATAATTCAAAAATAGTTTTGCTAACAAGACCAGAAAAATCTTAGTTTTGAATGAGGAAAGAAAATCAACAAACAACATGGCGCAAAACCTTGTAGCGAGTTACAGACTTCTACCTAATGGAAATGGGAAACTGTTGAAGGGTTTCAAGTAAAGTAATATTATGATATGATTTTCAGTTTAGAATAATCACTTATTTGAACATAGAGAATAGATTGAGACAGAGAAATATTAGAAGCAAACAGAGTATCTATGAAGATTCTGCCTTAAATCACAGAAGAAAATAATGAACAAGGTATGGTGCTTGAACCAGTAGCAATAGGGAACACAATACAAATTCTAAAGATTTATAGGAACCAGTCCTATAATTCTTGGCTTGGTCAGCCTAAAGAATGGTGGAGTTCTTTATTTACTTATTTATTTATGTTATAGAAATATATTTTTGAGAACACAAGAAGAATAGATAAGATTTCTAGCTCTGGACAAGATAAAACAAGAACATTCTAATATATATATATATATACACACACACACACATATATATATACACATATATACATATATATACACATATATACATATATATACACATATATATACATATATATGCACATATATATATACATATATATACACACACATATATACACACATATATACACACACACACAGTAATTATATATATATAAAATTACCATTCTACTATATATATAATTACAAGTAAAAGCCCTGCACAAAATACACAAAACAATAATTAAAAGACACTGAAAGAGGAATAAAAAGATGAGAAAATGAGTAACCCTACAAGACCAAACCTTTTTGGCTAAATTTGCCTTATTCCAGAAGAATATCATTCAAAATGCTAAACCCTTCTGCTTCCCACTGACTGTTATGACCATGTAGACTATCAACAAAGCCTTGCCAACCATTTCCACCCTGCAATCATGAGTCAGTCCTCTCCTCATTCCTACAAGCACTGAAGAGAGCCCTTGGAGTGAAGCCCCGTTGGCTTTCTCAGCCTCATGCTAACTGAATGACAACAAACACACAGCTCCCTATCTCTCCCAGTTAAAGACTTGGAGAAGGATTACAGAGAGGTGTGAGCTGGAGAAAAGAATTCTTTGAATCTATGTATGAAGTGCTGTTAAAATTTTTGAAGGGCCATGTATAAAAACAATCAGACATGACAGAGCAAAAACACTAAACCATTTTATGAAATAACACCAATCTCTCAGATTCACCTCTGAGTAGCACACAAGTGAAGCAGACCAGAATTGCTTGCAAATATTTTGAAAACTAAATTGATATTCAAACCATAGCCCATGAAAGTGAGCAAGAATGTGCATTCTCATCCTAACAGGTTGACTGCTTGCTAAAGTAAAAGATTTAAATAGGAACCCAAATCTCACAACTTAATACCCACAATGTTCAGGACATAATTCAAAATTAGTTTTGCTAAGAAGTCCAGAAAAATCTTAGTTTTGAATGAGGAAAGAAAATAAACAAATACCAACACTGAGATAACATAATGTTGGAATTATCTGACATATATTTTAAATCAGGTATCATAAAAATGTTCCTGCAAACAATTATGAACACTCCTAAAACAAATGGAAAAATATAAAGTCCAAACAAAGAAATAGACAAAATAATAAAGAATCAAATAGAAACTTTAGAATTTCATCAAGCAATGACTGAACTAAAAACTGAACGAGTGTGTTAGCGCAATGAATCTGAAAGAGAAAATAATTAGCAAATTTGAAGATAGAACAATGGAAAATATCCAATCTTCATAAAAGACATGAAAATGATTTTTAAAACATGAACAGAGCCTCAAACACCTGTGGGACAATAGATATGATCTATAATTCTTGTCATTTGAGCCCAAGAGGAAGAGGGCATGATAAAAAATAAAAAAAAACCTAATGTGAAGAAATAAAACAATGGCATAAAACTTCCCCAATTAAAAAAAAAAAAAGATGTAAACCTAAAGATTCAAGTAATTGAGCAATATCCAAACATGGCAAACACAGAGAAATTCATATGAAGACATAGCAGAGTCAAATTTTTGAACACTAAAGGCCAAGAAAAAGTTTTGAAAGGAACCAAAGGGAACAGACACATTACCTATAGAGGGATAACTAATCAAAATGTAACAGATTTCTCATTGAAACTGTCCAGAAAAAAAGAGGGAAAATACATTTTGGAAACAAAACCTCTCAGTTGAGAATTTATCCCTCAGGATAGAAGGTGAAAAAGACATATTCTGAATGAAAAAGAAAAGATTTATCCATGACTTACAGATTTGCTCTAAAATAATGGATAAAGACATTTCTTCAAACAGAAGGGAAATGATAAGGGGAGGACACATGGAACATCAGGAACAAGGAAAGAGCAAAAGAAAGGGATGATGTGAGATAAGAAAATGAGCTATTCTCCCCTAGTGTTTTTAAAATCATATTTGATGGTGGAAAGCATATATTATAACCTTTGTTTAATATTTCAATGTATGTAGGAGTAATATTTAAGACCACTATATCACAAACATAAATAGTCAAAGGACCTAACTGTTGGTGAATAGTCTGCATGACACTTGAAGTAATAAAATGTTGACTCCAGTAGACTATGATACATTACTTACGTACATTGTAATCCCTAGAGAGACTACTAAAAACAACACAGAGATATACTCAAAAACACTATGCATAAATCAAAGTGAAATACTAAAAAATGGTGAAGTTATCTACAGGAAAGCAGGAAAGGAGAAATAGAAGATTAAAAAATAGGGAAAAAACAAAGAGCAAATAATAAAATGACAATATCAGATATAAATAATTGCATTAAACTAACTAGTCTAAACCAACCAGTTAAAATAATATAAAATAAGTTAAAATAATATAAAATAATTTTATATTTTATAAAAATATAAAAATTAAGACCCAATTTTATGCAGCCCACCAAAAATATTTTCTAATATAATGATAGGTAGGTTACAAAATAATATCAAAGTATAGATTGTATAAATACTAATTAAAAGAAATCTGAAATGGCAATATTATTTTCAAAGTAGACTTCAGAGCAAAGAATATTGTCAGTGACAATGTAGGATATTACATGTTGATATAAGTCTCAATTTATCAAGATGACAAAACATATGTAAATATGTGTACACCAAGCAATAGGGTTTCAAAATAACTGAAGCAAACCTTGATAGATCTCAAATAACACATAGCAAATTCACAGGTGTAGTGTGTGACTTCAACACCCATACTAAGTAATTTATGGAAGCACTAGACAAAAGCACACCAGTATCAAAATAGGAGAACCAAACAACAACATCGAGAACATTCCACCCAACAACAGAAGAATGCACACTGTTTTCAAGAAGAAATGAGAATATGGAAAGCAAGTGATTACTATTGGCATAGGAAAATAATAGTTTTATTTGGGACATACCAAATATTTTCCTTAAGAATATTCTTATGAATTTAATACAACAATAGTATTCTTTGCAGATCTTCACTTAATAGATAAGTTCTTTTGGCTTGGGGTATTATTTAAATTATCAGCATAAAAAATGATCAAAGCAACCTAAAGACATTACAGATTTTGGTATATTTATATTACAGAAAAAAGTAAAATTTCATTCTAAATACATCTAATAATAAGACTGGTGGAGTTTTCTTTTTTCATAGTATTTCACTTATTTATGGATGAAAGTCAACTTTTGCTGGAATGACATAGGATATAGCACCAGCCCTATTGTTATTTTTCTTATTATATTAATAAAGACTGACAATATTTTAAATACAAGATAGAGATAAATTTCTTATACCAATGTCACTAAACAAGTTTGAACTCCTTGCTGAATTCACAAGGTTATTTATACTCCAAATTTAATTTTGAAGGCCCATCAGTTGATTTTTCATGAGACTTTCATTTTGTTGAAAGCAAAGATTGGAAACTACTTGATTGCAAAAGTTGGTTACTTATAAATGGGAAACATTTACACACACTTTCAATATCAATATTTGTAAATGCCCTTCTGTATGGTACCACAGAAGTGTAACAACCTTCGACAATATGTCACAGGAAGATTCCAGATATGCTTTCCATTTTTAAGTGTGAAATAAAGGCAATTACAAAAAGGGAGATGGGAAAAGATAATTTCTTCAAGATCTTCACCATAGGTGATTTCCTGTGCAGATTTTAAAAGAAATAATGCATATAAAAAGTAAAGATCTAGAAATTCGTTTCCTTAAAACAGTGATTTATTAATGTCCTAAACTTTTTAATTTTTTCTGAACATTCTGTGTAATTGTATGCTTTTATGCTTTATTCTAGAAACTTCCTTAAATTTAAATACAATCTAATGTAAAGCATTTTATATTTATGTACAAATAAATAATTTTCATAACCTGTTTACACTTACCTGCATTGTATTTGTATTTTGTATTGTATTGTATTATGCATTGTTGTGGCTTTCTTCCGGCATCTTGCACAGTATCGTATCAAATATATGCTTATAGAATAAATGAACTTAGAAATAGGAAGGTAGTAACCTAGCCAAAAAATATCCTTTTATCTCAGTAGGTATATTTCTATAGAAGAAGGTGAACGCTAAGAGCCAAGTCTCTGGAGACATGTGCATACGGATTTGATCTTCATCTTCCTACACTAGGTATGCTACATATGCTTCTTTCAGATTTGGTATTTAGGTGAAATTAGAACAGTCTTATTTATCCACAAGATTACAATAAGAATTAAATGAGACAATGCAAAGGCCCTGCAATTTGTAAATCTTCAAAAACTCAATTTATTGTTATCATAATTATGATTAATACTAAAATTTGTGATGTGACACATTCCATATGACTATTAGCATATATATATACACACACACATATATATATATACTTCCTATGCTGTAAATGATAATGCACAAAATAGTCTGATATGTACTTTGTTGAAGTTTCTCTTAACAGTCAAATCATTCATTGCTGGGGAGGAGCAATTAGCCTAACTGCATCATGTTAAAAGGGAGAACAAAAAAATAAGAGAGACAGAGGAAGAAAAAGAGAAAAATGAAGAAATACAAGCAGGAGACCGACTATGGGAAAGTTTAAGTAAAATCAAATATGTAAGATGGAATGGGAAGTAAAAGTAGTATATAAAAATAGTAAAATGATAATGACACTAACATTTGTAAATTTTGTGACTTTTAACGTGCGTTCTCATCTATTGTCTAATGGAGTTTCTTACCCAGTTTGTGAACAGATAGGAAAGAAAAGTGATTTGTTCACAAACAAGAGAGCTAGGGTTAGAAGATAGAGATTTTGAACTCTTTAAAATGGTATTTAAGTATCAAGGAACAAATGTTTGCCTATTCTCTTCCTTTAGTAGGAATAAATCCTGGACAAATGAGGAGTGAATACTTGTAAACCATGCCAGCCATCTTTTTGCCCTTTAATCTCAATATGCAATTATCATGTCTTTTTTTTATACTTGTTTCTTTTTATTTTTAATGTGACTATTAGAAAGATTTTTATTAATACATTTATAGTACTTTAATCTTTATAAATCTTATTTTCTGTTATCATCCAGAATTCTTTTTTTTTTTTTTTTTTTTTGGAATTTAAAAACAAATTTAGCGAAGTGGTAGGATACAAGATCAATATGCAAACATCAGTTCAATTTCTATACATTGGCAATAGATACTATGAAAATGAAATTAGAAAAACAATTCCTAAGGCATCAAAAATAATAAAATACACAGAAAAAAATTTATCAAAAGAAGTATCACATACACAGAAAATTGTAAAACATCATTGAAAGAAATTAAAGAAGACCTAAATAAATGGAAAGATATCCTGTACTGATGGCTTGGAAGACTTAATATTGTTAACATGGCAATAATCCCCAAATTAATATACAGATTCAATGAAATTCCTATCAAAATCCCAGCTGCCTTTTTGCAGAAGTTGACAAGCTGATTCCAAAATTTATATAGAAATGCAAGTGACTCAGAATAGCCAAAGCAATCATTTTATTTTATTTTATATTTTGAGTCAGGGTCTCACTCTGTCACAAAGACTGGAGTACAGTGGCGCAATCTCAGCTCACTGCAATCTCCGCCTCCCAGGCTCAAGTGATTATCCTGCCTCAGCCTCCCAAGTAGCTGGGACTACAGGTGCACGCCATTACCGCCTGGCTAATTTTTGTATTTGTAGTAGAGACGGGGCTTCACCATGTTGGCCAGGCTGGTCTTGAACTCCTGACCTCAAATGATCCACTCGCCTCAGCCTCCCCAAATGCTGGGATTACAGTGTGTGCCACCGCACCTGACCTCAAAGCAATCTTGAAAAAGAAGATCAAAGTTGGAGGAATCACACTTTCCAGTTTCAAAACTTACTACAAAGTTACAGAATGAAGACAGTGTGATATTGGCATAAGTGTACACATATAGACCAATGAAATATAATTTTAATTTAATAAACCCATATGTCTATGGTCAATTGATTTTCTTTTTTTTTTTTGTTCACTTTGTCACCCTGCTTTATTAAACATTTCTTTTTTTTTTTTTAATTTATGAAGGATTTATTGATGATTCTTGGGTGTTTCTCGGAGAGGGGGATGTGGCAGGGTCATAGGATAATAGTGGAGAGAAGGTCAGGAGATAAACACATGAACAAAGGTCTCTGGTTTTCCTAGGCAGAGGTCCCTGCGGCCTTCTGCAGTGTTTGTGCCCCTGGGTACTTGAGATTAGGGAGTGGTGATGACTCTTAAAGAGCATGCTGCCTTCAAGCACCTGTTTAACAAAGCACATCTTGCACCGCCCTTAATCCATTTAACCCTGAGTTGACACAGCACATGTTTCAGAGAGCACGGGGCTGGGGGAAAGGCCATAGATCAACAGCATCCCAAGGCAGAAGAATTTCTCCTAGTCAGAACAAAATGGGGTCTCCTATGCCCACCCCTTTCTACACAGACACAGCAACAATCTGATCTCTCCTTCCTTTCCCCACACTTCCTCCCCTTCTCTTCAACAAAACCGCCATCGTCCTCATGGCCCGCTCCCGATGGTCGCTGTCTCTTCGGAGCTGTTGGGTACACCTCCCAGACAGGGCAGCCAGGCAGAGGCGCTCCTCACCTCCCAGACAGGGCGGCCGGGCAGAGGCGCTCCTCACCTCCCAGACAGGGCGGCCCGGCAGAGGCGCTCCTCGCTTCCCAGACGGGGCTGCCCGGGCAGAGGCACTCCTCACTTCCTCCCAGACCGGGTGGCAGCCGGGCAGAGGCGCTCCTCACCTCCCAGACGGGGCGGCCGGGCAGAGGCGCTCCTCACTTCCCAGACGGGGCGGCCGAGCAGAGGCGCTCCTCACTTCCCAGAGGGGGCGGCCGGGCAGAGGCACTCCTCACTTCCTCCCAGACCGGGTGGCAGCCGGGCAGAGGCGCTCCTCACCTCCCAGACGGGGCGGCCGGGCAGAGGCGCTCCTCACTTCCCAGACGGGGCGGCCGAGCAGAGGCGCTCCTCACTTCCCAGAGGGGGCGGCCGGGCAGAGGCGCTCCTCACTTCCCAGACCTGGCGGCCGGGCAGAGGCGCTCCTCACTTCCCAGACCGGGCGGCCGGGCAGAGGCGCTCCTCACTTCCCAGACGGGGCGGCCGGGCAGAGACGCTCCTCACTTCCTCCCAGACGGGGTGGCGGCCAGGCAGAGGCGCTCCTCACCTCCCAGACAGGGCGGCCGGGCAGAGGCGCTCCTCACTTCCCAGACTGGGCGGCCAGGCAGAGGCGCTCCTCACTTCCCAGACTGGGTGGCCAGGCAGAGGCGCTCCTCACCTCCTAGACGGGGTGGCCAGGCAGAGGCGCTCCTCACTTCCCAGACGGTGTGGCGGCTGGGCAGAGGCGCTCCTCCCTTCCCAGATGGGGCAGCCAGGCAGAGGCGCTCCTCACTTCCTCCCAGACGGGGTGGCGGCCAGGCAGAGGCGCTCCTCACTTCCCAGAGGGGGCGGCCGGGCAGAGGTGCTCCTCACTTCCTCCCAGAAGGGGTGGCAGCCGGGCAGAGGCACTCCTCACCTCCCAGACGGGGCGGCGGGGCAGAGGTGCTCCTCATCTCCCAGACGGGGCAGCCGGGCAGAGGCGCTCCTCAATTCCCATAGGGGGTGGCAGCCGGGCAGAGGCGCTCCTCACTTCCCAGATGGGGCAGCCGGGCAGAGGTGCTCGTCACTTCCTCCCAGACGGGGTGGCGGCCAGGCAGAGGCGCTCCTCACCTCCCAGACGGGGCGGCCGGGCAGAGGCACTCCTCACCTCCCAGACGGGGCGGCTGGGCAGAGGCGCTCCTCACCTCCCAGAAGGGGCGGCTGGGCAGAGGCGCTCCTCACTTCCCATATGGGGTGGCAGCCGGGCAGAGGCGCTCCTAACTTCCCAGACGGGGTGGCGGCCAGGCAGAGGCGCTCCTCACTTCCCAGATGGGGCAACCGGGCAGAGGCGCTCCTCACTTCCTCCCAGACCAGGTGGCGGCCAGGCAGAGGCGCTCCTCACCTCCCAGACGGGGCGGCCGGGCAGAGGTGCTCCTCATCTCCCAGACGGGGCAGCCGGGCAGAGGCGCTCCTCACTTCCTCCCAGACGGGGTGGCAGCCAGGCAGAGGCGCTCCTCACCTCCCAGACAGGGCGGCCGGGCAGAGGCGCTCCTCACTTCCCAGACTGGGCGGCCAGGCAGAGGCGCTCCTCACTTCCCAGACTGGGTGGCCAGGCAGAGGCGCTCCTCACCTCCTAGACGGGGTGGCCAGGCAGAGGCGCTCCTCACTTCCCAGACGGTGTGGCGGCTGGGCAGAGGCGCTCCTCCCTTCCCAGATGGGGCAGCCAGGCAGAGGCGCTCCTCACTTCCTCCCAGACGGGGTGGCGGCCAGGCAGAGGCGCTCCTCCCTTCCCAGAGGGGGCGGCCGGGCAGAGGTGCTCCTCACTTCCTCCCAGAAGGGGTGGCAGCCGGGCAGAGGCACTCCTCACCTCCCAGACGGGGCGGCGGGGCAGAGGTGCTCCTCATCTCCCAGATGGGGCAGCCGGGCAGAGGCGCTCCTCAATTCCCATAGGGGGTGGCAGCCGGGCAGAGGCGCTCCTCACTTCCCAGATGGGGCAGCTGGGCAGAGGTGCTCGTCACTTCCTCCCAGACGGGGTGGCGGCCAGGCAGAGGCGCTCCTCACCTCCCAGATGGGGCGGCCGGGCAGAGGCACTCCTCACCTCCCAGACGGGGCGGCTGGGCAGAGGCGCTCCTCACCTCCCAGAAGGGGCGGCTGGGCAGAGGCGCTCCTCACTTCCCATATGGGGTGGCAGCCGGGCAGAGGCGCTCCTAACTTCCCAGACGGGGTGGCGGCCAGGCAGAGGCGCTCCTCACTTCCCAGATGGGGCAACCGGGCAGAGGCGCTCCTCACTTCCTCCCAGACCAGGTGGTGGCCAGGCAGAGGCGCTCCTCACCTCCCAGACGGGGCGGCCGGGCAGAGGTGCTCCTCATCTCCCAGACGGGGCAGCCGGGCAGAGGCGCTCCTCACTTCCTCCCAGACGGGGTGGCAGCCAGGCAGAGGCGCTCCTCACCTCCCAGACAGGGCGGCAGGGCAGAGGCGCTCCTCACCTCCCAGACAGGGCGGCCGGGCAGAGGCGCTCCTCACTTCCCAGACAGGGCGGCCGGGCAGAGGCGCTCCTCACTTCCCAGACGGGGCGGCCGGGCAGAGACGCTCCTCACCTCCCAGACGGGGCGGCCGGGCAGAGGCGCTCCTCACTTCCTCCCAGACGGGGTGGCGGCCAGGCAGAGGTGCTCCTCACCTCCCAGATGGGGCCGCCGGGCAGAGGTGCTCCTCACTTCCTCCCAGATGGGGTGGCGGCCGGGCAGAGGCGCTCCTCACCTCCCAGACGGGGTGGCCAGGCACAGGCGCTCCTCACTTCCCAGACGGGGCAGCCGGGCAGAGGCGCTCCTCACATCCCAGACGATGGGCGGCAGGGCAGAGACGTTCCTCACTTCCTATATGGGATGGGCGGGGCAGAGGCGCTCCTCACTTCCCAGATGGGGCGGCCGGGCAGAGGGGCTCCTCACATCCCAGACGAAGGGCGGCCAGGCAGAGATGCTCCTCACTTCCTAGACGGGGTGGCCGCGGGGCAGAGGCTGTAATCTTAGCACTTTAAGAGGCCAAGGCAGGAGGCTGGTAGGTGGAGGTTGTAGCGACCTGAGATCACGCCACTGCGCTCCAGCCTGAGCACCATTGAGCATTGAGTGAGCAAGACTCCGTCTGCAATCCCAGCACCTCGGGAGGCCGAGGCAGGCAGATCACTCGAGGCCAGGAGCTGGAGACCAGCCCGGTCAACACGGCGAAACCCTGTCTCCACCAAAAATACAAAAACCATTCAGGCGTGGCGGCGCGCGCCTGCAATCCCAGGCACCCGGCAGGCCGAGGCAGGAGAGTCACAGGAGCCCAGGGCAGGGAGGTTGCAGCCAGCGGAGATCACGGCAGTACAGTCCAGTTTCGGCAACAGAGGGAGACGGAAAAAAGAAGGCGAGGGAGACCGAAGAAGAGGGAGAGGGAGAGGGGAGAGGGAGAGGGGAGAGGGAGAGGGGAGAAGGAGAGGGAGAGGGAGAATGTCTTAATGTATCCTTCAATATTCTTTCTGCCTCATCACACCCATTGCCACTGCCCTATCACACCCATTGCCATTGCCCTTATTATTTTTAACTGGAGTACTGTAAACACTTCCTAATTAGGTTTTACTCCCTGGTTCTTGGCTCCTTCAGAACATCTTTCTCATTCCCAATAGACTGATCTTGCTAAAATAGCAATGTAAGGGTCCTATTCTTTCAATCAGTACTCATCACATTCAGTCTAAAATACAAACTCCTTGGCATGACATATAAGAGCCTTCTTCATCACAAACCATTTTCTCATAGATATCCTTTGCTCAAGTAATAGAGAATGTATTAAAAGGCTTGGAATAGCCCATGTTCTGTAAACTATATGCCTTTACACAAACTATTTCCTCTCTTTGAAATGCTTTCTCTGCCTCCTCTGACTAGCTCTTCTGGGTGCCTCAAGCTTCAGCTCAGCTATTATCTTGCCTAGAAACTCTCTAAAGAACTTTTCTCCTGTGCTACCTCCCTGGTCCAGGGTGTGTCCCACCACCCTCATAATACATCATGATTGTTGGTCTTATTAGGTTTATTTTATTAGTTCTTTCATTCTTGCAATAAATAATTATGACTGCTTTCTGTATTTAAAACACTGTTCCGAGTTTAGAATACAACAATAAACAAACCAGTCAACATTTTATCTTACAAAACTTACAATAAGACAGAGGGGGTTAAAAACAACTAAACAATTTCAGAACCATATGATACTCATATAAATGAGCAGTAGAGTGTTGATTTGATTTTTCTACAGTCTTGTGTATACTTAGCAAAGATCTTATTACTGGAGCTCATTTGGAAGCAGGAACTGCAGCTCCATCACTATATTTTCATGCCAATATCACTATATTCATATTGATGGAGCTTGATACATGTTTGTGGAACTAATAAATACATATGCATTATTTTAAAAATATTATCTTCTAAAAGATTATATAACTACTGTCAATCTATTCTTATGATTAATAATGTTTATTCTTAAAATATTATCTTCACATTAGGTTTAAATTTATACTTCTATGTGAGAGAATTTTCTCTTGTGTTTTCAGAGAAAAATGGCAAGTCCCTTTATATATTTGGAGGAAATCGTGAGGTTTCTAATGACTTGAATTCGGTAGTTTGATCCACTAGGATCTGACCTGTAGTAACATCCCTCCTCTCATCCCCAGCACTCTGCTCCTCCCTATTCTGTTTCAGCTCCACTGGCCTAGTTCCTACCTCAGCTCTCCAGCATTTACAGATGCATCTGCCAGCAACACTCTTTCTCTAGATGTTAAATGCACAGGTTTCTTTGCTCCTCAGATAAGCCTTCCTTAAAAATAGTGCCCTCACCACGTTCTCTTTATCCCTATACCTGACACATTTTTCTCCATGACACTTGAATGTAAGCTCCATGAATACAGACACGTTCTCTTCTTCGATGTTGAATCACCGTGGACCAGCCCATATTCTCAATTATCATTTGTTGAATGTAATGTTGACAATGCAACTCCAAGTAAGTACAACTGGAGAAGAGAGATTTGGCAGATACTGAGGGACTGAGAAATTGAGAGAAAACATCAAGAAATATAGAAGAGTCAGAAATTCTATTCTTGGGACAGGAACATGACACCTGAAATCATTGGTATTTAATAATCTTTGATTGAAGTATACAGTTGTCCCCTGGAGACATTAAGAGATGAATTAATACATGATCCTCTGTAAGGAAGCTGCCTTCTCTCTTTATAATGCCTCCTAGGCTTGTGGCATTAGGCCCACAGAGATTGGGTAAATTTAAGTACACACATTTGGACTTCTTTTCCCTGGACTAAATCATCTCTAGTCTATCATTTTCCATCGTCATTCACATTTTTTAAATATTCCTTTCAAATTGTTATCATTTTTAAAAAATAATTCAAATTTTTCATATAGATTTTAAGGCATTTGGTGACATGAATTTTTGAAACTTTTGGTCAGGATTTGACAAAAAGAGACTCATAGAATATAAATGCATACCTATCATGTATATAAGAAATCTAGAACTTTTCATGCCTTGGAGTTTTGAGTCATTATGAAATTAGTAGATAATAGATAATGCTAGGTTTATCATGTTTGGGGGTTCAGTGGATCACACTGGATCATTAAATGTAATGTTTTGAATATAGTAGAATAATGATAAAAGAACAAGCTATGTATTTTGTTCTAATAAACTTGAATGTTTTTCATTATGTAAGAAAGTCACTTAATGGTATGCCTTTCATGATTTCACATTTGTATTTAATTCTTCATAAACAATTTAACCTAGTTCTGGAGTTGAAAGACTTATAATAATTTAAGCTTAGTTTTGAGTTTCTAAATTAATACATGTTATTTGATTTCATTTTTTTGCAAATGTGAGACATGAAAATGAAAATTTGAATTCTGCAAACTCAAAAGAGTTTTCCAGCTTAACTTTTGTTTTTGAGGAGTAGTTTCAATTTTCAACATTCTGATAGATTTGATTGTTGGTATCACTTGTCATATTCCCTCTCTGTTTATCAGTTCACTAAAACCAATATAGAAAGTGCTATTAATATCCCTCTTCTTATCTTCTTGCCAACTATCCATGAAAAGCATCAATCAAGTAATTCCTGTATGAAGGATTTATCAATGCTGCAGTGACTTGTAATTGAAGGCATGTGGCTTCTGTGAATTCATATATTTAAGTTGTGCTTGCTAAATGTCACAGAATAGGAGGTTATCATATAAGGAAATTTAAACTAAGAACCTAATTAATCATTCAAATTAAGTGCATAATGTTAAGAAAAGAGTTTTCTTGCATCATCTATTTCTAGGAACAAGAAAAATATAACTTTATCATTCACATGAACAGGTCCAGCTTTTCTTTGTCCTCCAGTGGCCTTATGCACAAAGAGTAACCTAGTTAAAAACAGCAGTCAGAGATTCTGATGAGTCTAGACATATTAAAGGAAGAGCTGGCACCTAATGATAAAAAAAGATTGAATTTTATTAAGTTATCAAGTTCTATGTTTTAGAATTCCACATCAAGATGAAAATTAGAGAAGAAATAAATATTGAATAAAACACTGTTTGCCCTGATTCTGGATATATCATTACAGGTTTATGACTTGCAGTGCTTTTCAAAGGAAGGGATGTGAGTTCTTTAGAACACTTCACGTTGTGATACTCTTAATGAGCTAGCCCATCTTTATCTCTTATTCCCTCTACAGTAGCCCTGTATTCTTTTCCATTATTGATACTAATTTGAGGAAAATGTAATGAATTCCTTACTTAAAAATTCTTTAGGCCGGGTGCAGGCAATTTGGGAGGCCAAGGTGGGCAGATCACCAGAGGTCGGGAGTTTGAGACCAGCCTGACAAACATGGAGAAACCCCATCTCTACTAAGAATACAAAATTAACCCGGTGTGGTGGTGCATGCCTGTAATCCCAGCTATTTGGGAGACTGAGGAGGGAGAATCGCTTGAACCCAGAAGGCGGAGGTTGTGGTGAGCTAAGATCACGCCGTTGCACTCTAGCCTGGGCAACAAGAGAGAAACTCCATCTCAAAAAAATAAATAACTAAAAATAAAAATAAAATCTTCTTTAATTGAAAATATTTTCACTTACTTAAAAACAAATTTACATAGCATTTCCTCTGTGTAAATTTGGGCAGATTCAACATCTAGATTCTCCTTGCTTCTTTTTTTTCTGTCATCTATTATCTATCTATCTATCTATCTATCTATCTATCTATCTATCTATCTATCTATCTATCTGTGTATTTACCTACGTATCTATTCTAATTTTTGGATGTGCCAAGGGTCAGGGATGCCAGGGAGCCTCAGAGGGAAAGCATCTTCCATACTGAAATACTAGAAATTCTGCAAGCAGTGAGCAGTATAACAGCTTAGACATTTCAGGCTTCCACACAGTTTTCAACTTTAAGGAAATTTGTTTTTCTGTGTTCACACTGGAGCTTTACTAGGTACTTGCTTTTTAGCTGTATTGGCCATGTCTGAATTTCATGTGGACTTATATTAAGGAGAAAATTTTTATGTGGAAAACCTCAATGCATTTCTCAGGCTATCAAAATTAATTGAATATGGTCAATGAATACCAATACATGGGAATCATTGTACATGTTCCAGTGGATAAAGAAAATATTTTTGAAACTTCAATATCACTTGACAAGAAATTTGTTTAAATAAAAACATTGCAAGTACAGAATGATGGAAGAAATATGTTGTTTTTCTTGATTAAGAACATCTACAGTCTTTCATAGAATACCCACAGGAAGCTCAGAAACATAATGGGAAAAGTGCAAAATCTATTGAATGCTTTATCAGCTCAGTTATTCTCTGAATCACAGTAGATATAAATACTCTCCTTGGCCTTAGGGCTGCCTTCAAAAATGCTTGTCTATATCAACTTAGATTGCAAAATAAATAAGTAAAGTGTGAGGAACTGTGTTAAACTATTGCAGGCAGAGATTGAAAAATGGCGCAATAATATTCTAAGAAGTTGACCAAGATCAGAGCTGTTAAGAGGGAGTGACAGGTGGTGTATGCATCCCCAGGCCCTGACTCACTAAATTCTAAATGGCACTTACTCTACCTAGACTAATAATCACAGCAGTCACGTTGTACCAGACACTTCTTGTATTTCTCATCTGTGGTTTCTGTTAAGGATAAGACATTTTAAGAACCTCATAAAGAAATGAAAATTATTAATTTGTATTTTGTCATGGATTCTAAATCCTATATTAAAATGTAAAACTGTTGCATGAAATATAATTTGTCCATGTACCCTGAGCTTATAAACATTAAGATGTTATCGTACAGTGGTGTAATCTTTGTCTCTGTGTGTGTCTGTGTTTCTGCTGAAGTTTCAGCTGTTTGAGAGCCAGGGGCATGTATTTCCATTTCTGTGTCCTTAGCACCTAACACATCATAAATACAGTACATGATGAGTGAATAAAAAGAACAACTAGACAGGTGGGCAATGTTAATGATACAAAATAAACATTTTTTTTTCTGGAATTTCATAGGGGAATATATACTGTAGCTCTCTCCTTGACAAAGGATATTTCAGAACTCAGTGAGGTTTCAAATGTAATTCTGAAGACATAACCTTGTTTTGACATGCTTACCAAGCCATAAGCTGCTGAGATTTGGGATTGCAATTTTAAAATGGATGAAATAAGGAAACCTGACATGAGTAAGCTGAGGTTGGGGATGAATGTACTCTAACAGAAAAACAGACGTAGGAGACTTCTTTAATTTTAATTGTTTTAAGATCTGGAGAGTATTTCTGGAGATTGAAAAGAAAAAAATGTAGGGGTTTAATCTACATATTTATAGCATAACTAGCTAATTACAGAAAATGAGAATAGGAGGATCTGTGTAGCCTTGAATTATTTACAAAAAGTTCAATGAATCAAATTACTGGGATATTTTCATAGGAAAAATGTACCCCTTTCTTAGGAAAAAAAAATGCCAGTTTTCCTGGAAGCCTATGAGTCTATTTTCAACAGATTCCTTGCCTATTCCAGTGTGGACTCGTTCTTCAAAGTCTGTAATTTGCAAATCAATTACATCAGTGCTGGGTCTTAGGGGCAGAAAGAGCTCTTAATCCTAGCCTTTCCCTCTCTCTACCTATGCTTGTAGATCACACGGTGGAAGATTTTCCTATTGCAACAACCCTACATCTCCCTATTTCAACAGCTTTCCTCCCCCTGTTGTAATAATCCCTTTGATTAAAATATCTTTTTCTATGCCCAGATTTATTGTTATTTGATGACACAATATATTTTGTAGGTAAATAAACTGTGAGAATAAAATATACACACTAAATATGAGAACTATACTTGCCAGGACCTAGAATGTCTATCAGAAAGGTATTTCAGTTACAGGTTTTTGGAAAGCAGGGCAGAATGTAACATATAAAGAGTCTGGTAATATTTAATATTGCGCCATCAATCAGCAGATAGCGTGTGGACAGAAGGCAGATGAAACAGTACAGAGTCATTAGATTTATCTGAAGAAAGTTTTTTAACTATATAATCTTGTATCATATCCCCCCAGACTACAACTCCAGACTTACATATGCTCCCCTAGAAATTTGTTTGTCTCATTTAAAATCTTCAAATATTCCTTCTCCTGAACAACTCCTGCTTTGATTCGGGAGGCTGGCGGAAGGCTTCCAGGAGAGGCCTCACTCAGGGCAGTGGGAGCTGGACATTTGGTTTTGTCCTTGGTGAAAGCCTTGGTGAGAAAACGAGCTGGTTGAAATAGGAGAGTGGAATAGTGGCTAGGGAAAATATTATGCAGGATTTACTTATTCATGATTATAGGTATATCTGGTAAAATTGTAACCATGCTTCTATTGTCAGACATTATTTGTGAGAAACAGATCTATAAATCTCTCTCATAGCCATTAAGAGGGAAAGTAAAATTTTCATTTTTACAAAAAATCCATGGCAACCATTAAACTACGTTTCCAAAGAAATATATATTTTATGTCATTAAGACACTTATATTGTTTACATAAGTTTAACATACTCTTTCCACTCACAATATAACCAATCCCTAACTATAATACATTATGTTAACATAATCTGTTGATATAAAAGTTTGTTTGATTCCAAAAGTAGAAAATGTTCTATGCAAAACAAAGCTTCATATTTTGACTTCTTGCATTTAAATGGAAAATTATTTTAGTTTTTTGGTAAGAGAATTATTTGACATTTCTTAATAGTTTTAAGTATTTATGAATTGTTTGCAATGAAGCAGTGAATGAATTATTCTATTGACCCCATACTTTGAATAAAGTATATAATTAAGTGGAGGGAGTGAAAATAACAACAGATAAGAAACTATCTAAATTGGAATTTTTGTTTTACAGAAATACTTTACAGCAAGGCAAATTGTACGATATGTGGAAATAATTATAGGAGTGCCCACAAATTGCAGATTAAAGTTAAGATCACTTCCTACAATTTTCTCAGACAAGTACATCACCACAGCTATTCTTGGATTTATTCATAATGTTTAAATATAGACTTCCATGTTCTCATGGAGGTTGGCTTTTACTCATTTCTGCTTTTCATTTTACAATACTATATGCCATATTATTTCTAAAAGGAAGAAAAAGAAATCTGTTCATTAGGAGATAATTATATTAGCAGATCTTAATCTCCAAACTTCCAATTAACTAGTTGGACAAATGGAAAGAAAATATTAATATGTCAATGACTTCATATACATTTTTATTTTCTGTATCATTATTAACCCAAACTGCTTCTAAATTTTTATCTTGTGTGCGCAGGGATAGATTCAAATTGTTAGAAAATCACATATTTTAATTTGATTATTGGAGCATATTTCTGATGCACCTTCGATTGTTAGCTCAGGTCAATATTAGTTACACCAGAGGAGTTGTGCAACAGCCAGTTCCTACAGAGTAAAAATTTCACGCGCTATGGAAAATTCTCATCAGCAGAGTAACATTTTCATATGCTGTTGAAAATTGCCATAGTTTATTTAATAAATTAGCTTAACAAAGGAAAGAATATATACAATTCTCATGACTGAAATATTCAGAGTTAGTTTAGGTAAGGCTTGTACTGGGGACTCAAATAATACCAGCATTTTTTCACATAATATTCAGGTAGAAGAAATATATCCCTTATAGTTATTTGGAAGCAGAAATTGTCCTCTAATAAATAAATTGGTATTGTAGGGAAAATAAAGATTTGTTTTCCTCACTGATTGCAAGGTTTATGACTGACATGCCTGTAACAAAAAACAGATGAATAAAAGAAAAGCATGTAAATTTATTTAATATAAGTTTTGCACCAAATGAGAGCCTTCAGAAATGAAAACCAAAATAAATAGGGAAATCTGTTATTCATATGGACAGTTGTGCAGAAGTATGATTGGAGAACAAAAGAGTACCATCTAATGGTAATAAACTGGAAGGTTCAGGAAGTGAGCAAAGTCTATTTTTTTTTTTTTTCAGATTTTTCTTGACATCTCTATATCTTTATTCCTCCAAGTATAGGGAAGATTCTTCTGGAATGAAGGTTCTGTGACCTACTGTAGAGAAAATTTAGATAATCATTTTATGGTATTCTTTAGTGGATAATAATAAGAGAGTCAGAGAGATCTACCTGCTTCTACTGTTTTCCCAAATGCTAAGGTGCCATATTTTGGAGTAGTATGTCCTAACACTCATCATTCCCATCTGAAAGTGCATTGATGAATTGTCTCATAAGTTAGTAAACCAGTCTTTCAGTCCCAGGATTAGGTTGGTCCAAACAGTTTAAGTTGTATCTCATTTCAGAAGGCAGTGTTGCTGCTTCCACTAAAGTTATGACTCTATATGGTGTAATCAGTCAGGAATTTAGGAGACATTTACATGAAAACAACAGAAAGACAAAGGCTAGAACAATGAATAAACTCAATTTTGAGTCTAGAGGAGATCTGGTAGAGATGATTTCTACATACTAGTTTAAAGCATCTTCAAATGGAGGGTAGGCAGTGACAATCTGAAAGATTTTCCTTGTTTGTAGTCTGCATAAGTTGCCCCAGTAAACTTTTGGAGTATCCCACATAGCGATAGTAATAAAGCTTGTCTGTATTTAAGCAGTTGTGATGACTTTTCTGAAGTCTATGTCAAACTGTCCAGCTTTAGTTTGCAGGTATACAGGAAAAGGAGAGTTTTAATATTTGGTGATACCAAGTGAGAAGGGTAGAAGAAAAATTGGAAATATTAGTTTGGAGAGTTATAGTCAGATATTGGATAATCTTGTTCAGGTTTTGTGATACAACCTCAAAAACAATGAATAGGGCTAGACTCTAATAACAAGTGTACTATATATATTTTTTTCTGAATCATGTTTTTTTTTCTACAGTTACCTCATTTCTACCAAAGATGATCAAAGTAAGACTAATTTGTTTGCAAAGGTTTTTGTTTTATTAAACATGGCCTGATTATTTACACAAGTAAGGCAAGTATTAGTATTGTCATTGAGTATATAGTCTCTTTTTAAGTCTCTTTTGCTGAAAATTTTAATAAGGAATCTCAGATTAGACATTTGAAAGTCTCTGAATGCTAGGAAACCAAGCTAAGGGCTCGTCATCAGACTTTGCCTGTAATACCTACATATTTAAGTGAATATAACTCTTATCAATATGCAGAAAGTATATCAAGATTCCTGGGCCTATTAGGAAGTGACATCCCTTACTCATCACTAAGGCAATCACATACGAGAACCATATATGGAAATCATGTATATAGGATATAAAGCCAACTCCTTCCACCAGCCCCAAACTATAATCACCAAGGGCTTTCATTTGCTCTACAAAGTCAACCTTAGTCTCTTAAAGTTGTCTGGTAATATCTGAAAATATTATATTCCAGTCAAAATCTTGGCAATATTACCAGTGCTTCAAATTGTGTCCTGTTGCAGAAACAGATTCTTATTTAATTCGTGCAAATACCTATATTACCATAAAAATAAGAATACTAATAGTTTCCAAATTATAGAGAGAGAAGGCAGTAAAAAAAGTAATTGTTTTATCTTTGTTTATAAAAAAATACTAAATTGTGTAAGCTATAGATAGCTTAAGAGTAGGAAATGTTTTCTTAAATTTGGAAAACAAAACATTAAAGAAGAAGCAATGCTTCAAATTAAAGGTCATAAAAATGACTTCAGTTCATTCAGTCCTATGTAATTAATTATTGATCTGTTTAATTTTGATTGGTGATTATATAAATCCATCAGTTTCTTTATTGGATTTCTAAATATTTTTACTGAATCCAATGATGTGAACTTAAACTTATAAGAAACCTATATTCTGAAGTACTTATCAGAGTCTTTTTTCATGAATCTCCTTGAAGAAAAACCAATGTTGGACTTTTACTGGTTGCAAATATTTGCAGAGAAGAATCAAAGTAAAACAATAACTGTAGAGGACAAAAGAGCTAAAATAATCACTGTTATGGATCTAATGAGAATTTATTATAATAATGATGCAATTGACAAGAAAATTTGGTTATTTCTGTGGGATACAACATTTTAACATAATAAATAAAATTATAACTGATAACATTATAAAAGACATACCAAAATTCTAAAAATTTCATAAAAGTTCTGAAACACTCACACAAAATGTTGGTCAAAGTATCCATAATTATATAGAAATACATCTCAAGACATCTATTGTGTAGCAAGGTGACTATAGTTAATCAAGATGTATTTTTGAAAAATGTAATGAGAGTGGACATTATGTGCTCTGACCACAAAAAAAAAAAAAGTATGTGAGATAATACTTAGGGCTTAGATGGGCAACATAACAGATAATTCAAGGAAACTGGATGAATGACTGAAGATGACAAAAGGAGGAAGGAGGACCAGAAGCAAATAAAAGAATCTTATAGAAGCCAGTTTGAGGGGATTTTAATCTTCCCAAAGAGGCCAATGACGTTCTACATTATTTTTAGCAAAAATAGTTCCAACAAGAAAGGAAGCAGAATATATGGTTAGCAGGGTTTCAAAAAGAGTGATTTCTGGTGACGAGTAAGTACCCATAGGAGAAGCATGACGGACTGGAGAGAATAGAGGCCTCAATAGTATCCTTGATATATTCTTAGTACCAGCTGTCAACCAAGCCGACTTCTGATCATAGAGATCTTTAAAACAAATAATCAAAAAACCCTTCCTAGCAATGTTGAACTCACTTTTTCTTATTTAAAACAATCAAAGATATCTATCAAGTGACTCCAAAACCAAACACAGTAAGCCTTTTATGACTTAACTATGAATGCAAGAAACGTCCTCAAAAAGAATTCAAAAAGATGCAACCTTCTCAATAACCAGAACCACAACAGAAACAAGCTAAAAGAAAGACCTTTGCTGTCAAAAGAATACCTTTGTTGTAAAATAACAAAGGTTGAAATGACAAAATCCCCTGGAAGACTGGAACTTCTTATTATAAACTTCCCTGAGAGCTGGCATGACTGATCAAAGAGAGTGCTTGGGCTACCAGCCTCTTGGACTGGCTGCCTAAAGCAAGCTGACACTTGTACCACCCAGCTGACAGAGACAGAGAGAATATTCTCAGTGGTTACAAAGCCAACTTCTCTCAGAACACAAAATAAGACAAACAGGAAATAGATAGCTGTCCTTGGGAGGGAAAGGGTCAATAACAAATGGGTACCAAAAGGTTAAATTTACACAAGCAATACAATCCAAAAATTTTTTTTTCTGTTAATCTGAATTTTGAAAGGAAGAAACAGAAGAAATGTTTACCTTTGTTGTCTCTTGACCAGGAACTATAGAGATGCAGGTGAACTGACTAGTAAGAATGTTCACGTTTCACCAGCTTTTTGCCAGCTGTTTATGAATGTCATTCACAGACTCCAGTGTGAGTGGGGTGTCTCAGCCACCCAGCATTGGGTGCCAGAAACAGTAGGGTGGAACACATTTTTTCCTCACTCATCACCAGATTTATGGCTGAGACTCTTATGACAAAGGACAGATTAACAAGAGAAAAACATATATATTAACTTAAACTGAGTTTTACATGACATCGAGCCTTCAGAAACAAAGACCCAAAGCAATGGAGAAATCTGTGTATTTTTATGGACAGCTGTGCAGGAGTATGACTGTAGGATAAAAAAGGATGATGCAATGGTAATAAATTTGGAGAAACTTAGAAATAACTTTAGATTTTTTTATTTTTCATTTTTGGTGTCTCTGCATCTTCATTCATTTCTTCCAGTTACAGGGAGAAGACCTGGGAGGCCATGGTCTCATCTGGGATGAGAGTTTTATTACCTACTTTAGAATTTAAAAAGAATTCTTATGGCCTTCTTCAGGGGACAATGGTGAGAGAAGATCAGAGAGGCCTTTTCCTACTCCTGCTGTCTTCTGAAATGCCACAGTGCCATATTGTGGGGTAGTGTGTCCTGAACCCCATCCATATGAAAATTATCATGTTGAATTGTGACTGTGTTGGCGTTCAACTAGATTATTTCTTTTCTTTTTTTCTTGTTTATTTTTTTTTTCATACACTCTTTCTTAAGCCTGGCCTGGGTTTAAGGTCTTGAACTGGGAATCTACTACAGGCTAATGTCACATACTTATTCTTTACCTCCTTCTGTCCTCGCATCTCTGAGTAGGTGGCAAGAATGAAATCAGGAAAGATAAAACGTGAATAGGAGATAATGCAAGGTCTAGCAACTGGGTACATCTAGAGTGTTAAGATTTGCTAAGAGTGAGACATATAATAGAGGAGACAAAAATGTTAGCATCAGCATATTAGGATTGCAAGAATAAAACATTATTGTCACCATTCTACTGAGTGTCAATCCCACTTGTTAATATGCAATCTCCCTACAGTTGATACAGAGACTATGCAAAATTGATTCAGAGGAACCTCATTATGAACTGAGCACTATTATCAAATGTGTCTCGAGAGTATTTTTCCTGGCAGCATCCGATGCTTTTGAAAACTTAATAGATTTAATACGGCATCCTCTTCTCCTATCAGTATCATTCACATTTTGAGAAATTAATTTTCTTATGATGCCTCTCACAGATGAGTTATGAAGTAATGATGAGTTACGTAGTGATCAATTCAAAGGCAGATATTTGAGAGGATCAAATGCTTGAGAATAAAATGATTTCTTTATCTCTGAAAATATATCTTCATGTTTTCTATTATTTTTCTCTACAAAATAGCAAAATAAGGTTTCATAGCAAACTAAAGAGTAAATAAAGGCTATGACACATAAGAACAATAGAAACACACTTTCATTATAATTTAATATTCATTTGTTTTCTATTTTGATTTTACAAAATGATATAATAATGTTGGAGAGTGCCCATTTTAAGAAAATACAGACTGCACAAGTAATTCTTAGACTTAGTTATTTGAAAATAATAGAACAATGCTTTATTTGACGGTAAGAACAAAAAAATTCAAGCAAATTGAACAGAAGAGTGCTGTAAGATTATCTGATTTATTTGGGTGAAGAGAGGTGAAAGGATAGTTGATGCTGTTATAATGTAAAAGAAAATAATTTTGCAGTTGGGTAATAATCCATACATTTCACATCAACTTACAAAATCCAGCTTTTCTGTTATGCTTAATAAATATCTGACAAACATGTTTGAAACTTATGAATTAGAAAATTAAGAAGTCTCTCTAGGTATATATGTAAAGACTCAAAGAATAATAAATATATATTACGTAGCCTGTGTCAAAAAATATTAACTTACCAAGTTATATTTATGTCCTATACCTCCCTGCCTAGGAAGAAGTTATAATTTAGGTAAGTTCCCTTTATCACTAAGATTTAATATGTATGTAAGAATGCATTATAATTACAAAGAAAGGAGGCAGAACTAGCAGGAAAATAAAGTCAGTTTAGAAAAATTTAAAAGAAAAATACTGTGGATTTTATTCTGGCTCTTTGGAGTTTTAGGAAGTCAGAAATATATTAGTTTATGGAAAGAAGTTTTGGGACTAGAGAAAAATGTATTAAGGGAAGCTCTACATGAAAGAATGGTAGAGTGAGATATTCTAAGTCAAATCCAGAGAAAAATACATCTGTGAGACTGGAGGTTAGCTGTCTGTAAGCTAACTGTGATGCTTGAAGAAGAGGGACATAAACTAAAAATGTATACTACCAAACAGGATCTCTATAGTGAAAGGAAATAAGAGTCTTATTTTAGCCAGTGCTCAAACCCTCTGTATTCCTGTGGTTCCTTTAACCTGACTGCCTGCACTAACTTACCCCCTGACCCATGAAGCATCCCATTCCAAGTAACCCTGAAAGGGGATATAACTCAATTAAAAAATTAAAAATCAACCTTGGGAACAAAAAGCAGAACCAACCATTGGAAATATTGACCTTTTATGCTTTAGTTTAGAACAATTTTGAATTTGAGATAGGTTTGTAAAATATACAAAAGCACCATCAGAGGCAGAACAAGATGGCTCAGTAGAATCCCCCAGCAAACCTTCTTTCTGCAGGAACACTAAACTGAACAACCACCCACACAAGAAAGTGTCTTCTTCGGAACAACAACAAAAAATCATGTGAGTGATCACAGTATCCAGCTGTAACCTAACAAGCAAGACTGCATTGAAGAGTGAAGAGGGTAGGAAAGATAGTCTTGCATTGCCTACTCTGCTCCTCCCCCAACCCCAGGCAGCACAGTGTGGAGAGAAAATCTTTGTTGGGCTTTCTTGAGTAAGCTCAAAAAATGTGCTTGGGGAGGGAGAGCAAAGTGAGTGTGGGACTCTGCACTGGGACTCTGCACTGGGACTCAGTGCTGCCCCGTCACAGTGGTACATACATTGGACAGAATTCGGCTGGTGCCCATAAAGGGAGTATTTAGACCAGTCATGGGACAGAGGAACATCCCCCGTCCCAGAAGAAGAAATCTGAGTCCAGGCCAGCTTCACTATCAGCTGACAAAAATGGCCTGGGACCCCCTCGTATAAATTTGAGTGGCAGTCGGGCCATAGAGACGGCAGTCCTTGGGCGAGTCCTGGTGCTGTGCTGATCTCAGAGGCAGTGGGCTAGGGATGCAACTCAGTGAGATGCTAGCAGTAGTGGCCAAAGGATTGCCTGCATCACCCCTCCCCCAGCTCCAGAAAGTCCAGTACAGGGAGAGACTCCTTCCACTTGGGAAAAGGCAGGAGAAGAAAACAGAGGGCTTTGTCTGGCAACTTGGGTATGAGCTCAGCTGTAAAGCACCAACAGATTCCTGAAAATCCCAGTTTTAGGCCTTTGCACGTGGATGGCATTCCTAGATTCACCTTGCTCCAGAAGGAAATCTGCTATATTGATAGGCAGGCTTAGTCCTGGTAGAATCAACTACCTGTTAACTAGAGTAGCCTTGGGCCTTGAATAAACATCAGAAGTAGCCAGGCAGTAGCCACTGCAGACATTGGACAAGTGCCAGTACTGTGCTCGTCTGGAAGGTCACAGGCTTTTAAATGCCAGGCTGTGAAAGAACCCAAGAAGGGAGGCTATATCCTGCAAAGCCATAGAGATGAAGCTGCCCAAGGCTGTGGGAACACACCTCTTACACCAGCATGACCTGGATGTGAGACATGGTGTCAAAAGTGATCATTTTGGAGCTTTAAGTTTAAATTACCATCATATTGGATTTTGGACTTGCATGGGGTCTGTAGCCCCCTTGTTTTGGCCAATTTCTGCCATTTGAAGTGCATATATTTACCCAATGCCTGTACCTCCATTGTATCTAGGAAGTAACTAAATTGTTTTTGATTTTACAGGCTCATAGGAGGAAGGAACATGCCTTGTCTCAGATGAGACTTTTGACTTGGACCTTTGGGTTAATGCTGGAATGAGCTAAGACTTTGGGGGACTGTTGTAAAGGCATGATTGTGTTTTGAAATGTGAGGACATAAGATTTTTGGAGGGGCCAGGGGCAGACTGACCTGGTTTGGCTGTGTCCCTGCCCAAATCTCATCTTGAATTGTAGTTCCCATAATGTCCTGGGAGGGACCTGAAGAAGTGATTGGATCATGAGGCCTGTTTTCACCATGCTGTTCTTGTGATACTGAGTGAGTTCTCACAAGATGTGATGGTTTTATAAGTGTCTGGCTTTTCCCCTGCTGGTACTTCTCTCTCCAGACACCTTGTGAAGAAGGATGTGTTTGCTTCCCCCTGCACATGATTGTAAGTTTCCTGAGGCCTCCCCAGTCATGCAGAACTGTGAGTCAATTAAACCTCTTTTCTTTATAAATTTCCCAGTCTTTTTTTTTTTTTTTTTTTTTTTTTTTTTAAATATAGCACTGTAAGAACAGACTAATACACTCAGAATTGAAAAGGAGAGTGTTTGGTTAGGTTGTTTTCTTCTGTATTTTTCACAATTATACATTGTGTAAAGTATCATGTAAGTAGTTGTGATGTTAAAAACGTAATTTAAAGAGACAGCAATAAGAGAAGTATATTAAGATGCTTTTGCCATATAAGTGCCATGATTAATATTAAGGGGAGGATAAATTTAGTTCTGCTCCTTCCACTTAGATAACCTGTCAGAGAATGAAATGATGCTTAGAAGGTTTTGCTCAATAATATTATTATGGTTTATTTTTCAAGATTTTTTGCCAGTGCTTTCTATTGCTAAGGGTTAGAGTTATGCAGTAAATGGATATTTGCTTAGTAGAATTATTAATGAATATTTGCACATATTATAGTATTCCTAGAGCTGAATCTGTTGTAAGGATAAGAAATTCTTGAATTGTTCTGCATAACAAAGTGTGAGAAATTGTTCACTTCAAAGAAACTAGACAAGGGGTGGAGGAGGCTTAAGATGGGAGGATGAGTCCTCTAAAAAAATGATATCTCTTATTATTATTAAATTGCATGCCTGGTCCTAAAATTCACTGTAAGGCCCTTACATTTTCATAAAATGTCTGTAGCATACAACTACTTTTTATGAAGAATTGTTTTTCCTTGCAAAAACAAAATCCTTTTGTAAGGAAAATCAAAATAAAATAAAAGAGTCTTTGTCTCTTGTTTTTTGTCCTTATGGAGGGGAAAGGCAAGACCAGCCTTCAATGATGAGCCAAGAATCTTGTCACATATTCATTAGAAGCAGATGATCAGAACAAGAGAACGACCTCAGAAAATACCAGTGATATTCGAGTGGGAAGGAAAGTCACATTTTCCTTCTTTGAAATTCTAACATTAAAATTAAAGGTGGCTACTGTCTTGGTTATGCATGCAAACACCCCCTTTCAGTATATATAATTACTCCTAGAAAAGAAAGAAAGATAAATGGTATATATAACTAATATTTACTAGTTCATTACATGGTGAATCAACCTGCCAGAACTACCCACACCTGTACCAGGTGTCAAATTAATAAATCTAGACTTAGTAAGCGAAGAATTTTAGTGGAGAGGATTATCGCAAGGTGGCAGTTAGAGGGGACTCTTGCAATAGAAAAAAATACAATGATCTGTTAAGAGTAAAGGTTCAGTCAAAAAGTGTTCTTACTTATAGAGATGGAAGAACTGATGTAAAGAAGTAGGATGAAAGGGTGGTATGGATTTGACAGCAAATCAAAATTTTTTTACTTTATGGACAGCCTATTTTTGGGGAGGGGCCCTTGAGGTTGTTAAAGAGAGGGTATACACTGCCTCAGGCTGAGGGTGGGCCCAACTTCAGGGGCTTGAGGGAAGGAGAGAAGCTTAAGCGAAGTTTTGTTTCCAATGATCAGTGGGTACTGAAAAAACATCTCTCTCTTAATAATTTCTCCTCGGGCTTCTTCTAAACTCTCTGCTCAAGTAGTCCTCAACTTTTGGACTTCCCTGTTCATGTCTGCGTTGTCTGATTTCAACAAGAATCCTGCTAGAACAGTTTAACCACAATTCCCTATTCTCAACATCTGATCACCCTTGATATCTGATTGAGTTTCTCATACTCCACCAACCCTCAGTTGATGTCTGATCACCCCAATCCCCCTGGCTTGCCTTCAGCAAGAATCATGCTAGGTCAGTTTGGCCAGATTCTCCCTTATCCCTGATGTTTCCTTTTAGTAATGTTTCTGCCACTGACCCCAACTTTGCTTCTTGTCTATAAATTACCACTTGACCATGCTTTATTTGGAGTTGAGCTCAATTTCTCTCCCATTGTAAAACCTCATTGCAGTTGCGATCCCTACACTTATTCCAACAATTCCCCTTGAATGAAGTCTTCCTTACCATGTATAATAAGTATCATGAATAATTTCCTTTTTCTTTAACAGTACAAAACAGTTTAGCTAATCATTTATAAGTCAAGAATGAGGATTTGAAAGTTCTGTGCCTGGCCTTGTCCTAGGTAAGCAAAGGGTGCACAAGTGTTGTCTAAGTCATATAAAAAAGAGAGAAAATTCCATATAGTAAGTTGTTCCCTGGAATGCAAAAAGGAGCAGAAAAAGAAAGAATTCCTTTAACTTTCCCTGTTTTCTAGGAGCACAGGGCTCAGGTAAAATTCAGTTTGTTAAAGGATAACTCCTCCTCTAAGTCCAGATATAAGAAATTCTATCTATAAGCAATAGTTATTGTATAAATAATTGATTTATATGAACAGAATGTAAATTCATAGATTTACATGATGCATATAATACAAATATTAATACTGTTGCTAATGCAAGCTAAATTACATCTAGTGATGACAATGAACCAGACACTGCATTAACTATATTGAATGGACTATCTAATTATTTCTTACAATTTTATGAGGAATGTAGTATTTATACATTCATTTTACAGGACAAAACACAGAAACAACAGTGAGAACTTAAGACAATTGCCTAAGGCAACAGTGTAGTTAAATGACAGATGAATTTATTGTTGAAGTGTTTCCCCCTTTTCTTGCTGTAAAATATGGGGGGAAACAAAGGTGGTTTTTGTACTGTGACTCACCCCTTAACATCACTGATACCACATGTGCACGGGAGGTATTTTTCCCACACACTGAGCAACATTCCAGTGGGTACCAATTGGGCTTCCTAAAGTCAATTTAATTCAGGCAGAATCTACTGAAGATAGCATCAGATCCCACAGGTTGAGGGCCCAGTCCTGTAAGACTGCCCCGACTCCCAAGCTTCAGATACAAATTAGAAGTAATAGGTTGTCACCTATACTTCTGACTGACTGACCAGCTACAAATTGGGGATATCTACCTCCTACTTGGGTTGGATGAATTTAATAGAGTAGCTCACAGAACTCAGAAAAACAGTTAACTTACTGGTTTATTAATAAAAGATAAAAATAAATGATACAGAGGAACAGCCAGATGAAAAGATGCACAAGGTGAGGCCTGGAATGGTCCTGAGTGCAAGAGCTTCTCTACCCAGGGAGTTGAGGTGTGCCAACCTCCTAGCATACTCATGTATTTGCAGACCTGGAAGCTCTCTGAACCCCATATTTCAGGGCTTTTTTTTTTTTTTTTTTGAGATGGAGTCTTGCTGTCGCCCAGGCTGGAGTGCAGTGGCGCGATCTCGGCTCACTGCAGGCTCCGCCCCCTGGGGTTCACGCCATTCTCCTGCCTCAGCCTCCCGAGTAGCTGGGACTACAAGCGCCCGCCACCACGCCCAGCTAATTTTTTTTCATATATATATTTTTAGTAGAGACGGGGTTTCACTGTGTTAGCCAGGATGGTCTCCATCTCCTGACCTCGTGATCCGCCCACCTTGGCCTCCCAAAGTGCTGAGATTACAGGCGTGAGCCACAAGCTTCATCCTGTAGGTATGGTTAATTATTTACTGTAGTTACCATTCCTCTTTAATTTCTGGAGAACGGGGAATGGGGCTGAAAGCTCCAAGCTTCTAATTATGGTTTGGTCTTTCTAGTGACCAGTCCCTATCCGGCAGCCCACCAAGTGAGGCCTCATTAGAACAACAGACACTCCTATCACCCAGGAAATTCCAAAGAATGTAAGAGTTATGTGCCAGAAACTAGGGTCAAAGATCAAATATTAGAACAGAAGACTCTTATCACCCCTATTGACAAGGGTATTGTTAGCAGTGATGAATCCATAGCAGTCTGCAGCAACCTCAATTGTTACCTCCTCAGAAGAAATAATTTGACCAAGGAGCATGAGGCAGAGGAAGAGACCGAGGTAAGCTTTAGAGCAGGAGTGAAAATGTACTAAAAAGATTAGAGCAGAAAAGAAAGAAAGTAAAACACACTTGGAAGAGGGAAAAGTGGGTGACTTGAGAGATCAAGTGTGCTGTTTGACCTTTGACTTGGGGTTTTAAATGTTGGCATGCTTCCAAGCAGTTCTGTCTCTTCTCCCCTGATTCTTCCCTTGGGGTGGGATGTCCACATGTCCAGTGGCCTGCCAGCACTTTAGAGGGGCTGCATGTGCAGTATGTTTACAGAAATTAGGCACATGTTCACTTGAGGGGTTCTTCCCTTACCAGTCAAGTGTTTCTAGAGGAAGGTCATATACCAGCTAAACTCTGCCATTTTGCTTTTTATTCTACATGTGTGAGCCCAGTGACTCAACTCCTGAGATCTTATCAGAAAGCTGCTTATCACCAACTTTACATGTTTTGTCTCTATTGGGAGACCTGCCTTTCCCTGGCACCAGGTGAGTCCAATTATTGTTTTAGAGCTACAGCTTAACAACCTTGATGGTCGCCTGATAGTCCTGGTAGCGGGTGCGGTTACTCTCCTATCCCGCCAATGTCTGCCTGACTATCTATGGTAACAATATCAGGAGGTGTCTCAGGAACAGGGACAGAGACCAAAGATTACAACAAAATATTTTCCTAGCACCCCAAAAGCTCAGGAATTATAACCGTTTTTAAAAGCCCTGTGTCAGGGACAGGGGAAGAGACCAATATGCATGTTTCTTATTATTTTTACATTGGTAGTCAACCTGTTTCAGCCATTACATTGAGCTCTCATCAATTCCTTCATCAAGTTTGAGGTATGTGACAGATTCACAGGCCCAGAGGCTGAAGAAGAACTAAGCAGAGAGAATTATGACTATGACTGTACCTTATGTGAGGAAATTAAAAATATTTAATATTTTTCTTTCTATGCTCCTAGGCTGAGGTCCATATATCAAACAGGTAGATAACACGTTAACAAGAGGAAAACCACTTTTATTAAGTATGTATGGGAATTCTCAAAGAATGTGGTTGTCAAGGAGGTGGCTAGATGATATCTGTGAATATACCATCTTAGACCTAACAAAGGAAAAGGGGTCTTAGACTTCCAGGTGGGGGAGGTGAGTAATGGGAAGGCGAAGGGAGACATGTGCGGTAAATAAGTGTTGTCTTATTATGCAGATAAGAATCTCTCAGGTGATAAGAGTTTTCTCAGACACTAGCTCTCTTCTTGGTATGGAGATAACTGTACAAATGGAAATTTTATTTGTATATGAAAATTTCCTTAACAAAAGGGGACATTTGTATTCTATTTTTGGGCAGTTAGGAGGAGATAGAGTTTTTCTTGCATCCACTAGTCTTCATGTCCTTTAGCTCAAAATAATCTGTATGATAAAGAGACATATTTTGGAATGGAATATTCTGATACCCTTCACTGATGTTCTGGGGTTCAAATGGAGATAAAATCAATTTGGACCAAATTCTTTTTTTTAAAAATAGATGTGGCCAATTATAAAGGTATAGACAAAGATTTATAAAGACAAAGGTATTAGGCGTGAGTTTCACTTTTTTAAAAAAGAAGTCAGCATCTTTTAAAAATTAATTTTAAAAAGTTTGTAATAATCGATACTGATGATTTCTTAGGTAAATTTAGAATATCATATGATGACAAATGACATTTGATTGGTGTATTGAAGTTATTGTCTCAATGGTTTAATATATGCCACTATAAATTTATCTTTACATAATCCTTTTAAGTAATCCACCTAATGAATGAGAAAAACAGTATTGCTACACATGAATAATTCGATAATAAAAATAGAAAATTCATATACAGTAGTTAATAACATAACTAAATAATAAGTAATACAATCAAGTAAACTTTTTCTTCTAGATGTTTGTCTGTAATTCTGCTTTACAAACCATGTGTCAAATTCAGTAAATCTAAACTAGTTATTTACATTAATATCTTAGTTGAAGACGATAATTAGCTTACGTATAGAGGATAAATTCAGGGATATTTCACATTCAAAAAGTTATTTTAGGGTTTTATTTATTCTGTAAAATGAGCCCATTGTTATTAAATTCAACTTTGTATCCCTTGTATATGAAATATAACAAAAAAAGGTCATTTTGTTAGAATAAAATCAAATATGTAATCAGGAAAATAGATTAGTGAACATTTTACAGTAAAATCACTGGTTACCTTGGAATATTAAAAATCATCACACTTTCAATATCTGTTAATAAAATATTAGAAATTATAACAAGATCTTAGTATAATTTTTTAATAGATGTCTGTGTCTGTGTGCTGTATTATGTATAATGAATTAGCAAACCCAAGTAAAACTTAGATATGGGCAGAAGCCATACTAATTTGCATATCAAATTAAGGTTTGATGAGAAAGGAACAGATGATGACTGTTTTTCTGTTTTGATTTTAAGTGTTTGTAAATGTGTGATTCTATGTACTCCTTTTTTGTGCTTATTTGCAATGGATTTAAACTCAATTAAATCATCTAATGAAAGAAAAAGAAAGCCTAATTTTTAAATATGCCAACCTGTTTATGCAATATAAATATTCAACATGGATAATTTGGGCCAAAATACTGGTATTTGAGGAAATATAACCTAGAAATTCCTTTTACCCTGAGCTCAGAATGTATTCATTTTATTTAGTTCTGTGGCTCAAAATCAACACATTAATTCATTTGCTTCAATCAATATTTGTTGAGCTTCTACTCTATACCACAACACTGTACTGTATGCTAGAGAATCTTATGAAAAACAAATAGAGAGCAATATCTTACTATTTATTGGGCATTCCACATATTGTTATGAATGTGTAAATTGTGGATGGTTGGATAGATGAAGGGATAAATGGATGAGCTGAAGTCTCAACCAAATACGTTTTTATGACTTCCATTATAGGTGTGACATACAGTTTTTGCTTGTAGTGATAGCACCTTCTACCATCAGCAGTGGACCTCTGCATTCTTTTCATAGGTCTTATCCCTTAACACATAGTTAAATCTCCTATAAATTATAATCCCTCAGTAATAATTAGATAACAATTTGCTTATTCACATCTTGATTTATTCCTTAAATCTTTCTCAACTACCTACCCTGTTCCAGGAATTTTGCTGAGCCTTGGAATCCATGTCATTATGGATCATTTTGTTTAGTAAAATAATGCAGACTTTGAGCAAATAATTTGAAGTATGAGGAATATAAAAAATATGTTTGAAGAACTACAAAAGCTCAAATAACCTTGAGGGGAATAAAATGAGACCTGAAAAAAAAGTTGGAGTTAACTAGAGGACACTGGGGTTATGAGTAGATGTTGGGGTGGTGATCACTGTTGGAAGAGCTTTCCTTCCCAAGAACACCAAATATGAAATGTCAAAAGGCAAGACCTAAAAGCAGGTTAGCATATGTATAGTATTGAGAACAATGGAGAAGTGGTAGAGGAAAAGGTTAGAAGTCCTTGCCCATGCCTATTTCCTGAATGGTATTGCCTAGGTTTTCTTCTAGGGTTTTTATGGTTTTAGGTCTAACATTTAAGTCTTTAATCCATCTTGAATTAATTTTTGTATAAGGTGTAAGGAAGGGATCCAGTTTCAGCTTTCTACATATGGCTAGCCAGTTTTCTGAGCACCATTTATTAAATAGGGACTCCTTTTCACATTTCTTGTTTTTGTCAGGTTTTTCAAGTATCAGATGGTTGTAGATGTGTGGTATTATTTCCGAGGGCTCTGTTCTGTTCCACTGGTCCATATCTCTGTTTTGGTACCAGTACCATGCTGTTTTGGTTACTGTAGCCTTGTAGTATAGTTGGAAGTCAGGTAGCATGATGCCTCCAGCTTTGTTCTTTTGGCTTAGGATTGTCTTGGCAATGAGGAATATTTTTTGTTCCATATGAACTTTAAAGTAGTTTTTTCCAATTCTGTGAAGAAAGTCATTGGTAGCTTGATGGGGATGGCATTGAATCTATAAATTACCTTGGACAGTACGGCCATTTTCACAATATTGTTTCTTCCTATCCATGAGCATGGACTGTTCTTCCATTTGTTTGCATCCTCTTTTATTTCCTTGAGCAGTGGTTTGTAGTTCTCCTTGAAGAGGTCCTTCACGTCCCTTGTAAGTTGGATTCCTAGATATTTTATTCTCTTTGAAGCAATTGTGAATGGGAGTTCACTCATGATTTGGCTCTGTTTGTCTGTTCTTGGTGTATAGGAATGCTTGTGATTTTTGCACATTGATTTTGTATCCTGAGACTTCGCTGAAGTTGCTTATCAGCTTAAGGAGATTTTGGGCTGAGACAATGGGGTTTTCTAAATATACAATCATGTCCTCTGCAAACAGGAACAATTTGACTTCCTCTTTTCCTAATTGAATACCATTTATTTCTTTCTCCTGCCTGATTGCCCTGGCCAGAACTTCCAACACTATGTTGAATAAGAATGGTAAGAGAGGGCATCCCTGTCATGTGCCAGTTTTCAAAGGGAATGCTTCCAGTTTTTGCCCATTCAATATGATATTGGCTGTGGGTTTCTCATAAATAGCTCTTATTATTTTGAGATACATCCCATCAAAACCTAGTTTATTGAGAGTTTTTAGCATGAAGGGCTGTTGAATTTTGTTGAAGGCCTTTTCTGCATCTATTGAGATAATCATGTGGTTTTTGTCTTTGGTTCTGTTTATATGATGGATTACGTTTGTTGATTTGCATATGTTGAACCAGCCTTGCATCCCAGGGATGAAGCCAACTTTATCATGGTGGATAAGCTTTTTGATGTGCTGCTGTATTTGGGTTGCCAATATTTTATTGAGGATTTTTGCATTAATGTTCATCAGGGATATTGGTCCAGAATTCTCTTTTTTTGTTGTTGTGTCTCTACCAGGCTTTGGTATCAGGATAATGCTGGCCTCATAAAATGAGTTAGGGAGGATTCCCTCTTTTTCTATTGATTGGAATAGTTTAAGAAGAAATGGTACCATAGGCATGGGCAAGGACTTCATGACTAAAACACCAAAAGCAATGGCAACAGAAGTCAAAATTGATAAATGGTATCTAATTAAACTAAAGAGCTTCTGCACAGCTAAGGCAACTACCATCAGAGTGAACAGGCAACCTACAGAATGCGAGAAAATTTTCACAATCTGCCCATCTGACAAAGGGCTAATATCCAGAATCTACAAAGAACTTAAACAAATTTACAAGAAAAAAAATCAAACAACCCATCAAAAAGTGGGTGAAGGATATGAACAGACACTTCTCAAAAGAAGACATTTATGCAGCCAACAGACACATGAAAAAATGCTCATTATCACTGATCATCAGAGAAATGAAAATCAAAAAGAAAAAAAACCACAATGAGATACCATCTCACACCAGTTAGAATGGCGATCATTAAAAAGGTCAGGAAACAACAGGTGCTGGAGAGGATGTGGAGAAACAGGAACACTTTTACATTGCTATTGGGACTGTAAACTAGCCCAACCATTGTGGAAGAGAATGTGGCGATTCCTCAAGGGTCTAGAACTAGAAATACCATTTGACCCAGCCATCCCATTACTAGGTATATACCCAAAGGACTATAAATCATACTGCTATCAAGACACACACACACATATATTTATTGCGGCACTATTCACAATAGTAAAGACTTGGATCCAACCCAAATGTCCATCACTGATAGACTGGATTAAGAAAATGTGGCACATATACACCATGGAATACTATGAAGCCATAAAAAAGGATGAGTTCATGTCCTTTCTAGGGACATGGATGAAGCTGTAAACCATCATTCTAAGCAAACTATCACAAGGACAGAAAACCAAACACTGCATGTTTTACTCATAGGTGGGAATTGAACAATGAGAACACTTGGACACAGGGTGGGGAACATCACACACCAGGGCCTGTCATGGGATGAGGGGAGAGGGGAGGGATAGCATTAGGAGATATACCTAACATAAATGACGAGTTAACGGGTGCAGCACACCAACATGGCACATGTATACATATGTAACAAACCTGCACGTTGTGCACATGTACCCTAGAACTTAAAGTATAATAAAAAAAAAAAAGAAAAAGTTTAGAAAGGTAGGCTAAGATCAGATCACAAGAAGCCCCTAATTCTGTCACCTCTTCTAACCTGGAAGCTTGATGAATGTTCCATGAAAAAAACAACTATACTTTATGTTTAATAATTTACTATTATCTCCTCCTGGAGTACAAATCCAGTAGGAATTGATATATTTTAGGTAGGCATATCACAAGCATTCCATAAATATCTGTCAATTCAGAAATAATAAAAGATATTATTCAATCTGTACAATATAAAATTTAGATTAGAATAATTATAATAATTAAACTTATAAAATTTAAACATATGTTTAAAATAATTCAACACATATAATTTAAACATATGTTTAAAATAATTAAACATATATACCTAAAAAGACTGTTATTGACATCTGTTTTCTGCTTAGGTTCAGCAATCTCCTTTCACCGGTAAATTTGTTGTGTTGCCAAAATAACACTTTATGGAATAAAAATATTTATCTTATTCTCTGATATGTTTCATAGGCTACTTAAAATATCCCTACATATTTTCTTTATTATATTTATAAATTATTTAGCAAACTCATTGCTCCTATTCACTTCCAATTTCAAGTGAAAAGTTATTTTCCTGAGACAGTCTCCCCTCCGTATTTTAAAGCTTTCAGTACAATTTGTTGCTCCCTATCACCAAATCAATATATGTTCCGCCTTTTAAATGCTAAATTTAATCTGTCTAAATGTTTTATATAAATTAATAACCATATGCAGCATTGTACTTGTTTTAACAATTATTTTTATTTAAGATTGTAGAAACACTTGTACCATTGTAGAAATAGTAATAGACTGCAATAGTTTCCTGGGTTCAAATGTTTTTAAAAATTATGTTTTTAACCTGTGATTTCTTAGTGCCTGAATGATCCCCAAGATATTGTTTGTGAAACACTAAAGGTTCGTATGTGCACTCGTTTTATAGACAACAGAGAAAGTTACCATATCTTTTATCACATTCTCTAACAGGTCTGTCATCTTTTACAAAAAGGTTAAGAACCACTGTTGTAAATAAATAGGTTTTCCTCTAAGGTTTTATAAATGCAC
Source organism: Pongo abelii (assembly GCF_028885655.2). Taxonomy (NCBI): domain Eukaryota; kingdom Metazoa; phylum Chordata; class Mammalia; order Primates; family Hominidae; genus Pongo; species Pongo abelii. The sequence continues at coordinate 189,587,686 of NC_071988.2, forward strand.
AAAACTTTGCTTTAGAAAATTGACTTTTTTCTCTCATGAGTTCTTGAAGCTAATTTCTCACTGTGACTGAAGGAAAGCAGGATGAGGTTGCACCAGTGAACCAACTTGCACATTTGGAAGGACTGGCTATTGTATTGCTTTGGTAATATACAGAACCATTCACCCCTTTGGCTTCTAATTAATATTATGTTCCAACTCGGTCAGAGAACAATGATCTTTAACCAGATGTTTTTAGTCAAATGACTTGCATCAGCTTATCTGTATTCCCCATTGGGCCATAACAACAAGAATGTCATTAGTAATTACCTGCCAAGTCTACTTAGCACAGTCTTAAATAATTACCACATTATCACTTTTGCAGAACTGTCTCTGTAGTGACCGAATAACCACCGCTTTGTACTTTCAGTGTGTTCCTCTGGTTCCTCTTCCTTCTCTGGATTCTTTAGACCACTCATTTTTGTTGTTGTTGTTGTTGTTGTTTTCCTTTTTTACAGAAAGCTGGGCACCCTGCTACTACTCCTTTTTGAAAAGACTCTTGGAACCTTTTAAAAACTACATAGAGGTCCCATTAACCAGATGCTTTCTGCCATCTGTATGTAGAAAGTGAGTTTGAGTAACAAATATAAGCAGAGAACAAAGAGCACTTTTGCTTCTTTCATACTTCTGGGGGGCACGGTCTTGACTTCTGTGGAGACAAAGTGGAGGAAATTAGGCATATTATCTATAATATAGCATAAATATATGCTAATTTTATTTCCAAATCATTATATCTTTGTAGGTTTTCAGCTGTTTTAAGTTTTTTTATAGACAAAAATTACCTGTTAGCATTTAGGATCCAAAAATCTGCAGTCCTGATGGCCTGGTTTGAGGTGGCTTATTATGAACTCCATTTTTTGGAAAAGATTCTGCAAAGCAAAGAAGTTGTGGCATATTTCCATTTGCCAAGATGTTCCAACTGCTACTTATAAAGCTAAATATTAAATAAAGTTGTTTGAATTCCTTATCACAATTAAAATATGTGGCTATGAGAAGGAAAAGAAATGTAACATAAAATCAAGTCATAGAAAATTGGATGTGTTTAGGGTGGTATCATTTTACCCCATTTAGGATGACTATTATTAAAAAGACAAAAACTAACAAGTTTTGGTGAAAAAGGAAACTCTTATACACTGTTGGTGGAATGTACAGTAGTACAGCCATTATGGAAAACATTATGGAGTTTCCTCAAAAAATTACAAATAGAACAACCATGTGACCCAACAATCCTACTTCTGGGCATTTATTCAAAGGAAAGGAAATTGGTATATCAAAGTGACATCTGCATTTCCATTATCACAGCATTTTTCACAATAGGAAGTTATGGAATCAACATAGGTGTCTAACAACAGGTGAATGGATCAGGAAGATGTGGTATATATACACAATAGAACACTCTTCAGCCACAAAAAAGATGATGTCTCTCTCCTCCCACCATCCACTCCCCAATAGGCCCCAGGATGCATTGTTTCTCTCTATGTGTACATATGCTGTCATCAATTAGCTTCCTCTTATAAGTGAGAGAACATGCAGTATATGGTTGTCTGATCTTGTGTTAGTTTGCTAAGGATAATGGCCTCCAGCTCCATCCATGTCCTGCAAAAAAACATGATCTTGTTTTTTTTATGGCTGCATAGTATTCCATGGTATATATGTACTACATTTTCTTTATCCAGTCTATCATTGACGGGAATTGCATTAGAGCATTTCCACATTGCTGATAAAGACATACCCAAGAATGGGAAGAAAAATATGTTTAATTGGACATATAATTCCAGATGGCCAGGGAGGCCTCAGAATCATGGCAGGAGATGAAACGCACTTCTTATATGGTGGCGGCAAGAGAAAATGAGGAAGATGCAAAAGCAGAAACCCCTGATGAAACCATCAGATCTCATGAGACTTAGTTACTACCATGAGAACAATATGGGGGAAACTGCACTCATGGTTCAAATTATCTCCCACCAGGTCCCTCCCACAACACATGGGAATTACATGAGTACAATTCAAGATGAGATTTGGGTGGGGACACAGAGCCAATCATATCATTCTTCCCCTGGCCCCTCCAAATCTCATGTCTTCATATTTCAAAACCAGTCATGCCCTCCCAACAGTCCCCCAAAGTCTTAACTCATTTCAGCAATAACCCAAAAGTCCACAATCCAAAGTCTCATCTGAGACAAGGCAAGTCCCTTCTGCCTATGAGCCTGTAAAATCAAAAGCAAGCTAGTTACTTTCTAGATGCAATGGGGGTACAGGTATTGGGTAAATACAACCATTCCAAATGGGAGAAATTGGCCAAAACAAGGCCCATGCAAGTCCAAAATCTAGCAATGCAGTCAAATTTTAAAGCTCCAAAATGATCTTCTTTGACTCCATGTCTCACATCCAGGTCACGCTGATGCAAGAGGTAGGTTTTCATAGTCTTGGGCAGCTCTGCCCCTGTGGCTTTGCAGAGTAGAGCCCCCCTCCTGGCTGCTTTCATGGCTGGCATTGAGTGTCTGGGGCTTTTCCAGACACACAATGCAAGCTGTCGATGGATCTACCATTCTTGGGTATGGAGGATGGTGGCCCTCTTCTCACATCTCCACTAGGCAGTGCCCCAGTAGGGACTCTGTGTGGGGCTCCAACCCCATGTTTCATTTGCGCACTGCCCTAGCAGAGGTTCTCCATGAAGTCCCCACCCCTGCAGCAAACTTCTGCCTGGGCATCCAGTCATTTCCACACATCTTCTGAAATCTAGGTGGAGCTTCCCAAACCTCAGTTCTTGATTTCTGTGCACTCACAGGCTCAACACCACATGGAAGCTGTCAAGGTTTGGGGCTTGCATCCTCTGTAAACATGGGCTGAGCTGTACTTTGGCCTCTTTTAGCAGTGGCTGGAATAGCTGGCATGCAGGGCATCAAGTCCAAAGGCTGCACACAGCACAAGGACCCTGGTCCCAGCCAACAGAATCATTTTTTCCTCCTAGGCTTCTGGGTCTTTGATGGAAGGGGCTGCCTTGAAGATCTGTGGCATGGCCTAGAGACATTTTCCTCATTGTCTTCAGAATTAACATTTGGCTCCTTGTTAGTCGTGCAAATTTCTGTAGCCAGCTTGACTTTTCTTCTCAAAAAAATGGATTTTTCTTTTCTATTGCATTGTCAGGCTGCAAATTTTCCAAACTTTTATGCTGTTTTCCTTTTAAAATGGAATGCTTTTAACAGCACCCAAGTCACCTCTTGAATGCTTTGCCATTTAGATTTTTTTTTCCATCAGATGCCCTAAATCATCTCTCAAATACAAAATTTCACAACTCTCTAGGACAAAGGCAAAATGCCATCAGCCTTTTTGTTAAAACATAAGAAGAGTCACCTTTGCTTCAGTCCCCAGCAATTTCCTCATCCCATCTGAGACCACCTGAGCCTGGGCCTTATTTTTCATATCACTATAAGCATTTTTGTCAAAGCCATTCAACAAGTCTCTAGGAGGTTCTAAATTTTCCCACATCTTCCTGTCTTATTCTGCACTCTTCAAACTGTTCCAACCTCTGCCTGTTACCCAGTTCCAAAGTCGTTTCCACGTTTTCAGGTATCTTTTCAGCAGTGCCCCACTCTACTGGTACCAATGTACTGTATTAGTCCATTTTCACACTGCTGATACCCGAGACTGGAAAGAAAAAGAGGTTTAAGTAGACTTACAGTTCCACATGACTCGGGGGGTTGCCTCAGAATCATGACGGGAGGTAAAAGGCACTTCTTACATGGTGGCAGCAAGAGAAAATGAGGAAGATGCAAAAGCAGAAAACCCTGATAAAACCATCATATCTTGTGAGACTTATTCACTACCACAAGAACAGTATGGGCAAAACCATCCCCATGATTCAAGTTATCTCTCACCAGGTCTCTCCCACAACACGTGGGAATTATGGACGTAAAATTCAAGATGAGATTTTGGCAGGGACACAGTCAAACCATATCAGGAATTTAGGATGATTCCACATTTTTGTGAATAGTGCTGTAATGAACGTATGCATGCATGTTTATAATAGAATGATTTATATTCCTTTGTTTGTGTAACCAGTAATGAGATTGCTAGGTCAAAAATACTATTTCTGCCTCTAGGACTTTGAGGAATTGCCACACTGTCTTCCACAATGGTTGAACTAATTTACACTCCCACCAACAGTGTATAAGCATTCCTTTCTCTCCATGCAGCACCTGTTATTTTTTGACTTTTTAATGGTAGCTATTCTGACTGGTGTGAGATGGTATCTCATCATGATTTTCATTTTATTTCTCTAATGACCAGTGATATTGAGCTTGTTTTCATGTGTTTGTTGGCTGCATGTATGAAAAGTTCATGTCCTTTTGAAAAGTTCATGTCCCTTGCTAACTTTTTAATTGGAGTGTTTGTTTTCTTTTTGTACATTTAAGTTCCTTACATGCTGTGGATATTAGACCTTTGTCAGATGCATACTTTGCAAAAATTTTCCCCTATTCTGTAGGCTGTCTGTTTACCCTGTTGATAGTTTCTTTTGCTGTGCAGAAGCTCTTTGGTTTAAATTGATTCCATTTGTAAATTTTTGGTTTTGTTGCCATTGATTTTGGCATCATCTTCATGAATCTTTGCCCATACCTATGTCCTGAATGATACTGTCAAGGTTGTCTCCCAGAGTTTTTATAATATGGGGTTTTATTTTAGGTCTTTAATCCATCTTGAGTAAATTTTTGTATATGGTGTAAGGAAAAGTTTCAGTTTTAATCTTCTGCATATGACCACCCGTTATCCCCGTGTCATTTAGTGAATAGAGAATCCTTTCACCATTGCTTGTTTTTGTCAGGTTTGTCGAAGAACAGATAGTTTTAGGTGTGGAGTCTTATTTCTGGATTCTCTGTTTTATTTCACTGGTCTATGTGCATGTTTTTGTACCAGTACCATGCTGTTCGTTTACTGTAGCCCTGTAGTATAGTTTGAAGTTGGGTAGCATGATGCCTCCAGCTGTGGTTTCTTTGCTTGAGATTATCTTGATTATTCAGACTTTTTTGGTTTCTTATTGACTTTAAAATAGTTTTTTTCTGTTCCTTCAATACCTAGCTTATTGAGAGTTTTTAACATGAAGGGGTGTTGAATTTTCTCAAAAGCCTTTTCTGTGTCCATTGAGATAATCATGTGGTTTTTGTCTTTATTCCTCTTTATGTAATGAATCATATTTATTGATTTGCATATGTTGAACCTTGCATCCCAGGAATAAAGCCTTCTTGATCATGGTGGATAAGCTTTTTGATGTTCTGCAGGATTTGGTTTGTCAGTATTTTGTTGAGGATTTTTGCACTGATGTTAATTAAAGATACGGCCTGGCATTTTCTTTTTTTGTTGTGTCTCTGCTAGGTTTTGGTATTAGAATGGTGCTGACCTCATACAATGTGTTTGGCAGGAGTCCCTCCTCACAATTTTTTTGGAATAGTTTCAGTAGGAATGGTGTCACCTCTTCTTTGTACATCTGGCAGAATTCAGCTGTGAATCTATCTGGTCCTGGGCTTTATTTGGTTGGTAGGCCATTTGTTACTGCCTCAATTTCAGAGCCTGTTATTGGTCTATTCAGGGTTTCAATTTCTTTCTGGCTCAGACTTGGGAGGGTGTATATTCTCAGGGATTTATTCATTTCTTCTAGATTTTCTAGGTTATATGCATAGAGGTGTTCATTATATTCTCTGATTGTTGATTGCATTTCTGTAGGGTCAGTGCTAATATCCCCCTTGTCATTTCTGATTATGTTTGACTCTTCTCTTTCTTCTTTATTTTTCTAGCTAGTGGTCTATCTATTATTTTTTTCAGAAAACCAGTTCCTGGATTCATTGATCTTTTGAGTGGATTCCATGTCCTCATCTCCTGATATGGTTTGGCTGTGTCACCACCCAAATCTCACCTTGAATTGTAAAAGTCCCCATGTGTCAAGGGTGGGGCCAGGTGGAGATAATTGAATCATGGGGGCAGATTCTTCTATACTGTTCTAGTGGTAATGAATAAGTCTCATGAGATCTGATGGTTTTATAAACAAGAATTCCCCTGCAAAAGCTCTCTTGCCTGCCGCCATGTAAAATGTGACTTTGCTCCTCATTCACCTTCTGCCATGATTGTGAGGCCTTCCCAGCCATGCGGAACTGTGAGTCAGTTAAACCTCTTTCCTTAATAAATTACCCAGTCTTGTTATGTCTTTATTAGCAGCGTGAGAACAAACTAATACATCTCCTTCAGTTCACCTCTGATTTTGGTTATTTCCTGTCTTTTGCTAGTTTTGGGATTTGTTCACTCTTCTTCTCTAGTTCTTACAGTTGTAAGGTTAGATTGTTAACTTGAGATCTTTCTAACTTTTGTGGGCATTTAGTGCTATGAGTTATCCCCTTAACGCTGCCTTAGCTGTGCTCCAGAGGTTCTAGTATGTTGTTTCTTTTTTCTCATTAGCTTCAAAGAACTTCTTGATGTCTGCTTTAATTTCATTATTTACCTAAAAGCCACTCAGGAGCAGATTATTCAATTTCCATGTAAGTGTATGGTTTTGAGTGAATTTCTTCATCTTGATTTCTAACTTGATTGCACTTTGGTTTTGCATTTGCTGAGGAATGTTTTACTTTCAATTATTTGGTTGATTTTAGAGTATGCCATGTTTTGATGAGAAGATTTATATTCTGTTTTTTGCTTTGTGGAGAATTCCACAGATATCATCAGGTCCATTTGATCCAGTACTGAGTTCAGGTCCTGAATATCTTTGTTAACATTCTGTCTTAATGATCTGTCTAATAGTGTCAGTGGTGGTATTAAAGTCTTCCACTATTATTGTGTCGCAGTCTAAGTCTCCTTGAAGGTCTCTAAGAGCTCGCTTTATTAATATGAGTGCTCCTGTGTTGGATACACATATATTTAGAATAGTTAGATGTTTTTGTTGAATTGAACTCTTTACAATTATGTAATGCCCTTCTTTGTCTTTTATGTTCTTTGTGGGTTTAAAGTCTGATTTGTCCAAAACTAGGATTGCAACCCATGCTTTAACCTATTTTCCATTTGCTTGTTAGATTTTTCTCCATCCCTTTATTGTGAGTCTATGTGTGTCACTCCATGTGAGATAGCTCTTTTGAAAACAACGTGCCAATGAGTATTGGTTCTTTATCCAGCTTGACACTCTGTGGCTTTTAATTGGGGCATTTAGCCCATTTTTGTTTAATGTTAATATTGATATGTGTGGATTTGATCCTGTCATCATGATGTTAGCTGATTGTTTTGTAGACTTGCTTATGTGGTTGCTTTATAGTGTCACTGGTTTGTGCATTTTAATGTGTTTTTATAGTGACAGGTAATGGTCTTTTATTTCCATATTTAGTGCTTTCTTCAGGAACTCTTGTAAGGCAGATCTAGTGGTAACAAATTTCCTCAGCATTTGCTTGTCTGAAAAAGATCTTTTTTCTTCTTTGCTTATGAAGCTTTGTTTGGCTGGACATGGTATTTTAGGTTAGAATTTCTTTTCTTTAAGAATATTGAATATTGGCCCCCAATCTCTTCTGGCCTACAGTGTTTCAGCTGAGAGGTCCACTGTTAGTTTGATGGGCTTTTCTATGTAGGTTAGTTACCTGACCTTTCTCTCTAGCTACCTTTAACGTTTTTTTCTTTTACTTCAACCTTGGAGAATCTAATAATCATGTTTATTGATGATAATCCTTTTCTGAAGTATCTTACCAGAATTATCTGCATTTTCTGAATTTGAGTGTGGGCCTCTCTAGTAAGGCGGGGGAAGTTCTCATGAATAATATACTGAAATATCTTTTCCAAGTTGGTTCCTTTCTCCCCATCTTTTTCAGGTATACCCATCAGTCATAGATTAGGTCCTTTTACATAATCCCATATTTCTCAGAGGTTTTGTTTATTCTCTTTTATTCTTTTTTCTCTATTCTTGTCTGTCTTATTTCAGAAAGTCAGTCTTCAAGTTCTGAGATTCTTTTCTCCACTTAGTCTATTCTGCTGTTAATATTTGTGATTGCATTATGAAATTCTTGTAATGTATTTTACCTCTATATCAGGTCAATTATGTTCTTCTCTATACTGTCTAGTTTGTCTGTCAGGTCCTCCATTTTTTTGTCATGATTTTTAGCTTCCTTGCATTGGGTTACAACGTACTCCTGCAGCTCAATGAACTTCATTACTCTTCATATTCTGAATTCTATTTCTTCCTTTTCAGTTATCTCAGCCTTAGCCCAGTTCCAAACCCTTCTTGGAGAGGTAATATGGTCATTTGGAGGCAAAAAAGGCACTCTGGCTTTTCGAGTTTTCAGCGGTCTTGCGATAATTCTTTTTCATCTTTGTGGGCTTTTCTACCTTCAATCTTTGAGTTTGCTTACCTTCAGAGAGTTGCCTTTTAATCCTATTTGATGACCTGGAGGGTTTGATTGTGGTATAACGTGGATTCATCAAACTGGCTTCCTTTCTGGGAGATTTTAGTGGGCCAGCACTCAGCTCCCAACTCCTAAACTGCATACTCTTTTATTGGGGCCTGACTTTGTTCTCCGGCTGGTCGAGGTTTGTAGACCACTGCAATAGTGTGGGCTGAGGTGCAGCAGCTACAACAGAGTGCTAGCAGATACAGGGGTGCCTGCCTCCCTGCAGGTGTTTACTGCAGTGGCTCAGGTCAGGTAGCTGTGGGGCAAGCCAGGGTGGGTGGCCCTGTTGGAGACTGTGTGCACTGTTGCACTGGAGGTGGTGTTGGGTTGCTGTGGGGTACTGGCCAGTGCATGTCTCAGTGTGTTCTCTGTGCCCATGAACAGAAGTGATCACTCAGGGTGTGGGAGGATCCTCTGTTCTTTGCTCAGTTTTAGTTCGATGGTGGGGCACAGGCATGGGTGAGGTTTGCTGGGTCTGTGCCCACAATGGTTCCATCTACAATGGTGTCAGCAAGGGTTGGGTGGGGAGCATACTGCACATCCGCATGCTGGTAGGGCAAGTAAAGCAAAACCTGCCTGTGTAGACATGTGTCAGCAAAGTGATGTGGGGAATTGGAGTGGGCTGGGGAAGCTGTAGTATGAAGAGGGAAAGTGCAGGTTGGTGTGCAGCCATAGAAGCCACCTCATTGGAGCTCTCCGCTGGTCAGGTATGGTTTGCTGGTGCAGAAGCTATGGTGTGAAACCCCAGGCACCAGAGACTGCTCTGTAAGCAGGTATAGCCAGGATGATTCCCTGGGAGAAGCCAGAAGACCAAGGAGAGTGCTCAGGTCATACCAGCCCCATGTGATGTGCAAGAATGCCCTGCAGAGATCAGGTCCAACTATTCCCCTAGGGCTAAAGTCTTTTTTTGGGAGCAAGTCTAGCCTAGAGGGATAGCCTGGATACATTCCACTACAAACACTCCTTCACCAAACCCTCTGGGCTCCACATCAGGTGGCTTGCTGCCCCACCACTTCTCTAAGCAGCTCTCTCTGCCACCTCAAGTGTCTGTGAGTGGTTGAGGAGTCCCCTCCTGCATGATTCCAGAGGCCTGTGGCAGCAGCAGGTTGCTCCTTGCCAGTTCAGCTCACGCATTCCCCTGGAGCTGTTGCAGTTCAAAAATGAGTCCCAGTGTATGGCAGCCCATGTGGGGTTCCCAGCTTTCTCCCCCTTCAGCCTAGCTTCTGTGTTTTCCCTCCATCCACTCTCAATGCCTTCCCTCTGAAGATTTATTAACAGCATGCCAGTCGTCTCACTCCCGCCATGGGAGCTGTTCCACTTGTTTGCATCTACTCGGCCATCTTGCCCTCCCCAACTACTTATGAAATTTGAGTGGAAATATCGTTCTTATAATGTTGCTTTGCGCTAGTTTGCTTTTGTTTCATAACAAAGTACGACTAACTTGGTAGCTGAAAACAATGTCCATTTATTAGCTCACAATTCATAGGTCAGAAACCCAGCATGGCATAATGTATGACATCAGGGCATTTCAAAGGCTGAAATCAAGGTGTTGTCTGGACTGACTTCTGATCTAAATTCTCTGGTGAAAAATCCACTTTCAAGTTTATGCTTCTTGTTGGAAGAATTAAGTTCGTAGATGTTGTTGTACTGAGGCACCGATTTTCTTGCTGGCTGTCAGCTGGAAACTGCCCTGAGCTCCTAGTGGCCGACTGCCATTCCTTGCCATATATTCCCCATTATCTTCAAGCCAGTAATGGCATATCAAGTCCTTTTCATGCTTCAGATTTCTGAGTTCTTGTTTTTGACCTCATGTGGCCTCATGTGATTAGTCCATTTAGATAATAACCCTATTTAAGGTTATTAAGGTTAGAAACCCCATGTGATTAGCCCATTTCATGAGGCTAATGAAACAGGACTTTAATTTCATCTGCAAAATTTCTTTACATCATGAAATCTAATCTCATTGGAATTAGTGTGATTCAAGTACATGTTTCCACACCGTGGTCTTCAAGATATTTCAAGTCAACTGCCCCAGGACTTCAGGAGTCCAGAGTATCTAATGATTTGTATTGAGCTGGAGACTCAACTATGGAAGCAAGAGGAGTGAATTCACACACACACACACACACACACACACACACACACACACCACCGAAACCTTAGAGCAGGGGTCCTCAACCCCCACTGGTCCACGGCCTGTTAGGAACTGGGCATCACACCAGGAGGTGAATGGTGGGCAAGCAAGCATTACCACCTAAGCTCTGCCTCCTGTCAGATTAGCAGCGGTCTTAGATTATCTTAGGAGTGTGAACCCTCTTGTGAATGGTGCATGCGATGGATCTAGGTTGTGTGCTCCTTATGAGATGGAACAACTTCATCCTGAAACCATCTCCCTCACACATACACCATCCGTGGAAAAACTGTCATCCATTAAGCAGGTCCCAGATGCCAAGAAGTTTGGGGACCTCTTCCTTAGAGGGATGACTCTGCTATCTATTGGGATTAGTAGATATCATCCAAACAGCTTAGGACTAGTCTGTTGACACCACTTACAAAACACAAGGGCAATTAAACTCTGGAGAATTTACCTCACAAAGTATTTGTGCTAACCCTGCATTTGCCACTCACTGATAGGACTGAAGGTTCCACTGGGACACCTAAACCACACATGCCCTGAATAAGGTCATCCTTTGCAAGAATTCCTCTCTCTCTCTCTCTCTCTGTAATCTCTCGGGGGCCCAGAAGTAGAGAAATGCCAGAAGTTTGAGTAGTAGAAATATATGAATGATCTCACTTTTGCTATTTTCTTCCAATTTCATTGTTTCAGGCATTTGGAAATACTGGATTCTATTGTTTGTCAAAAGGTAGATGACATCAACTTGAAGGTGCTGCTTTCTCCTGACTTTCTACTGTGGCTCCAGTGTGAAGCAATACTTGATACTCCTACCCTGTCTCAACTCAGATATTCTGACTCACAGGTATTATGCTGGCTGTCATTACTTTTGTGTGGGTACAAAATAAATAAACTTGAACTACCACAGGACCATGTGGGTGAAGAATGTGACTACTAGTTCTGAGTAATTGCTAAGGTGATCACCCAGCTATGGGACAGAAGCTATGATGCTTCTAGAAATAAATGTTTCCCAGAGAACATAGAGGCAGGGAATGAGAGTCATACATATTAACAGTCTTTCATCTGGATCCCTCCAGGAAGTCTGTCACCCAGGTTGCTCTGGATTTGTTGTGCATGCTCACAGAGGCTGACTTTTTCCATTAATACTTCATGATGCTATGTTTTCATTAGATACCAAATAAGGCAAGGGAGAACTCTACTCATTTCAATACCTTTTAAAATGCAACCTACTTTAAGATCCTACCAACCTCCTGGCATGTTCCATCAGGCCATACCGCCCTTTCCTGTGAAACAAACCAGTGCCAAAAATAGACTTCACATCTCCAAAGTTAGCATGCCATGTTGAACACATCTCTCATCATAGAGAACGAGAAGAATTTTCTAGATTTTGGAGAAGGTTTGAGAGATTTTCTCGGACCTTCATCACACAGCCACTCCAAGTTATCTGGGCCCCCCTTCCAAGTTTTCATGACTACCCTCCGGCCATGATGTAAAAACAAACAAACAAAAAAACTTCCTGTGGAATAGTAGCAATAGTACTACATGGTATCAGACATGGTATTTTTCCATATTATTGAGAGAGCTTCAGGTATTAATCATAACCGTTTTTTCCTAGACACGAATCAATTCATCCTGCTGTGCCTTCTTAAGGAAGTCAGCAACTAGCCTTGCATATCCAAAGGGGTGAGATGATAGGTATTGCTGACAAAGTGGGCTGTGATGCACAGAGCTCACCAGTTCAAAGGGTGACAGACTATAAGGTAACCATTACTTCATCCAAAACAACTCCCTTGCAAACTAGCCTTGGTGAAAGTGGTTTAGTCTCTTGCAGAAGAGAATAATTTGCGAACTCAAACTTTTTCTATAAAAAATCTGCAAAAAACAAGTATGGTAGGCTATTAAACCTGGTAGAATGCTGATGTGGCTCATCAGGACTGGAAGCTATTTGTCTATGTTGTTATCATACAGCTGCAACTGTAATACTTGGGCTCTAATCCCAGGAAACTCCAGGAAAGGAGCTAATGTTATCCCAACAATGACTGCTGAAGTTGGGGAACAGGGATGGAAGTCAAGGTTTCTCCATATTCTACAGCTATGAGCAAAAAGCTTCTACACTGTACAAAACTTGGTCAGGCTAGGGTTTATCCTGTCTTATTCATAATCATGCAGTTTATAAAACCTCACAGCCCAAGAAAGAGCCAATGTCTCTCTCTTAAATTCTGACACACAGCCCAGATAAATCCTGGAAGATTCTAATTTTATTGTATTTCCCTCATAAAACAGGATCTTATAATCTATATCCTTGGTATTTTTTTGAGTGAAGTAGGGAAAATCATACCCCCGCTGCTGCTTCTGTTTTGAAAGTTTCCTCATGCTATTAGGTCATTCACTCTTATTTGCTTAAGAAATATGCTGATTTCATTTATGATTTTTCATCTATTTTCACAATGCTCCTTGTTTTTTTACACTGCCTTTGTCAAATGTCAATTTTAATGTCCTAATAGGTTATTAAAATGATTTGAATAGATGTCCCAATTTTTCCAAAATCTAGAAAAATCTGCAGAAGAAAGAAACTATTCATCTTGGTATTTTTGCTCAAACCATCTAAAAACATTACTTAGGACTCACGACATTATCTTAAATTATAATTTTAATTTATAAGTTAATTATAAATCTATTTAAGTTTTGGTAATTAATTTCTTTCTAATAAAGCATTCATTCATCTCTTTTCAAAATTAGCTCATATTTCTTCAAAATGTTTTGATGTACTCTTTAAAAATCTCCTCTAAATGCAAATTTTGTCAGTTTTCCAACTTTAATCATTGTTTACTTATGATTTTTTGATGAGTCTATCCAGATATGGGTCTATTTTATTTGTATTTTAAAATAATTAGCATTTAATTGTATTGATCACTTTTTTCTTTCTTTGTTTACTATTTTATTAATATTTACTTTTACCCTTAGTTCTGCTTTCTGCTATATTTTTTAGTTTACTGAGTAATTTGAAAATGTTTCTAGCCTCTTGTTTTGAATAGTTCATTTATTTTCAATATAACTGGATTAATGACTAATGCTTTAAAGGTTATAAATTTTCCCCTAAATATTATTTGAATTGCATCCTACATGTTTTTAGTAGGTAACACTTCTGTTGATTTTCAAGTCTACACACTTGGTAATTTCAATTATGTGTTCTTTTTTAATTCAAGAGTTGGCCAGAAGTGATTAATTTTTACTTTTGCTGTCTTCTGGCTTTAATTTCTAATTTTATTGCATGTGATCATAGAACAGAATCTTATCACCTGTATCCTTGGCAATTTTTTCGTCTTTACTTGTAGTCTTGTATTGAGTAAACTCAAATTTAATAATTAGTAGAGGCTAAAAAGGAATGTTTATTCAATTTGGGGGAGGTGTTCAGATTTTATACACATATTCAAAGTTTGTGAATTACCTCATTTATATATTTGCCAATACAGCTAATTTTTTTATTTTGTCTATCAAATTTAGAGTAAAATGTGCTAAAAATATTTCAGTGTGATAAATAATTGGTTAATTTAGCATCAAAATCTTTTGATGTTTGTTACATATTTAGGATCATGTTGTTAAGATTTATTCAATGAGCTTGGGAAACTTTTCTAAAAAATACATGTTCCTGGACCCTGAAACCTAGACTGACTGAAGAAGAGATTCAGAGTGTTGAGTTTACATGTCTGTATTTTCGTAAGTTTCTAAGTTAAGGAATTTAGGACCTAGTTATTGCAGTTTTTTAAAAACTTTCTGTCTAGATGGCCTCATTTATACCTATGATGCTAAAAATGATAATATTCATAGATACATATTCCAATTTAAATGTTTACTTTGTATTCCAGATATGCTACAATCTTGACATGTCACCTTGGATGTTTCACAAGAATTTCAGTTTTAAAATGACCAGAATTGAACTCCTGATATTTATTATCCCTGATATTTATGATCTTCCACATTTCAGCAAAGAGAAATTATAGATACCCAGTTGCTCAAAAGAGAATCCTTAGATTCCTGCTTCATTTTCCAGTTTCCTTTTCCTACTTTTACCCACCTCAAGAATAAGTACCACTATTTATTTCTCCAAAATTTGGGTCATATTTGTCCACTTGTCTTTATTCACAGTTCCATCACACTAGCCCAAATCACAACCATTCTTTTTTTGGACTGTTGTGATCATTTCAGATTGTTCTCCAAAATTCTGAAAAACATTTATAAGGTAAATTTTTACATTTTTAGTTTTTTATATATAAATCTTCAATAAATTTCCATTACAATTTAAATAAAACCTAAACCTTTATCACCTAATTCCTACATGATCCTGCCCCTAATTATCTGTGTGTTGTCATGACGCTCTACTGTTACCCTGCTTTCTCTTCCTTCCTACGATTCAACTATACAGGTCTCCATCCTTCTGTTTCTACTCTTGAAGCCAAGGGCTAGTCCCTCTGCTGGAATTTCTTTGTGCTTATCATAACCTTCATCTTTTGCAATTTCTAGTGCCCAAGCCCCATGTATCTACTTCATATTCAGTTTAATGCTGTTTCTTCATGCAAACCTTCCCTCTCCATCACTACTTCGGTTCTATTTAATGATACTATAGCTCCCTGAAAATCTCCTTCATGAAAATTCTTGCACTTATAATTTCAATACCTACAATGCAGAAGGCCAAGGAAGCTCTTTGTCTAATTCAATACTCTATTACCAATGTACAGCAGAGTGCTGGCACAGAGTAGGAATATAAATAAATAAATAAATGAATACAGCAATAATTAGAGTTTTGTTTGATGGATTCTTTGAAACTTACAAGGAAAGAATACAGAGGTTTGAGGATAGTAGAAAAGTCCAATGTCACAGTAGGCAAAACTGTTGAACTTCTTATCAGTAACATAAAATTCACTTGCCTACACTGTGTGTATTTATGTGTGTAAATGATACAGTATTATATGCATGTATCTATATACATATACATATATACATACATGTTTCAAATATGTCAAAATATTCATCTTGTATAATATATAAATGTACACACATACATCTATTGTGACCTATTGCATGTGTGTCTGTGTACAGAGACAGAACAGAAAGACAGAAGCAGATTATATACCTACATACGTGTATTACATACCTATATCCATGTATGCAGGCATGTAGATGAAAGAGAGGGAGGAGAAATTAGCAAAAGACAAAATTATTTCCCTATATGGATTTTATAAACTTAAAACTACCAAGTGATAAAATCACTATGTATATCTTTGATTTTCCCCTGAAACAAAAATTTACAAGTATAGTTATTAGACCAAAGGTGGCAACATGCTGATACATATTGACAAATTGTCTTTCTGTAAGTTTTAACATTATGCATCATGCATTAACAATATATGATTGGACCACTAATGAATACTATGCATTTTAATTTTCACTTTGAAAGATCATTACTAAATGAGTATTTTAAAACATGCTACTCTACTCTTGCTTTAACTTTTATTTATTTGATGAAATGAAGGTTGAATATAGTTTAACATTCATTAGAGATCCCTACTTCTTTTGAGATTTTCTTTCACCCTCTCTACTCTTTTCTACTTTTGTGTGTTTATTGTTTCTTAATATTTAAAAATTCTTTATCTGCTAAGGTTATTTATAAACTTTGTTTCTCATGTGTAGATATTTTCTTTTATATATAAAATCTATTAGTTCTTTACAATGTACTTCTTTATGTTAAACGTTAGAATGAGCATCCCTAGTTCAAGAATAAATATTTATATTTTTTCCAATTCTTTTAGTATTCATTCATTTTGCAATAATTTTCCTTTTACATCTAATTTTTTAATACTAAAAAACTATGACAAATTCCATTAAAACTAAGAATTTCAATTTTAGTATGAGTCAGCCTAAAGAGTTATTATTTTCATTCAAAATATTTTAAGAAAATAATGATATCTCAGGGAGATCGGTGCTCTTGAACCATACCAAGGAAAAATAAGGTGGCATTGAGGATACAGTCAGCTTAAAGATTCAACTTAAAGTTGATCATACTAAGCAGAGAATCTCTAGATGTGAAGGTGGATTTATTACACCCATATCTCTGAACAACTGCCTACATTCTTCTTGAGCTTATCTCTTTCATTATTAAAATACATTTCTCAGCTTATCACTTGCTTTTAGATAGTAGACAGTTGAACAAAATCAAAGAAACATTGAGTTATTTGTTTGTAAGTGGAAAGGAGATGCACAGCTATTTTGAAATTTGATAAAAGTCACTTTAATATTCAAAGGCTAAAATGGATAATTCATAAATCCTCCAGATGTCTTTGGGTTAAGCTTTATTTTAACTTTGTTCCTAGAGAATCTGGAGTTTAAAGATGGAATTTACAATTTCTAAAAATGTATATAATGCAGATAATTGTTATTTTATATGAATCTTCTAATAAAATTTTATAGTCAACTTTCCTCTCTCTCTCTCTTATGACCCCTTTATTTGCCAAATCTTCACAAGGCTATGAATTATTGTGACTGCCTTATCCAAAATAATAAATTCAGTTTATCTGGTAAAAGCAGATGCTAAAGCTAGATTCAGTAATTATCACATAAAATGGAGCTATACATATGTATGACTTTATCAGGTAATACTGGGTACTGAATATTTATCTCTCAAGCCACAATGGCTTCATATTATAAATTTATGATTTCTTGGTATCCACTATACAGAATGCTTCTAGCATTCAAATGGGCAAATCCCGCCTCTCTCTTTTTTTGAGGGTTATAGTGAATATTTAAATATATATGTGTTTGTACATATATGTTTACATCTACGCTTATGTTACTTTTGGTCTGTTAAGTACAATTACTCAGAGGTTGACGATCATGTATGAGAAAAAGAAAGGAAGCAAAAGGCTCTCTAAAACTACATAAAATTTAAGATGTTCCTTCCAAAGAATAATTTGTGTCTGGAGGTTAACAAACAGGCAAAATAAAAATGCTGAATAGAGCCACATAGCACCTCTTCATAAAATAAGAATGGTTGGCAGTGACATTGAGGCATAGCATTTTAAATATTTCATGGATTTTTCTTTAAGGGGATCAATGTAGGTAAAATTTGTAGAATCTCATATAAAACCTGCTAAGGTTTCTTTGTAATTACAAAGGACAAAATAGGTTTTATCCTTTAGAAAGAAGTTTTTTTGTTTGTTTGTTTGTTTGTTTTTGTTTTTTTTTGACACAAGTACAGGCACTTCTGCCTCATTTTGGAAAGTACTCTATAAGGAATGGCTGTTCCTATGGTACAGAAGGGAACTAAGAAATAACTCAAGGCAAGAGATTTTCACAGTGTCAAAGCATTCTTTGTATTGCCTGGGTGAATTTCCAGGTACCATTAGCTAAAGTGAAGATAGTTATTACTCTGTTTTTTTTCTCTGTCCTAAGGTGACACTTACCCTTATTCCTGCCTTTCAGATGATGACCTAATTTCCTATTTCACGGAGAAAGCTGAAGAAAACAGAAATCAGCTCCAACAAGCTGTCACCCATCTCATCCAAACCCCACCTACTCTGTGCTGCTACGCTCCACCCTGTCACTCGGGAACTTCAGCCTCACTCCCTTCTGCCCACTCAAGCGACTCTGGCCTCCATCTCCTGCATCAAGATTTTCCTTTCTCATAATTCCTATCAAATTATTGTTATTTCTTCCATCTTAAAATATCCGTTTGACCCTATTTCTACCACTTCTTTCTTCTTCTCCTTCCGCTTACAGAAAATTCTGAATTATTCATTTCTATTATTTCCCAATTCCCTCATTGCATTCTCTCCTGAAGCCACTGTGGTGCCTTTTAAGCCTCACCTTTTTTTTTTCTGCATCTTAGCAAGCTGATAAGAAAGACTGCATGCTATGTTCTTTGGCACCAATGGGAGTTTCACACCTTTGAAAGTCTGGGAAGCGTCAACCTAGCCCCACCTCTTAGCCATAATGTTACCCCCCACTGAGTCTCTTTTCTCAGCTCTCAAGCCACTTTGGATTGGTTTGATAACCACATTATAGGAATAATAAAGCTTTTCAGACTCTCCTGGCATTTGTGTGGTATATTAGGACATCACACTCCCTGTGTTACTCTGGCCCCTCTAACTGCTCCTTTTCACTCTCCTGTGTTGATTCCTCCTCATTACCTTCATCCTTAACAAGTGAATGACCCAGGCAGGGCTCAGTTCTGGAATCACTTTTCTTTTCTCTATATCTTCACTTCATCATGGTCTTATTCAGACATATAAAAAGTTTTTGTGCTGATGACTCTTAGATTTTTTTCATTATCTCAAATCTCTTCCCTAATAGTTGGATTTATAGATTCAACTATGTGTTCCATATCTGCTATGTACTCTTATGTGTCACGTAACAATGGGGATAGATTCTGAGAAATGCCTTCTGAGGTAATTTTATCATTGTGTGAACATCACAGATCATAGTTAAACAAACCTAGATTGTATGGCCTACTACGTACTTGGGCTACAAACCTGTAATGCATGGTACTGTTCTGAACATTGTTGGCAATTGTAACACAATGGCAATTATTTGTGTAGCTAAACACAGAAAGGTTACAATAAAATGTGGTATAAAAGAAAAAAGATGGTACATCTCGGTGGGACACATACCATGAATGAAGCCTGCAGGACTGAGAATTGCTCTGGGTGAGTCTGTGAGTGAGTGTGGTGAGTGAGTGTGAAGGCCTAGGACATTATCGTACAGTACTGTAGACTTTATAACCACTGTACACTTAGGCTACACTGAATTTATTTAATAATTTTTCTTTCATTCTTAGTAAATTAAACTTTACTTACTGTAAGTTTTTTACTGTATAACTTTTTATAAAAAATTATTGACTTTTTTAACCTTTAGCTTAAAACACAAACACATTGTACAGCTGTAGAGAAATATTGTCTTTCTTTATATCCTTATTCTATAAGCTTTTTCTATTTGTTAAAATTGTATTTTACGATTTTTTTACTTTTTAAATTTTTCTATTAAAAACTAAGACACAGGGGGAGGAGCCAAGATGGCCGAATAGGAACAGCTCCGGTCTACAGCTCCCAGCGTGAGCGATGCAGAAGACGGGTGATTTCTGCATTTCCATCTGAGGTACCGTGTTCAACTCACTAGGGAGTGCCAGACAGTGGGCGCAGGTCAGTGGGTGAGTGCACCGTGCGCCAGCCGAAGCAGGGGCGAGACATTGCCTCACTCGGGAAGTGCAAGGGGTCAGGGAGTTCCCTTTCCAGGGGTGACAGAGGCACCTGGAAAATCGGGCCACTCCCACCCGAATACTGTGCTTTTCCGACGGGCTTAGGAAACGGTGCCCCAGGAGAGTATAGCCCGCACCTGGCTCAGAGGGTCCTACGCCCACTGAGTCTCGCTGATTGCTAGCACAGCAGTCTGAGATCAGACAGCAAGTCGGCAGCGAGGCTGGGGGAGGGGCGCCCGCCATTGCCCAGGCTCGCTTAGGTAAACAAAGCAGCCAGGACGCTTGAACTGGGTGGAGCACACCACAGCTCAAGGAGGCCTGCCTGCCTCTGTAGGCTCCAGCTCTGGGAGCAGGGCACAGACAAACAAAAAGACAGCAGTAACCTCTGCAGACTTAAATGTCCCTGTCTGACAGCTTTGAGGAGAGCAGTGGTTCTCCCAGCATGCAACTGGAGATCTGAGAATGGGCTGACTGCCTCCTCAAGTGGGTCCCTGACCCCTGACCCCCGTGCAGCCTAACTGGGAGGCACCCCCCAGCAGGGGCAGACTGACACCTCACAAGGCCGGCCAGGTACTCCAACAGACCTGCAGCTGAGGGTCCTGTCTGTTAGAAGGAAAACTAACAGAAAGGACATCCACACCAAAAACCCATCTGTACATCACCATCATCAAAGACCAAAAGTAGATAAAACCACAAAGATGGGGAAAAAACAGAGCAGAAAAACTGGAAACTCTAAAAAGCAGAGTACCTCTCCTCCTCCAAAGGAACGCAGTTCCTTATCAGCAACGGAACAAAGCTGGACGGAGAATGACTTTGACGAGCTGAGAAAAGAAGGCTTCAGACGATCAAATTACTCCGAGCTACGGGAGGATATTCAAACCAAAGGCAAAGAAGTTGAAAACTTTGAAAAAAATTTAGAAGAATGTATAACTAGAATAAACAATACAGAGAAGTGCTTAAAGGAGCTGATGGAGCTGAAAACCAAGGCTCGAGAACTACGTGAAGAATGCAGAAGCCTCAGGAGCCGATGCAATCAAATGGAAGAAAGGGTATCAGCCCTGGAAGATGAAATGAATGAAATGAAGTGAGAAGGGAAGTTTAGAGAAAAAAGAATAAAAAGAAACGAGCAAAGCCTCCAAGAAATGTGGGACTATGTGAAAAGATCAAATCTACGTCTGATTGGTGTACCTGAAAGTGACGGGGAGAATGGAAACAAGTTGGAAAACACTCTGCAGGATATTATCCAGAACTTCCCCAATCTAGCAAGGCAGGCCAACATTCAGATTCAGGAAATACAGAGAATGCCACAAAGATACTCCTCGAGAAGAGCAACTCCAAGACACATAATTGTCAGATTCACCAAAGTTGAAATGAAGGAAAAAATGTTAAGGGCAGCCAGAGAGAAAGGTCGGGTTACCATCAAAGGGAAGCCCATCAGACTAACAGCGGATCTCTCGGCAGAAACCCTACAAGCCAGAAGAGAGTGGGGGTCAATATTCAACATTCTTAAAGAAAAGAATTTTCAACCCAGAATTTCATATCCTGCCAAACTAAGCTTCATAAGTGAAGGAGAAATAAAATACTTTACAGACAAGCAAATGCTGAGAGATTTTGTCACCACCAGGCCTGCCCTAAAAGAGCTCCTGAAGGAAGCGCTAAACATGGAAAGGCACAACCGGTACCAGCCACTGCAAAATCATACCGAAGTGTAAAGACCATCAAGACTAGGAAGAGACTGCATCAACTAACGAGCAAAATAACCAGCTAACATCATAATGACAGGATCAGATTCACACATAACAATATTAACTTTAAATGTAAATGGACTAAATGCTCCAATTAAAAGACACAGACTGGCAAATTGGATAAAGACTCAAGACCCATCAGTGTGCTGTATTCAGGAAACCCATCTCACGTGCAGAGACACACATATGCTCAAAATAAAAGGATGGAGGAAGATCTACCAAGCAAATGGAAAACAAAAAAACGCAGGGGTTGCAATCCTAGTCTCTGATAAAACAGACTTTAAACCAACAAAGATCAAAAGAGACAAAGAAGGCCATTACATAATGGTAAAGGGATTAATTCAACAAGAAGAGCTAACTATGCTAAATATATATGCACCCAATACAGGAGCACCCAGATTCATAAAGCAAGTCCTGAGTGACCTACAAAGAGACTTAGACTCCCACACATTAATAATGGGGGACTTTAACACCCCACTGTCAGCATTAGACAGATCAATGAAACAGAAAATCAACAAGGATACCCAGGAATTGAACTCAGCTCTGCACCACGCAGACCTAATAGACATCTACAGAACTCTCCACTCCAAATCAACAGAATATACATTTTTTCAGCACCACACCACACCTATTCCAAAATTGACCATATACTTGGAAGTAAAACTCTCCTTAATAAATGTAAAAGAACAGAAATTATAACAAACTATCTCTCAGATCACAGTGCAATCAAGCTAGAACTCAGGATTAAGAATCTCACTCAAAACCACTCAACTACGTGGAAACTAAACAACCTGCTCCTGAATGACTACTGGGTACATAACGAAATGAAGGCAGAAATAAAGATGTTCTTTGAAACCAACGAGAACCAAGACACAACATACCAGAATCTCTGGGATGCATTCAAAGCAGTGTGTAGAGGGAAATTTATATCACTAAATGCCCACAAGAGAAAGCAGGAAAGATCCAAAATTGACACCCTAACATCACAATTAAAAGAACTAGAAAAGCAAGAGCAAACACATTCAAAAGCTAGCAGAAGGCAAGAAATAACTAAAATCAGAGCAGAACTGAAGGAAATAGAGACACAAAAAACCCTTCAAAAAATAAATGAATCCAGAAGCTGGTTTTTTGAAAGGATCAACAAAATTGATAGACTGCTAGCAAGATTAATAAAGAAAAAAAGAGAGAAGAATCAAATAGATGCAATAAAAAATGATAAAGGGGATATCACCACCGATCCCACAGAAATACAAACTACCATCAGAGAATATTACAAACACCTCTACGCAAATAAACTAGAAAATCTAGAAGAAATGGATAAATTCCTCAACACATATACCCTCCCAAGACTAAACAGGAAGAAGTTGAATCTCTGAATAGACCAATAACAGGAGCTGAAATTGTGGCAATAATCAATAGCTTACCAACCAAAAAAAGTCCAGGACCAGATGGGTTCACAGCCAAATTCTACGAGAGGTACAAGGAGGAGCTGGTACCATTCCTTCTGAAACTATTCCAATCAATAGAAAAAGAGGGAATCCTCCCTAACTCATTTTATGAGGCCAGCATCATCCTGATACCAAAGCCTGGCAGAGACACAACAAAAAAAGAGAATTTTAGACCAATATCCTTGATGAACATTGATGCAAAAATCCTCAATAAAATACTGGCAAACAGAATCCAGCAGCACATCAAAAAGCTTATCCACCATGATCAAGTGGGCTTCATCCCTGGGATGCAAGGCTGGTTCAATATACGCAAATCAATAAATGTAATCCAGCATATAAACAGAACCAAAGTCAAAAATCACATGATTATCTCAATAGATGCAGAAAAGGCCTTTGACAAAATTCAACAACACTTCATGCTAAAAACTCTCAATAAATTAGGTATTGATGGGTCATATCTCAAAATAATAAGAGCTATTTATGACAGACCCACAGCCAATATCATACTGAATGGGCAAAAACTGGAAGCATTCCCTTTGAAAACTGGCACAAGACAGGGATGCCCTCTCTCACCACTCCTATTCAACATAGTGTTGGAAGTTCTGGCCAGGGCAATTAGGCAAGAGAAGGAAATCAAGGGTATTCAATTAGGAAAAGAGGAAGTCAAATTGTCCCTGTTTGCAGATGACATGATAGTATATCTAGAAAACCCCATTGTCTCAGCCCAAAATCTCCTTAAGCTGATAAGCAACTTCAGCAAAGTCTCAGGATACAAAATCAATGTACAAAAATCACAAGCATTCTTATACATCAATAACAGACAAACAGAGAGCCAAATCATGAGTGAACTCCCATTCACAATTGCTTCAAAGAGAATAAAATACCTAGGAATCCAACTTACAAGGGATGTGAAGGACCTCTTCAAGGAGAACTACAAACCACTGCTCAAGGAAATAAAAGATGATACAAACAAATGGAAGAACATTCCATGCTCATGGGTAGGAAGAATCAATATCATGAAAATGGCCATCCTTCCCAAGGTAATTTACAGATTCAATGCCATCCCCATCAAGTTACCAATGACTTTCTTCACAGAATTGGAAAAAACTACTTTCAAGTTCATATGGAACCAAAAAAGAGCCCGCATCACCAAGTCAATCCTAAGCCAAAAGAACAAAGCTGGAGGCATCACGCTACCTGACTTCAAACTATACTACAAGGCTACAGTAACCAAAACAGCATGGTACTGGTACCAAAACAGAGATATAGATCAATGGAACAGAACAGAGCCGTCAGAAATAATGCCACATACCTACAACTATCTGATCTTTGACAAACCTGACAAAGACAAGAAATGGGGAAAGGATTCCCTATTTAATAAATGGTGCTGGGAAAACTGGCTAGCCATATGTAGAAAGCTGAAACTGGATCCCTTCCTTACACCTTATACAAAAATCAATTCAAGATGGATTAAAGACTTAAATGTTAGACCTAAAACCATAAAAACCCTAGAAGAAAACCTAGGCATTACCATTCAGGACATAGGCATGGGCAAGGACTTCATGTCTAAAACACCAAAAGCAATGGCAACAAAAGCCAAAATTGACAAATGGGATCTAATTAAACTAAAGAGCTTCTGCACAGCAAAGGAAACTACCATCAGAGTGAACAGGCAACCTACAAAATGGGAGAAAATTTTTGCAACCTACTCATCTGACAAAGGGCTAATATCCAGAATCTACAATGAACTCCAACAAATTTACAAGAAAAAAACAAACAACCCCATCAAAAAGTGGGCGAAGGACATGAACAGACACTTCTCAAAAGAAGACATTTATGCAGCCAAAAAACACATGAAAAAATGCTCACCATCACTGGCCATCAGAGAAATGCAAATCAAAACCACAATGAGATACCATCTCACACCAGTTAGAATGGCAATCATTAAGAAGTCAGGAAACAACAGGTGCTGGAGAGGATGTAGAGAAATAGGAACACTTTTACACTGTTGGTGGGACTGTAAACTAGTTCAACCCTTGTGGAAGTCAGTGTGGCGATTCCTCAGGGATCTAGAACTAGAAATTCCATTTGACCCAGCCATCCCATTACTGGGTATATACCCAAAGGACTATAAATCATGCTGCTATAAAGGCACATGCACACGTATGTTTATTGCGGCATTATTCACAATAGCAAAGACTTGGAACCAACCCAAATGTCCAACAATGATAGACTGGATTAAGAAAATGTGGCACATATACACCATGGAATACTATGCAGCCATAAAAAATGATGAGTTCACGTCCTTTGTAGGGACATGGATGAAATTGGAAATCATCATTCTCAGTAAACTATCGCAAGAACAAAAAACCAAACACCGCATATTCTCACTCATAGGTGGGAATTGAACAATGAGAACACATGGACACAGGAAGGGGAACATCACACTTCGGGGACTGTTGTGGGGTGGGGGTAGGGGGGAGGGATAGCATTGGGAGATATACCTAATGCTAGATGACGAGTTGGTGGGTGCAGCGCACCAGCATGGCACATGTATACATATGTAACTTACCTGCAAGTTGCACACATGTACCATAGAGCCTAAAGTATAATAATAATAATAATAAGAAGAAGAATAAGAATAATAATAATAAAAACTAAGACACAGGCCGGGCGCAGTGGCTCATGCCTGTAATCCCAGCACTTTAAGAAGCCAAGGCAGGCAGATCACCTGAGGTCGGGAGTTTGAGACCAGCCTGACCAACATGGAGAAACCCCATCTCTACTAAAAAATGCGAAATTAGCCAGGCATGGTTGCGCATGCCTGTAATCCTAGCTACTCGGGAGGCTGAGGCAAGAAAATTGCTTGAACCTGGGAGGCAGAGGTTGCAGTGAGTCGAGATAGCGCCCCCGCACTCCAGCCTGGGCGACAAGAGTGAAACTCTGTCTCAAAAAAACAAAACACACACACACAAAAAAAACAAAAAGAAAAAAAACTAAGACACAAACACACACATTAGCCTAGGCCTATATGAGATCAGGATCATCAATATCACTGCCTTCCACCTCCACATCCTGTCCCATTGGATGGTCTTTAGAGACAATAACAGCCATAGAACTGTCATCTCCTGTGATAACAGTACCTTCTTCTGGAATACCTCCTGAAGGACCTGCCTGAGGCTGTTTACTGTGAACTTTTTTTTTTTTAACGAGTAGAAGAAGGACACTCTAAAATAATGATAAACAGTGCAGTGTAGTAAATACATAAACCAGCAATAGAGTCATTTATCGTCATTATTAAGTACTATAAACTGTGTGTAATTGAATGTGCTATATTTTTGCTATGTTTTTATATAACTGACAGTGAAGAATTATTTACACCCACCTCACCACAAACCTGTGAGTAATGCTTGTGCCATAAGATTAAGAAGACTGTGAAGCCCATAGGCAATAGGAATTTTGCAGCTCCATTATAATTGTATGTGACCACCATGGTATATATAGTTTGCTGTTGACTGAAACATGGTTAGGCCTTGTTACATGTCATTAGCTGGTACATGATGGTATCTCATCAAGTCTCATGGCTTCAAATGCTATTAATAAGCTGATGCTTCTCAAGCTTATATGTTCAAGTTGAATCTCTATCTTTGACTCTAGACTCTGACATCCCTACCTAATAGACACCTTAAAGATAACATGTTAAAAACTGAATTTTTGATTATTTCCTCAAACATGCTCTTCTTATAGTCTTCTTGATATCTGCAGATGACAATTCCAGCTTTCCAGTTGTTCGGATCGAAACATCCGTAAATCTTCTTAAGTTCTTGCTTTTTCTCATGCCCCACTTCAATCAATCAGTAAACCTTATCAGCTGTTCCTTCAAATTACAGGGTTTGCATAAAACCTGAAGCCTTTCCAATTTAGACAGGCCACTTCAAGAAACAAAATCAAAAATTTTGAAAATAAAATTAGGCATAAATGTGAATATGTATTTATAACAGAAATCACAATATAATGTAAAATTTGGATAGCTGATAAATGGCAAAAAATTATAAAATACAAAATAAAATAATGTTTTGTTATGTAATTACATATGTTTATAGCATTTCTCCCTATAAATACTAACTTCATGCTCTTTGAATACTTTCTCCTATGATGATTCTTAAAATATTCTTAAAGAGAAGAAAAAGACATTTAACTTCCTCATAACTGTTGATTGAAAATTTAAAATTATTTTTAGTTTGGAAATAAAATTTGTGAAATTTCAGCTTTACAACTTACTTTTGGCTATGCAATACAATTACTAAGTTTATTGGATGGCTTATATTCTAGAAAAGTCTTTGGAATTTGGAATAATCTTTACGTGTTTTCTTTCATATGTGACAAAATTTCAAGGCATCTCAATTTTCATTTAGGGATACTTCAGGTACCTTTGGAATGGATAATATTTATTACATTACCCAGTTTGTCATTGATGCCCCAATTTCAGCGGTTAGTTATGAATTTTAAGTTATTTTCATTGATGCATTTCATGAGAATGCATAAAATATGAGACTTGAAACACAGTTGAACTTACCATTTGTAATAGCACTGTAAGTTGCTGACCTATAATCACAG
This sequence comes from Pongo abelii, assembly GCF_028885655.2. NCBI lineage: Eukaryota > Metazoa > Chordata > Mammalia > Primates > Hominidae > Pongo > Pongo abelii. The sequence continues at coordinate 189,615,321 of NC_071988.2, forward strand.
AAATTATGGTAAATTCTGTTTCATGCTCTTCTCATCAAGATATTTTAAAAATTAAGCTGTTTATAATTTTGTATGCAGAATTATCAAATGCTTCTAACGGGCAGGAACTTCTGTTTTGGCTAGATATTAATCAGAACAAAAACCTGCACTTAAAAATTTACACATCTCATATTTGGAAGAATTTCCCACAGGCTAATTTCTGGCCCAAAAGTTGTTTCTCCTTTGCATTCAGTCCTCCATCCTCTCAACTTTTTATCCACTGCTCCCCATGCATACACGCTAGGAGCCGGAAGACATTCATTTCAAGATACAGGCCTTCTTTGGAAGGAGCCTGTGCAGGGGAGAGTCTCAAAGTTTCATTAGCTTCACAGTTACTTTGCGTCTGTGTGTTTTATCGATTCAGACTCTCTCCGTGTCACCCCACTGCTGCCATCATAAGGCATGCCACAGTCATCTTTCTAAATAGCTTACTCTCTGGTCTTCTTGATTTTTTTCTTTCCCATTCTACATTCTATCACTGTGCAGCAGAGAAAACGATCCTATTAAAACCAACTTGGCTTGTGGTGCCCCCATGCTCAGTATCACATTATGGCTTCCCATCTCACTAATCGTAAAAGGCAGTCTACAGCCGTAAGGTCCTGGCTTAGCTGACTGCTGGTTACCTCTGTGCTCCTATCCCCTATTCCTATCACTTCCTCACTCTACATGAGTCTCCTTGCTAGTTCTCTAACACGGCCAGGCACACTCCTGCCTCCACGTCCGTACACTTGGTGCCCTGCCTGCCTGTCTCTCTCACTTCACTATTTCACTGCTTTCGTGGTTCCATTCTGTCACCTTCTCATGGAGTACTTCCTATTGACTTTTATAACCTAATCACCGTCAAAATAAAATCTACATATGGATATTTACAGTAGAAACACTGCCTCTACTTCTCAACCACCTCTTCACTTAATATTTCTATAACATGTTTATTTCTTGGTTTAGTCATTCAAAATCCTACTTACATATTAAGCCCCAATTTCTTGTCCATTTTCATGAAAGGCTTTCCCTAACACAATAGGATGATGTTTTTTCCTGTGTAAGAACCAATTATTATACTTAGGCAATTTTACTTGTTTGGTATTGGTTTAATCATCTTTAATGAATTTCGTATGTATTTTATGTTATTGTTGGGATGTCTTATTAAGATGTAAAAACAAAACATTGGAAGTTAATGATAAAAATGTCTCCAGGATAAGAAACCATGTTACTTGGGAATAACTGTTATATATTAAATTATTTCAACCTCTGGAAATGTTTTATCTGAGGTATCTTAGTTTTACAGCACATAAATAATTAATCATGCTAGCTCTAATAGGATCCTGACTTACTGTAGTCACAGCCTACCTCCTGTGCTATAAATAAGAAGTGGAATATTCAACTTAAACAATTAAAGGGCAACCTTATGAAAAACATTGGCATATTTTTGTGCAACCATTTGATGTTTCAAGACAAGCTAAATGGCTTAAACTTCGTTTTCATAGATATTACATTTTCAATACTATAATATTATACTTATTAGAAATACAGCAATGAGAATTGTGTCAGCCATAAAATTGTTGTTCAATAAATGTCGGTTGATTATGAATTAAATAAAAAAATCATTCAGAGAATGAATGAGTTGCCATTACCTTCAAAATTTTATTCTTTATGTTCACCCAGCCATCATAACAATTGTCACATTGTCATCAATATTTAGGGCTGTTACTAAGGTGAATGGGCAGCCCTTGTAGGGCTTCAATAACATTTTTATTATCTTTTGATATTTTTCTCTTCCCATTCTCTTTCATTTTAAACAAATAGTTGAACTATACCATTATTGCTATAGTATATAGCCAGTGCATACTACAGTGCATAAATATATTTTTTCACTCTTATTATCCATTTAAAGTCTGCAATTAGCTATATCTTTAATGCTCCTCAGCAAAGCTTACGTTAGTATTTCTAGTAACTTTTTAGGGAAGAGTCATAGGAACAAAAATTCCTGACTTCTTCATGTTCATAAATTTGGAAGTTAATGATAAAAATGTTTCCAGGACAAGAAACCATGTGACTTGCTTGGGTTATAAGTTTTATATATTAAATCATTTCAGTGTCTGGAAATGTATTATCTGATGTATCTTAGTTTTACAACAGACAAATGATTACAACAGACAAATGCATGTGTGCTTTTACACTTAAATTTCTTTTTTTTTTTCCTGGATATAAAACTCCTTAAATTTCCTCTCACCAAGTTTCTTAAGTATGTTACTTTTTTTTCTGCTGACATAAGCAGTTCTGTAGAAAAGTGTTATAACAATCTAATTTTAATTTTTCTAATAAGTCACCCTATTTTCTGCCTACATGACAAAGGTTTCTTTTCTTTAAAGTTAAATAACCTTACTTAAGTATGTTTTGCTGTTGGTCATTCTGGATCAATATTATTAGTATGTGAATGTGTTTTTAATATGCAGTTACAAATCATTTATGATATCTATTTAGAAAAACTTTTAATTATATTTAATACTTATACCTGTTCTCTTGCTTTGGTTTTCTTTTTCAAGGATTTATAATAAGTCAGATATACTTTGTTTAGCTTTAATATTTAACACTTTTTCTTAATTATTCATTGCCTATTTTATTTGTTTAATCCATTTCAACTTCTATTTCTCTTAAGGAATTAACTGTTGCATGTATTTCTTCTTGTGTTGCTTCTACCTTAGTCTTCATTTCTGTAATAAGTTTTTTCTTTATTTCTTATTCTTTCTGAGTTCTTTTAAAAATTGATTTAAACAATTTTTGTAGGTACATAGTAGGTGTATATATTTATGGGGTACATGAGATGCTTTGATACAAGGATTAACATCATTATAAGCACAAAATGAGGAATGAGGTATCCATCCCATCAAACATTTATCCTTTGAATTACAAATAATTCAATTATACTTTTTAAGTTATTTTAAAATGTACAATTGAATTATTATCTATTGTAATCACCTTATTGTGATATCAAATATTAGGTTTTATTATTTCTTTCTATTTTTTGTAACCATTCCCACCACCACCCCACCCCCCAACTATCCTTCCCAGCCTCTGGTAATCATTTTCTATGTTTACAATTTCAATTGTTTTGATTTTTTAGATCCCAGAAATTAGTGAGAACAAGTAATGTTTGTCTTTCTGTGTCTGGCTTATTTCACTTAACATCATGATCTCCAGTTCCATCCATGTTGTTGCAAACGACTGGATGTCATTCTATCTTTTATGACTGAATAGTACGCCATTGTGTATATGTACCACATTTTCTTTCTTCATTCATCTGTTGATGGACACTTAGTTGCTTCCAAACAGCAGCTATTGCAAATTGTGCTGCAACAAACATAGGATTGGAAATATCCCTTTGATGCTAATTTCTTTTCTTTTGGTTATATATCCAGCAGCGGGATTGCTGGATCATATAGTAGCTCAATTTTTAGTTTTCTTGAGGAAACTTCAAACTGTTCTCCATAGTGATTGTACTAATTTACACTCCTACCATAAGTGTACAAGGGTTCCCTCTTCTCCACATCCTTGCCAGCATTTGTTATTGCCTGTCTTTTGGATATATGCCATTTTAACTGGGGTGAGATGGTATTTCATTGTAGTTTATTTGCATTTCTCTGATGATCAATGATATTGACCACCTTTTCATATACTTGTTTACCATTTATATGTCTTCTTTTGAGAAATGTCTACTCAAATCTTCGACTGATTTTCTGATTGGATTATTAGACTTTTTTCCTATACAGTTGTTTGAATTCCTTATATATTCTGGTTATTAATCCCTTGTCAGATGAATAGTTTACAAATATTTTCTGTCATTCTATGGGTTGTCTTTTCACTTTGTTGATTGTATCCTTCACTGCGCAGAAGATTTTTAACTTGATGTAATCCAATTTGTCCAGTTTTGCTTTGGTTGCTTGTGCTTGTGGATATTGGTCAAGAAATCTTTGCCTGGAACAATGACCTGGAGATTTTCCCCAGTGTTGTTTTTTTGTTTGTTTGTTTTTGTTTTTGTTTTTGTAGTAGTTCCATAGTTTGAGGTCTTAGATTTCAGTTTTTAATCCATTTTGATTTGGTTTTTGTATGTGGTGATAGATAAGGGTCTAGTTTCACTCTTCCCAGCACCATTTATTTAAGAGACTACCTTTTCCCCAGTGTAAGTTCTTAGAACTATGTCAAAAGTGCTGGTGTTTTGTTGAGAATTTTGGGTCAATGTTTATTAGAAATATTGGACTGTAGTTTTCTTTTTTTTTTTAATGTGTCTTTGTCTTGTTTAGATATGAGGGTAAGTAATACTGGCCTTGTAGAATGATTTTGGAAGTATTACCTCATCTATTTTTTCAGAGAAGTTTGAGCGAGATTGATATTAATTCTTCTTTAATGGTTTGGTTGAATTCAACACTAAAGCCATCAGGTGTCTGGCTTTTCTTTAGTAGGAGACTTTTTATTATAACTTCAATAATGTTACTTGTTATTGGTCTATTCAGGTTTTGGATTTCTTAAGATTCAATCTTGATAGGTTGTATGTATCTAAGAACATGTCAATTTCTTCTAGATTTTTCAGTGTATTGACATGTAGTTGCTCACAGTAGCCACTAAGGATCCTTCGAATTTCTGTCGTATCAGTTGTAATGTCTCCTTTTTCACTTCTAATTTTATTTATTTGAATTTTCCCTCCTTTTTTCTTGGTCTGGCTAAAGGATTGCCAATTTTGTTTAACTTTTCAAAAAAAAAACAATTTTTTTGTTTTATTGATCTTTTGTAATTTATTTTATTTTAATTTCATTCATTTCTGGTCTGACCTTTATTATTTATTTTCTTCTACTAATTTTGGGTTTCCTAGTTCTTTGAGATGCATCATTGGACTTTTTGTTTTAAGTTTTTCCTCTTTTTTGATATAGACATTTATAGCTATACATTTACTTCTACTTACTGTTTTTGCTGTATCCCATAGGTTTTGGTATGTTGTTTTTCCCTTATCATTTGTTTCAAGAAATTTTGCCATTTCCTTCTTAATTTATTTATACTGATCATTCAATAGCACATTGTTTAACTTCCATGTATTTTTATAGTGTATAAAATTCCTCTTGTTATTAATTTTAGTTTTATTCCATTGCGGTCAGAAAAGATGCTTGATATTGTTTCATTTTTTTTTAAATGTTTTATGACTTGTTTTGTCACCTAATATATAGTCTATCCTTCAGAACCATCCTTGTGCTGAGGAAAAGAATATGTATTCTGCACCTCTTGGATGAAATGTCCTGTAAATATCTATTAGATTCATTTGGTCTATAGTGCAGATTAAATCTGACGTGGAAGATCTGTCAAATGCTGAAAGTGGGGTGTTAAAGTCTCCAGCTATTATTGTATTGGGGCCTATCTCTCTCTTTAGGTCTAATAATATTTGCTTTATATATCTTGGTGCACCAGCGTTGGGTACATATATATTTTTACAATTGTTATAGCTTCTCACTGAATTGACTCCTTTATCATTATATAGTGACCTGTTTGTCTCTTCCTAGAGTTTTGGTTTTGAAATCTATTTCATCTGATGTAAGTATGGCAAATCCTGCTCCTTTCGGATTCCATTGGTATGAAATATCTTTTTCCATTCCTTTATTTTTAGTCTATGTATGTCTTTCTATGTGAAGTGTGTTTCTTGTAGGCAACAAATTAATTGCATTTCTTGAGTGCCGTGTTTCCTCAACACAGCTATTTGAAATTCTCTGTCTAAAAGGTCACGTATCTCTCTATCTCAAGGATTGGTTTCTTGTTGCCTTACATAATTCACTTGGTGAAGTCACATTTTCCTGAATTGTTGTTGATGCTAGGAGATAGTCGTTGGTGCCTGGGCATGAAAGAGTTACGTATTTATTGTAGTCTTTACTGTATCAGTCCTTCTTGGGAAGGCTTTTCAGATAATTAAATGGACTTACGTGTTGTGATCTAAGCTGTATCTGCTTTAGGGGGTATTCCAAGGCAAATAATGCTGTGGTCCTTGAAGACTTGTAGAGGTACCATCTTGATGGTCTTGGACCTGATCCAGGAGAATTCTCTGGATTACCAGGAAGAGACTCTTGTTCTCTTCCCTTAGTTTTTCCCCAAACATACAGAATCTCTTTGTTCTGAGTCACCTAAAGCTGGAGGTTAATTGACACAACAACCCCTGTGGCCACCACTACTATGACTTTGCTGAGTCAAACCTGAAGCCAGAATGGCACTGGGTCTTGCCCAAGGCCTGCTGTAACCACTCCTTGGCTACTACCTAGGTTCATTCAAGGTCCCGAGCCTCTACAATCAGCAGGTGGCAAAGCCAGCCAAGTCTGTGAGTCAAAGACTAGAGTGAAAAACCTTAGAAGTTTCCCTGGGATTCTATTGTATTGTGGCTTAGCTGGTACTGAAACCAAAAGATGCAGTCTTAACCACTATTCTCTCTCATTTCCAAAGGCAGAGGAGCCTCACCTCATTGGCACTGCCTATGAGGAGTACTGCCTACGAGGAGTACTGCCAGACTACCGCTGGTGTTCCCTTAATGCCTAAGGTCTCTTAAGTTGGCTTGTCGTGAATGCTGCCTAGCCTGGGACTCACCCTTCAGAGCAGTGGACTCTGCTCTCGCCCAAGGCAGGTCCAGATATGCCATCCAAAATTATGTCCTGGAATCGAGGACTCTAAGAGCCTTGTTGGTGCTCTACCCCTCTGTGGCTGTTCTAGTACTTAAGGTGCAAGACAAAGTCCCCTTAATTTTCCCTCTGCTCTTTTAAAGTAGAATTTTTGCCCCAAACCCACCACAGCTGGTAATGTGCTGAGTCGCACCAGAGGCCAACAACTCTCAGAGACTCACCCAAGACCCTCAGTGTGGTACCTGGGCATTGCTGCTGGTTATTCACGGCCCACAGGCTCTTCAGTTAGCAGGTGATGAATGCTGCCAGGACTGGGTCCTTTCCTTCAAGGTAGCAGTTTCCCTTCTGTCCCATGGTATGGCTAGAAATGTTGTCTGCAAGATAGATCCTGGGACAAGGTCTTCACACCTCCAACCAGTTCCCCATCTTGCTGTGGCTGAACTGGTATCCTACATGCAAGACAAAGTCCTCCCCATGCTTCCTTCTCTCCTCCTCCAGCAGAAGGAAGGGGACTGTTTTAAAGCCTCAAGTTGTGCAGCCTGGGGTTAAAGAAGTGGTGATGCCAGCACTCCCTTGGCTGCCCCAGCTAGCGTCTCAGTATTTTGCATGCCCCTCAGTCCACTATCTCTGGGCCTAGTTAAGCATTAGGATTCACCTTAGAGTTGCAGTCCTTATGTCCTAGACTGCCTTTCAAGTTTACGTGGAGTCACAGAGGGCTGTAGCCTTTGGCGGAGAGGTTTGCAGGCATTTGAGTTTCAACAGCTGGGACTGGTGAGTCCCTTATGGCTCGGGCTAATTTAAGTGCTCTCTCCCTGGGCAGATGTCAGCTAAGTTTGGTCTGATTTTCCTTTCTGCTCTAACAGGACAGCACTGAGTTCAATGCCTCACAAATATTCTGTTCCGCCTTGCCTGGTGCCAGAGACGTTCTCCGCACCATGCCGCTGTTGCCAGGGTTTGGGGGATTGGCGTTGATCAATCAGGACTGTTTTTTTTTTCCATCTCTTCAGTGTCTTTTTCAGTGACATGAAGTTAAAACCAGATACTGTGAGTGCAGACCTGATTTTAGGTTCTTATGAAGGTGTATCGTTCTGTGTAGAAGTTGTTAACTTGGTGTCATGAAAGTGTATTTTTCCGTGTAGATAGTTGTTAACTTGGTGTCTTTGTGGGAGCTTTCTATTCTGCCATCTTGCTCTGCCTCCTTTCTTTCTGAGTTCTTTTAACTCTGAGTTATTTTATTCTGTATAATTTTTTTGAGGTTACATATTATTATTTTCCTGTCTTTTGGCTAATTTCAAAAGAGTAAACCATGTTTTTATATATTTTGTTAGTGTGGTTTATGGCATAATTTCATAGTGAAAAAGGATGTTTATTCTGCTCCTTATTATACTTTTTCTTAAACTTTTGCATAAGATTTGAACTCTTCCAGTTCTTTATTTCGATATGAAATTTGTATTTCCAAACTTTCAGGAATTATGAATTAGGCAGAAAATGTACAAAAGTCAAATAATCTAATTCCATAGAAGTTTTATTTGTTGTCTCTGTTTAATGGTTCAAAATAAGTAGCTTGAACTTTTGAGAAGTGCCATTTCTGTTTTCCTCTTTCACTTATATTAATATTTGCATTCTTCCTTTAACTCTACTGTTCTTGACCTCAAATTTGACTCAGTTTCCAGCACTTTCTGCTTTTTGTGCAAATTTATGCAAAAGAAATAATCCTGGTTGGTCAGTTTCAAGAGTTTTTATGTGACAACTCCAGCCTTTTTAGAACTTGCCTTGGGGCATGTGGAATATTAGCTTCAGCTTCTGATTACAAATTCACCACATGCTCTCCAGTGTATATGTGGCAATTTGGGGAATTTTTTCCGTTCTCAGATCCATTGGAAACTCTACTGACTCTCTATGCTGTCCTCTTTCACTGACTCAGATAGTATGCAGGTCTTCTCTTTTTTAGTTGTTTGCTGCTATTTGCATATCTGGTACTAGAGAAGTAACTTGTTATGTACTTTTGTTTTCAATTTTTTTTTTGTCTTTCCTATTCTATTGCTATTTATATTTTGTGAGAGGTTCCAGAAAAGCTATTAAAAAAAAGCCATCACCACAATTTTGAAGAATCAAACTAGGCAAAACTTTGAAAAAGTATAAATACAAATAAATTACTTCACACACATTGTCTTACAATAATATTGTTAGGAAAAGTGCTCTGGATGGAGACAAACATCATATTTATAAATTCTGTATATTTCAATGCAAATAAATAGAATTGTCAATGGTCTCCACTCAGCAGAGGTCGTTATCAGCTTACCAGTTATTCCAGCACATGAGAATATTTATCTCATTTAAAAATAGCGTTACAAAGAGAAGCTTCAGTTAAAATGATTAGCAATTTTAAACTCATTGAGCATAAAATGGAAATTTGAAGAAAACTAGAAGTAACATTATTTAAAGACAAATAAACTCAACTGGAAAAAATACCCTAATTTTATAGTGGATATTACTTGTCCATTGCTGTAAGTATGGCTAGGAAACTGATTAAAATATATGTGAATCAATAACAGGGCTAATATTTCTGCATATACTATTTTTAATATTCAGAGAATCAATATTACATTTAAAATTTTTGCCTGGATATAAATTAATAAAGCTACATTTAGGTATAAAAAACTATTTAGTGGTCTATCAATATAATAAATCCCATTTGTTGATTAATAAGCAAGTGTTTGAAGTAATCATGTAATTTTGAATAGTTTGAGTGTTCCCTTTCTTCTTAAAAGCGTCTTCATTTGGAAGATAACTTATATGATTCCAGCCATAATTAACAACAACAAACTAGTAGGGTTAACAGATTAAAGACCACAGTAAAATGAAGTATACTGAAATGGGATTATTAGGACAAGAGAATTAAAAATATAGAAGCATGGTCAGAGAAGAATTTGCCTGGAGTTGAGATTTTGATATTTTGAGATTTTGATTTTTGTGTACTTATTCATAACAGCTATGACTTGGTTATAATCATGTAAATAAGTGAGTTTACATATGATGGAGAAGAGATTTTAAAAGTGAGAAAGTCAACAGACTCAAAACCTAGGATGTTGTATTGATGCTTATAGGAAGAGCCCTAGCCATAAGACATGTCTAATATTTTTAAGGAAGATAAGTAACAGAAATTGTGTACAAAGCTTGTAGATTATAGTCTGATGACATATACTTCATTGGAGGTTATTTATTCTCTTGAAATGCACACATTTATCAAACATGAAAGTTAGATAAATTTTCCATATCAACTATTATTGAACTACATGTGATTTAGAGGCTGTAAAAGGCAGAAGGTAAAAGAGAATGATGTTGCCACAAGACACACCTAGCCTGAGATGAGGAAATGCAACAGAAAAACTTCTAGCCATGAGAATAAGTAGAAAAAAGCAGATAAAACTAGATTTAGAAAACTCTCTCTCAAATTGAGTATACAGTGCAGGTACCCGATTTTATTTGGGTGCTTGGTTTTTAAGCTTTCCTCATAAAGAGTAGTCCTTTATTTGCATGTATTAATCAGTTACTATTTGCTAACACTTTACATTTATTAATTAACTTTAATAATTTAGTAAAATAAATAATTGGATTACCATTTTATAGGAGAACTAAAGTTTAGAGTAATTGTGAATTTTTTCCAATGTCACGTAGCTAGTAGAAGTTAGAACCTGGGTTAAAATTTATCACTGTTATATATTAGAGAGTGATTTATTGTAATTATGTCGTGCTGACTATTCTTATTCACCTTGCTTTTAAAATTTAATTTAATCATTTTAATTAAAGTATTTCTAAGCATACTTACACAATCTCTTATATTCTCCTTCCCTGGGATGTATGGACCAGCAATATGAACTCAATATATTAAAATATTAGTGATGTCATCAGAGGTGACACTTGCCCCAAAATAAAAAATACTCATCAGTTATTCATTAAATAGTTATAGAAGAATATTGATTGATACTAATTTTGAATCATAAAAATTAAATGACATTTGATAAATACATATCACATAAAATAGTCTACGTATTGTGTGGGTAAAAATGTAAAATTACAAATTTGCACAGACAAAATTGTTATAAGCTGAATGGTGGAGACAAGAAAGGGACACGAGAAAAGGAAACAAAAATATAGCAACGTATTATTGTTACATAATTTGTATATGTAAAATATGTGTAATATTAAAATACAAATAAAATATAAATATAAATATCTATATTCAGTATTCTATGTTAATTCTATATGTAAAATAGAAAAGTGTATAGTGAATGAAAATATACACAAATGCATTCATAATGAGCCCCATCACTTATCCCAAAGGATTATGATTAATTGAAAACTATAATAAATACAACTCTACAAAAGTGGAATGGGCTGTTTTTGGAAATTAGTTAGCTATGTACTCATCACTGAAGTTGACTTCCAAGTATATTATTTAATAGATAGTCACAGATAAATGTGAAATATGTGACTCTATAGATGTGATTTTTGTATGTCCAATTGTATTTTTCCAAATGATTTGTTTTGAATCTTTTGAAGATGTGTTACTCATCCTCATTTAACTGACTACTAATGACACAAGTGATGTTCACTGTAAAGGTACATTTAAATGCCAGCTCTTAAGATCAGTCTTAACTCCTATAGCATTTGCACAATATGGTACTGATATATGGCAGTTGAGAATTCTGAACATGTTGGGGGCTGCCTGACAAGCAAGTGATAAAAGCATGGAGAAGGTGATTGAGCAAAGGGAAAAAGAAAAAAAAAAAGGAAGTAGATGATTTTAAGGCCTGATGAACTTTTTCACAAAATTTCTTGAAGTTCTCCTGAGATGGGAGAAGTATTCAGCCCACTCTAATTGAAGAAAGGATTCTTCAAAATTATGGCCTTAGCCCAGGGAGTTAGACTATATCAACTCTTCTATGTGTCATAAATGCATAAGGAAAGACTTCACATAGACCCTCTCCCCTTTTTGATCTGGCCTTTTGCTACATTTTTCTATCAATCATTTTGAAGGTCAAATTCCCCTGAAAAAAGCCTAGATTCGTATTTTGTAGATGAATTGTAATCTTCCCTGTAAATCATCTCTCATTTCTTCAAAATTAAATATCTGTTTATTGTCTACATAAATACATAATTCACAATTTAAATTGAAGCTCTAAATCTCAGATGCTTTATGGAAACAGAATAAAAGACACACCTATCTTTATTCATCTCATTTTAAACTCATTATCACTAGCATGATATAGCCCCTCAGTTCTGCTGGAAACTGTCCTGACTTTCTCGGGTCCATTCATCTCCCACTTTCTCAAATGATGACTTTACCTCTATTCCCTTAACCTGAGTATTGCTTCCTGTCTCACGGAGAAAATATAAATAACATTTACAGAGAAACTCCAAATGTCCTTAACATTACATTTATCAGCCTATATATGGACCCATATTACTGACTTTATCTTCTATTACTAAAGATAAACTATTCCTGCTCCTTCCTAAGGTCATACTTTCCAGCTATACTCTAGATCTCATACTTTATAGGATCATCAAGGACATTGCTGCAAAAACTCTTCCCCTTACTCACCCATTATGTAGTTCTCCTTTTTTTGTTGATTTATTCCAAAAGTTTATGTTTTTGTTTCCTAGGGATATCATAACAAAGTACCAACACTGGGTGGCTTCAGTGAAAAAATTTATTTTCTCACAGCTTTGGAGGCTAGAAATCTGAGAGTAAGGTGTTGGCAGTTTTGTTCTAAGACATCTCTCCTTGGTTTGTAGATAGCAGCCTTCTTCCTGTGTCACCATTTTCTCTCTGTACATGTCCATGTCTGTGCCCAAATTTCATTTTTGGAGACGGAGTCTCACTCTTGTCATCCGGGCTGGAGTGCAATGGCGAGCTATCTTGGCTCACTGTAACCTCCACCTCCCAGGTTCCAGCAATTCTCCTGCCTCAGCCTCCCGAGTAGCTGAGATTTCAGGCACCCACCACTATGCTCAGCTAATTTTTGTATTTTTAGTAGAGATAGGGTTTCACTATATTGGCCAGGCTGTTCTCGCACTCCTAACCTCAGGTTATCCACCCACCTTGGCCTCCCACATTGCTGGGATTACAGGTGCGAGCTGCCGTGCCCGGCCCCAAATTTCTTTTTCTTACAAAGACATAAGTCATATTTGCATTGGGTTAGGGCCAGTCCTAATGACCTCATTTTAACCTCTTTAAAGATCACATCTCCAAATACAGTCAGATTTTGTGTAGGCTTTAGGACTGAGGTACTGGGGGCTAGGATTTCAAAATATAAATTTTGGTGGGGACAATATTAAGCCCGTAGCAGTATACGAATATGCTATTATTTTTTCTCTGTCTGATGCTTCTTTACTTTCCTTCCCTTTTCTGCAGACTCCTCGAAGTGTTTCTCTACTTGCCGTCATCATTTTCTCTCCTCTCTTTCTCAGTTGAACCTACTCCAAGGCTTTATCCCTACAACTCAACATAAACTGTGTTTTCAAGGTTACCCATGACCTCTACTTTGGAAAATATATAATAATTTTTCATACTTTATCCTGATGACCTATTTATTAATTTACTAGGTATGCCCTAACAAAGTACCAATGACCGAGTGGCTTATAAAACAGAAATTTATATCATTTCCATAATGCAAATTACAGTCACTGTCTTCCAAAGCCCCCAATCATGGCATCAACCTTGAAGACCATGATCGAGTACTGTGAATTAGGCCTGGGTCCAGGTGAAGCTCATTATGTGCAGTTTCTCAAGCACAACAGCTCAAATGCAGCATCTTTGGATGCTGAGAAAGTGATATAAAATGATAAGTTATCCATCTTACTGTCCACATCCGACATAATGCTGAGATAGAAATTTAACAACCATTAAAAAGAGGGAAGAAGAGAAAACATAGCAGCCACAAATCTGTAGCAAATTTGAAATCCACCGAGGAACACGTCATCACATTCCTCTATTCCAGGGAAATGTCACAAATAGTTTCTCTCCCAGAAAGAATGGGAGAAGGTACCCAGTACATCCATGGTTCTCTCTGCCACTTGGCTCTGCCCTCCAAGCGGCACTTCTTTTTTTATGAGAAGTGTCCTCTGTTTGCAATTGATTAGATCTTTGGTCTCCCTATCTCTGTTTAAAGAGTGTCAGGACCAGGGGCTTTTTAAAATTTTGAACTTTCTCAATATCTTTTAGTGTAAGCTGTCAGCACTTTCATACATATGTTCTCTTAAAGTTTCTGTGAGTTTCTTATAAATCTTATAAGTGTTCATCCCATACTCCAAAAACCATATTGATAATTTTTCAACATTAGTCTTTCTTTACTTTAGCTAAAATGCTATGAGACAATGGCCATGCAATTGTTTTGTAGAGTGGCATACTAGGCAAACTTTAAAATATTTCTAAGATCATGGCAGAGGGTTTCATAATTAAATCCCTGATTTGATGTTTACACTGAGGCCATTTCATACTTTGAGAGTGTTCAGTGATTGAAGAAACTGGATATTTGAGACTGTTTTATTTTATGTCCCAACAATTCTTTGCTTTCCTATATGGTCATGCGCCACATAATGATGCTTTGGTCACCACATACTACATATGCCATGGTGGTTTCCAAAGATTATAATGGCACTGGAAAATTCTTATGGCCTTGTGGCTTCGCAGCCATCGTAGTTCTACATGTCACTTGTATGTTTATGATGATGCTGGTGGAAACAAATCTGCACTGCCAGTCATATTTAAGTATAGCACATATAATTATGAACAGTATGTAATACTTGATAATGATGATAAATGACCATGTTACTTGTTTGTGTATTTACTATACACTTTATCATTATCTTAAAGTGTAATCCTACTTATAAATATGTCAACTGTGAAACAGTTGTTTTACTGCCTCTGAAGACCTTTACTGTGTGTTTTACTGCCTCTGAAGACCCTTCAGTGGGACAGGATGTGGAAGTGGAAGGTGGTGATATTGGTGATGCTGACTCTGTGTAGGCCTAATGGATGCCTTCATGTCTTAATTTTTAATAGACAAGCTTAAAAAGTAAAAAATGATAAATTTTTTAAAAATGGAAAAAGCTTACAGAGTGAGGATATAAAGAAAGAAGATATCTTTGTATAGCTGTACAGTGTGTTCATGTTTTATGCTAAGTGTTATGAAAGTGTTTAAAAAAGTTTTTTAAAAAGTGCATAAAGTAAAAAAAGTTATAAAAAGCTAAGTTTAATTTGTCATTGAAGAAAGAAATTTTTAAAAATAAATTCAGTGTAGCCTCAGTGTACAGTGTTTATAAAGTCTGCAGTGGTGTACACTCACGTCCTAGGCCTTCACATTCACTTAGCCCTCACTCATTGACTCACTCAGAGCAACTTGCAGTCTTGCAAGCACCATTCATGGTAAGTGCCTTATACAGGTGTATCATTATTTATCTTTTATAACATATTTTCACTGTACCTTTTCTATGTTTAGATACAAACACCATTGTGTTTCAATTGCCTAGAGTATTGGGTACAGTAACATGCTGCACATGTTTGTAGCCTAGGAGCAATAGGCTATACCATATAGCCCAGATGTGTAGTAGGGTACACCATGTAGGTTTGTGTAAGTACACAATAAGGTTTCTGTAAGTGCTCAACACAATCACCTAATGACATTTCTCAGTATGTATCCCCATTGTTACGTGACCCATTCTGTATTCACTAGCAAGGGAATTGTTGGGCACATGGTAATTCTGTGTTTAACTCTTCAATTGTTTTCCACCTTGACTCCCCTGCTGTGCGTTCCCAGTAGCAATGTTTAACAGATTAATATCTCCATATACTTGACACTAGTTATTTTCTTTATATGTAAATAACTATGTATCTGTATGTTAGTAGATGGGAAGTAGTATCTCATTGTGGTTTTGATTTGTATTTCTCTAATGGCTTATGATGTTGAATATCTCTTCATGTATTTATTCGCCATTTCTGTATCTTCTAAGGAGACATGTCTATTTAGATATTTTTCCCATTTTAAAACTTGGTTATTTGCTTTATATTGTTAATTTGTAACCGTATTTTATATATTCTGTTACTAGACCCTTATCAGAAATATGATCTGTAAATATTTTCTCCCATCCTGTGGGTTGACTTTTAGCTTTCTTGGTGTCCTGTGATGCTCTTTTTTTTTTTTTTTTTTTTTGAGACAGAGTCTTACTCTGTCGCCCAGGTTGGAGTGCAGTGGCACGATCTTGACTCACTGCAACCTCCACCTACTGGGTTCAAGTGATTCTCCTGCCACAGACTCCCAAGTAGCTGGGACTACAGGCACACGCCACCATGCCCAGCTAATTTTCTTATATTTGTAATAGAGACAGGGTTTCACCATATTGGCCAGGCTGGTCTTGAACTCCTGACCTCATGATCCTCCTGCCTCAGCCTCCGAAAGTGCTGGGATTACAGGCATGAGCCACTGTGCCCGGCCAAGTTATAATTTTCTACTGAGCACCATTGTCACTCTTTCTTGTACATCTTTTGTATGTTGTGCTTTGGTTTTTCTTTATTTCTAAGTATTTTCACACACACACACATACATATATATACAGAAGCACATATATATGTATATACACACAAATATATTATTAAACTTTAAAGAATCTATAAGGAACTTAAACAATTCAATGAGCAAAAAATAAATAACTCCATTAAAAATTGGGCAAAAAGCATAAACAGATTTATCTCAAAAGAAAATATACAAGTGGCCAAGAGACATGAAAAAATGCTCTGTATCACTAATCAGCAGAGAAATGTAAATCAAAACCACAAAATGAGATTCTTATGCCATTTGAAATGGCTATTAATAAAGTGAAACGTAATAGATGCTCGCAAGGCTGTGGTGAGAAGGGAATGGTGGGAAGGCAAATTAGTTCAGCCACTGTGGAAAGCAGTTTGGAGATTTCTCAAAGAGCTTCAAACAGAGCTACAATTCAATTTAGCAATCCCATTACTGGGTATATACCCAAAGAAAAACAAATCAGTCTACCAAAAGGACACATACCCTCATATGTTCATTGAAGCACAATTCACCATAGCAAAGACACGGAATGAAACTAGCTGACCATCGATGGTGGACTGGATAAAGCAAACTTGGTACATATGCACCATGGAATACTATGTAGCCAAAGAAAGAATAAAATCATTTACTTTACAGCAACGTCGATGGAGCTGGAGTTCATTATTCTAAGCATTTTCTAATTTGTTTGTGGGACCTATGATTATTTTAAAATGTGTTTTTTAATTTTCACATATTTCTGAATTTTCCAAATATCTTTCTGTTAATTTATAATTTTTTTCAATTGTGGTCAGGAAATAAACTTTTAATAATTATAATATTTTAAAATTTATTGCAACTTTTTTCTAGCCTTAAAAACGTTTCAACTTGGAGAATGTTCAATGTACACTTTAGAGAAAGGTATATTTTGATTTTTTGGGGATAGATTATTAGGTATATATCTACTAAGTCTAGTTCGTATTTAATAATATTCAAGTCTTCTGTTTTCTTGCTTCTCTTCATTCTAATTCTTCCTTCCATTACTGGAAGAAGGGTATTGAAGTCTCAAACTATTTTTGTTCAATGGTGTTTTTCCCTTCATTTCTATCAGTTTTTACCTTTTGTATATTGGGACTCTATTGTTAGCTGCATATATGTTTATAATTGTTACATATTCTTAATGGATTGACTGTATCATTATATGATGCCCTTCTTTTTCTCTGATAACAATTTTATATTAAAGTTCATTATATATAATTTTAACATAAGCAGACCTTTTCTGTTTAAATGGAATATCTTTTTTTATTCTTTTAATTTCAATTTATTTGTGTCTTTGGATCTAAATGAGTTTCTTACAGACATCACAAAATAGATCTTTTGAAAAATCCATTCTATCAAGCTATGTATTTTTATTGGAAAGTTTAATTGTTTACAGTTAATGCAATTTTTTTAAAAAGACTTATTTATGCTATTGCACTCTTTCTTGTCTCTGTATCTTCTCTCCTTTGGTTTCTCGTTCTTCTTACTGCATTTTTTGTATTAAATATTTTCTAGTGTATAAATTTTAATTTCCTTGTCATTGCTTTTTCTATAAATTTTCAGTTATTTTCCTAGTGGTTTTGTTGTGTATTACAAATAACACCTTAATTTATAACAATCTGGCTTGGATTAGTAACAATTTCTATAATATAAAAATTTTACTCCCATATAGATCTGTCCCTTCTTGGTGCTGGTATCATCACAATTCATCGTTGTACATTGTGTGGCCAACAAAGATTTATAATTATTGCATTATACAGTTAGTTTTTAATTTAGGTGAAATAAAAAGGAATTATAACATATATATATTTATTCAGTGTTTTATATTTACCTATGTAGTTTCTTTTACATTGTTATTGTAACTCAAATCTTCATACAGATTTGAGTTAACGTCTACTGTCCTTGCATTTCAACCTAAGAACTCCCTTTAGAATTTGTTGTAGGGCATCATTCAAAAAAAAAAAAATACTTGCAGATACATGTTTATAGCAGCACAATTCACAACTGCAAAATCGTGGAACCAACCCAAATGCCCATCAATCAATGAGTGGATAAAGAAACTGTGATATATATATATATATATATATATATATATATATATATATGATGCAATACTACTCAGCCATAAAAAGGAATGAATTAACAGCATTTGCAATGATCTGGATGAGATTGGAGACTATTATTCTAAGTGAAGTAACTCAGGAATGGAAAACCAAACATTGTATGTTCTCACTGATATGATATGTGGGAGCTAAACTGAGAGGATGCAAAGGCAAAAGAATGATACAATGCGTGACACACATCTACAACCATCTGATCTTTGACAAACTTTACAAAAGCAATAGGAAAAGGATTCCCTATTTAATAAATGGTGCTGGGAAAACTGGCTAGCCATATGTAGAAAACTGAAACTGGACCCCTTCCTTACACTTTATACAAAAATTAACTCAAGATGGATTGAAGACTTAAATGTAAGACCTAAAACCCTAAAAGAAAACCTAGGCAACACCATTCAGGACATAAGCATGGGCAAAGACTTCATGACTAAAACACCAAAAGCAATGGCAACAAAAGCCAAAATTGACAAATGGAATCTAATTAAACAAAGAGCTTCTGCACAGCAAAAGAAACTATCATCAGAGTGAACAGGCAACTTACAGAATGGGAGAAAATTTTTGCAATCTATCTGATAAAGGGCTAATATCCAGAATCTACAAGTAACTTAAACAAATTTACAAGAAAAAAAATAAACAACCGCATCAAAAAGTGGGCAAAGGATATGAACAGACACTTCTCAAAAGAAGACAATTATGGAGCCAACAAACTTATGAAAGAAAGCTCATCATCACTGGTCATTGGAGAAATGCAAATCAAAACCACAATGAGATCCCATCTCATGCCAGTTAGAATGGCAATCATTAAAAAGTCAGGAAACAACAGATGCTGGAGAGAAAGTGGAGAAATAGGAATGCTTTCTCACTGTTGGTGGGAGTGTAAATTAGTTCAAACTTTATGGAAGACAATGTGGCGATTCCTCAAGGATCTAGAACCAGAAATATCATTTGGCCCAGCAATCCCATTACTGGGTATATACCCAAAGGATTATAAATCCTTCTGCTCTAGAGACACATGCACATGTATGTTTGTTGCAGCATTGTTCACGATAGCAAAGCACATGTATGTTTATTGCAGCACTGTTCACGATAGCAAAGACTTGGAACCAACCCAAATGCTCATCTAGACTGGATAAATAAAATGTGGCATATACACACCATGAAATACTATGTAGCCATAAAAAGGATGAGTTCTTGTCCTTTGCAGGGATGTGGATGAAGGTCGAAACCATCATTCCCTGTAAACTAACACAGGAACAGAAAACCAAACGCTGCATGTTCTCACTCAAAAGTTGGAGTTGAACAATGAGAACACATGGACATGGGGAGGGGAACATCACACACCAGGGCCTGTGGGGGGTAGGAGGCTAAGAGAGGGATAGCATTTGGAGAAATACCTAATGTAGATGACAGGTTGATGGGTGCAGCAAACCACCATGGCAGTGTATACCTATGTAATAAACCTGCACTTTCTGCACATGTATCCCAGAACTTAAAGTATAATAATAAAAAAAGAAGGCCAACACGTCATCTCTAAATAAAAAGCATTAAGTAGCACTGAAAAAAAAAATAATGATACAATGGACTTTGGGGACTTGGGGGAAGAGTGGGAGGGGGGCAAGGGATAAAGGACAACAAATACGGTGCAGTGTATACTGCTCAGGTGATGGGTGCACCAAAATCTCACAAATCACCACTAAAGAACTTACTCATGTAACCAAACACTGACTGTACCCCAATAACTTATGGAAAAATAAAATTTAAAAAAATTTTAAAAAGTAAATAAAAAAAGAATTTGTTGTTACCAAATGCAATCTGTACCCCAATAACTTACAGAAAAATAAAACTAAAAAAAAAGAATTTGTTGTACGGCAGATATCCTAGTGATAAACTCTGTTTTTATCTAGGAATGTTTTAGTGTTTTCTTCATTTTTGAAGAATGGTTTTGCCAGATATAGAATTCTTGCGTGACTCTTTTCTTTTATTACTTTAAATATTTCATCCCACTACCTCTATGTTTTCTGATATGAAATTAGTTGTTAATCTCATTGAAGATCCTTCGTATGTGATGATTATCTTTTCACGCTGCTTTCAAGATGTCTTCAATATATTTGGCTTTTGAAAGTCTAATTATGATGTATCTAGTTATAGATTTCTTTGAATTTATTCTACTGTGAGTACATTGAGCATTTTGATGTGTAGATTAACATTTTTCATCAAATTATGATTATCTTTAGTCATTATTTCTTCAAATTTCTTTCTGCCCCTTTTTCTCTCCTCCTGGGATTTTCATTATGAATGAATTGGTACAGAAGTCTCCAAGACTCTCTTCAGTTTTTTGTTTTTTTTTTTATTCTGTTTTTTTTTTTTCTGTTCCTCAGTCTGGATAATCTCAATTGATCTATTTTCAGTTTTGCTGATTCTTTATTCTGTCTGCTTGAGTCTGCTATTGAGCCCCCTCTATATAATTTTTCATATCAGTTATAATACTTTTCAATTTCTTAATTCCTATGTAAACTTTTAATTATTTTAATCTCATTATTAATATTCTGTACTTTTTGAGACTGTTCCAATTTGTCTTCCTCTTTAGACATTGTTTCCTTAGCTCATTAAACATGTTTAAAATAGCTGAGTTAAAGTTTTTGTCTTGAAAATCTAAGTTCTGGGCTTCCCCTTGGACAGTTCTATTTACTACTTTTTTCTTCCTCAATATGGGCCGTAATTTCTTATTTCTTTGCATGTTCAGTCTTTTTGGTTGGGGACTGGATATTTTGAATATTATAATTTAGCAACTCTGGAAATTACACCCTCTAAAGAGTTTTTCAAATTATTCATAGATATCTCATTTCCCAGACTTTCCTCCCAAGTTTTAAGTTAGTCTGTCGTGTGGCTCAACTGTTTTCTAACCACACACAGAAGCAATTAAAATATTTGCCTATACATGCTTTAAACATATGCATCCTTTCATTTTCTTCTGGGTGGCAGCTTTAGCACTGGGCAAGTTCTGAGTCAGGTGAAATAAAGATAAGCCCTTTGAGCCAGTCTTCCAAGGAACCAACATACAGATGAAAAAAAAATTACACTTGCTGGTTAATGAGGTCCAATCTTCTCCTATGGTACTGGAAATGTGAGCTGTTACTTCCAATACTACCAGAGTTGAAAAGTGGGAGAGGAGAATTGGGGTAGTTAAAATGCCACACATTTCACCGTTCTTAACAAGATTCAATTGTTTTTCTTGAGCAAGCACTGGTTGTTGCAAACCTTTGTTTAATTTTCCATGTTCCCCAAAATTTGTACTGACAGCTTTTCCTAGTATTTAATTTAATTGCCTATTTTGAAGGGATACGATTTTAGTTTCTTATTCCACTACTTTCCTGAAGACTATACTTTTCTTTTTCAATTCCTAACTTTTACATTAGTTTAGAAGTGATTATACCTTTCTTAGTTAATGGCTTCTGAGCAGTGTATAGACATTTTTTAAAAAGCATATTAAGGCTGAGCACAGTGGCTCACGCCTGTAATCCCAGCACTTTGGGAGGCCGAGGCAGACAGATCAAGAGATCAGGAGATCGAAACCATCCTGGCTAACACGGTGAAACCCCATCTGCACTAAAAATACAAAAAAATAGCATGCGCCTGTAGTCTCAGCTACCCGGGAGGCTGGGGCAGGAGAATCGCTTGAACCTGGGAGGCAGAGGTTGCAGTGAGCTGAGATCTCGCCACTGCACTCCAGCCTGGGCGACAGAGCTAGACTCCGTCTCTCTTTCTCTCTCTCTCTCTCTCTAGATATATATCTCAAATATTAATGTACTGTATTTTAACTAAGCTGATCTAAAGCTCCCTCTTTTTTAAGTTCTTAAAATTAAATTTAATTTTAACTCTTGAAACACTTGTGTATAGTGTCTTTAAAGATCCAAGACTTCTAGTCCTGTGCATTTTTATCAAAAGTTTTTAGAAAAAAAAAGTTATAGAATTTTTCGGCCGGCGCGGTGGCTCACGCCTGTAATCCCAGCACTTTGGGAGGCCTAGGCGGGTGGATCACGAGGTCAGGAAATCGAGACTATCCTGGCTAACACGTTGAAGCCCCGCCTCTACTAAAAATACAAAAAAATTAGCTGGGCGTGGTGGCCGGCGCCTGTAGTCCCAGGTACTCGGGAGGCTGAGGCAGGAGAACGGCGTGAACCCGGGAGGCGGAGCTTGCAGTGAGCCGAGATTGCGCCACTGCACTCCAGCCTGGGCGACAGAGCGAGACTCTGACGCAAAAAAAAAATCATAGAATTTTTCTTTGCTAGTCCTTTTATGCTCAATGTAACAATAATATAGACATCAGTATCAGCATATTAAAAGGATTAAAAATAACAGGAGTATTAACTATATTCTGCCATCACTGAAGTATAATACATGTAATAATAAGTATAGTACACACGTGGATAAGAAACAACAAGAAAATAACAACAGAGATAAGCCAGGCATGAAGAATGAAGAGTAATAGGTTAATCGTACATTGAAATTACTGGTTTAAGAGAGAGGAAACATTTTGCTGGCAGATATTGTAAGATGGATGATTTCTAATTTGATACTAAAATGAATAAAAATACTACTTTTCAAGTGTGGTTGATGTAAGCATGGTTACTCATGAGTGGGAAGATAAGTAACTCTTGTAATAAAGAGGTAACCATATAGAATTATAATATTTGCAATCACCCCGGGGGTCGTATTTTAAACAGAAAAAATAACAAATTTATTGCATTAAAAATCACTCTAAAAAGTTAATACCTTTATTCTGCTGTCAGGAGCAGAAAGAATGAATATGTATGACTGGGTGCTATTGAATACCCTGTTTAAATGAATGTAGCAAATCATTTAAATGCTCCAGGGTTTTCTTTTTATTACCAAAAATCATCTAGGTACATAGGCAATTTAATTATGTCAGCTCAAGCAGTGTGCATTTTTATATCATAAAAAGAATAATTTAGAGTGTATATTTTTATAAAATCACCTTTTTATTATTAGGGAAAACAGCATGACAGTATGATTTTAGACTATTCTGTTCAAACTTGCTCTAAGTTGGTTAGATAGTAAAATATTACCTACGTGATTAATACAAAAACTATAGGATTGTATTGATCACCATGTATCAAAAAATAAAATAAATGTAAAATTATTTATGCAAACAGAATAATGAAATACTAAACACATAAACCAATAAGATCTTGTTAAGATCCCAATGGGAGCAGAATTGAAATACAGAGTTTAACAGAAATGTATTACTTCCTACAAAATATGTTTTTAAAATATTTTCCTAAGAAAGCCTCCTTGGGAAAGATTATTAAATAAGTACTTGTCCTTAAAAAATGCTTATAAATAAGGATATAAACATTGTATCCTGGGAGAAAAAAAAAGTTATGTTAAATTGAACAACTGAATACTCTGCCTTCCAAGTAATAACAAATATGATATGGAGAAGACTTTATGAAACTCGAATGAAACAAGTTCTGCTCAAGTGTATGTTTTTCCCATGTATTATAGTCAGGGAAAGGAGAAGCCTTGTTGCCACTCTTCAGTGCCTGGCAGCTAGGTTGGGGGTGACGGGTATGCTACATACCCCTCGTGCCTCTCACCAGCTTCTGGGTTATTTGCAGAAATAAATACCTAAATTTTAAATTGTGCTGATATTTATTAGGTTAAAATATTGACAAAATAATTATTTTAAATAATCATCTGGTTTGTTTTGTGTGATTGATAAAAATACTTAACATTTTCTTGGTCATTGAAAAGTAGATACTTACCAATTATGATTTATAACAAGAGTATATTATACTATATTCCATTTATTTTTAATATTTGATCATATGACATATCATTAATATCTAATTAATTTTTATTTTTTAGAGATTTAGGGGGTATAATGGCAGTTTTGTTACGTAGATATATTGCATAGTGGTGAAGCCATTACGTAAACAGTGTACCTTGTACCCATTAGGAAATTTCTCATCTCTCACCTGCTGCCCACTTTCAAAACCTTTCAAATTCTCCTACGTCTGTTATTCCACACTCTATGTCCACATGTACACATTATTTAGCTACCACTTATCAGAGAACATTTGCTATTTGTCTTTCTGTTTCTGAGTCATTTCACTTGTGATAATGGCCTCCAGATGTATTCCTGTTGCCACAAAAGACATGATTTCATTCTTTTCTATGACTAAGTAGTATTCTATGGTATATTGTACCACATTGTCTTTATCCAGTCATCTGATCATGAACACTTAGGTTGATTCCATATGTTTGGTATTGTAAAGAATGCCATGATAAACATACAAGTGCAGGTATCTCTTTGATGTAACGACTTCTGTTCCTTTGGGTAGATACCCAATAGTGAGATTACTAGATCAAATAGTAATTCTACACTTAGTTCTTCGAGAAATTGCCATACTGTTTTCCATACTGGTTGTACTAATTTGCAACCAACCAACAGTGTATAAGCATCCATTTTTCTCTGTATCCTCACCAACATCTATTATTTCTTGACTTTTTAATAATAGCCATTCTGACTCATAAGATGGTGTGTCATTTTGGTTTTGATTTGCATTTATTTGATGATTAGTGAAGTTGAGCATTTTTTAATATGCTTGGCCATTTGTATGTCTTCTTTTGAAAAAATGTCTGTTTACATCCTTTGCCCACTTTTTAATGGGGTTATTTGTTTTTGTTATTGTTGTTGAGTTGCTTAAGTTCCTTGTAAATTCTAGATATTAACTCTTTGTCATATGCATAGTTTGCAAATATTTTCTCTTATTCTTAGATTGTCTAATCACTGTTGATTATTTCTTTTGTTGTGCAGAAGCTTTGTAGTTAAATTAAGTACCATTTGTCTATTTTAGTTTTTGTCGCATTTGCTCTTGAGGGCTTAGTCATTAACTCTTTGCCCGGGCCAAAGTCCAGAAGAGGTTTTTCTAGGTTTTCTTCTAGTATTTTTATAGCTTCAGGTTTTGGTAATACATTTAAGACTTTAACTCATCTTGAGTTAACTTTTGTATATGGTAAGTGATAAGGGTCCAGTTTCATTCTTCTGCATATTGCTCACCAATTTTTCCATCCCTATTTTTTAAGCAGGGTGTCCTTTCCCCAAAGTGTATTTTTATTGGCTTTGTCAAAGATCAGTTGGCTGTAGGTGTGTGGTTTTCTATTCTGTCCTGTTGATCAATGCATCAATTTTCATACAAGTGCCATGCTGTTTTCTTACTGTAGGCTTGTATTATAATTTGAAGTCAGGTAATGTGATGCCTCCAGGTTTGTTTCTTTTGCTCAGGATTGCTTTGGCTGTTTGGGCTTTGTTGTTGTTGTTCCATGTGAATTTTCGGATTGCTCTTTCTAATTCTGTGAAAAATGATATTGGTGTTTTGATAGGAATTGCATTGAATCTCTAGATTGCTTTGGGTAGAATGGTCATTTTAACATTATTCATTCTTCCAATCTATGAGTACAAAAGTTTTTCATTTGTTTATGTCATCTACAATTTATTTCACTAGTGCTTTGTAATTTTCCTTGTAGAGATTTTTCACCTCCTTCCATTAATTGTATTCTTAAGTATTTTATTTATTTGTTTGTTTTGTCATATTTGTAAATAAAATTGTCTTCTTGATTTGGCTCTCAACTGGCTTGTTATTGGTGTACAGAAATGCTACTAATGTTTTTACATTGATTTTGTATCCTGAAATTTTAATGAATCTTTGATCAAATCTAGGGGTCTTTTGGAAGAGTCTTTAGGGTTTTCTAGGAATAAGATCACATCATCGGTCAGCAGATAATTTGACTGCCTTTTTTTCTATTTGGATTCCTTTTCTCTATTTCTCTTATTTGATTTATTTGGTGAGGACTTCCAGTAACACGTTGAATAGGAGTGGTGAGAGTGAACATCCTTGTCTTGTTCCAGTTATTGAGGGAAATGCTTTCAACTTTTGCCCGTCCAGTGTGATGTTGGCTGTGAGTTTGTAAGAAATGGCTGCTATTATTTTGTGATATATTACATTGCTGTTTAATTTCTTGAATACTTTTATCATGAAGGGATACTATTTTTTTTTTTTTTTTTACTTTAAGTTCCAGGATACATGTGCAGTTTGTGAAGATTTGTTACGTAGCTATACATGTGCCATGGTGGTTTGCTGCACTTATCAACCTGTCATCTAGGTTTTAAGCCCAGCATGCATTAAGTATTTGCCTTAATGCTGTCTCTCCCCTTGCCCCCCAAACCCCAACAGGCCCCAGTGTGTATTGTTCCCGTCCCTGTACCCATGTGTTTTCATTGTTCAACTCCCATGTATGAGTGAGAACATGTGGTATTTGGTTTTCTGTTACTGTGTTAGTATGCTGAGAATCATGGCTTCCAGCTTCATCCATGTCCCTTCAAAGGACATGGTCTCATTCTTTTTTATGACTGCATAGTATTCCATGGTGTATATGTGCCACATTTTCTTTATCCAGTCTATCATTGATGGACATTTGGGTTGGTTCCAATTCTTTGCTATTGTAAAATAGTGCTGCAGAAAGCATACTTGTGCATATTTCTTTGTAGTAGAATAATTTATAATCCTTTGAGTATATAACCAGTAATGGGATTGCTGGGTCAAATGGTATTTCTGGTTCTAGGTCCCTGAGGAATCGCCATACTGTCTCCCACAATGGTCAAGGTAATTTACACTCCCACCAACAATGTAAAAGCGTTCCTATTTCTCCACAGCCTTGCCAGCATCTATTGTTTCCTGACTTTTTAATAATCACCATTCTGACTGGCGTGAAATACCTCAGTTGGAAATGCAGAAATCACCCACCTTCTGCACTGGTCTCGCTGGGAGCTGGAGACCAGATCCATTTCTATTTGCCCATTTTGCCCCCTCCACTGGGATGCTACATTTTTAATACTTTTTCTGCATCTATTGAAATTATTACATGGTTTTTGTTTTTAATTATGTGGTGAATCACATTTATTGATTTACATATGTTGAATCATTCTCAGATCCCTGAAATAAGACACATTTGATCATAGTGTATTATGTTTTCAATGTGCTGTTGAATTCAGTTTGATAGTATTTTGTAGAGGACGTTTCCATCTCTGTTCATCAGGAATGTTGGTCTATGGTTTGCTTTTTTTGTTGTTGCATCCTTGCCAGCCTTGATATCTGGGTAATACTGGCTTCATAATATGAGTCAGGGAGGTTTCCCTTCTTTTTAATTTTTTGGAGCCATTTCAGCAGAATTGATACCAGCTCTTTGTACATCTGGTAAAATTCAGCTACGATTCCATCTGGTCGGGGGCTTTTTATCAGTGTTGTTGTTGGGAGATTTTTCTGTTTGATTCAATGTTACTGATTATTGTTAATCCGATCAGCATTTCTATTTTTTTCTGTTTCAGTACTGGGAGGTTGTGTCTTTCCAGAAATTTATTTATTTCCTCCAGGTTTATTTTGTGGTTGTATAGTTGTTCAGACTTTAAGCCTTGACATTTGTAATAGTATTTCCTAAGAATGAAAATCCTTTCCTTTGGTTTGAAAATATGAGAATCTAATGTGGGATGAAATAAGACTCTAAGGAAAGTAATCAAGTGAATCCACTAAAGGATGGTGATAAAGATTACTAAAATAATATACTAAATACTCAAAACAATTTTTATTATTTACATTTATTAATCACATTCACACACTATTACTTTTATCCCTGAAGTCATATTTCTTGGATAAATTTTTGTCTTATACTTTAAAAATTCTAATTGTATTCAAACTTTTATATTAGTGATAAACTATTTTTGAGCAATTATATTTTTAATATTATATTGAGAAAAATAATTTTGTCAACTTGCATAAGTGAAAAGAAGTAAAAATTATAAAAATATAGGCTAAGTTTGATTACATAGTTAATGCTAGTTTTAATTTTAATTTTAATTTTTTCAAGTGTCTTTTTCTTTAAATGTGTTTAGATTTAACAAGTTCAAACAAATTTTATATTATACCTTATTACCTCCTGAATAATTATCAGTATCAGAAGCACATTACAACTAAAATCCTGTTTTAAATGCACATATAAAATGTGAATTACATAGACATAAAATATACTCTTAAATATTTAAAAATTTGAAATCACCCCTATTGTATGTATTTTTATCAGAAAATTTAGCATGAAAGTATTTAAAACATGGATTCATATTAAAAAAACCCAGAATTTTTTAAAGTAGAAGACAATGACAAGGAGGTTAATATTAACAATATTATTTGAACATTGATTATGGATAAGGCACTATTCTGGAAGTTTTTGATGAAATCATAATAAGCTATGTACTTTATGCTCATGGAGCTTACCGCCTGGGAAAACTGGAAATTCAAAAGAAGCAAACATGTTTTCTCCTTAACAATATTTCAAATGTTTGAAGCCCAGCTTCCTGGACAATCCACTTTTGTTTTCTTGCTTTTTCAGCTTGAAAACGTTAAATGAGACTTTTCTCCTGCAATAAGACATTGCAATTGTTTTTATACTTTGGGAAGTTTATTAGCACTGAGAATTTATGTGGCAAATAAATCACATTATTCCTCCTTAATTCAGAACCACTGAGAAATATGGCATACAAAAAGGCGGAGATCCAAATGCTAATTTATTAGTAATACAGATTGAGAATATGGCTATTTTTCTATGGGCAGGTGGGCTTGCTCATAACCACTCCTGCATAGCCTTGTCCGTGGGTGGAAACTATCTTGCAGCAAATGCTAGGAAATGGAGTAGTAGAGGATGCTTTAACAGCCAGTCTGAGTCTAAAATGCAGACGGAAAAGTGTAAAGGGTAAACACAAACAGAAAAGGAAAAGTTCAATGTTTTTCTCCCAAACTCACCAGTAAGGTATTTCACTCTTTCCTGGGTTTACAGAGAGGGAGTGAGGTAGTACAGAAGGTTGAATGTTTGTCACATATTTTTTTTTATAGCTGGTAATTGAAAAATAATTCTCTTGTATAGAAATAGTATAAGTGAAGATTAAAAACTATCACACCTGTACAGTTACTCTGTCAATATATTGGAACCCTATTAGAATGTTTCATCCTTTTTCATTCATTGGTTGCCATTATATAGGTACAACTGCTGCAGTCCAACATTCATTTGAAAAAAAATTATCATAACTTTTATACTCACCTATTAGAAAATGTGAACTTTGGCTTGGAGCCCAGATCAAAGTGGTTGCATAGCAGGGTATGTAACAAATCATAGTTTCTATCACAGTGAGATAGAAATCATTTTGTGAATGTCAGGGTGCCAAATTTTGATATTGTTTTACAGCTAATGTTTAACATAGAAGATTTCATATTTTTTATTCCTATTGTGAGAACCACAGTTTAAATCAAAGAGTGTAAACATAACATTTATCTATTTTTAAACAAACATTACTGATAATTGTTTCTTTTGTGTAAAGGAACACAAATCTTCTTGTCACTGAATTGTACAAATCATCTTCCAGTCTGGTGAGAGTATTATTAGTGCATCCAATGAAGAAAGCATCTTGCTTTAGTCAAAGAATTATAGAAACTTGGAATTTTGGAAGGACATTAAGGATCATTTCATCTAAATCCTGCATTTTACTAATGAGGTCCAGAAATCTAGACAAGTCAGTTGATTTTCACAAGGTTAGATTTAAATTCATAATAGGCTAAGACTAGAACTCCATTTTCCTTGCTCATTTGTTCACTGTCAAGGCTATAGTTCAGACTGTTCTTTCTCTACGTGGTTCCAATATACACAAATTTGTTATCACAGTTTAGGTACATGACACCAATCACTAACAACATGGTTCCGTTTTCAGTTTCCACGGTCTATGAAGTGTGAGTATTTGCATAAAGCGCAAAATTCACTGTCAGCCCTTTCATCCACTAATCAGTAAATAAATAGCAAATGAGCACCATAGTCAGGGATGGACTTTCAAAGTCTGGCAGTGATTGTTCCTGTGGATCTCTTATCTAATGCATTCACAGATAGCAAAGTACATAGTTGTGTTGCCTCCTTTACCCCCAGTGATAAATCCGTGTGGCATTTTACAAAAAAAAAAAAAAAAAAAAAAAAAAAAGTATAATCAAGGGAGGGAATGGTCCAACAAAGACAAAAGTGCAGCAAAGGAAAAGAAAAACACGATAATGCTGGAAGTGAAATTGATTATGATTAGGAGATTCAAAAATGGCAATAGCAAAGCGATGCTAGGAGGAAACCTGGGTCAGTGTGAAATTATGGTACAGACCACATTGAAAATGTACAATGAATAAAACAAAAAAAGTAACATCTCTTTAACATATTTTATTTTATTCGCTCTAGGAACAAAAAGTTGTGTATGGTCAAAGTGGAGTGTTTACTTCTTGTGTTAGGTGGAACAGTCACTTCCTAAAATGTCAATGTCCTAAGCTTTGCAACCTGTGAACATGTTACTTTACATGGCAGAAGGGACTTTGCAGATGTAATTTAATTACAAACTTGAGTTAGAGAGCATATCCTGAATTATCCAGCTGGGGCTAATGTAATCACAAGGTTTTTATAGGCGGAAGACAGAAGGTGACAGTCAAAGAAAGCTTAACAAGGTGACCGCATCTTATCGTATATGCTCTTACAAATGAATAACCTTCCACAGCAAGCTCAGAGGGAAATGTGACTATGGAAGAATGGTCAGAAAGATGCAATGTTACTAGCTTTGAAGATAAAGGGGTAGGGTATGAGCCAAGGTGTATCAGCAGCCTCTAGGAGCTGAAATAGGACAAGAAACAGATTCTTCTCTCCTAGAGCATCCAGAAAGGAACCCAGTCCTGCACATACCTTGATTTTAACCCGCTGAGACCTGTGTCAGGCTTCTAACTCACAAAAGTGTAAAGATGATAAATTCGTATTGTTCTAAGCCTCCACATTTTTGGTAATATGTTACTGCAGCAACATAAAACTAATCCACTTGCTCTTTGAATTGCACACATTATGGCTGACACTTTTACTATATGGTGAAAATAAGTTTGCAGAATCTAAATAGAATGTCAGTGGAGCTATAGAATGAATAGCTTACTAGGGAATGTTGACACTGCTGCCATTCCAGTTCCAAGAACTTAGTGAAGGCAGACTTATTTACAGAAACGAGGAAAGTTTGAGAGGATGGAGATGCCCAAGAGGAAGTGATCAGCAAAATCACACTAGAGAAACTCTCAGACATATTTTATGACATTAAAAGCTCAAGGAATGAGAAATATCAGGGGCATATCTACTCTTAAGAAGAAAGAAGTATGAGAATTCACCAAGACACAGAAACATTATGAACAAGTTATGTGATAAGAAGGTAACACTATTCAAACTACTTGTGATAAGTCTTTTACAAAGAAATATAATATTTAATTCTCCACATCTAATACTTGAAATCACAATATGCCAAACAAATACTATTTTTACTGCTTGTTTCATTTCCATATACATTTGTAGTTGACAGTAAGAGAGTTTTAAAATTTTTGACATATTTGCAAAAGTAATGGAAAAATCATATGTTCTGTAACACTCATACTATTTTTATTATTGATAATTATGATCATTTGGCACAGTCCTAGCTTGCATGATCCTTTTGAAGGTCTTGCATTACCGTGCAAAGCAAGGGCTGCCTGTATTTGATTGTGTGAATATAACACAATTGGATTTTCTGTTTGCTTCTTGGTGGACACGTGGGTTGTTTACAGCGTTGCTGTGATCTCGCTTCTACATATATTTTAGTGAACAAATGTGTACATTTTTATTCGTATATACTAGAAGGTGAATTGTCAGGATAGAAGATACATGAATTTTTAGATTTAGTACAAACTGCCAGGTAAAACCTTCCAAAGGAGTTGTATTAACATTTACAAATTTATATTAATATTTTTATTAGTCCATTTTCACACTGCTGATAAAGACATGCCCAAGATTGGGTGATTTACAAAAGAAAGAGGTTTATTGGACTTACAGTTCCACGTGGCTGGGGAGGCCTCAAAGTCATGGTGTAAGGTGAAAAGCACGTCTCACATGGTGGCAGACAACAGAAGAGAAACTGTGCCGGGAACTTTCCCTTTTTAAAACCCTCAGATCTCACGAGACTTATCTCTCTATTATGAGAACAGAACAGCACAGGAAAGACCTGCCCCCATGATCCAATTACCTCCCACTGGTCCCTCCCACAACATGTAGAAATTCAAGATGAGATTTGGGTGGGGAAACAGCCTAACCATATCAATTTTATAAAAATATACTAATATTATATGATATTATCACTGTATATAAGTATATAAACTTTTATTTATGTAAGTTGACATTACTTCACCTTAATTCCAAAATTTGGCATTGTTAGCCTTATTTTTTTACCATTTAGTTGAGAATATAAGTATATTTATCATTGCAGTTTAAATTTGCATTCACCTGAAGATTCAATCCCATTTTCTTTGCCTTTTGACTATTTTGTTTTCTAGTTAGTCATCTTTCAATTTATTTATTTGTGGGACTTTTAAAATATGGTATAGTTCTTTATATTGCCTAACTCTTTTATAATGTATGAATTATTATTCAAATGATATTTTTTCTACTTCATTTCTTGCTTTCTCCCTTACCAAAGGATATCCTTTGATGAATAGAAGTTTTAAGTTTTTATGCACTCAACATTTTAATTTATTTTTTTGCCAAGTGCCTTTTTAAGTTAATAAACTTTTTTTCACCCAAAGTAATAATGGCATTCTTAAAGGTATTCTCTTATTTTTTTAGTGGAAGTGTTATGGCAGATTTTTTTTTCAGATTTAGATCTACAATTCCTCTTGAAATAATATTTGTATATGTGGTAATGTGACGGTAAAAATTATTTTTGTTTTTTCCATGTGTACATTCAATTGTTCTACTAACATTTGTTCAAAAGACCATCTTTTCCCAACTGATGTGCCAGTTTCTCTCTTGAGTTATTCTATCCTCTGATCCCTCTTCTCTTCACACTATGACTACCCACACACTCCTTCTGTAAATCTTCTTTTTCATTGTCCTGTAAGGTTTTAGGCTTGCCTATTTTACTTAATCTGCAACAGAAGCCTCATGGTTAGGCAAAATAAGCTTAGTAAATATGCATTACTAAGTAAATGCCTTATACTTAGCAGAGCTTAATTTTGTTCTTAGAAGCAGATCCTGAGATCTCAAACAATTGAGAAATATGGAGAAGGGAGACCTTTATTCTTACATGGGGGACATAGGAGATATCTTTAAGAGAAGATAGGGAGTGAGGTGAAGCTGGAAAGTCAGGTGGAATTTTAACAGGCAGATAAGAAACCAGCAATTTCAGAAGAGGGAGTAACTTGAATACAAGCAGAAGGTGATAAAGCTGTTTATGGGAGAGAGAAAAA
This sequence comes from Pongo abelii, assembly GCF_028885655.2. NCBI lineage: Eukaryota > Metazoa > Chordata > Mammalia > Primates > Hominidae > Pongo > Pongo abelii. The sequence goes on from NC_071988.2 coordinate 189,649,115, forward strand.
AAATGGATGTGACAAAACTATGAGGGAATGTGCATTTTAGGATGTGTGTGTGGGTGTATATATGAGAGAGAATGTGTGTGTGCATATGTGTGCATGTGAGAGACAGTGTGTGTGCATCTGTGTGTGTATTTGTGTGCATGTGTTTGTTTGGGTTGAGTGCTAGGTTATAAATCTAAGAGGACAACATATTACCAAGTTCTAAAACTGAGAAAATATGCTTTGGAGTGAATGCAGAAAGAAGTATATTGAGGTATGGGAAGAAAATATTAGGCGTTTTGATCTAAATATGACATTGAATGTTACTAGTGTTCAATATTTGTTTTAGCCTGCGGCATCTTCCATCTTTCATAAGTCAATGAGAGGACTCAAGGTTTCCTGAGAGAAGGATGAGAGTCACATGAAGAAGAGGAATTGTCAGTGGCTTTTGGATTTCTGGTTAGTGTCATAATTTAATAAAGATGTACTTGGTTAAAGTGAATTTATAAATTTTGTTGTCTAGTTTTAGCTGAATTAATATTTGCAAAAAAGGCACATGGTGAAAATTATCACTGTAAAGAAATGAAAGATGGAAAATACTGGCAATCATGAAAGTTAAGGCAAACAAAAAGACAAGGGTATAGAGTTACCCTTTCACACTTAAGAGCAGCTTTTTTCAGATATTTATGACATATGTCAATTCTAATCTATTTATCTTTGTGAGTAAAATATAAAAATATATCATCTAGAAGATTATTAAAAATGAGTTACTTTCTCTGTTTTTAACAGTTAAACTTTCCCTGCTTTTTGTTCTGTGAGAGATTAGCTAAAAATACTATGTCATCACGATCAGCTTACTTTAAAATTAAGCATCCAAAGTCTGAAGGCAAACATTTTTGGTTTTTTGGTGCATTTAGTCATGCAATAGTTAATCCAAAACTTTATAATGTGTACTAAAGTGAATAACCAATGTTTAAGAGCCTCAATTTACTGCTTTAAAAAACATGATTGAGAAAAAGGAATTCTCACTGTGGGAAAAATGGCTGAAATGTGAAATGATAATCAGAAAACAATATTACAACAAATTAAATAAATTTATTGTTGGTATATTTTAACCAGAAGACATTAAGAATATAGCTGAATATTTGAAAAATCAAAGATCAGAAACATTAATACTGAATGTGAAGACTTTAGATAAACTCAATGAAAGCATGTGTATATATGTGTGTGCATGTATGTGTATACATATATGTATGTATGCTTTCATTCAATATGCTGTCATTCAGTGCTCATACATATGCTTGTATGTATATATGTATATGTATGTGTATATACATATACATACATGCATGCACACACACACACACATACTCACAAATTGTAGCTGCCTCATTCCTTTAAATGGCTGAAAATCATGTCCATGATTCACACATAACAAGTTTGGTTTTGCCAAATATTTTTGGTATTTTCAACTTTTTATTATCTGTATTAGGAACAGGCCTTATAGTTACTCTACATTAAAACATCTGTGACTAGCAAATTTATCTAATCAAGCAAAGTATTAGCAAGTCTTTCATTGTCAGATATTTGCTATGTACTCTGATGTCAGCTTTATGAATAAGAAAGTGATATTTCACTCCCTACTTGCTGGATCTGTCTCTCTGTTATTAAATTATTTTGTAATCAGGCAGGAAGCTAGGGTTACTTATTAGCTACTTAAACTTCAGCCTGTGATACACTGAGCAGATACATTGAGAAAGAGAAGGGAAGTGAAATGTGATGCTCAAAATAACAGTTGGAAAACACAGCCCTGGTGAGGACTTCTTTAGGTGACTTCAGCCATGAGTAAAATAGGCCATTTAAGATTTGACTTTGAAAAGTTAGTTGAGTTTATGGTGGCTTTATCACGGGTGAGATGGTGCTTTTGGTAAAGGTAGGTAGGTATGTTTCTAACAGCTGAGTCTTAATGAATACAGAGAAGTCAATGGGAAGTTTATCAAACCAGTACATGGCTTGATGCCTTTGTAAGTGGCCTGGTGTGGCTTATGTTCATGACACAATACAGGTTGGCCTTGAGGTGCAGGTGGGGCAAAGACACTAAAAGAGCATTAAAAGTGATACTAAAAGCACACTGGAAGAGAGATTTCTACTTAAATTGAAGTCTCATGTCAAAAATGAAACAACATTTTAGTAATATTTTTTAAACCGTTACTTACGTTTTTCAGCAAGTTCTTCAAAATAACTAAGTTCCACATGGGTTAAAGACCACCAGAATATGAAGTTGTATCCTTGAATTGTTAGTGCCATGTTTTATTTATTTATTTTTATTTTACTACTTAAATTTCTTTTTTTTTTAACATTTTTCTAAATTTAATTTTTAAATATTTTGTTTATTTTATTTTATTGAGACAGAGTCTAGCCCTGTCACCCAGGCTGGAGTGCAGTGGCACAATCTTGGCTACTGCAACCTTCACCTCCCAGGTTGAAGCAATTCTCCTGCCTCAGCCTCCCTAGTAGCTGGGATTACAGGCATGTGCCACCACGTCTGGCTAATTTTTTGTTTGTATTTTTAGTAGAGACGGGGTTTCGCCACGTTGGCCAGGCTGGTCTCTAACTCCTGACCTCTTGTGATCTGCCCACCTCAGCCTTCCAAAGTGTTGGGATTACAGGCATGAGCCACTGCAACCAGCCAATTTTTTCTTATTTTAAAAATTTGTGGAGCCAAGATGGCCGAATAGGAACAGCTCCGGTCTACAGCTCCCAGCGCCAGCGACGCAGAAGACGGGTGATTTCTGCATTTCCATCTGAGGTACCGTGTTCATCTCACTAGGGAGTGCCAGACAGTGGGCGCAGGTCAGTGGGTGAGCGCACCGTGCGCCAGCCGAAGCAGGGGCGAGGCATTGCCTCACTCGGGAAGCGCAAGGGGTCAGGGAGTTCCCCTTCCAGAGGTGACAGACAGCACCTGGAAAATCGGGCCACTCCCACCCGAATACTGTGCTTTTCCGACGGGCTTAGGAAACGGTGCCCCAGGAGAGTATAGCCCGCACCTGGCTCAGAGGGTCCTACGCCCACGGAGTCTCGCTGATTGCTAGCACAGCAGTCTGAGATCAAACAGCAAGTCGGCAGCGAGGCTGGGGGAGGGGCGCTCGCCATTGCCCAGGCTCGCTTAGGTAAACAAAGCAGCCTGGAAGCTTGAACTGGGTGGAGCCCACCACAGCTCAAGGAGGCCTGCCTGCCTGCCTCTGTAGGCTCCACCTCTGGGGGCAGGGCACAGACAAACAAAAAGACAGCAGTAACCTCTGCAGACTTAAATGTCCCTGTCTGACAGCTGTGAGGAGAGCAGTGGTTCTCCCAGCACGCAGCTGGAGATCTGAGAACCGGCTGACTGCCTCCTCAAGTGGGTCCCTGACCCCTGACCCCCGAGCAGCCTAACTGGGAGGCACCCCCCAGCAGGGGCAGACTGACACCTCACACGGCCGGCCAGGTACTCCAACAGACCTGCAGCTGAGGGTTCTGTCTGTTAGAAGGAAAACTAACAGAAAGGACATCCACACCAAAAACCCATCTGTACATCACCATCATCAAAGACCAAAAGTAGATAAAACCACAAAGATGGGGAAAAAACAGAGCAGAAAAACTGGAAACTCTAAAAAGCAGAGTACCTCTCCTCCTCCAAAGGAACGCAGTTCCTCACCAGCAACGGAACAAAGCTGGACAGAGAATGACTTTGACGAGCTGAGAAAAGAAGGCTTCAGACGATCAAATTACTCTGAGCTACGGAAGGATATTCAATCCAAAGGCAAAGAAGTTGAAAACTTTGAAAAAAATTTAGAAGAATGTATAACTAGAATAACCAATACAGAGAAGTGCTTAAAGGAGCTGATGGAGCTGAAAACCAAGGCTCGAGAACTACGTGAAGAATGCAGAAGCCTCAGGAGCCGATGCGATCAAATGGAAGAAAGGGTATCAGCCCTGGAAGATGAAATGAATGAAATGAAGCGAGAAGGGAAGTTTAGAGAAAAAAGAATAAAAAGAAACGAGCAAAGCCTCCAAGAAATGTGGGACTATGTGAAAAGACCAAATCTACGTCTGATTGGTGTACCTGAAAGTGATGGGGAGAATGGAAACAAGTTGGAAAACACTCTGCAGGATATTATCCAGGAGAACTTCCCCAATCTAGCAAGGCAGGCCAACATTCAGATTCAGGAAATACAGAGAACGCCACAAAGATACTCTTCGAGAAGAGCAACTCCAAGACACATAATTGTCAGATTCACCAAAGTTGAAATGAAGGAAAAAATGTTAAGGGCAGCCAGAGAGAAAGGACGGGTTACCATCAAAGGGAAGCCCATCAGACTAACAGCGGATCTCTCGGCAGAAACCCTACAAGCCAGAAGAGAGTGGGGGCCAATATTCAACATTCTTAAAGAAAAGAATTTTCAACCTAGAATTTCATATCCTGCCAAACTAAGCTTCATAAGTGAAGGAGAAATAAAATACTTTACAGACAAGCAAATGCTGAGAGATTTTGTCACCACCAGGCCTGCCCTAAAAGAGCTCTTGAAGGAAGCGCTAAACATGGAAAGGCACAACCGGTACCAGCCACTGCAAAATCATACCGAAATGTAAAGACCATTGAGACTAGGAAGAGACTGCATCAACTAACGAGCAAAACATCGAGCTAACATCATAATGACAGGATCAAATTCACACATAACAATATTAACTTTAAATGTAAATGGACTAAATGGTCCAATTAAAAGACACAGACTGGCAAATTGGATAAAGACTCAAGACCCATCAGTGTGCTGTATTCAGGAAACCCATCTCACGTGCAGAGACACACATGGGCTCAAAATAAAAGGATGGCGGAAGATCTACCAAGCAAATGGAAAACAAAAAAAGGCAGGGGTTGCAATCCTAGTCTCTGATAAAACAGACTTTAAACCAACAAAGATCAAAAGAGACAAAGAAGGCCATTACATAATGGTAAAGGGATTAATTCAACAAGAAGAGCTAACTATCCTAAATATATATGCACCCAATACAGGAGCACCCAGATTCATAAAGCAAGTCCTGAGTGACCTACAAAGAGACTTAGACTCCCACACATTAATAATGGGAGACTTTAACACCCCACTGTCAACATTAGACAGATCAACGAGACAGAAAGTCAACAAGGATACCCAGGAATTGAACTCAGCTCTGCACCAAGCAGACCTAATAGACATCTACAGAACTCTCCACCCCAAATCAACAGAATATACATTGTTTTCAGCACCACACCACACCTATTCCAAAATTGACCATATCCTTGGAAGTAAAGCTCTCCTCAATAAATGTAAAAGAACAGAAATTGTAACAAACTGTCTCTCAGATCACAGTGCAATCAAGCTAGAACTCAGGATTAAGAATCTCACTCAAAACCGCTCAACTACGTGGAAACTGAACAACCTGCTCCTGAATGACTACTGGGTACATAACGAAATGAAGGCAGAAATAAAGATGTTCTTTGAAACCAACGAGAACCAAGACACAACATACCAGAATCTCTGGGATGCATTCAAAGCAGTGTGTAGAGGGAAATTTATAGCACTAAATGCCCACAAGAGAAAGCAGGAAAGATCCAAAATTGACACCCTAACATCACAATTAAAAGAACTAGAAAAGCAAGAGCAAACACATTCAAAAGCTAGCAGAAGGCAAGAAATAACTAAAATCAGAGCAGAACTGAAGGAAATAGAGACACAAAAAACCCTTCAAAAAATAAATGAATCCAGGAGCTGGTTTTTTGAAAGGATCAACAAAATTGATAGACCGCTAGCAAGATTAATAAAGAAAAAAAGAGAGAAGAATCAAATAGATGCAATAAAAAATGATAAAGGGGATATCACCACCGATCCCACAGAAATACAAACTACCATCAGAGAATATTACAAACACCTCTATGCAAATAAACTAGAAAATCTAGAAGAAATGGATAAATTCCTCAACACATACACCCTCCCAAGACTAAACCAAGAAGAAGTTCAATCTCTGAATAGACCAATAACAGGAGCTGAAATTATGGCAATAATCAATAGCTTACCAACCAAAAAAAGTCCAGGACCAGATGGGTTCACAGCCGAATTCTACCAGAGGTACAAGGAGGAGCTGGTACCATTCCTTCTGAAACTATTCCAATCAATAGAAAAAGAGGGAATCCTCCCTAACTCATTTTATGAGGCCAGCATCATCCTGATACCAAAGCCTGGCAGAGACACAACAAAAAAAGAGAATTTTAGACCAATATCCTTGATGAACATTGATGCAAAAATCCTCAATAAAATACTGGCAAACAGAATCCAGCAGCACATCAAAAAGCTTGTCCACCATGATCAAGTGGGCTTCATCCCTGGGATGCAAGGCTGGTTCAATATACGCAAATCAATAAATGTAATCCAGCATATAAACAGAACCAAAGACAAAAACCACATGATTATCTCAATAGATGCAGAAAAGGCCTTTGACAAAATTCAACAACCCTTCATGCTAAAAACTCTCAATAAATTAGGAATTGATGGGACGTATCTCAAAATAATAAGAGCTATTTATGACAAACCCACAGCCAATATCATACTGAATGGGCAAAAACTGAAAGCATTCCCTTTGAAAACTGGCACAAGACAGGGATGCCCTCTCTCGCCACTTCTATTCAACATAGTGTTGGAAGTTCTGGCCAGGGCAATTAGGCAGGAGAAGGAAATCAAGGGTATTCAATTAGGAAAAGAGGAAGTCAAATTGTCCCTGTTTGCAGATGACATGATAGTATATCTAGAAAACCCCATTGTCTCAGCCCAAAATCTCCTTAAGCTGATAAGCAACTTCAGCAAAGTCTCAGGATACAAAATCAATGTGCAAAAATCACAAGCATTCTTATACATCAATAACAGACAAACAGAGAGCCAAATCATGAGTGAACTCCCATTCACAATTGCTTCAAAGAGAATAAAATACCTAGGAATCCAACTTACAAGGGATGTGAAAGACCTCTTCAAGGAGAACTACAAACCACTGCTCAAGGAAATAAAAGAGGATACAAACAAATGGAAGAACATTCCATGCTCATGGGTAGGAAGAATCAATATCATGAAAATGGCCATCCTTCCCAAGGTAATTTACAGATTCAATGCCATCCCCATCAAGCTACCAATGACTTTCTTCACAGAATTGGAAAAAACTACTTTAAAGTTCATATGGAACCAAAAAAGAGCCCGCATCGCCAAGTCAATCCTAAGCCAAAAGAACAAAGCTGGAGGCATCACGCTACCTGACTTCAAACTATACTACAAGGCTACAGTAACCAAAACAGCATGGTACTGGTACCAAAACAGAGATATAGATCAATGGAACAGAACAGAGCCGTCAGAAATAATGCCACATATCTACAACCATCTGATCTTTGACAAACCTGAGAAAAACAAGAAATGGGGAAAGGATTCCCTATTTAATAAATGGTGCTGGGAAAACTGGCTAGCCATATGTAGAAAGCTGAAACTGGATCCCTTCCTTACACCTTATACAAAAATCAATTCAAGATGGATTAAAGACTTAAATGTTAGACCTAAAACCATAAAAACCCTAGAAGAAAACCTAGGCAATACCATTCAGGACATAGGCATGGGCAAGGACTTCATGTCTAAAACACCAAAAGCAATGGCAACAAAAGCCAAAATTGACAAATGGGATCTAATTAAACTAAAGAGCTTCTGCACAGCAAAGGAAACTACCATCAGAGTGAACAGGCAACCTACAAAATGGGAGAAAATTTTCGCAACCTACTCATCTGACAAAGGGCTAATATCCAGAATCTACAATGAACTCCAACAAATTTACAAGAAAAAAACAAACAACCCCATCAAAAAGTGGGCGAAGGACATGAACAGACACTTCTCAAAAGAAGACATTTATGCAGCCAAAAGACACATGAAAAAATGCTCACCATCACTGGCCATCAGAGAAATGCAAATCAAAACCACAATGAGATACCATCTCACACCAGTTAGAATGGCGATCATTAAAAAGTCAGGAAACAACAGGTGCTGGAGAGGATGTGGAGAAATAGGAACACTTTTACACTGTTGGTGGGACTGTAAACTAGTTCAACCCTTGTGGAATTCAGTGTGGCGATTCCTCAGGGATCTAGAACTAGAAATTCCATTCGACCCAGCCATCCCATTACTGGGTATATACCCAAAGGACTATAAATCATGCTGCTATAAAGACACATGCACACGTATGTTTATTGCGGCATTATTCACAATAGCAAAGACTTGGAACCAACCCAAATGTCCAACAATGATAGACTGGATTAAGAAAATGTGGCACATCTACACCATGGAATACTATGCAGCCATAAGAAATGATGAGTTCATGTCCTTTGTAGGGACATGGATGAAATTGGAAATCATCATTCTCAGTAAACTATCGCAAGAACAAAAAACCAAACACCGCATATTCTCACTCATAGGTGGGAATTGAACAATGAGAACACATGGACACAGGAAGGGGAACATCACACTTCAGGGACTGTTGTGGGTTGGGGGGAGGGGGGAGGGATAACATTGGGAGATATACCTAATGCTAGATGACGAGTTGGTGGGTGCAGTGCACCAGCATGGCACATATATACATATGTAACTTACTGCACATTGGGCACATGTACCATAAAACCTAAAGTATAATAATACTAATAATAATAATAATTACAATAAAAGAAAAAAAAAAAGAAAAAAAAAAAAAAAAGAAATGCAGTACTGTAATACTGGACTGGAAAAAAAAAAAAAAAAAAAAAAAAAAAAAAAAAAAATTTGTTAGTGCCATGTTTAGAAAGGCTGTGACAAAATGGCTACCCAAAGTCCTCTCATATTGCACTCAGATAGAAAGGAAAAAAGCAGAGGATCTTATATTTGGGCTCATTTATGAGGTTTTACTGTCTGTACTTTTTCTATATCATTATAATTTGTTTTATTTCATGAATATTACTGAATACGTGTTTGCAACAGTGAGGTGGAATTATGCAAAATATGTCCAAACTCTTAAGTACACCACTGATATACACATATATTTATACATTCACATCCTATATAATATTTAATCGTCATAGAAAGCATATTGTACACTTACCTATTCCTTTTTGTTACGTCTTAAAATTTTTAACAAAGCTGCCAAGTACCCTGGATGATTGCCAGACAATTCCTTAGTTGACTATTCGAGAGCTCTGAGTTAAATGCTAAGCTGTGAATGCAGTAAGTGGTAAATTGACTTGATATTACCAGATGGAGTTTTGCAGTTGAGGTTGTTTAGTTCCCATCTTCTCTATGAAATAATAGTATTGAATTGATTCCTACGGAGTTTATCTAGAGAGCTTCAAGTGTCATTCCTTCCACTGTGAGACTGAATAAGCAGCTGTTATGGGCTACCTGTATGAGCAAGCCTGTAGGACAAACTTTAATGAGTTAACATCCTTATGCATTGTTCAAGCCAATATGGATCTTTTCTTCACATTCAGATCAATCTTTTTTCTACACTTTAGCACATGATAGCCTTTGTAATTAGTGCATATAGCATATAATATTTTAGCACACAGTTAAATGAGTCCCTTCCATTAGTTGAAGCCTACCAAGATTTTATGAATTTTGGCTGCCAAAGTTAGAACATCAGGTTGAATTTGGTTTAGATTTAATGAAACTCCACTGAAGCACATCGAAAGAAATTTAACATAGACTAGATTTAATTTCAAGAAGGATGTAAATGCATCCTCAGATAGGAAAACTTTATTATTAGGACTCTTACCTCCCTCCTTGCCATGCCAAATGGGGCTTAATGAAGAACAGGATGACAACCCACAGGTCTCAGGAAACTTTGTTTTTACATAACAGATTCCTAATCAGACAGAGAGAATACCTTAATGGATAAAATTAAATAAAATGAGTAGTAGTAGACCTGCCTGTACATTTATTCTTCACGAACATTTGCTTCATGTTTATTTTTCAAAACATCAGTGACTACATCACATATTTTATTTATATTACATGACCCTTCTTCTCACAATTATTTTGGAAAGGCATATGCATATTGCATTTTATTAGCTCACTTCTAAGAACACAGTTCTCCTGAGGCCAGTGCTACTGTTTCAATTTAGTACTGGCATTATTTTCTATGTCCAAACTTGGCCCAGGTGAGCAAGCAAATTTTTTGTATATAAGCCAATGCATGTTCAAAATGCAAATTATGTATTTGAACATAAAGGTATTTATATGTATATAATATAATATATAATATATAATAATATAATATACACACATATATAATATTTATGTTTATTTGTATATGAAAGATAGTTATTACAGGTTACAATCATGTTTCCTATGTAAGTTTATCTTTTTTTTTTTTTGAGACAAGGTCTCACTCAGTCACCTAGGCTGGGGTGCAGTGGCACAATCACAGCCCACCATAGTCTCGACTTCCTGGGCTCAGGTGATCCTCCCACCTCAGCTTCCTTAGTAGCTAGGACTATAGGTGCCTGCCACCATGCCTGGCTAATTTTTGTAGAGATGGGGTTTCAGCTTGTTTCCAAGGCGAGTCTCAAACTCCTGGGCTTAAGCAATCCACCCACCTCAGCCTCCCAAAATTTTGGGATTACAGACATGAGCCACTGTGCCCAGCCTATGTAGGTTTATCTTTCCAGATACCTAGAGAACACTTAATATATAAGCAGTATATGTTTTTTGAAAGACTAGTTGTCTGAAGTGTGGATGCATTTACTCCTCTTTATAATATTTGAATTGCTTCAATCAAGTTTTTATGTCCTCAATTCCTTTTTTAATTTTTATTTTTATTCTATTTTTCCATAAGTTATTGGGACACAGGTGGTATTTGGTTACCTGAGTAAGTTTTTAGTGGTGATTTGTGAGATTTTGGTGCACCCATCCCCTGAGCAGTATATACTGCACCATATTCATAGTATTTTATCCCTCGACCCCTCTCACTCTTTCCCCCAAGTCCCCAAAGTCCACTGTATCATTCTTATTCCTTTGCGTCCTCATAGCTTAGCTCCCACATATCAATGAGAATATATGACGTTTGGTTTTCCATTCTTGAGTTACTTCACTTAGAATAAGTCTCCAGTCAAATCCAGGTCACTGCAAATTATATTAATACATTCCCTTTTATGGCTGAGTAGTATTCCATCACATATATATACCAGTTCCTTTATCCACTCCTTGATTGATGGGCATTTGGGTTGGTTCCATGATTTTGCAATTGTGAATTGTGCTGCTATAAACATGCACGTGCAAGTATCTTTTTTGAATAATGACTTCTTTTCCTCTGGGTAGATACCCAGTAGTGGGATTGCTGGATCCAATGGTAGTTCTACTTTTAGTTCTTTAAAGAATCTTCACACAGTTTTCCATAGAAGCTGTACTACTTTACATTCCTGCCAGCAGTGTATAAGTGTTCCCTGATCACTGCATCCATGCCAACAACCACTGTTTTTTTATTTTTTTTTTATTATGGCCATTCTTGAAGGAGTAAGGTGGTATCGCATTGCGGTTTTGATTTGTGTTTCCCTGATCATTAGTGATGTTGAGCATTTTTTCATATGTATGTCGTTAGCCATTTGTATATTTTCTTTTGAGACTTGTTCATTCATGTCCTTAGCCCACTCTTTGATGGGATTGTTTGTTTTTTTTTCTTACTGATTTGTTTGAGTTTGTTGTAGATTCTGGATTAGTCCTTTGTCAGATGTATAGATGGTGAAGATTTTCTCCCACTCTGTGGGTTGTCTGTTTACTCTGCTGACTGTTTCTTTTGCTGTGCAAAAGCTCTTTAGTTTCATTACATCCGAGATATTTATCTTTGTTTTTATTGCATTTGCTTTTGGGTTCTTGGTCAAGAAATCCTTGCATAAGCCAATGTCTAGAAGGGTTTTTTTCCAATGTTATCTTCTAGAATTTGTACAGTATCAGGTCTTAGGTTTAAGTTCTTCTTGAGCTGATTTTTGTATACAGTGAGAGATGAAGATCCAGTTTCATTCTCCTGCATGTGGCTAGCCAATTATCCCAGCACCATTTGTTGAAAAGGGTGTCCTCTCCCCACTTTATGATTTTGTTTGCTTTGTTGAAGATCAGTTGGCTGTAAGTATGTGGGTTTATTTCTCGGTTCTCTGTTCTATTCCATTGGTCTACATGCCTATTTTTATACCAGTACCATGCTGATTTGGTGACTATGGCCTTATAGTATAGTTTGAAATCAGGTAGTGTGATGCCTCTAGATTTGTTCTGTTTGCTTAGTCTTGCTTTGTCTATGTGGGCTCTTTTGCGGTTCAATATGAATTTTAGAATTATTTCTAACAATTTTGTTGCAATTGTTTTTGGCATCTTTGTCATGAAATCTTTGCCGGTGCCCATGTCATGAACAGTATTGCCTAGGTTGTCTTCCAAGGTTTTTATAGTTTTGGGTTTTACATTTACATTTAAGTCTTTAATCCATCTTGTGTTGATTTCTGTATGTGGTGTAAGGAAAAGGTCCAGTTTCAGTCTTCTGTGTATGTCTAGCCAATTATGTCAGCACAATTATTGAATAGGGAGTCCTTTCCCCACTGCTTGTTTTTGTGAGGTTTGTCAAAGATCAGATAGTTTTAGGTATATGGTCTTATTCTGGGTACTGTATTCTGGTCCATTAGTATATGTGTCTGTTCTTGTACTGGTACCATGTTGTTTTGGTTACTGTAGCTTTGTACTATAGTTTGAAGTGGGGTAGCATGATGCCTCCAGCTTTGTTCTTTCTGCTTAGGATTGCCTTGGCTTTTCAGGCCCTTTTTTGGTTCCATGTGAATTTTGAAATAGTTTTTTCTAGTTCTGTGAAGAATGTCAATGATCATTTAATAGGTATAGCATTGAATCTATAAATTGCTTTGGGCACTGTGGCTATTTTAATGATATTGATTCTTTCTATATAGGAGCATGGAATATGTTTTCATTTGTTTGTGTTATCTCTGAATTATTTGAGTGGCATTTTGTAGTTCTCCTTGTAAAGATCTTTCACCTGCCAAGTTAGCTGTATTTCTAGGCATTCTGTTTTTTTGTGTGTGGCAGTTGTGAATGGGAGTTTGTTTCTGATTTGGCTCTCAGCTTGAATTTTGGTAGTATATAGTATTGCTAGTGATTTTTGAACATTTATTCTGTATCCTGAGACTTTTCTGAAGTTGTTTATCAGCTTATGAAGCTTTTGGGCTGAAACAATGGGGTTTTCTATATATAGGATCATAACATCTGCAAACAGAGATAGTTTGACTTCCTTTCTTCTTATGTGGATTTCCTTTATTTCTTTCTCTTGCTTCCAATACTATTATGAATAGAAGTGGTAGGAGAAGGCATTGTTGTCTTGGGCCTGTTTTCAAGAGGAATGCTTCCGGCTTTTGACCATTTTGTATGATGTGGGTTTGTCATCGATGGCTCTTATTATTTCGGGGTATGTTCCTTCAATTTTAGTTCATTGAGAGTTGTTAACATGAATGAGTATTGAAATTTATCAAAAGCCTTTTCTGCATATATTGAGATAATCATGTGGTTTTGTCTTTAGTTCTGTTCATGTGATGAATCACCTTTATTGATTTGTGTAGGTTGAGCCAACCTTGCATTCCAGGGATAAAGCCTACTTGATTATGGTGAATAAGCTTTTTGATGTCCTGCTGGATTCAGTTTGCCAGTGTTTTGCTGAGGATCTTTGCATTCAAGTTCATCAAGGATATTGGCTGAAATTTCCTTTTTGTGTGTGTGTCTCTGCCAAGTTTTGGTATCAGAATGATGCTGTCATCATAGAATAATCTGGGAGGAAGTCATAGAATAATCTGGGAGGGAGTCCTTTATCCTCAATTTTTTGAAATAGTTTCAGTAGTACCAGCTCTTCTTTGTACATCTGGTAGAATTCAGCTGTGAATTTGTCTGGTACTGGGCTTTTCTTATGGAAGGCTATTTATTACTGCCTCAATTACAGAGCTTGCTATTGGTCTGTTCAGGGATTCAATTTCTCCCAGGTTCAGTATTGGGAGACTGTATGTGTTCAGGAATGTACCCCTTTTTTCTAGATTTTCTAGTTTATGTGCATAGAGCTTCTTCTAATATTCTCCAATGATTGTTTATATTCTGTGGGGTTAGTGGTAATATCACCCTTGTCATTTCTGATTGTGATTATTTGAATCTTCTCTCTTTTGTTTTTTATTGATCTAGCTACCTTTTTTTTTTTTTTCCAAAAAATCAGCTCCTGGATTCTTTGATTTTTTGGATGATTATTCATATCTTAATCTCCTTCAGTTCAGTTCCAATTTTGGTTATTTATTGTCTTCTGCTAGCTTTGGGATTTGTTTGCCTTTGGTTCTCTAGTTCTTTTAGTTGCAATGTTGGGTTGTTAATTTGAGATCTTTCTAACTTTTTCAAGTGGGCATTTAGTGCTATGAATTCCCCTTTTAACTGTGCCTTAGCTGTGTCCCAGAAATTCTAGCATGTTGTTTATTTTTTCTCATTAGTTTCAAGGAACTTCTTTTTTCTCATTAGTTTCAAAGAACTTCCTGATTTCTGCCTTTACTCCATTATTTACCAAAAAGTTATTGAAGAGAGTGTTATTCAATTTTCATGTTAAGTGTATGATTTTGAATGAATTTCTTCATCTTGATTTCTAATTTGATTGCACTGTGGTTTGGCATTTGCTGAGGAGTGTTCTACTTTCAATTATTGTATTGATTTTAGAGCATGTGCCATGATTTGATGAGAGGAATATATATTCCATTGTTTCCTGGTAAAGAGTTCTATATATATCTATCAGGAGGTTTATTTGATCCAGTGCTGAGTTCAGGTCCTGAATATCTTTGTTAACTTTGTCTTAATGATCTGTCTAATATTGTCAGTGGGTGTATAAAAGTCTTCCACTATTATTGTGTGAGATTCTAAGTCTCCTTGAAGGTCTCTAAAAACTTGCTTTATGAATCTGGGTGCTCCTGTGTTGGATGCACATAAATTTAGGATAGTTAGATATTCATACTGAATTGAACCCTTTACCATTATTTAATGCCCTCCTTTGTCTTTTATGATCTTTGTTGGTTTAAAGTCTGATTTGTCAGAAACTAGGATTGCAACCCCTGCTTTATTCTATTTTCCATTTGTTAGATTTTTCTCAATCCCTTTATTTTGAGTCTATGTGTGTTACTGCCTGTGAGATGGGTCTCTTGAAGATAGGATGCCAATGGGTCTTGGTCCTTTATTCAGCTTGCCATTCTGTGTCTTTTAATTGAGGCATTTAGCCCATTTTAATGTTAGTATTGATATGTGCAGATTTGATCCTGTCATCGTGATGTTAGCTGGTTATTTTGCAGACTTGTTTATGTAGTTACTTTATAGTGTCACTGGTCTGTGTACTGCAGTGTGTTTTTGTGGTGGGGGGGTAATGGTCTTTCCCTTCCATATTTAGTGCTTCCTTCAGTAGTTCTTTTAAGGCACATCTGGTGGTAACAAATTTCCTCAGCATTTGCTTGTCTGAAAATGACCTTATTTCTCCTTTGCCTATGAAGCTTAATTTGGCTGGATATAAAATTATGGGTTGGAAATTATTTTCTTGAAGAATGTTGAATATTGGCACCCAATCTTTTCTGGCTTGTAGGTGTCAGCTGGGAGGTTTACCGTTAGTCTGTGGGGCTTCCCTTTGTAGGTGTAGGTTATATATTTCTTTATAGAATTGCAAATATTGGTGGCATTTTTTTCTTCAGTTTAATATATAAAATAGAGAATTTTAATGAAACCTTGAGAAATAGTGAATATTCATTAAAAGATTTAACATTGTTTTATCTGTGCCATATGTATAATTTGTTTTACCTTTATTTCCAGTAGCACACACCTACCTACACACACCCTACTAAAAACTGTCTAGTAGAATAGTGTCTATCCTACTAGTTTATAAACCAAAGTCTTTTTTTCCCAATGTTTTTTATCCCCCCAAAGGTTATTAATGATAATGCTCTTTTCTAAGAGAATAAAAAACTATAAAGTTGGCTTTTATTTAATTGTAATTTAAGATTTGATCTGTTCATTGAGTTCTTGGGAAATATATGCCTTATAAGGGAAGAATGGTAAAGCAGTAATTTATATTTTTGCGTCTAGACTCAATTATGTACCAAAATAATAACACTGGACCAATCATCTAACTTTCCAAAATTCAACATTCTCATTTGTAGTATAATTTAAAATGACATCTACCTCAAAACATTTTATCAAATTTATATGGTATAGTATCTACAATATTCCCTTACATATGATAAACTGATATTGATCCAATATCAGTTGAGTTTTTATTTTAATCACTGAAAAGGTAATTTTACCAAGGTACACATTTGAAAAATTAGAGAAAAGTTGTAACAAAATGTTTGCTAGGGTTGCAATGACTGGCTATGTAACCATGGACATTTTAGACCTCAGTATACGTATCTGTAAATAGGGATATAACAAAACTCAATTAATAGAGCTATAGTTAGGATTAAATGAGATAATATGTCCAAAACTCTTATCACAGGTATTGACACATTGTAAGCATTCAATACAGTTAAACTATTATTATTTTGTTTTATAAACTGTGGCTGTTAAGACTGTGCTCTCTGTCAGCCAACAGATAAAAGCAATATTGAAAATTCAAGATGTTGTTGTGGTGACTATAAACCTGATAGTTACTATATTTATATATGTTATTATGTTCCTTAACACCAATTTTCTGCTCAGTATAAGACATCAGCATATAGAGGCAGCTCTAAAGTCATCGTAATCTGAGTAACTGAAAAATATTTGAAAAAGCATATAAATCTCACAAACATACAGTAATTGCTCCTTAATATTAAAAAAGGGTCTACACTATGTCATTGTTCTAAGAAGAGTTTGGTTATATTATCTTCAGTCATTCTGCAACCACTTTAATTAGGCTAACATTGTCCAACAGCTTGCTAAGAGGGCCTATGTTTCTACAATAACTTGGTACTTAGGGACTTAAAAGTAGTCTAAGTGTGTCTTAATTTAGCATATCAAGGTGACATGCTTGCCAAGTGCTTTGAAACAATTATTAATTTAAGTATTTTAAGTATTCTCTCTGAAATATAATTTAAAATTTTGATTTGAAAAAAGTATTTGATAATGAAGGAGAAATATTAATATGCCCCTTTACATTTGCCCTGATATATCAATAATATAATTAAAATTACTAAATTTAATTGCTAAAAGGGGATAAATATTTTAGTTTCTTTATCAACTGGAATTTTCCTAGGATATCCTAAAATTCTTAATATGGTGAAATAGTAATCAATAAACAGTAATTTAATATTTTCAATTTGATTTATGGAATTGTATTTTTATTCAGAATATAGAGGTACTTGAAGAAATTAAGATATGTTTCCTTTTGGCAGTGAAATGAAAATGATGATAAAATTAGTTATCATCTAAGTTCTTTATTTCTTTTTAAAAATATATTTTTTCTGTTTTTGTAAAAGTTTAGACATAAGCTATATACATATGTTGAAAAGCTGATTTTAAGTAATGCCAATTAGAAAATGATATTAAATGTCGGAAAGAGCCAAATTATCACATTAATACAAACATCGATGCAAAAATCCTCAATAAAATACTGGCAAACTGAATCCAGTAGCACATCAAAAAGCTTATCTACCACAATCAAGTTTCATTCATCCCCAAGATGCAAGCTTGGTATAACATACACAGATCAATAAATGTGGTTCATCACATAAACAGAAGTAAAACCAAAAACCACATGATTATCTCAATAGACATAGAAAAGGCCTTCAATAAAATTCAACACCCCTACATGTGAAAAACTCTCAATAAACGAGGTATTGAAGGAACACACCTCAAAATAATAAGAGCCACTTATGACAAACCCAAAGCCAGTATCATACTGAATGGGAAAAAGCTGGAAGCATTCCCCTTGAAAACCAGCACAATACAAGAATGCCCTTTCTCACCATTCCTATTCAAAATACTATTGGAAGTACTGACGAGGGCAATCAGGTAGGAGACAGAAATAAAGGCATTCGAGTAGGAAGAGAGGAAGTGAAATTGTCTTTGTTTGCAGATAACTTAATACTATATAGAGCAAATTCCACTGTCTCAGCCCAAAAGCTTCTTAAGCTGATAAACAACTTCAGCAAAGTCTCAGGATACAAAACCAATGTGCAAAAATCATACGCATTCCTATACACCAACAACAGACAAGAAAAGAGCCAAATCATGAATGAACACCCATTCACAATTGCTAGAAAGAGAGTAAAATACCTAGGAATACAGCTGACAAGGGAAGTGAAGGACCTCTTCCAGGAGAACTACAAGCTACTGCTCAAGGAAATCAGAGAGGACACAAACAACGGAAAAACATTCTCTGCTCATGGTCAGGAAGAATCAATATTATGAAAATGGCCATCCTGCTCCAAGTAATTTATAGATTTAATGCTATTTACATTAAACTACCTTTGACATTCTTCACAGAACTAGAAAAAACTATTTATAACTTATATGAAACCACAAAAGAGCCTCTGTAGCCAAGACTAAGCAAAAAGAACAAAGCTGGAGGCATCATGCTACCAGACTTCAAACTACACTACAAAGCTAAAATAACCAAAATAGCAAGGTACTGGTAGAAAAAAGAGACACATAGACCAATGTAACAGAATAGAGAATTTATAAGTAAGACTGCACATCTACAACCATATGATCTTTGACAACTCTGACAAAAGCAAGCAACAGAGAAAGGACTCCCTGTTCAATAAATGATTCTGGCGTAACTGGTTAGCTATATGCAGAAAATTGAAGTGGACCCTTTCCTTACACCTTATACAAAAATTAACTCAAGATGGATTAAAGAAAAATGTAAAACCCAAAATTATAAAAATCCTAGAATAAAATCTAGGCAATACCATTCAGGACATAGGCACAGGCAAAGATTTTATGACAAAAAATGCCAAAGCAATGGCAACAAAAGCAAAAAAATGACTAATGAGACCTAGTTAAACTTAACAGCTTCTGCACAGCAAAAGAAACTATCATCAGAGTGAACAGACAACCTACAGAATGGGATAAAATTTTTGCAATCCATCCATCTGACAAAGGCCTAGGGTCTACAAGGTACTTAAACAAATTTATAAGAAAAAGAAAAAAAAACTGCATATAAAAGTGGGCAAATGATTTTAACAGACACTTCTCAAAAGAAAACATTTACATGGCCAAGAAACTTATAAAAATTCAGCATCAGTGATCACTAGAGAAATGCAAATCAAAACCACAATGAGATACCATCTCATGCCAGTTCAGAATGCAATTATTAAAAAGTCAAGAAAAAACACATGCTGACAAGGTTGCAGAAAAATAGGAATGCTTTTACACTGTTGGTGGGAATGTAAATTAGGTCAACCATTGTGGGAGACAGTGTGGTGAATCCTTAAAAATCTAGAACTAGAAATACCATGTGACCTAGCAATCCCACTACTATGTACCCAAAAGAATATAAATCATTCTATTATAAAGATACATGCATGTGTATGTTCATTGCAGCACTATTCATGATAGCAAAGGCATGGAATCAACCAAAATGCCCATCACTGATAGACTGCATAAAGAAAATGTGGTACATTTACACCATGGAATACTATGCAGCCATACCAAGCAACAAGTTCATTTCTTTGCGAGGACATGGATGGAGCTGGAAGCCCTTATCCTTAGCAAACTAACACAGAAACAGAAAACCAAACACCACATGTTCTCACTTATAGGTGGGAGTTGAACACTGAGAACACATGGACACAGGGAGGGAAACAACACACACTGGGGTCTGTTGGGGGATGTGAGAGGAGAGAGAGCATCAGGAAAACCAGTTAATGCATGCTGGGCTTAATACCTAGGTGATGGGTTGATAGATGCAGCAACCACCATGGCACAGGTTTACCTATGTAACAAACCTGCACATCTTGCACATGTACCCTGGAACTAAAAAAAATAAATAAAACAAAACAGCAACAACAATGATAGCAACAATAAGCCAATAGTATTTACTGAAAAACATGTTTAATTAATAAAAGTCCAGTAAAATTTTTTGAAAGATGATTAATATTAAAAAAAGTTCTAAATACCAATAACAATTAGATGGTATTAAGAAAAACAGGTTATATTTGGGGTGTATAACTAGAAATCAATTTGACAAGGCATGGTGAGACATATACAGAGAAACTGTGACACTATTGAAAGTCAGTAAAGCAGACAAATAAATGTAGACATATACTATTGTTTGGAAAAACTTAAATGCCTTTAGGATATCGGTTCTTTTCAGTTTAATTTATAATGAAACGCCACTTTATTTAGAATCCAAACTAGCTTTTTACAGATTTGATAAGCCAACTTTAATATTCATGTGAAAATAAAAGACCAACTTGTAACAGTAGGGGCTTTGGAGAAGAGGAAAAAGTGAGCATCTGTAAGACATTAGGATGACTATAAGGAGATAACATATTAAGCAGTAGCTTATTGATCTTGGAAACAAAACAGTAAGCCTATGGTTTGTCAAACATGTTAGGAAGATTAGTATATTACAAATGACTTTACAGATAAATAATGGCAAGATGGATTAACAAAAAAAATTTGAACTTTACCTCTAACCATGAACCAAAAAATTGGGGTATGTACATTAACTAAATATGAAAAACAAAATGATACATACTTAGAAGAAAATATGGGTAAAATAATTCATTATACAAAAACAGGATAAGGCCAGGCCTGGTGGCTCACACCTGTAATCCCAGCAATTTGGGAGGCCGATTGCTTGAGGCCAGAAGTTCAATCCCAGCCTGGGTAACATAGTGAGATCCCATCTCTACAAAAAAATATAAAAAGTTCAATTCCCACTCATAGATGGGAATTGAACAATGAGAACACATGGACACAGGAAGGGGGACATCACACTCTGGGGACTGTTGTGGGGTGGGGCGAGTGGGGAGGGATAGCATTAGGAGATATACCTAATGCTAAATGGCGAGTTAATGGGTGCAGCACACCAGCATGGCACATGTAACTAACCTGCATATTGTGCACATGTACACATACTAAAACTTAAAGTATAATAATAAAAAAAAAAGTTAGCCAGGTGTGGTGGTGTGCACTTGCAGTCCCAACTACCTGGGACTAAAGCAGGAAGATTGTTTGAGCATGAGAGGTGGAGGCTGCAGTAAGCCGTAATCATGCCACTGCACTTTAGCCTTGGTGACAGAGTGACAACTTATTTCAAAAAAAAAAAAAAAATTGGATGAGATTTTCTAAACATGTCATTATAAAAGAGGAGAAATAGTTATTCTAAATAAAGCATGTTAAAAAGTCTCTATACCATAAGACAAACATGAATCAATGAAAAACACAATCCATAGATAGGGGAATTAGGTATTTGTAAAAAAAAAAAAAATGCATCACTGACAAAAGATTAGAATCTAGAGTATATAATAAGCTTTTAGAAATCTATAAGAAAAAGAAGAATCCCCTACAAGAATAGCCAAAACACTTAGAAGGCACACACATAGCCAATTAACAAACTAATGATGCACAAACATAACTGTAATTAGGGGAATGAAATTTAAAACATTGAGATACCATTTCCTACACTCATTTTTGGCCAAAAAAAATCTATCACCAGATATTTCTGTAAATTAACAAGCATAATGGTTTCTTAATTTGGTTGTTTAGTTCATTGATTTAATTTTTCTACTTTTTTGTGGGTGGAGGAAACAAGATACCACTTTGTCAACCTGACTGGAGTGCAGTAGTGGAATCATAGCTCACTGCAGCCTCAACCTCCTGGTCTAAAGCAGTCCTCCCACCGTAGCCTTCTGAACAGCTGAGACAACAGGCATGCACCACCATGCCTGGCTAATTTTTTCTAATGTTTTTGTAGAGATGGGCTTCATTTTGTGGCCCAGGGTGTCTCAAACTCCTGGCTTCAAGTGATCTTCCTGCCTTGGCCTTCCAAAGTGTTGTGAGGCCAAAGTGTTGAAACATGTTGGGACTTACTTTTGCCTTTTCTAAAACTCTTGGATACATCACTATCTGTATTTCTCTATCCTCATAAAGCCACTATGCATTGCATGTATAATGCCTACCCCCATCTGAAACCTGCTCCACTTTTAGGCTCCCTCATTACCTTAAAAGTTATTGTTCACCCAAATATCAAGGCCTCAATCCAGTGTCATCACTGACTCCTCTCTTCCATATTGGCCAAATCTGTTGGAACTACATTTAAAACAAATTCAATTTCAAACATTTCTCACCACCTCCAGTTCAGCCCACTTACTGCTCACGGCTACTACCTCTTTTCTAAATTGATACAAAGATCTGCTAATTGCTATCATTCCTGCCCCACTCTGAAATGTCAAGTAGTTCTTTCCACTCATGTGTTGAAAACCCTTTAGTAGACTATGATGGATGACAGGTCTCTAAAAAAATTAGGCCTAGTTCATTCCTATCAATCTCATTGTCGATTCTCTGTCCCCATACACCATGCTACATCATCTCATCCTTGTTATTTCTTGACCAAGCCAAGCTCACTCCACAGCATGACTTTGTACTTGCTGCACAGCTATGTTCTCCTTCCTATCTGCATGCTTTTGCCACTCATATGGTTAGGTCTCTGCACAAATGTCAGTTCCTCAGAGAGCTTTTCTCTACCCCTGTCACTCTTAACTGTTAATCTGTTTTTGTGTGTTTTTCATAGTTCCTCATTACAACTGAAATTTTATATATATATAATATATATATATATTTTTAAACTAATAGTTTGTGTGTTGTCTCCTTTCCCTGATAAAATTTAAGCCTCTCAGGAGCAAAGACTTTGTCTTTTTTACGGTTGTGTCCTCTGTGAGTAGAAGATTGCCTAATGCCTGCTAAATATTTGTTATATATTTTTATATAATAAATAAATATTGCTCAATTTAGATAGTAATAATGAAGTGGCAGACAATTGACTCTTACAGAATTAAGGAAAACACTGGCAAGTTTAAACCATATTTTATAGATTTTTGCCAGGAAAAAAGAAAGATTATTAAAATAATCCTATCTCGAAAAGCAGCTTTTTAATTTCAGTTTGCAAATTTCAAGCTGAGTTAAATCTATATTGGTATTACTGCTGTATTTGATGGGACTTTCAACCAATTTTGAGCACCACTGATTCATAGTGTAGTTTAACTAAATCAGAGGAAGCAAAATACAGTTGCTTTGTGCATAACCAATGTATTCCTTGGCAGTAATTCATCTGCACTAGGCAAAGCCACCTACTGCTTCAAGAGCACAACCATTTCTTTCTATTACTGTAATCACATTATTCCAGAGCTTGGCAGTGATGGATAAGCATATCAAAAGATTGAGAATTTTGCGTAATGGTGATGTTGTGGACCATTCAAATTGCCTTTCAAATAGCCACCTGTCTTTTTCCAATAGGAACTTGTAATTTCATACTGGTCAGGGAAAAATAAGAATAGTGAGGTATATTTTCTGTGTAAATCAATGTGTTATTTTAAAATAAGAGTACTAACTAATCAATTTATTCCAGATTTATTAAGTAAACAAATTTATAGGTTGAGCCTCTAGCCAAGAATCATAACTTCTAATTACATCCCCATTACAGGGTTAAAAGTGAATTATTATTTTTATATTACTATTGTTTTAGAAATCCGGTGCATGATAACAATACATCTAAAATGTTATATGAAAAAGGCTGACACCAGTGAATAATGGAGCAAAAGATGGGAATACTAATGAACTCCACGGGCTATTTCCAAGCCAGTGAAGCCCAGGACTGGTCATAATCCCTGGCTAAATAACCCTGAACTACTATCTTCCATATTTATCCCAATCCTTACATTCTTAAATAGATTAAATCAGGAAAAGTGGAACAACATGACAACCTTGAAAGATAAAACATCATAAAGTCCCTGTCTCTCTCTCTCTCTCACACACACACACACACACACACACACACTCTTATATATAGTATTATCAGTTTGTATGTCAGTTAGTCCCATATATTTGTCTTGGTGATGGAGGAAGATGATAAATATTAGGAAGAAAACTATAGCAGAGCAAGGGGGATAGCAACTAGAGGTGGAGGTGTTAAAAGGCCTTATTAAGAAGGTGAGCCTGTGTAGTGATCTGAACAAAGTGAGATAACCAGCCATAGAGACAATTTTAAAAACCAGCCCAAAGGAACAGAAGCTGCCAAGGCCCTAGGTTGGGAATATTCCTGCTGTGTTCAGGGAACGTCAAGGAAGACAAAGTCATCTAATGAATAAAAAGGAAGATGGGTAAAAGGCAAAGTCAGAGAGGTAATCATGGCATAGTCTCATTGTGGCAATGATAAGGGCTTTGATTTCTCCTTTGAGTATCATGGGAAGCCATTAGAAGGAGTGGCATAATCTAGTTTATATTTTAACATTTACATTTTGTCTTCTATGTAATAAATATTTTGAAGTGGATATGAGCAGAAGATTATCTAACCTGGAGTGTCTTCCAGTCACCTAGGAATGAGAAAATTGTTACTTGACCAATACAGTGATTGTGGAGATGGTGAGAAATACAGATAATCCCTTACTTATGTTAGTTCACTTATGATTTTCCAACTTTACAATGATGTGAAGGTGATGCATTCAGTAGAAACAATACTCTGAGTATCCATTCTGTTCATCATTTTCAATACAGTATTCAATAAATTACATGGGATATTCAGCACTTCATTATAATAATGGGCTTGGTGTTAGATGATTTTGCCCAACTGTAAGAGAATGTAAGCGTTCTAAGCATCTTTAAGGTTAGCAGGGCTAAGTAAGCTATAATGTTCAGTAGCTTTGGTGAATAAAGTGCAGTTTTTGGCTTATGTTATTTTCAGCTTATGATGGGTTTATTAGGACATAATCCATCATAAGTTCAGGTATATCTGTCGTTCAAATCTGGATAGACTTTTAAGGGAGAATAAAGAGGATTTTAGTGGGATTTGTTGATAAACTTTCATTATTTTAAGATGTTTTTTTCAACTATAGGATGATCATGGATAGTAATATTTATTATACTTCTTTTAAGTTTATGTTGTATGTATTTGGACCTTTGAATCTTCACATTTTATTACATAATCAATTTATGAGACTGGCAGTCCAAACACAGTGGCCTATAATTTTATTTATAAGAAAACTGGCGGACAACATAGTAGTTAAAAAAAAAAAAAAAAGAAAACAACTAGATATTGCAATGATCAACTATCAAAACAAGCCACCTGTTTTCTCTCCAAAAACCCTCATTTTTAGATAGGTTAACTAATCTGTACTTAGCAGGTGTTAATTAATGGAAGCAAAATGACTTTTATTACATAATATGGAACTTATTAGAATAGTTTAGACCCTTGTTTGTGTACTTTTTAAATTTATAACATTACTTTGAATCAGAATGTATACATGTATGTACACTGTGCATACCTCAACTCTGTGCTAAATCCAAAATTCTTAAAATCATCATCACTTGAAAAAAATTAAAAATTTAGTGTGGAATAATTGCAATAAAACCAAACAGTATTACCGAATCTTAAAATAAGGGCAGCCTTATAAACTTTTATTCTTCCATTGTTTCTCTTCTCAGACTCACTCCACACCCTGTTTTCTAGCTCAGTCCTTGTGAGAACTTATGATTATAACTTTTTTTATACTGACTATTGTGTGGATCTTTCATCTGATTTTATCAGCCATATCTGAATAACTTCCAGAAATAGATGATCTTTTCTTATCTGGAAAATTTTGCACCATGTTATAAAGTCTGTTTTTCCTCCCGTCACAATGCACAGGTGGCATCTACACTGCCTGTGTCTCTGTGAGCCTCAGTCATTGAATTCACACTTCAGTGAATTCCCAGAGAGGATGGTGTCCACACAGTGGTCATTTGCTTAGTACCTCAGGAAAATTTTGAGGATATTATAATTCTTGAAAATTTTTCTTGGCCCCAGTAGCTTCAGATCATTTGAAATGAAAAAGATTAATTGGGAAATACAAAAAGATGAAAGTGGCACAAGGAAAAAGAAAGGAGAGAAGCATACCATAAAGAATATTGGTGAAGTGAGCACAGAAGTGTACCTCTCTATCCAGCTGTGTGGTTTATTTTCTAACTTCTGGTTAGAACATGTAATGTAATGAACAATGACTCTTGCTTTCATAGGTTGTTCTCTAATGTATTTTCATTGTTATGTTAATAATATCATGACAAAATATTAAATGTCACTATAAATTTCCTTCCTTTGGATTGTGTTCAACAGGAGTTTGGCAGCCAGCACAATTAACTCCCAGAGATGTTCATGCCTATTCCTTGGAGACTGTAGAAATCATTAGTCAGTCCTGTAAGAAACCAAATTCTGCCGACAACCTAAAGGAACAGGGAGTAGAGCCTACCCTAAGACATCCAGAAAAAAGAAAAAAAAAAACAGCCATGCTGAAAGCTTGGTTTTAGCCCAATGAGAACCATATTGGACTTCAGTTCTACAGAACTGTAAGGTAATAAATTTCAGGTGTTTTAGACCACCAAGTCTGTGGTAATGTGTCACAGCAGCAACAGAAAACTAATTCACGGAGTGACTGCTTTCTTTGTTGCCCACTCTATCCATGCCACTAGTGAAATAATAGTGTAAGATATATTCTTGAGGTGAGAATCAACTTGACAGAAATTTTGAGTTACATAACTGCCATCATGGGGCACTCAGTGACCGGGCCTATGAGATAGAGATGTTTTTATGAAGCTTAGAGGCCTATACATTTGGAGAAATAATCAGAGATCAGATGGCAATTTTTTTGTGTGCTTCTGTCTTTAGAAGCTCTGCTATTTGCCTCATGAACTGAAAATGCAGAAATAGTTATTCAGAGTACCTATGGGTTCAGTAAAAGTTTCTTCACATCCTCCAATATAGATTGTAAATAATAAAGGACATCTTAAATGAAAAATTAAAGAATGCACCATATTTCCCCAGACATGCAGCTTTACCTATAACTTGTTTTTAAATAAACAGTTGAATATTAAAAATGAGTGCTGATGAGAGTCTACCACCAACAGCTTTCCTAGGCATTGGTGTGTTTTTCTGAAATTTGGTTGCTTTTTTCCTGATCCCCAGCTTAGATCATCTTACATTTCATTGGTATACCTGATTTCTTTACCCTTCAGACTGCAACAAGGCTGAATCAAATTTTTGGTCTTAATTCTTGGGCATTCAGCTAGGCATAGAATCTGTCTTCCAGATCTCAGGAACTGGTAGTTGAAGGTTTAAATGTCCTACCCTTCTACTTCTTGGTCACCACCTGAGAACCCAGCCTTCAAGATTCTCTTTTCTGTCTTGATTACTTAGAAGCAAGCTATTAATGAGCCACCATCTAACCATATTCCCCGATGGAGATGTGTTGGGATTCACTCAGGATGGTGGCAGAAATTTTAAAGGGAAATATTAGGGAAAGTTATAGGGAATAGTCACAAACCTTTTGGAAGGTCAAAAGGTTACATAGCTTGTAATAATTGAACAGGCTGAAGGCAGCTGGTTCTTACCCTAGAGCGTTAGGTCATAAGGGACATATGAGGGACAATAGAGGCTTCCCCAGTTAAGTCTGTTTACCCTACCTCCTTTAACTAACCTTTGAGCCAGATGGCCCTCTCAGGGGGGAGGTCGACCAAGGATATTGCCCCCTAAAGGTTTTTACTTTAAACCGTGGTAGTGAGCTTTAATCATTCATAGAAATACCCTCTTAACCATTTAATTATCCACAAATGTGTTTACTCAGAGCTTCTGTTGTTTATTCTTTACTAAATAAATGCCTGAAGTGTGAGCTGCTCAGGGCCGGCCACAGTGACAAACCTCTCTTGGTGTGCAGGCGGTCAGACACTCAGCTGGACTAGCAAAACGGAATATCTGTGTGTCATCGTACGTTTTATTCATCCGCCATTTTGGTCAGGGTCTGCAGACAGACCCCCACAGCTAATGTCCTCTTGTGAAGAGCAATACCTCACAGATGGAAATGGAAATGCTAGTCATCCCTTTCAGTAGAATAATTCATTATTATCTTGGAAGGCAAAAGATTTCCTGCTTTTCATCCCAATGAAGTGAGTAGGCAGAAAATAATTTCTATTCATAAACCCCCAAAACCCTGGGAAGGCCATCCTTTCACTGGTCAGACTTTGGAGTTATCAGAATTATACTTAAATTGATGCAGGGTAGACACTTGCCTCTAATTACTGCCGTGTTACATAACTCTAATACAAGCATAGCATGGGAGTGTAAATCTGACAGTGATTTCAGAAATTTCCCCAGGAAGTGAGGGAAATGATAGGACTTAAAAGCTTCAAAGACAGATAAGGGAGTAGGGAATTCAGAGAGAGAAGAACTTAAATAAAGCAATGGATGTGGGAGAGGCAGGGTGTTTGCAGGAACAATGAGAACACGGGTGTGTTTGTTTCTAGGTACAGGGCATGTAGCAGTGGTAAAAGAGGTGAAGGCTGAAAAAGAAAGTGAGTTTGTACAGCACTTGATTTCTCTTTGGGCAAATCAGCATTCAATGGCCATAAGTGAGTGACATTTTAAATCAAATGTTTTCTATAAAAAGATTTTGGTTAGTAGATTACTATTAACATTAAAGTTATAAAAGGTGAAGTCTCATTTAATATATAAATCATAGAAAACTCTTAACTAATATGACCAACTCCTTTTCAATGCTCAAAGTGCATTGATCTTACTGCTTTGCTCGATTGATTGTTCTCATTTAGAGAGTTCATGAAGCATGGACACCAATTCACTTAAATGCTTGTGTTGAGTCTTGTCACTTGGGATTTTATTTCTTGAGATTGATGCCCAGAGTATTAGAAAAACTTATTATTGGCTTCTATAATGCAGCTTTGTTTCTCAAAATAATAAATTAGCATTAATTTAGAGTTGTGACAAGCTTAATCTGCTGCAAAAGCCAGGTCATAGATTTCATTTAAATGATTATTTACCTCATTCCTTTATTGCAGTGGTTGACATTTGATTTCATTCAGAATATTTGAGTCATTTTCTCAGTCATTGATTATTGTAAGTGATATCGTTTTAAACCTACATTACTATGATTTTAATACTATGTGGTTTACTCTATCATGAATTTCAAGTGCTAACCTAAATGGAACTAATCAGTCTCCTGTATGTCTGATTAGTTTAAATAAACATGTTTACTTAGAAGATAAGCAAATTCTAAAAATTGTCTCTAGAAGAATCATTTCAAGGCCTCTGTAACACATTTTACTTTGGTATTAAATGAAAATACAAGACAGTTTTTGTCATGTGTGAGATATCACAAATGATATTTATTTCTAGTTTTATGCCTTATATAATCCACCCAAATTTAAAAGTTGAGAGTAAAATTATTGTATTGTAGGCATTTACTCCAAAAAAGGATTTGTGTCATCTTTGGGCATCTCAGATTGATAGAGTCTTGAGCAGAGTTACTGAAACATCCTGCACTATTATAGTGTGACTTTTATGGACACATTTCAATAATTTTCAAAATCTCTAATCAGCTTTCATGAATCAACTAGATTTAGGATTCTTTAACACCTGGCACTTAAAAAGCACAAGAAAAATCTTTATGTTGGGTGCCTGGATTAAAAGAATATTGAAATGGAAATCATTGTCCAGTTTTCTTTACTCATTACTACTGGCCTCTGAAAACAATAGCTTCTTCTCAGAAGGAATGTGCCTAGGGCACATTGATGGCAATGGTGTCTGTCCAGAACAGGGTTGAGTTCTGAGAGTGCCTGGCAAGCAGGAGAAGGACTTCTCTGGATTTCATTATCTGGGGTGAATGCAGTACCATCCATAATAACCCTGCTCTAAAATTATATAGCAGCAATCTGAGTTATGTGCACCTGTTAGAGTTTTATAGCTGATTATAAAACCACCTTCTAAGGAGGACCAAAACAAGACAACAATCGTCCATCAATGACAAAAGTTTCAGGGCAGCCATAGCCAAAGACACAATTGACAAGGAAACTTATTACCTCTGTGGCACACAATAATTTAATATAAACAATCATAATTATTACTGATAATGGACACTAAACCATACCAGAATTTTAGTAGTTTCCCATAATTTTGGAACACATACCAATAACATATTTATACAAATACAGCCCAAAGAAAACCAAATGCCATTTCATATTTCACAATGCTTCATGTATAATTTTTATAGCAAATAAGCCAAATATATCATTTTTGGACTTTAGGGAACCTAATATCTTAAAGGACTAATTAGGTGAGGAAAAGATAATTTATAATTTGATTTTGGAAAGTTTGTCAAATATCAAAGGTTTAAAACACTTGATATCACAAAGTAGCATCACAGATTATTGTAAAATAAGTTATTCATTTAAACAAAGTGATAACCCAAGGATTTCAAAAAAAGGTGAAAACCTTCATTATTTGAGAAAGGATACTTAATTTTTCAAACAATAAGCACTAATAAAAACAGCATAAAACCAATTAAATTTGTTTTCCAAAATTTTATAAACAATCTATAAAATTGTAATCTTGACCATAAGATATAACTTCCATAAGCCTTTTATAACCTTTATAGCCTTTATTGAGGAATCAGTTAATGCTTCAAGAAAACCTTGTTAATCTGACACAGGGGCTCACTTGCTGGTTTTGCATCAGTGTGCCTTTGACATTAATGGTTAATTTATAGAGAAACTTAACTTATTTTATCTCTCAAAATCAGTCCTTACAGTTTCACATGCCCACAACTCTTCCATGATAGTCCCTGGGCCTTAAAGAGTTGAATAGCTTTAATTTCTGGCCTTATGTCTCAGGAATGCAGTTTATTTTTATTGATCTCTTCTACAGAGCCTGAAGATGAGGCTTTAATTCCTGTCAGGGTTTAAGATTTAGCAGGGCTTAGAGTACTTTTTCGATGCAGGAGTCCAAGCCTTGTAACTTAATGTCACAAGGACTTTAAAAGCACATACAGAAAGATAAACACACGTAATAACTTTAATTAAAAATTTTTAATTTTTTTCCAAGGAAACCCAAACTTAATAATAATGGGATAGGAATTATTTTGATAAAACTTAAAAAACTGTTAGGCCAGTTACCAAAAGGCAAAAGAAAAGACCTCTGCCATGCACAGAACATTATGTTGGAAAATAATTTCCTTTAGACCTTTAAGGAAACACTGTTAGCATCAGGTCACAACAAATAGAACTTGAGGGGAAAAAAAACTTATATAAGCTGAAAATGAGTTAAAGGAGAGTGTTACTATTCTGTGCCCTTTAAAAGGGAAGAGGAAACCAAAAACTGCAAGATGCAAATAAAAGGTGAAATTTTGGTTAAAAAATTAATATCTCATAATTTATTAAGAGTAAATCAATCCCTTAAGAAAATTCTATTCTTCTAATCAATTTGTTAGTGTATAAGTGTTTTTTTTCTTTACATCAAATGTAATCTCTAGAAAGACCACGATAATTTCCCTTTAATTGTAGACAGCATGATCAAATAAAAGTGTTTTTGTTTGTTTGTTTTTAATAACCTCTTATCATGACTTACACAGACCATTCATGACAAGCTTGGACTTGGACTTTTTGGTTTGTCCTGAACATCCCTCTTTCTTAAAAAACCAGTCATTTTATTCTAGGACTAAATTTACCATACAAGATTTTTTCTTATATAAAATTATATAAGCTTTCTTACAAAAAAAAAAACCCTCTTTATTTCTATTCTTTCATCTCTCTTATTTCCTGGTTCCTTTTTCTTTGTTTTATACCTAATCTTTAAATAAGCTTTGAATGTAAAAAAATTGTTCACCTTTTTAAAAAGGATACTTTTTTATACAAAGAATGTTTTCCTACAATATATTTTATTGGAAAATACCTAAAAATGAAATTTCTATTATTTAATTTAATACAACTTTAGATTCTAAATTATGACAAATTTGTCTACAAGTATTATCCCATTACATTTACCTAATTATTTTATTTTAATCACTTACCTAGATTATATATGAAAACTGTGATAGTCATCATTTAAAATTCTGAAACTCACCATTGTGAAATTCTGAGACAATGAAAAAGATATGACCTAACTGACCCGATTTTGCTTCTAACTTCCATTCTGTCCTTGTGCATTCCTGGTGTAGACTGAACTAACTTTGGGAGGAAAATAGTTTATAATTTAGCTTTGAAACAAAGATGCTAACAGTCCCTTCCCAAAACAAACCTTACTGCCTGTGGACAAGACTGCCAAAAGCTGCAAGATTAGAAGTTATGGTAATCTTACTGAATTAAAGATGTAGCTATTTTTATTAAACCAATATCAATATCTTATTTATTAAAGATTACACAAGCAAAGATCATTGTGTCTGGCTGGGTTTATAGTTTTGTAACCACTATGCCATTTTGACACTTCATAGTATTTGGCAGGGATAAGTATAAAATTTTTTGATTAATAAATGCAAACAAAAATGTATGCTGACAATTCTTAAGACATTTCTAAACTATTATAATTTACCAATAATTTTAAAGCTAGCTTATTTATTAAAGATTTTATTTGTTACATAAACTTGAAAAATAATTTGACTAGTCTTTGCTTTTTTCCTGATAAAGTATTAGACTCAAGCGCTTATTTTCTTAAGCCAATTATTTAGAGCTCTTTTATATAGTTTCAGTAGTGAAACATTCTGTACACAACACAAAAATGCACAGCTGTATTAGGCATGCCAATAGAAGTACAATTTATAGTTCATAAAGACTTTTTTTCGTATCTTAGATTTTCAGATTATTGATAATGTGTTTCACAAACCTATGCAGTTGTCAGCTACATATCCTTAAACTTGCATATTAAAGAAAACTCAGGTGAAATTTAAATAGCAAAATTTACATCATAAGGTGAAGAGAAACTCTGTTGGTGCTAGACGGAGATTAAAGATGGATGCCAAATCACATAATATTACAGAAATCAGTCATAGGATTGTATAAGGAGACCAATTTATTTAGATAGGGACTACCTATCTTTTAACTGGACCTCTGAACTCTGGGAAGAGCCCACACTAAATCCTGGATCTTGAAAAAGGGAGAATTATGAGGATAGACCACATGATGCTTTTACAGTGCACTTAAAACAATTTTTTTTTTAGACAAAGAGATGTTTAAGTGTCTAATCTACACTCTTCCTTAAAAACCCGAGAGTAGCCTCTCTGGCATTAGCTATTTTAGTCAAGAAATCAGGTGACACAATGCAAAAGCAAGCAGTTTAAGAGCTGAGACAAACTTGTCTGTTTATGCTTTTGGGATTCTATAAGGAAAAACAGTTTCTCCCCAAAAGGGAACTGGTGCCTTCTCTATTTTCTTTAAGGAACTCCAGGCAGTTATAAACTATTTTAGGTACCTCTTGCAGCAGAGGGTGCAAGAGAAAGGAGAGACAGCAGAAGTCAACAAAGAACAGAATTCAGTCAACTGAGAAGAAAAATACTTTTGCTCAAAAAAAAAAGACAAGGTCCTAGGAGAGAGAAAAAATACAAAAACATGAAGGCCTTTTACATACATACACATACACGTACACACACGTTAGCTTTTAATTAAGCTGACTTTTAACCTTTTGAGCTCCTTTTTAAAAAATTCTTTTTAAATCTCATTACCATATTTCAGCTAGGACAAATTATTTCTATTTCAGAAGTAGCAAGTATCAAATCAGAATGGGCTTGATTTAGGAACCAAACCCAGACTGTTGTGGTAGAAAAAAAGAAGGCAGAACTTTAGCTATTGAACTGCAGCATGGGAGCGACCACCATTGCTCTTTCAGTTTGACTTGGCTAGCAAAAAAGAGGCCTTGCTGAAAGGTGACAACGTGCTGGCAGCCCTTGCTTGCTCACAGCACTTCCTCAGCCTTCACGTCCACTCTGGCCATGCTTGAGGAGCCCTTCAGTGCCACTGCACTGTGGGGGCCCCTCTCTGAGCTGGCCAAGGCAGGAGCCAGCTCCCTCTGCTTGCAGGGAGGTGTGGAGGGAGAAGCGCAGGCAGGAAGCAAGGCTGCACGTGCACTCACGGGCCAGGGGGAGTTCCGGGTGGGTGTGGGCTCCACCGCCCACACTCAAGAGTGGCTGGCTGGCACTGCCGGCCCTGGGCAGTGAGGGGCTTAGCACCTGGGCCAGCAGATGTGGAGGGGGCACCGGGTCCCCTAGTACTGCCAGCCTGCCCGCGCCACACTCGAATTTTCACTGGGCCTCAGCCACCTCCTTGCAGGGCAGGGCTCGGGACCTGCAGCCTGCCATGCCCAAGTCCCCCATCATGGTGGGCTCCCAAATGGCCCAGGCCTCCCCTACAGGTGCCACCCGCTGTTCCATGGTGCCCGGTCCCATCGACCGCCCAGGGGCTGGGGAGTGCGGGCACACAGTGTGGGACTGGTGGGCAGCAATTCCCGTGGCCCTGGCACGGGATCCACTGGGTGAAGTCAGCTGGGGTCCTGATTCAAGTGGGGACTTGGAGAACTTTTATGCCTAGCTGGAGGACTCTGTGTCTAGCTTGGGGTTTGTGGATGCACCACTCAGCACTCTGTATCTAGCTAATCTGGTGGGGACTTGAAGAACTTTTATGTCTAGCTAAAGGATTGTAAATGCACCAATCAGCACTCTGTGTCTAGCTCAAGGTTTGTAAATACACCAATCAGCACCCTGTCAAAATGGACCAATGAGCTCTCTGTAAAATGGACCAATCAGCAGGATGTGGGTGGGGCCAGATAAGGGAATAAAGGCAGGCTGCCCGAGCCAGCAGTGGCAACCCACGTGGGTCCCCTTCCATGCTATGGAAGCTTTGTTCTTTCGCTCTTTGCAATGAATCTTGCTGCTGCTGACTCATTGGGTCCGCACTGCCTTTATGAGCTGTAACACTCACCATGAAGGTGCGAGACCATGAACCCACTAGGAGGAATGAAAAACTCCAGATGGGAGGAATGAACAACTCCAGACGCACTGCTTTAAGAGCTGTAACACTCACCACGAAGGTCTGCACCTTCACTCCTGAAGCCAGTGAGACAACGAACCCACCAGAAGGAAGAAACTCCAAACACGTCCAAACATCAGAAGAAACAAACTCTGGACACACCATCTTTAAGAACTGTAACACTCACTGTGAGTGTCCATGGCTTCATTCTTGAAGTCAGTGAGACCAAGAACCCACAAATTCCAGACACATTGCTATGTAAACAAAGCCTCTTTAGTAGTAAAAATCAAAAATTTTTCCTTTTGCTGTTCATCTCCCCAACCACACCACCTTTGTGTGTGTGTTTGTGAGAATTTAGCCACTTTAGAGGCCTTGTTTCCCATAATTCGGAACTTTCCAAGTCAAATAAAGTTGTTCAAATCCAATGGGAAAAAGACCGAGGAAACAATAAATACAGAAACAAACAACAACAACCAAAAAAACAGTTAAGCAAAACAAACAATCACATAACTTTTATGATTACTGAGTGCTCTAATGGTAAGGAGAAATTAAGACCAGCTGGTGGTAAAGCTTTACCCAAGGGAATTCAGTTACTTACCTAGGGATAGGTCTCAGGCTGAACACCACACTCTACCATCCTAGAAGCAGGGGAAAAAAAAAAAAATCAAATACGTCTTTCTTGCTGCGGAAAATGATGGAATGGTAACTTCATAACGGAGTTATCTGCTTTCCATCATTATGGAAGCAGGAAATCTTGCCTTTCTCATTGAAAGTAAGTAAAACTCCATAAAAGGGGGAGTTGTACAGCAAAATGAACTTTAGACCTCAACCAAATTTTGGGAGATCAGGGATTCTCTGGAGGGTGTGCTCCCAGACCTCAGCACATTTTCCTATTTGTTTGAGCCATAAAGTTAGCTCATCTGGTACCAAGCATGGAAAGGAAATTTGTCAAAGGTCAGGGGCATCTCCACTCAGAACCCCATTGCAGTTACCAAAAGGTGAACCCCAAATATCTGAGAGACGTCTCAGCTATTTTAGAAAGTTTATTTTGCCAAGGTTGAGAGTGTATGCTTGTGACATAGCTTCAGGAGGTCATGACGACATGTGCCCAAAGTGGTCAGGGCACAGTTTGATTTTATACATTTTAGGGGGACATGAGACATCAATCAATATATATAAGATGTACATTGGTTCTGTCCAGAAAGGTGGGAAAAGTTAAGCAGGGAGGGGGCTTCCATGTCACAGGCTGGTGAGAGACAAACGGTTGCATTCTTTTGGTTTTCTGATTAGCCTCTCCAAAGGAGGCAATCAGATATACATTTATCTCAGTGAGCAGAGGGATGACTTAGAATAAAATGGGAGGCAAGTTTGCCCTAAAAATAGTTCCCAGCTTGACTTTTCCCTTAAGCCTAATTATTTGGGGGCCCCAAGATTTCCAAGATTTATTTTCCTTTCACATATAGTATACCCTGTGAATTATAAGAATTTTCTCTTTTTATTTAGGGCCCTGAGTCTCCAACAAGCTATATCAACAATTAGATTTATAATATCAATTGAATACTAATAAATATTTAATATTAATATATTATTCAATATAGTGTTAATTTCAGAATTCTTATAAACGTATACATTGATATCATTCCATATTAATACCAATATACATATTAATATGGCAATTATTAAAATAGAATTACTAGACTCTTCACTAACAATATAATTTTTGGTATTTGGAGAGCAATCTCCACATTTTCACCCTGATTGACTATATTTACCTCCATGTCTTTGAATCACACCTTCAGAGTGATAACTTTCAAATAGATGCTTCTAGATAATACCATTCCTCTGTGCTTCAGGCTAATCTATCCAATTACCAAAGTGACTTGTCCATTTTAGTACTATATTACATATACTTCTAAAATTATCATTAGTAAAATTGACCTCCATCCCTTTCCAAAACTGCTCCACTGCCATAAATGGTACCCTTCTCACTAAATTGTACCAGTTGTTCATGCTAGAAGCTGGAAATCCAGGACCATCCTTGATTCCTCCTTTCCCGAAGTCCCTTACCTCTGATCTTGTCAGCAAATCTACCTCAAGACTACATTTCAAATTCATCTCCTTCTTTCCACACCACCTCCACCACCCTAATCTAAGCAAGCATCACCTCACACCTGGACTTCTGTGTCAAACTGCTAACTCATCTCTCTGTTACTACTCTTGCCTAGAAACATGGCAGGTTATAGAAAATGTTTTATTATTTTATTTTTCCCAAGTAGTCTTGTTTGGGCCTAGTTCTTTCACAATCCAGTGACATACAACAATTTCTTGTTGCGTAGTATAGGCATTGTCAAGGTAAAAGAGAAAAGACAAATTGAAATAACATCTCAGATAGCCAAACAATTTCAAAAAGAGAATTTGCTAGGAAACCTCTGACCGTAGTAAACCATGCTCAATGCCAGGTCCCCTATTTATAAAAACAAGATGTTGGATTAGGCCACTTGAAAATCTGCATCATCATTTTAAAAATCATATTATTTCAACCTTTTAATATTCCTCTTGGCTTTTTTCCTCCTATTACTGCTCTATTAATGGCAGAATCATATCGTCATCCCATTATGAATTGAATTCTTACAACTGTAATTTTTTCCTCAGATTTTGATGATTTTTAAAACTCAGTGTCATCTCTTCAATCTAATATATAGAATAGATATTGTCTACATAAAATAAAGGACAGAAAAAATGTAACCTCTGTATGTTTCCCTACTTTCTCAAAAAAAATTGCAATTCAAAGAATCTTATAACTAAATAAAAACATCTTGACTTTTCAATGAGGCAATTTAACTAAATCATTTAAAATAAATCAGCACAAGTCAAAATGCATTTTTGTACTGCTGATGTTATAGATTGATATAAGTTCATAAAATGTTATGATGAAAGTTATTTAAATCATAAAATGTCACACACACTTCTCAGATGATAAGAGAATAGTTCATCAACATATAATATGCCAAAACTGTGAGAAATACAATAACCTGATATAACGAAATAGCTGATGATTTTTCTGATAATAACACAATTAATGGTATCAGTTTAATGAATTACTTTACCATTGTTATGGATACTGAATTATTTATATCTAATATACTTAGTTACACATAAGTGAAAATGGAAAAGATCCCAAATGGTGGTTGTGTAAATTTTCATTGAAAATTGGTATAAAACTACATTTTCAAGGATGTTTAAATACTAAACCTAAGAAATAATTGTATTATTTGTCATGAAACCACAGTATTTGTTGAAGTCTCTCTAGGTTTCTAAGTTAGAATTAAATAAGAACACTATTTTTAAGTATAATTAAAAATTATCTCTCTCAATGTCTATCTAAATATCCATATATAAACATACATATATACCTACTCCAGGTGTACTTTTAAAAATTGTGCAGCAAAATCGTAACAATTATTATTATTGTTAATTCTTCTGTTCTAAGCCCCAAATTGGCACTAATGGTCTCTTCTTCTAAAAGATTCTGGACATACAACTTGAGATTTGCAAGATAGGCACATCCCTGATGTCAGTTACTTGATGTGAAATGCCATTTTTTTCCCCCTTATGTTTAGGAAAGTGAAAAGAAATACCTTTTAAAACATTCATAGCATAGGTTTTGTCTGTGTCTATTGTGATGTCAAGTTGAAAAGAAAATAATCATGAAAATGCAGGAAATAAAAATTTAAAAATAAGTTACCTTTCTCAGTGTTATTTAAAAATTGTAATCACTTTCTGCGATCACATTAATGAGAGTGAAAATGAGTTTCAATTTTGACAATTTTTCTAGGTTTCTTTTGCACTGACATATTAAATATGTTTACTGATCTTCATTTGTGTTGATTTCTCATACTTTTTGTGTTTTATTCCAGTATAAAAAAATCATATGTGGCTGAGGGTGGTGGCTCTCACCTGTAATCCCAGTACTTTGGTAAGCCGATGAAGAAGGATTGCTTAAGCCCAAGGGTTCAAGACCAGCTGGGCAATAGTAAGACTCTATTTCTCCAAAAGATAAAAATAAATAAATAAAAATTAGCTAGGAACAGTGGCATGCACCTGTAATCCCAGCTATTCAGGAGGCTGAGGTGGGAGGATCCTTTGAGCCTGGGAGATGAAGGCTGCAGTGAGCCATGATCATGACACTGCACTTCAGCCTTAGGTGACAGAGCAAAACCCTGTCTCAAAACCAAAATAAAACAAAACAAAAAGATCATATACTATAGTGTGATACAGTAATGATTAGAATTCACATACATATATACATTTTTTTCTTTCCTGATTCATAATTTATTAAAAAGGATTTAAGATTTTACCAGGAATGCATTCAAGAAAATGTGTTGTAGTGCTCACGAACGTGATCTCTGAGGCAGCATTATTATCTGACTCCACTTTATCTGACTCCATTTCATAATAACTGTTTGGCTTTTTACCATTTTTTTTATCTTCTCTGTGCCCCAGCTTCCTAATTTGCACATGGGAGATAACAGTACCATAAAAAGCACGTAGAAGAACTCTGGGCTCTTAACAAGAGCCCAATAGATGTACCTATTTTGTTACATAATGTTAAAAACGGATAATCTTAGTAATCCATTTACACTTATATTTGTATTTTTTGTTTCAGGACACACTATAGAATAAAAAAAGAAAGAAACATTAAAAAAATAACAGATTCCATAATATACTTCTCTCTGATAATCTGTCTTCATTTGATAGAAACACAATTTTAGATATTTGAATAAAAATATTTACCCGAGGTAGGTAATGTAAAATCTATCTGATGTATTTAAGTGATCAGATCATGAATAATTAATGTTTAATAGCTAATATTTTGCTCAGTGTTTTTTAGATGCCAATCGCTTGCCTAAGGATTTCACATATTATCTATGTAAATGGCATTATAATTTATTGGAGGTGCTTTTATCATAATTTTTCAGATGAGAAAACTGAGGCATGGAAAGTTTGGGGAATCTGCTCAAGGTTACTCACATAGTAGGGGACGAATGTCAGTATAAAAGCTTAGTCACTGTGACTCAAGAAGTAACAACCTTCGCTTTTCTAATGTGCCATCTCCCAGTAACAGTAACGGTGGCTAATACAGTTGTGAGGATATCACACTCTGTTTAATAATAAAGATTTAAGGAAAAGTTATCCCATAGCAAAATATTTGTATCTTGAGAAGATATTTGAGAAGACCATCACAAAGCTGTGGATTCTTAAGGGTGAGACTCTAAAACAATGAGGTGAATTGCTTTTTAGAGATTTTAAAGTAATGAGATTAATATTTTTTAAAAAATAGATAACCTAAACATGTAAACGAATGTTATAGTTTTAAAAACTAAGAATAATATTTTTCAAGCAATTCTGCCATATTTGAAAACATTTTGGGAAACTGGTATTTGAGATTGCATCAGAGATACTTTCTGAGCAAATAATGAACATAGATCACAATATTTTCTTTTTCTTTTTTTTTTTTTTTTTGAGACAGAGTCTTGCTCTGTTGCCCAGGCTGGAGTGCAGTGGCGCGATCTCAACTCACTGCAAGCTCCGCCTCCCAGGTTCAGGACATTCTCCTCCCTCAGCCTCCCGAGTAGCTGGGACTACAGGCGCCCACCACCAAGCCCGGCTAATTATTTTTGTATTTTTAGTAGAGATGGGGTTTCACCATGTTATCCAGGATGGTCTCGATCTCCTGACCTTGGGATCACAATATTTTTAAATCCTATACTGGCTCGTGTTTTACAGAATAGTATTACACACTTTGTTCTCTGTGATTACACATCAGACTTAAATCTGAGTGACATCTTTTATCTTTTCACACACACACATACACACACATACACGCATGTGCAACAAAATTGCCCACAAATGACCTGGATTTGACATCAAGGTTATTTAAATGTGGGATGACAATGGTTCCAGACAAGAAGTATTAGAAACATTTTTCCTTATTCATATAGTAGGTGCAGCTAACAATCCTGGAAATCACATATAAAACAAATACAAGAAGATTGTGAAAGCTAGAGAGAAGTCAGGCTGCTAGGGACCTTTGGAACCAAAGAATGACACTACAATAACTTGCCTAAATTTCCTTTTCAGATTTATTTATCTCAGGCTTAGTGCTGGAGAAGTCAACAACCTAGAAATGCCAAGGAACACAAGTTAAAAAGCTGATGAAAAGCCTGCTCTCTCTAGCTTAATGACCAAGAAAGGGGCAGCCAAGAAAAACATAAGGCTTTTAGACAACAACCACCCTATTCCATGGAGTAATACCACTGTTGCAGTCCCACTCCCACCCCTATAAGCAAAAGCTGAGTGGGGAGCCTAGACTTCCACCTTCCATCTTCACCAGGCCATAACAAGACACTGCTAAAGACAAAATAATATTTAATAATACTTGTTAATGCATGGTTGGGAAGACTGTATTCAGGATCATTACATGATCCCATTGCACGGACAAGCCATGGAGTAGAGTGGGGTCAGTGGATGGAAAATTACTAAGAGGAAACACGAGGTGTGAGAAGGATTCTGGCCAAACCAACCTGACAGGGCTTATGTCACTTAGAGAATAGTGGAGGATGAGGGACTGGATCAGACATCAAAGATGATCAGATATTAAGGATAGAGGTTTTTGCTAGCAAAATATAGATTTTTGCTAAAACTATATTTTAAAGGAAGTGCACATATGGACTTAGGAGAAGGTTCAGGAGCCTGAATAAAGTGTAGTAAAGCAGAGAATCTTGTCAACATGCCAAACTCCCTAGCTCCTTTGTGTAGATGCCAGAAAAGGATGAGTGTAAATTGGGATCCAGGACCCTTAACCCTGCTGGGCAGTAATTAGCCTCTCCTTTGTTAATGGAGAATATGTGGGAAACCTAGATTTTACCTCATTCAATACTAACAAAGCAGCCTTCCCTCTCCCCACTGCGGGTGTCAAAGGAGGCATAGAAGAGATTCATGATTCCTATCACCACACAGCATAATGAACCTGCACCCTATTATTTCAGCAGTGGTAACATAGGGAGCTATAATGAGACCTCCCTCCTCCTCCCAGTAAGGATAGTATCAGTGGAGGTCTAGTGTGGAGCCTGAAATACCAGCCGTTATAAGGCACTCCTTCTTTGCTGTCAAAGGAGGTTGAGTGAGGAACCTGGACTTTAATCTCCACCTGGTAATAAAAAGGAAGGTTCCTTTCTCTTGCTGATGCAGTATCCTAGACCTGCTAAAAGACAAGGTTTACATAAGACCCAGCTTTTCATAACATCCCAAAAGTCCAGAATACAATGAAAAATTACTCATCATACTATGAGGCAGGACAATACTAAAATGACAGATGGCAATAAACAGATGCTAGCACTGAGATAGCACAGGTGCTAGAATGATCTAAAAAGAATGTTAAAGCAGCTGGCATTCTTAAATTTGCAATTACGAACATATTTGAAGCAAATAAAAACATCAAAAATCTCAGCAAAAAATACAAAGTCTCAGGAAAGAAATAGAAGATATAAATAAGAAGAAAATGAACATTTTAGAACTGAAAAATATAGTACTCAAAATAAAAATCTGAAAGAATGTGCCTTATAGCAGAATGAAGAGGGCAATGGAAAGAACAAGTGAACTCAAAGACAAAACAACAGAAAACAGCCAACTTGACAGAAAACAGACTTTAAAAAGAAAATAAGCAGAACTTCAGCAAATCGAAATTCTCAAAAGATTTAACATTTTTATCACTTAAGTCTCAGGAGAGAAGGAAGAGGATGGTGTTGAAAATTTCCCAATCTTATAAAAAAGACCAAAACCTACATATTCAAGAAGCTGAGCAAACACAAACAGGATAAACAAAGAAATCCTCATCAAGATTTATCATAATTAAACTTCAGAAAACTAATGACAAAGAAAAAAATCTTGAAAGCAGTGAGAGAGAAACTTCACTT
Source organism: Pongo abelii (assembly GCF_028885655.2). Taxonomy (NCBI): domain Eukaryota; kingdom Metazoa; phylum Chordata; class Mammalia; order Primates; family Hominidae; genus Pongo; species Pongo abelii. Next base: position 189,692,148 of record NC_071988.2, read on the forward strand.
TACCCATGAAAGTGGGGGTGGGTAATTCAAATTAACAGTCAATTTTTAATCAAAAATCATGAAAACCTGAAGGAAGTGATACCAAATTTTTCAAGTGCTAAAAGAAAAAAGGGCAATCCAGAATTCTGTATCTAGAAAAGATACCCTATAGGATGAAAAAAAAAATACATTCTCAGATAAATTAAAAGTAAGGAATTTGTGACTGGAGGATCTACCCTAAACAAATAGCTAAAGGAAGTTTTGAAACAAACAGAAACTGATTTTTAAAAACTTGGAAAATCAGAAAAGAAGAAATAAGAATATAGGAAAGAAAGAAACTGTGGGTAAATATAAACTGCCAGATAAAACCACAAAAGACCCAAAATAGCCAAAGTAATCCTGAGCAAAAAGAAGAGCCGGAGGCATCACAGATTTCAAAATACACTTCAAAGCTATAATAATTACAACAGCATGATATTGGCATGAAAACAGACATACAGATCAATGAACACAATAGAGAGCTCAGAAATAGATCTATAAAATTACGATCAACTGATCTTTGACATAGATGTCAAGAACACACAATGAGCAAATAACAGTCTCTCTAGTACAAGAAGAAAACAGAGGGGAAAACCTTCCTGTCTTGGTCTAGGCAATGACTTTTTTGCTATCAGCCTAAAAGCATAGGCAACAAAAGCATAAACCAACAAATGGGATTGCATTAAACTAAAAAGCTTATGGGAAGCAAAGAAAATAATCAACAGAGTGAAGAGACAACCTGTAGAACAGAAGAAAGAATTTGCAAACTATACATTTGGTAAGGAGTTAATATCCAAAATATATAAGGAGCTCAAGCAATTTAATAGTGAAAAAAAACCCAACATTAAAAATGGTCAAAGAACCAAAATAGATATTTCTCAAAGGAAGACATCTAAATGGCCAGAAAATATATTAAAAAAATGTTCAACATCACTAATCATCTGGGAAATGCAAATTAAAACCACAGTGAGGTATCACCCCACAGTTGTTGGAATGATTGTTATCAAAAAGAAAAAAGGAAACAAATATTAGCAGGAACATGGAGAAAAAGAGAATGCTTATACACTATTGGTTGGAATGTAAATTAGTAGAGCCATCACCAAAAACACTATGGAGGTTTCTCAAAAAATTAAAAATATAACTACCACGTGATCCAGCAATTCTTCTCTAGGTATATATCCAAAGGAAATGAAATTGCTATGTTGAAGAAATATCTGCACTTCCATATTTACTGCAACACTGTCCACAATAGCAAAGCTATAGAAATAACCTAAGTTTTCATCAATGGTTGAATGTATTAATAAAAGTGGCATATATATGCCACTTATTTATATAAAATACAAGCCTATTTAGCGATTAAAAAAATTCTTATTGAAGGGTATTATACTAAATGAAATAAGCCAGGCACAGAAAGACATATACTGCATAATCTCACTTATATGTGGAATCTAAAAAACTTGAACTCATAGAAGTCGAGAGCAAAATAGTGATTTCCAGGGTCTCAGAAGAGACAGGAGGAGATCAAATAATACAATATATTGAAGTTTAAAATAAGAAAATAAAAAGAAAAAAATTAGAGAGTAGATCCAGTAGTATGCTGTGGTGGTAAATATTTAACAACAGGCTCTCCAGAGGTGGGAAACATTGATTTATAGTGTTTGCCAATTTCTATGATATGCCAATTTTAAGCTACCTATGTGGAGTATCAGCAAACACAGAACTGGGAAAAGATGTGCATAACTGCCTCTTGAGATGGTGCAATTAGCTCCAGCCCACCACTGGGTAGACACTGAAAGCAATACTAAAATAATGCTTTAGCAATATAGCAATATTACTAGAATTGCAACATAATTTTTTTCATGTGTAATACTTATTTTTGATATTTTTTATTAAAATCATTTCTATTATGTCATAGTTACTTCAGACAGAAATCAATTTGAGAAAGTAGTAGATCAATGCCTTCAACAAATGCACATGTAACACATCTAAACTATGTCAGCCATTTGGGTTCCTGATACACTTCACAGAAGGAACACAACTGGCAAATAAGCTGACAAACATGCCTCAGGTTGGACTTCAGGTCTTGCTTTTCCTGCCAGATAATATACTCAACCAAAGAGCTTGGAAAGAGGCACAGGTGGGGAATCTGTCTATTCTTTGTCAAAATTTGTTATAATTTTCATCACTGAATAACCAGAATAAAGCTTGGTGCTAGTATCTTTTTCAACCTGGAAGAGAAAAATTATGTTGACTGAAGTATCTCCCATTATCACCAAGATTATCATATAAACTGAAATGTAATGACTGTGTGTGGATCATAAGTTACAATAATCAGAGTGTAAGTGTTATTACTGACTATGTAGTTTAACTGGATCAATTCTTAGCTTGTAAGAGCATCTGGGCATCATCTTCAGTTGAGAAAATTAAAGTACCATCATAGAAATCTACAGAACAACTACTAGACTTAGAATCACAGTGCAGAAATTGCAGCTTATCAAGAAGAAAGATATGGCCAGGCGCGGTGGCTGACATCTGTAATCCCAGCACTTTGGGAGGCCAAGGCGGGCGGATCACGAGGTCAGGAGATCGAGACCATCCTGGCTAACATGGCAAAACCCCATCTCTACTAAAAATACAAAAAAAAAATTAGCAGGGCGTGGTGGCGGGTGCCTGTAGTCCCACCTACTCAGGAGGCTGAGGCAGGAGAATGGCGTGAATCCAGGAGGTGGAGCTGGCAGTGAGCTGAGATCACGCCACTGCACTCCAGCCTGGGCAACAGCAAGACTCCGCCTCAAAAAAAAAAAAATAAATAAATAAATAAAGAAGAAGAAGAAGGATACAACCCTCTTTCTCTCTTTCCCTCCCTCTTTCTCAACACACACATACGCACACACAAACGCAAAATCATTAAAGAGATGTAGTCAGAGATCTTATATCACAGAAATTGTTTAAAATTTTGCAGAGAGGGATATCATGTCTGAATGCATTAGTTGTATTCAGAAATAACTAGTTAGGCTTTTTGAACTCAAGTAAAGAATTCAGGATAAGTGTTCAGTCTTCTACATCTCTTGCAAAATAATATTTAGACTCATTTCCTGTATGAAAGTTAATGATCTGGAATTATGTCCTATTTACATGATTTATAATGCAGCCTTTTTTTCTAAAATATTGTTATTAATTTTCAGAACATGTGCCAGAAATGTCTCTTTCCAAATTCACATTTCTGTAATAAATCTGAAAATATTTACCCCAACATATTATAAACATACTTTTAACCTCTTAAATTCTTATATTAAAATATTCTAGGTTTGAATTTATTTACAATTCACTACAAGATCAACACATAGTAGTTTTTCCTTTCATTGTTAGCTTATGTATATATAGTACAACTTTGCTTTATGCAAAAATATACTCAATATTGGATTTGTTATAATAATTTTAATTTTAATATGATCAATTTAAAGTCAATATACCTGTACTACTTGGGCTCAGAATTTTTTTTTAAATTTTTGATATATTTACTAAATTGAATTTATTTCTAAGAAGCAATATAAATGCCACAATCTTAAAATATATCTTTCTAATTCTATTATTCTACATTATTCATTATTAAAGAATATTTTTTCCTCTTACATGGAAGACCTAGATCTTATTCCTTAGTCACTGATTGACTTCCCAGCTCATTGGCCTCTGCATCTCCAAGGGATGGTTCTTAGTTCATTGTACTATTCTACTCCCTGAGCATAATTCTGTATCAATGTTCTCCATTGCTCTTGGCTCAGACTTCTGCGCCCTTTCATCTAAAAAGCAAATTATTGTGATAAAGTATGCACAATGACAGATTTCCTATCTGAGGACCAAGGTGTCGGAGTAGGACAGGGATCAGCAAACTATGGAAGACCCCTGTCACAGCAGGAAACACATAGCTCTGAAAGCCTAAAATTTTACATCCTGGCTCTTTACAGAAAAAAATTTACTAACCCATGCAAAACACTCAATTTTTTTTTTGTTACATAGAAAAAGTTATCTAACATAAAGAAACATGGATAAATTATTTTACTGGGAGTGGGAAAAGTTATTCTAATTATGATTAAGATTTCAGAGAATGTAAGGTAAGTGAGTGGTAATTTTGATGAAATAAAAACCAAAATGTTTTGCTTGAAAAATCATAATAAATGAGAAAAATATTTTTTCAAATGATATCACTGATAAAGAGTTAATATCTCCAATATGTAGACTCCAAAAATAAAGAAGGAAAAGATCAATGCATTCTAAGCAAGAAAAACAGCAAAAGGTATAAATAATTTAAAGAAACATTTATTATTGCACATAAAAATTATTATCAACCTTGCATACAATTAAATAAATGCAAATTAAAACTGCATTGAAATATGATGTCTTACCTATCAGATTACCCATTTGTCCCTACACTCTTCTAGAGCTTTGGCTAATACCCTTGGTAGATTCTCAGCCAACAAATACTGTGAACCACCAGCCTCAAGATCACTCCAGCCCTTAACATCTTGTATTCTAGCTAAGGGCCCAGGTATTATGAAAAGGGACAAGCTACCATACTGTCACCTCTCAACTTTCTGTCCCATACAATCCAAGAGCATAATACTATAGGTTAAGTATTGCTTATCTGAAACACTTTGGACCAAAAGTGTTTCAGATTTTGAATTTTTTTCAGATTTTGAAATAATTGCATATACATAGTGAGATATGTTGGGGATAGAACCTAAGTCTAAACATATCATTTATTTTTTATAGACATCATATACACATAGACTTAAAGTAATTGTATATGCTATATTTAATAACTGTGTGCACAAAACAAAGTTTGTGTCCACTGAACCATCAGAAAGCAAAGGTATCCCTATTTCAGTCACCCATGTGGACAATTTGTAGTTGTTGGACATCATCATCTTTCCTGACATGTAGTTCATAAGCTACTAATAAGCAATCATTTTCCTGCACTTATTCACACATAAGTACTGTAAGTAAAAATTATGACACACTATTAGTAAAGTGAAAAATTCGGCAGCACAGCAGCAGCACCAGAACCCCTGTACGAGCTGGTAGACAACAGCCACAACCATCAACAGCAGGTTTTCAGTTCCCACCTACAATCCTGTGTTTTAATTAAAAGGTTGTCGTACACTGCATGTGAATTTTTTTAGGTGATAAGAAATATCAGAATCAGTTGAGGAAAAAGAAAGTGTGTCCCCTAGGGATAAGAAGGCATTCCATCAGATGGCTTTTTAAAATGTCTCTTTCAGGGTCGTCTGCCTCATTAACAATGGTATTTGTCTTAGAAGTCTCTCTTTGATTTCATAAACTGACATGGTTTCTTGTCCTATCATACATGCATACTGCTCTAGTGCTTCCTAAGCACATCACACATTTTTTACCATGTCATCTATAGGCACTTTTCCTGCAGTGTTAATGACATCATCTTCATAGTTGTGTGCCTGCGTTCTGACTGTGACCCATCGCATGAGGTCAGGTGTGGAGTTTCCCACTTGTGGAGTCACGTCAGTGCTCAAAAAGTTTTGGTTTTTGGAACATTTTGAATTACAGATTTTTGAATTTAGGGATGCTCAAACTGTAACTATTTTACACCCATAAATTTCGAGTAATTTTTTTATGAAGTCATAGCAATTGGATATTATATTTCCAAAAGTATATCAAGAAAAATCTTTTTTTTTTTTTTTCTTTTGAGGTAAAAACTTTAAAAAAATAAATTAATATAGGCATCTAAAATATAAGTACCATATTCTGATTTAGGCTAAAATAGTATTTCCACATAGCAACAATTTTCTAGTTGAACATAAATTATACACCACTGTAAATGATACATCACTAGAATCTGATGTTATAAAGGCAATATCTTAAAATATGAGAAAATAAAGATGAAAGTAATCCTAAGGATTATCTCCCTTTAGATTCCTTATTTTACTTAAAGAACAGTAAAATAAGAAACAGTGAATGTGAAAAAAAAATTTCTAAAAAATCCTCCTGCTTTTTTATAGAAGTAGTTTTTAAATGAAAGCAATATTATCCTGTATAATTGATATTAAATTTTTTTTATAGAAACAGTCACTTAGGCAACAAAACCCCATAAAGGAATATAACAATTTGGGATATGTTTTTCATTTTTCTTCTTAAGAATAAGCTAAGAAAAATAGTTTTTGATTTTAAGATGTTAGTGGAGTCATTGTTAGAATAATATGATTTAGAAAATAATAACACAAATATTTAATAAAAATAAGCTTCTGAAAGAAGGGAAGATGCATTTCAAAACATTCCATCTTTGTAGATGGAAAGTCTTGGATAGCCATGATGTGAAAAAAACCAATGCTAGAAATTTAATTCTTTAGCATGGAGGAATATCATAAGGATACAAATACAAGCAAGATACATACTTTTGCATGGTGATAAACACAATTCTCAATAACGCATAAAATGTCATAATGGAGTTATAGAATTATTTATAATTAAAATAGGAGCATGGAATTTATGTTATTTTAAAAAAGAAAATGATAAATTATAATATATACAGGAAAGTTTACTTTTCTTACTCAGCTCAAACTAAGTCAGCACAGATCAGGATCTTGATAACATTACTCATATGACCTTCAGATGTCTGGCTGCCCTCTAGGTTGATGGGGTAACTGGGCCACATGTTTGCAGATTATTCAGGTTAGCCTGTCTTTTTTTTTTCACATGGTGGTGGTCTAAGATTTTCTAATATCATCAAGTTGACAAGTCGTAGTATGCATGTACTCTACAAATCTCTGCTCGTGTCCCAATGGTAATGCATCATTGGCCAAAGCAAGTCATATGGCCAACCCAGAGCCATCATTACATCTTTCTGAGAGGTCAAAATTTGTAGTCAATTTTACAACCTACAAGAGTTCAGTTTTTGGCTACATATATTTATACTTCTCCTGTAAGCAAAGTAACCCAACACAAAATAACTCAGAATAAATTCCATGCTCCTGTAAGCAACATACCCCAACACAGGACTCTCTCATTTAATCAAATATGCATGAGAGTTGCAATCTGGATGCATATGAGGATGCTTTTGATGTGGAGGTCTATGGGTAAGTGACCTTTATAACATACTCAACAGGCTAGACAGGCACGGGAACACCTGATACGCATTCTTATTCAGATAGAAGAACAAAGGGAGTCACATAGTCACTGGCCATAGCAATTCCAAAGTCTTGCTGGGAAAATATTGCAAGGGCTCTCTATACTGGGGACAGGAAATATTCTATCAGTATGGCCTAGCAATAATCCCTGGAAATAGGCCCCTGTCCATTAACCTCTTTACATCCCTCAGAATATTTTCCAGTGTCATATTTTTTGGTTCCTTGGGAGTGCCTCTCTGTTTAAATGTTCACCACTGCCCATGATTTAGCTTTTTGTATTTTGTTCTCTCCCCTCTGAGATATACTTCATATTTCATAAGGCATAGACCATCTTGGTAACTTATTTGCCACCTTTCCCACCTATTTGCTTTCTTCTGGAATTTGTGCTGGCTCTTGGGACTAGATTTGATTAATAGAGTGTGGCAGAAGAGATGTTTAACGCTGGGCATGGGCTGTAAGACATACACAGCCTCTGGTTTTTTCCTACATGGTACAATCCCTGTCAGAAATCAGATGCCATGTAAGAAGTCCAACTATACTGAGATAACCTATAAGGAAGGCCAAGTTAACCATACAAAGATAGAGGCCACTGTAGGAGCGAGGTGCCAGACAAGTAGGGAAAGCTTTATTGGATCTTTCAGGCCACTACAGCTTCCTGCTGAATGCAATCAAATGAATGACCCCAGTTAACAGAACATACAGCAGAATAAACATCCAGCTAACCCAGTCCTAAGTCTTGACCCACAAAATCAAGGGTTAATTAGAGCAAATTAAGTTTGAGCAATTCATTGCATAGAAATAGATAACAACAAGAAGAGCAGAAAAAAAAAATGGGTAGCATTCTCAATATGCTTGCTGCTTATGAAAAGTTAGAGGCCTAGAAACTTCTTTTTAAAGAATTACATTCTTTTGTATGCCAAGATTGTGATAATTTAATTAGTACCATTCTTTAAAAGCTTTATCTCCTGTCTATGAATGTGATCTAGGTGCATGTTTATTGCTTCAAGGTGAAATCTGTGATTCTTTTGAAGGCAGGTGGTGCTCTTAAGACTTTCTCTACAAGGGATGTATCAATCTTCAGTAGGAAAAAACACACATACAATTCTGAGAAGCCCTCTTCTTTAGTTGAAGGGCCTTAGGCACTAACCTAAATCTAATAGAAATTTTTACAAAGGTCTTGAAATTTTTTCTGCAAAAAGTAAAAATTTGTTTTACTTTTTGTTTGGGGAGATTTTTACTGACCAAAGACTCTGAAGATAACAAACAGATTCATTTGTAAACTCAGTGCTTCTCTATTTCCTCTAAATTCTGCTTGCAAACTGAATAGTTTATTCTTTAGCTCATCTCTTTTTGTATCTTTTCATAGACAGCTAAAATAGATCAATTGATACTTCATATATTTATTTGGCCTAGAAATCATCTTTCCAAAGTGGCTAAGTTTATTGGTCAATTTTATATCTTTCCTGTTACTGTACTTGACAGTTGCATTTTTCTGCAGCTACAAATACATTCACCAAACTGCTATAATGGTTTGTGTATTATTATTCTTCGCTCTTTCTAAATGGATAGTATATCATTTTGTTTTGCTACACTAACAGTTTTCCAGACACTTTTTTCTGCCTCATCCAACTTTCTCATCCCCAAATCAGTGTTGTTTTATGTTTTTATTATGATAGTGCCTGATTTCTAAGTACTAACTTCTTCAGCAGTCAAGAAAGCAGGAATACTATGAGCGTTATAGAGATACAGTATATAGTAAAGGAATTAACCTCGAAAAATGATGACTGAAGCTGAGGAAGTAAAGTTCTGGAAGCGGAAATCTGAGAGTCACTACTGAATTCAACTGAAATACTCACAAAGGTGGATATGTCAGAGTTTGCAAGCTAATAATGCAAGAAGTCAAGCATATCCAGTTACAAAAGTGGGGCAACAGAAGGGGAATTCATGGAGATGTCTATGTGCCTTTGTAGCTTCTGCTTACAAGTTTCAAAACCCAGTATCTGGTGGTGGGTATGAGACTGCTTCATCCAGCAGGATTGACACATGGAGCAGAGGAGAATTAAGAGAATCCCCTGGGCACCTCTTTGTCTGTACATAACCATATGTGACTATGACAAGTTTGCAAGAGTAATTGTTGTTCCACTTACTCTTCTGGATCTTGCCTTAGTTTCTATTTTGGTCAACAATAATCGACTCCAGGTGAGGAAATTCTGGAGAAAGCATAGCCCTTGTCTTAATCACGTTAAAAGCACAATCCAACACAGACTTGTGTGGCTCCATTTTCAATGTTTAGATCTATTCATTTGGAATATATTTTGGGGTATGATGTGAGGTATTGGCTGCATTTTATATTTTGATGTAAAATGTACTAGAAAGTATTTATTTTGCCCACAAATTTTAGATGCTATTGATATGTATAATAGGGTATATAACATATACTATATTTTCATTATTTGGGGATTATTTTATATTTTTCCATTGGCCCATCCTCTATTTATAAGTCAGTGTTACAATGTCTTCATTGCAGAATTTTATTTTTTGTTTTAATATCTAATAGGACGAGCTTCTACTTTCAAACACACACACACAGCTGCTCTTTGAATCAAGAATTTGTATTCCTGTTACTAGATTCTTGGGCAGAACTCTTCAGCACCACACACGGTATCTATAATCTGACCGTGAAGATCCAGGCTTGGAGCAAACTGACAAAAGAAGATCTGATCTCTGTATCTCAAACACCAACAAGGTGTTTAGGAGAAAAATGAAATAGAGAAAAAGAAGTAGAAATAAAATTTCAGTTATTATTTAGCTTAATGAGTGCCTGTCAATCCAAAAAACAAAAAAAGCAGTGATCAGATTTAAGGGACATATATAAGACTGATGTCCCTCAGTAAATTCTAGCTCTTTTAACTTAGACTGAAACATTGAGTGGGCACTTAACTCCACTGAGCATAGAAGATGAGTTTCAGAAATAAAGTAGATGATGCTTGTGCTACATCATTTAATAAAACGAAATCAGACTACATCAATTTGTTGGTGGCTTTGACAACATACTAATATAGTAAATCACAGACCACACTGAAATGAAATAAACTCATATATTACCACTAAGAAATACATATTTTCTTGGACTCTAAGTATTTCTTCCCTCTGAAACCACTGAACTAATATCTTTAGTGTAAGACTAAACAAGCATGTCTACTCAGAGATGACTCTACTAGAATTCTCTTTCTGCTGAATGTGAGCACATATGATTCTAGGAATAAATTTTTTTAAAAAAGTGATAAAGAATATGGAAAATAAATCTCTTTAAACCCAACACAAACTCCAAGGTTTTCCCAACTCTTCTGCAGTTTCTATTCTTGCTCCCCTTTCCTGTACATGTGGACCTCATTCGATCTAGTGATTAAAGCACATACATGTGACTACCATGTTGGTTTTTCGTTGTGATATTACTTCCTAATATTGCAGAATCTTCCCAACATGAATTTGAACCATCTTAATCTCAGAGTTGTCTTCAGAACTTTGGACATGACTGTCATGTTATCCCCAAATCAGATTTTCTGGAAACACTGTGAACATTATAATTAAGCCCAATATTGGCAAGACTCCTCTTTTCCATCTAACAGTTTAAAATATATTCTCTGCCCTCATTTTCAAAATTGTTTGAAGTACATGAAACATTCCTGAATGTTCTCCATAATATTTATATTTCCCATTTCAAAACAACTATTTCCCAGGTTTTGTAAAATTGTTCCATTTCTTCATTTCTTAGCTCCTCCTCAGCCTTTATTTAATCCATATACTCTTTAATATTTGCTTAGATCAATAAGATTCAATACCAAATGAAAACAGCCTTCATCCTGGCCAACACAGTGAAACCCCATCTCTACTAAAAATACTTCTACTTAGCCAGGCATAGTGGCGGACGCCTGTAATCCCAGCTACTAGGGAGGTTGAGGCAGGAGAACCGCTTGAACCCGGGAGACGGAGGTTGCAGTGAGCTGAGATTGCACCATTGCACTCCAGCCAGGGTGACAGAGCGAGACACCATCTCAAAAAAAAAAAAAAAAAAAAAAAACAGCCTTATGTTTATTCTCCAACCTAATATTTTAATGCTTCTCTGAGATATATATATGTACTTCAGAAAAAGTTGAAGCCATTTTTGTAAGCTTCTAATTTCCTATTTTGAGTAACCTGAGGATAATGAAAAACTGTAGGAAACCTGTTTTCTTAATTCCCTCCATTGCCTTCTTCCTTTCTTCCATGTGACCTAAGTTGCTTTTGATAGAACTTTAATAATTTATGTGATGAAAATGATTTCATGAATTTTGGACACAGTGAAGAACTTGGACATGACCAAAGTTTATCAGAAAAGTTTAGGCATGAATTCGATATTAGCCTCTCAAATAAGAGAATATTAAACTGAACACTGATTCCATGTCATGAATATTTCTCTCTATGTCGAATATGCTGACTCACTCAGTCAGATTCAATCTAATAAAGTCCAGGAGGATGCTGCCTGCGTGTATAAGCATGTTGGCAACTTAGAGATACTGTGTAAGCAGAATTATTTTGAAAGGTAATTACATTCATTGACAGCCTAAACGGGACATAGAGTCATGCCAGATAGAAAATATTGCGTTATTAAACATCTGCAGCAAAAACTACATGACAGACATCAATTGTACTTGACTCATAGTATCCTCAGGAGTCTGGGTTTTGGTATCTTTGATTTGATTTTGATCTCATAATGTTACTTATAACTTGGGCCATTTTTGGAATCCTTGATTAAGGCAGTCCAACAAAATATGCAGCACCAATTATGTTAACATTTAACATGTTTTGATTATAACAGATTGTAAAACACCAAAATGTCCTCAAGTATATTTATAGATACATGTAACTCTAGGTTCAACTCTGCGTGTGTGTGTGTGTGTGTGTGTGTGTGTGTGTGTGTGTGTGTGTTCTTAGCAAGTCAAAACTTCAAATAAGTAAATAGGGAGGCAATTATTTATTGGATTTCTAGAATATAGACCAAAGAGCTAATAATATTGCACTTAGATAATATGGATTTTTGAAAAGAATAACCTTAGAGGAATAGCCTGAACATTTTACTCCAATTTTAAGGCAAATGGATGTTAAATCTAAACTAAATACCCCACACATGCACAATCAGGCCTCTGAAAAGATAAGGATAACATAATTAAACCACAATTCTCAAAATTGGCATACCCCTTACTTAAACTAATGATGGTTTAATTCTAATGTAGTAAATATTAAATTAACCATTTTTTGTGAAACAACACATTTTATCAAAGTAATAGTCATTTTATTAGTTTGCTTACCTATTGCAAAGTTGCATATACATTAAAACCAGAATTTTAGCTCTAGAGTGAGTCTAGGATACTTTCAAAAAGGTTGTTCATTTCACATTGCCATTTAAATTTCCACAGCTATATTTGAGCATTTGGTATTTTTAGAGAGCAACGGTCATGTAAATTCTAAAAGCTTAAAAGAGAACATATCAATTACAACTCTAAAGTTATTTCTAACATGTCTCCTACTTCGTTATTTTTGCCCTCAGCAAGCATAAAATAATGATGTACAAAGAACACCTCAGAAAATTAATATATAGCCTTCTTAAATAATTTTCAGTGCATTTGGCATTTTATTTTATATTAAATGTATTCTAAAATCATCTACTGCTTATTTTTTATCCCATTTTGTACCCATAATACTATTTTTACCCAATAGTTGTCATATTAAGAGCACAATAATATGAATAACATCATGCTAATGTCATTAATTGAGAAGCGGTATCTGTGAGCATTTGGGGACTGGGATTGAAGCTGTTTTGTAGGAGAAAATGAGGTCCTTGTCCTTAGACATGCTAGGTTTTTGATGCTTAGTTGAACGTAGCAAACCAACTTCCTTTAAAAAAACAAATCAATGAGGTAATCTCTAGTTCTTTTCATCATTCATCTCTGCTGAAATAATTCCTTCTCAGTGATGTGACTTCATTACTCTCTCTTATCTTTATTTTCATCATAGTAATTAACACTATCTGAAATTACATCATTTACTTATCTACTTATTTTTGGTTGCCTCTCCCTAGAATACAGGCTCCATGAAGATAATCTATTTTGCCTTCTGCTATATTCTCAGAATCTAGAATAGTATTTGAAACATAGTAAGCATGCAATAAATATTTGTTGAATAGATAATGATTAGATGAATTTCAGATATTACTTCAATTACCTCCGGCAATTTGTTTACAGGACACCAAATCTAGAGTTTGCTGGTAAGTCCAATCAGCTCTTAAACAGAACATAGCTATTGCTTTAATAGTTTGTTGCTTGGGATATATATACATATCTAACATATATATATGTGTATATATATGTGTGTGTGTGTGTGTGTGTGTGTGTGTGTGTATAGTAGAAAAAGGGCCACAGATAATAAATAATTTTTATTCTTTTATCACTTTGAGGTAGGTTCAATAATTAGTTCTCTGTACTATAATTGTAACATTCAACAGTAAACAAGCACTCTTAGGGGAAAGAGATACTTCTCGCAGGTATTTAGTAAGCATAATAGATCCTATTTTTGCAATGTGTATACATTGTCTGACAGAAAAGATGCCTGCAAATTTTAGTTTTGCTTACTGAATAAAATAGACAATCATAAAAATTTGCATATAATTTACCTCTCAATGAGAAAGAATAAACTATATGTGGCATGATGAGTTATTAGAAAGTATCAGGCTTATACGTGGGAATTTAACTCACTTTGCCATACCTTCCACAATCATGCCTATATGTATACAAAAAGTCTCAGATTGTTGTCCAGCTGAAAAATTACAAAAGTGCTTAATCCACAGAGCAAAAAAGAAAAAATCGATTACTATTTTAGTAATAGTTTCGTAGTCATGCTGTATCGTTTAAGGAAAAATGACAAGAAGAAAAAGGTCTGTACATGTTCAATACTGGCAAAACCACTCATTTTCCATTTGTTAAGGTCACAAATAGTTAATATTAAAAGAGGATATAATAAAACCATAAGAAATACAACTTCTTAAAAATGTCTAAATATTCCCCATTTACTCCAGGGATTTGATAGTTATCTTAAAGACAGAATAGTTTAAGCCAGTTATTTGGACTATAGACATTATTCTTGTCTACTCCAATAGTTCTTAGCTTTTTGGCACTCATAATAATGTTGTCTCTCAATATCTGTAGAGGGTTGGTTTCAAAACCCCCATGATTACCAAAATCTACGGGTGCTCAAGTTTCTTATATAAAATGATGTAGTATTTGCATATGACTTACCCACATTTTTCCACATACTTTGTTAGATTAATTTTAATATCGAATACAATGTAAATTCTATAAAATAGTTGTTATGCTATATTGTTTAAGGAACAATGACAAGAAAAAAAAGACTATACATGTTTAGCACTGGCAGAACCATCCTTTTTTCCATTTTTTGCTTTATATTCCCCAAAAATATATAGTTTATTCTTTCTTATTAAGAGGTAAATGGAATGGGCAAATATTTTCAATCCACAGTTGGTTGAATCTATGAATGTGGAACCCATTGATAGGGAAGGCTGACTGTATGTATTTTACAAAGATGTTTGACTCAAGTATAACACACACACACACACACCACAATATGCACACATGTACATATGTTCTACTACAAATGTTCACACACACACGTTCAATATATAGAACCATGTATTTTTACATACGTATAACCCTGTGTACCACCATATGAAAGAAGATATAGGGCATTTTTTAGCATCACAGAATGCTCCTTTATGTTCCTACCCGATAGACACCATTATCCACATACTGTGATTACTACTAGTCTTATTTCTTACATAGTAAAAATTTCATTTGCTTTTGAGCTTCATATTAATATAAATACAATAATAAAGTGTGCACATTAAGGCCAGGTGCAGTGGCTCACGCCTATAATCCCAGCACTTTGGGAGGCCGAGGTGGGCAGATCACAAGGTCAGGAGATCAAGACCATCCTGGCTAACACGGTGAAATCCCGTCTCTACTAAAAATACAAAAAATTAGCCGGGCGCGGTGGCGGGCGCCTGT
Source organism: Pongo abelii (assembly GCF_028885655.2). Taxonomy (NCBI): domain Eukaryota; kingdom Metazoa; phylum Chordata; class Mammalia; order Primates; family Hominidae; genus Pongo; species Pongo abelii. The sequence continues at coordinate 189,707,440 of NC_071988.2, forward strand.
AGTCCCAGCTACTCGGGAGGCTGAGGCAGGAGAATGGCGTGAACCCAGGAGGCGGAGTTTGCAGTGAGCCAAGATCACGTCACTGCACTCCAGCCTGGGCGACGGAGCAAGACTCCGTCTCAAAAAAAAAAAAAAAAAAAAAAAAGCAGGTCTATGCAGATGTAATTTACATATAGTAAATCATCCTTTAAAGGTGTACAGTTATATGAATTTCACACACAGTCGTGTAATCACCACCGCAGATAAATAAGATATAAAGAATTTCACTGACCACCACAGTTCCCTCATTCGACTTTATAGGCAATACCCCTCCCTAAAACTGAAGTTCTGAAAAACACTGGCCTGTTGTTTGCTCCTATGAGTTTGACTTTTCAAAATATATAAATGAAATCATATTATGTATAGCCTTTGAATCGCATAAGTCATGTGTGATTCACCCCAGTTGTTCGTATCAGTATTGTTTCTTTTTGTTAATGAGTAGCATTTAATTCTATGGATGCACCAGAATTTATCCTTTCACCATAGTTGGTATACATTTGGATTCTAATTTTGGGTGATTATGAATAAAACATCTGCAGATATTCACCTACAGAATTGCATGTTGATGTATACTTTCATTTCTCTTGAGTTAAAACCTAGAAGGGAGCTTGTTAGGTCGTGTGGTAAATACATGTGTAATATATATGTGTAAATAAAAGACTGTTCTCTGAAGCAATAGACCTTTTTGCATTTTGCATCAATGATGCTTGACAAAGTTGCCCTTCATCTTCACCCATATATAATAATATACAATTGTAGTTTCAATTTTACTTTTCCCAATGAGTAGCAATGTTAAGGGGCATTTTACATCTTTAACTTCTATCTTTATTTATTACTTAATAAAGTGTCTGTTCAATTTTTTTATTGATCTTAATTGAATTGTTTGTCTTAGTGAGGTGTATGTTATCAATTAAGGGTGCTATAACAAATATAACACAAACTGCTTGACTTAAACAACAAATCATTTATTTCCCAGTGTCAAGGCTTGAGAGTTTCAAGATCAAAGTGCTAGCAGATATAATCAATGTATGGTGAGGACTCAGTTCCTGGTTTGCAGGTGGCCATCTGCTCTATCTGCTCTTTGCCTCCTCATATGGTGGCAAGGAGGGAGGGGGAGAGCGCATCCTCATATGGTGGCAAGGAGGCCAGGGGGACAGAGAGAGAGAGAGAGAAGCCCCTCTTATGAGGGCATTAATCTTATTCACGAAGCTCGATGCTCACGACCTGTTTACCTTCCTTCCAAAGGCCTCACCTCCTAATGCCTTCACATTGGTCAGCGTTTTAACAAATTTTGGGGATACACAAACATTCAGCCCACAATTTGTGATAGTTCTTTGTATATTCTGAATACAAATCCTTTCTCAGATATGCATTTTGTTTTCGTTTTCCTACAATGTTTCAAAAATGAAACTTGATCCAGGGTAATAAATATTTTTTAAAGTTTATATTGTGTTTTGGTGTACTAAGAAAGCTTCAGTTTTCCCAAGGTCTCAATAAGCTTTGCAATGTGTTTTCTGGAAATTTTCTTATTTTAGTTTAGTTCTAGTTTTAAATCAATGATACGTTTCATGTTAATACGGAACTTGACACAAAGTTGGATTGAGTTTTATTTATTTTACATGTAGATGCCCAAAATTTTAGTGCCAATTTCCTTTAAAAAATCCTATCCCCATTAAATTCCTTTAGTAAATTTGTTAAAAATCAATTGAACATTTTTTTAACTATATTTTTACTTTTTATTATTTTTTACTCTCTACTCTGGGCCATTGGTCTGTGTGTCTTTCTTTTGCCTTCACTTTTTAAAGGCATTTTCACTGGCATTTTTGTTGATAAAATTTTGTTTTTCATTAAGCACCTCAAAATGTCAGTTAAATGACACTCAGTTTTTTCTGGCTTGCTTAATTTTGATGAGAAATTACTATAATTCTTATCTTTGTTTTTCTATATGACATCTATCTTTTTTCTGTCTTCAAGATTGTTTCTTTGTATTTGATTTTCAGCAATTGGACTATGTCTAGAATTTTTTGTTATTAATGCTTTTACTGTTGTTGCATCTGTTTCATTGGAAACAATCTGTATTTTTTCGGTTTGATGTATTTTATGTATTATTCTTTTGAAAATTATTTGTGGTTATCTATCCAAATATTCTGCTACCTTCCCTCTTTTATTCTGGATTTTGAGTTATGCATATGTTAGATTGTTTGATATTATCCCACAGCTCTTGTATGTTCTATCCTTTTTCTCTATGTTTTAAGCCCTTTTTCGTTGTGTTCTATTTTCTTATTTTTCAATTTTGGTAATTTCTATTAACATGTCTTCAATTTCATCCATTATTTTCTTAACTGTCTTAAGTTCATTTATGAGCCCAGATAAATAATTATTTTTCATACTTTGCTACAATTTTATAATTTTCATTTGATACTTTCTTTTTTCTCTCTCTCTCTTTTTTTTGAGATGGAGTCTTGCTCTGTCACCCAGGCTGGAGCGCAATGGTGCAATCTCTGCTCACTGCAACCTCCGCCTCCCAGGCTCAAGTGATTCTACTGCCTCAGCCTCCTGAGTAGCTGGGATTACAGGTATGGGCCACTACCACCACACCCAGCTAATTTTTATATTTTTAGTAGAGACGGGGATTTGCCATGTTGGCCAGACTGGTTTCGAACTCCTGACCTCAGAGGATCCACCCACCTCAGCCTCCCAAAGTGCTGGGATTCTGTACAGGCATGAGCCACAGCATCAGGCCATTTTTTTTTTTTTTTTTCTTTTGAGATGGGGTCTCACTCTGTAGCCCAAGTTGGAGTGCAGTTGCATGATCTTGGCTCACTGCAAGCTCCGCTTCTGAGGCTAAAATGATTCTCATGCCTCAGCCTCCCAAGTAGCTGAGACTATAGGTGTGTATCACCACATCCAGCTAATTTTTTGTATTTTAGTAGAGACGGGGTTTCACAATGTTGCCCAGGGTGGTCTCAAATTCCTGAGCTCAGGCAATCCACCGGCCTTAGCCTCCCAAAGTGCTGGGATTATAGGCATGAGCCACTGCACCCAGCCAATACTTTCTTATAATTTCCATTTATCCTCTAATATTTTCCCATCTGTTTATGGAAGTTGTCCACTTTAACATATTAATCATTGCCATTTTAAAATACTTTGTCAAATAATTTCAGCACCTCGGTCATCTCTGTGTCTTGTTATATCTATTGTTTTTATCCTCATTATTTTTAAGCCTATTTTGTGTGTGCATTTAAATTTTTTATTAAATCCTGGATATTAGGTGTAGAACAGTAGAAACTGAAGTAAATCATATTAACACCTGAAAATAGGTACATTTCTTCTCTCAGACATTCTCCTTGGTGGTTTGGGTGAATCTAGTCAGGACTTTGCTGGGGTGATATTTTGTTGTTGCTGTGCTTAAATTCTGCGGTCGTATGGTAAATACATATGTAATATATATAGCTGCCATTGCTTTGAGTTTGAAGTGAAAGCAGGGATGCTGGAATATTTTTCTTAGTGTTTTACACTCAGCTTTTACTTCTATCTGCATGTCTTTAACATAAAGGGAGTTTCCTTGTATGCCCTTGCCCCTCTGAAAACAATATGCCTTTATTAGTTGCTACTTGATGATTATTAGGCTGGTGTTAGGTGGCCAACATGGTTGTGCATTGTTTTAGTCAATCATAGTCTTAGGGCTTGGGAATGCCATTTATTTATTGTCCCTCTCCTGTTCCCTGTGGTAGATAAATGCTACCCCTTATCTGTGCCAGATCTTGTATATGAGAGAGTTTCTTGCATCTCCCATATTAGTAGAAGATTTTTAATGGTGCTGGTATAAGGTATTGGGTCCAGGCTGGGCACGGTGGCTCACGCCTGTAATCCCAGCACTTTGGGAGGTTGAAGCGGGCGGATCATCTGAGGTCATGAGTTCAAGACCAGCCTGACCAACATGGAGAAACCCCGTCTTTACTAAAAATACAAAATTAGCCGGGCATGGTGGCACACACCTGTAATCCCAGCTACTCAGGAGCCTGAGGCAGGAGAATTGCTTGAACTTGGGAGGTGTGGAGGTTGTGGTGAGCCAAGATTGCGCCATTGCACTCCAGCCTGGGCAACAAGAGCAAAACCCCATCTCAAAAAAAAAATATATATATATATATAGGGTCCAGGATTGTTTCCTATTTTGCTTTGTTTTTGATCTATACTTCTGCCAGCCATGACCAATCTTTTCCTATGCTCTGAGGGTGAGATGGCTTGCTGTCAGTTTCCCAGCATTTTAAGCCTTTTGCTCTGTATGAGAGTAGAGTCTAGGCAGGTGGCTGAGGTTTTTGTGCCCCTCAACCATCAGCTTCCAATTATCTATTTTACACCAGCAGCATACACAGAAGTTCTCTCTGGTCTCCTGTACACCTGCCAGTCTTTCTACTGAGCACCTTACAGAGTTTCATAGAAAAGAATCCATAGGTGAATGTGAAGTCTCCTTGTGTGGGGGGCTTTGTTAGGTTTTTTATTTTCATCTATATTAATATCCTGAATGTGAGCAGATGAGCTCTTGGATCTGGGACAAGTTTCTTGTTAGCTATCTTATAGTAAATAAGTGTGCCAGTCCCTCTTTCCATAGACATTACCCATTGTGCAATGAGATAAAAGCAAGAGGGGAAACTCTCCTGCATTACTAGCCAAACACCCCATAGGCAAGGGGTAAAGAACAATGGACTCTCTCAATTTACAGACGGTAAGAGACACAGGTCCCCTTCTCCTCCCCAAAAGAAAGAATACAATAATATAAAAACTTTTGCTCCTTAAAATTAAATGGAAATCATCCTGAATCCTCGCCCTTACTTTTACAAGGTAAAGACATCTTTCCTTCGGCCAGTTAACCCCAAGAATCTTTGGCTTTTACAACCTACAGCCATCTATAAAGTCTTGCTTAGAGTATTTGAAATGTGAATATTAATAACTACATTAATATCTATATAGGAAGAGAGCATTCCAAGTTTCCTGGCATCTTAGGAATTTGCCTAGGAAACTGATCCAGGCTGTAATCATTTGGCTGCATCTGGAAAATAAGAGAAGTTTTATTATCCTTTTAGATCAGAGCAACAAACTAGAAAATGGCTACTGATCTACCTCTAACAGTATGTGAAGAGTAAAATGTTCCCAGGGGAAGTGAAAGCAAGTATTCTCTATTTTTCTATTGTATACATTTCTTTTCCTGTCTCAGGAGAGGAGGGCTTTTTTAGGATCACTAAGATTTCCAGAGAAGTTTTATTTCTCCACAGGCTCCCATGGGTTCCACATTGTTGCAAGTAGCCCATACCTGGCCTTTAGCATTTTTTTTCAATTTTCATTCATGTTTTCTTACCCACTTTTTGGACAACTGGTGCCTTCTATGTGGTCTGCCACAGGTATATCAGTCAACATCCATCATTTCTCCATATATCAGTCAACATCCATCCATACCTGTCCTTCTTTGGAATTTAGGCTACCTAGCTCTGTAAACCTGGTTCTCTGAGGGGTTCAGTCAAAGTTATTATTTTGTACTGTACCCAGATTTTCTCATTGTTAGATCTGGAAGTTACACTGCTAGCTTCCTGTATTCTAGATGAAAACAGAACACATATTATTTATTCTTTGATGTCTAGTTTCTTTTGCTCAGCCCTATGCTTGCAAAATGTGTCTGTGTTGTTTTACCTTGTAGAAGTCTATTCTTTTCTACTGCTAGTAGTATTCTGCTGTATGAACATTCTATAATTTAGTTATACATTCTCCAGTTGATGAACATTTAGATAGTATCCAATTTGGGTTTATGATGAACAAAGCACTATGAACATTTTTATGCAGATGTTTTTGTAGAAGCACACTCATAAATTTTGGAGTGATACTGCCTTAACTTACATAGATATATATTTAACTTTAGTGGGTAAACTAAACAGATTTAAGAAGTGACTAACAATTTGCACCACCATAGCAAACTATGAGAATGTTTGATCCTTGACACCCTCGACAACATTGATATTATTGGTGTTTTTAATGTTAATATTACGCAATAATAATTGTGAATATTCTCAATTTGACTTTCTGTATTGATTATAGAATTTAACACTTGGATAAAATTTTGCTCCAGCTTACAATATTTAGTTATTTATCTTTTTCACTCTTTAAACTAATCAATATCAGGATTGAGAGAGCACATTGAGGATATTAGTCAACCTGGTTTATTTTAATGCTTATTTGTTTTAAAGGTGAGGAAATGTTTGAAATAACAGAATAATATAGAAAACAGAATTTGCAGACTACCTCTGGGTTGCAACTGTTTCTTCATTACTATGGATATAATATAGGAATTATATTTATATTTATGAGTAAGATTGTAGTTTATGTCATTAAATAACTCTTCCCAAATGATACATACATTTTGACTTGGAGAAAGGTATTCAGAATATCTATAAATATTCTCCAGCTCCTATCAAATTATTTAAATCATTGATTTCACAATTCTGTCTGCATACAGTTGAAAGAAAGTCTTTCAAAAGTCAATGCATCAACGTTGCACCAACATGCTTTTCTAGAAAGCAGATATAAATTGACTAGCTTTCCCTTTTTAATGGATTTGTCATGTAACCAAGCTATTAGTTTGTGCTTATGTCTGACAGTTACCTTGTTATCAGGCCAAGAGTAATGTGCTAATATTTGAATTTAGTCATATGCAATGATTTTTGATGACTTTATAGCCAATGCTAAGGTACAGAGAAAGGAAGAAAATGCTTTTCTTTAGTTTAGAAGTTGGCCAAGGATACACAGACCCACTATAATGTTATATTTAATAAGAGAAAAAGTCAGTTTTTCCCCCCAGAAAAGGGGAATCAGCCTCTAAGTTGAGGTATGTTTGGGTGTTTTCTTCATATTATCAACAGCAAGCTGTCTTTCATGTCTAGGATTCACCAGACAAATGATAAAGCCTGATACTCAGTGAATTTGACATTTGGAATTAAAAAAATGGAGGTCTTGAGGCCTTATTTTAGTTCCTGGAATTGAAAGAGCATGCACAACCATATCCATCTCCTGGATTAACCATAGCTTGTTGTTAACTAACAGTGAAGGATGAAATATTAGATATATTCTGAGGAGTCAAATAAAGTACACGACACGAAAACAAAAAACAATAAGCCATGTTAGAACACATCTCTTTTCAAGCCTCACTCCATGTTCTATCATTATAAGAAAGAATCTCCTGCTTTCCAAAATAACAGTGCTTAGTGAAGAGGACATTTTATGTCCCATGTAAAAAGTAAACCTAGCAAAAAAAAGTTATCTCTTAAGACCCTGAGTGTATGGATATCACCCTGTTCAAGGAAAGGCAAAATGTGAATATATTTTGTCATAGTTCCTGCTATGTTAACAGGTAATCTTGTGCTACTGCAGGCAAAGTTCACTCCCTATTTTACAGTTTTCCCAGAGGCTTTCAAAATCTAATTAATCACTTATCTATTTAAGAGATACATATGGTCTGTTGAGAGAAAGAGAGAATAAGTACAACATTTGTCTTTGAAACAATTAAGAAAAAAATACGGTTGAAAAATCAACACAAAATGCAGCAGACAACATAACTTTGGGTTATAACATGGTACTCAGGGTCTGTGTTTAGAATATCAATTATTTTTTAACGTAAAATATTTAATATTACTGCATAATAATGATCATGATCAAGACAATGCCCAGTAACAGATGACACAGAATATATTTTCACTCTTATTCACTAGTGTGTCTGTGAAAATGTGGTGGCACGGGAAACAAAAAGACAACCTATAATTCACATACAAGTACCAATGTTATATAATTAAATTTACTAAAACATAAACTAGAAAATAAGTAACCTGGGATAGATTTATGGTAACAGTGAACTGAAAGGGATGCCTTCAGAAAGCGCATCAGTGAATGGCAGATTGTTTTAGCATAAAACAATTGTTTTGTTTCTAGCTAATGGGACTGTTCTGAGTGATTGGATAGTGAAGAACAAGACAGACAAATCTCTGTTTTCCTGGAGTTCACATTCTGTAACAGGGAAGATGTTTAATAAATAAGCAAAAAAGAAAATACTATATAATCAGGGCAGAGACAAAGTATTTCAGATCCAGCTGAGGAGTGAGAAAAACGTGGATGTTGTACTGGATATCAGAAATACTTTTGAAGTTAAATTGGCAGCATTTGTTACATAGATGCAAATTTATATAAACGTGGATATAAAATATTGTAGTCTGTGCATTTACATAGACATAAATATACAGACATTTTTGAGAGCTTAATTCTATGTTGTTTTTACAAATTATTATTTCATTCCTCCACAGGCCTACAGAGGGATAAAACATGTGTTACAACCTATGCGGCTCTTTGAATCTCCTTAAGTGTTCTGATGATTGCTTTACTTGACTTCTCAAACACATTTAATATATTATTCTAATAAAAGCCTTGATCTTTGTGATCATAATGAATACAGAGTGGAGAGTTTTGTCTATGAAATATCGTAAAAAGGAAAATATGAAGTATAGCATTCTTTGATGCCCAGCATGTTCAAATTCACAAAATTAGCCATCATAAATTCTCTGCTGATTTTCCAGCAATGCCAGAATACTTCCTTTTTAAAAAACCAACTAGGGGAACATATAATCATCTGAGCAGTGATCAGCATACCAACACATCTTTCTCTCGTAGTATTGATCATCTCATCATCTACCTCTCCCTCCTTCCTGTCCCTTTCACTCACTCTTCTCTCCATATGTCTCTCTGTTCGTATGTGTGGTGTGTGTGTGTGTGTGTGTGTGTGTGTGTGTGTGTGTGTGTGTGTGTCTTTTTGGCTCCCTCCTCCATTTCTATCTCTTCTTTTACATCTCTCTCTTTATTCCTCAAAGTCTTCATGTTCATTATTTTTGTTGTCCTCTTCTCTGATTTATTTCTCTATTTCCCGCCATGCTTTCCTCCAACTCCCATCTCTCACCTCCTATGTCCTCCATATGTGGATCTTTGTAAATGCTCCTCTCCTTAAATGGCCAATAGCCTTAGCTATATTAATTAATAAAGAAAAGACATATGAGCCAAGCTACAATGATAATACCCTGATATACAGGTCCTAGTGTACATGCATGCATACACTCCCATGACCATAGATTTCTGCTCAAGGTAACTGATTGGCATTCCAGGAAGGTCTGAACTGATCACAATCTTATAGGCCATAGAATGACAACTTTGCTGTTTCCTGGAGAGAAGCTCATAGTGCTCTGTCAGCAACATCATGGCATACGTTATATCATTTTAGCACTCTTATATTTTCTTCAACTCAGTCTGATGCAGCAAACTGTCCCCATATTGCTCAGAGTCCAGTCAGATAGTCTCATGCCTCTCACTGCACACCTCATTTATGCCATCCATTCCATGCTTACTTACTACTAAGGTTCAAGACACTGCAGGACCTTCTCAGAACCCATGATATAGCCCACCTTATCAGATTAATGACATTTTCAGCTTCCAGCCAGCAAATAAATAGTGCCACTGGCCAATTTTTCCTCGCTGACTCACTATGCAGTTTATGGCATGTGTGGTGAATGCTGCTTCTACTCTTGCACTGATCCAGCTTTTCCGGGAGCTGCCTTCAGAGCCCAGGGAATAAAACCTGGAAGAGTGAGGATAGTTAATATCCAATGGGGTAAACGTTGACTCATGAGAGATAGGAGATGGAAAGGAGCTGGTGAATAAATTCTCTTCCACTTCTAGTCATCATTCTGAGGTCCTATGTTTTCATAAAGTCTTGTTTGAGAAATGCTGCTTGATGAGAAATCAGCTGTACTTTATGATGATGCTTTCGCCAATTTGGTCATTTGCCTTTCTTTCTTTCTTACCATGCTGCCTTTTCCTTCACTATTATTTTTCTGGGTTTGCACCCCCCTAAAATGTTTGTTTCCGATTTGGTCTTCCCGGGAAATAATACTAGAAATTTTTTCCAAAGTTGCAATTACTAACCTCTATGGTGGCCATAAAACCAAGTCAGGCCACTTGAAGTCCAGCCACACTATTTTTTTATGGCTACATAATATTTATACATATGTATGTGATACATGTGATTTTTTTGTTATAGGCATAGAATGTGTAACGGTTCAAGTCAGGGCATTTAGGGTATCCATCACCTTGAGTATTTATCATTTATATGTGTTGAACACATTTCAAGTCTTTGAAATATGCAATACTTTCTTGTTTACTGTAGTCTCCCTACTCTGCTATTTAACATTAAAATGCACTTTTTCTATCTAACTTTATGTTTCTACCCATTATCCAACATCTCTTAATTCCCTCCCACCTCTCTTAATCTCTTAATTCCCTCCCAACCCACATTGTTCCCAGTCTCTGGTTTTTTGTTTTGTTTTTTGTTTTGTTTTTTGTATTTTTAATAGAGACAGGGTTTCACTGTGTTAGCCAGGATGGTCTCGATCTTCTGACCTTGTGATCCACCCACCTCGGCCTCCCACAGTGCTGGGATTACAGGCGTGAGCCACCGTGCCCGGCCATCTCTGGTATCTTTTACTCTACCCTCTATATTCATGAGATGAACTTTCTTCACTCTTACATATAATAAGAATATTAAATATTTTTCTTTCTGTTTCTGGCTGATTTCACTTAACGCAATAACCTCCAGTTCTATACACGCTGCTGCAAATGACAGAATTTGCTTGTTTTATTATGGCTAAATAGCATTCCATTGTGTATATATACCACATTTTCCTTATTCATTTATCTATTGAAGGGTACTTAGGTTCATTTTACATATTTGCTATTATGAATAGTGCTGCAGTAAACATAAAATTGCAAGTAACCCTTTGATATACTGATTTCCTTTCCTTTGGATAAATAACCAGTAGTGAGATTGCTGTATCATACTGTTCTATTTTTGGTTCTTTAAAAATCTCCATCCTGTTTTCCATAGTGGCTGTGCCAATTTACATTTCTGTCAATAGTGTATACAAGTTCCCTTTTCTCTGTATCCTCTCCAGCATCCTTTATTTTTTGTCTTTTTAATATCAGCCATTAGAAAACAGACATTCTAAGTGGAGTAAGATGATATGTAATTGTGGTTTTGGTCTGCATTTTCTTGATGATTAATACTTTTGAGCATTTTGTATATACTTCTTGACAATTTATATATATTCTTTTAAGAAATGTCTATTTATAGCCTTTGCCCACTTTTTTGTGGAATTATTTGCTTTTTTTTTTCATTGTTGAGTTGTTCAAGTTCCTTGTATAGTCTAGATTTAGTCCCTTGTTGGATGAATAATTTTTGGTTCTAGAGAAATACTAAAATTGTTTTTTTCAATTTCTGGGAAAAAAGATGTTGGTGTTTAGATAGGCATTGCATCAAATTTTTAGATTGCTTTGCATAGTATTTTTCTTTTAACAATATTGATTTTTCCAATCCATAAGCATGAGATGCCTTTCCATTTGTTTGTGTGTTCTTCAAATTTTTTCATCAGTATTATGTAGTTTTGCTTTTGTAGAGGTCTTTTATCACCTTGATTCTATTTATTTCTCATTTTTTGTAGCTACTGTAAATGTCTTCTTGATTTCTTCTTAGCTAGTTGATTATCTTCTTGATTTCTTTCTCAGGTAGTTCATTAATGGTGTGTAGAAATGATACTGATTTTTATATACAGGTCTTGTATCCTGCAACTTTACTATATTTATTCATCAGATTGAGATATTTTGGTGAAGTCTTTAGGTTTTCCTAGGTAGAAGATCATGTTGTCTCTAGAGAGGGGGTAATTTGACTTCCTCTTTTCCAATTTGGATTCATTTTATTTCTTTTTCTTGCCTGATTGCTCTGGATAGGACTTCCAGTACTTTGTTGACTAGGAGCAGTTGATGTGTGCACCCTTGTCTTACTCCAATTCTTAAAGGAAAGGCTTTCATCTTTTCCTCATTCAGTATAAGGTTAGCTGTGGGTTTGTCATATATGGCCTTTATTAGTTTCTTTTTATGCCTAGTTTGTTGAGAGGTTTTATCATGAAGGGATGCTGAATTTCATCAAATGCTTTTTCTGTGTCTACTAAGATGAACATGTGGGTGTTGTCCTTCATTCTGTTTATGTGATATACCACATTTATTAATTTACATATGTTGAATCAGCCTTGCATACCTGGTATAAATATCACTTGATGATGGCTTTTTTTTTGTCTGATGTTGGATTTTGTTTGCTACTATTTTGTTGAGAATTTTTGTGTCTATGTTCATCAGGGATAATGACCTGCAGTTTTCTTTGTTGTTGCACCTTATCTGGTTTTGGCATCATGGTAATGCTGGCCTCATAGAATGAGTATGGTGAATTGCCCCTCTTTAATTTACTGAAATAGTTTGAGGTGAATTGGTATTAGTTGTTTTTTTGCACTTGGTAGAATTAGGAGTGAAGTTATCGAACCTGGGCTTTTCTTTGTTAGGAGACTTTTAATTACTGTTTCAATCTCATTATTCATTATTGTTCTTCTCAGGTTTCGTATTTCTTCCTGATTCAATCTTAGTAGTTTGTATGTGTCTAGTAATTCATCCATTTCCTTTAGATTTTGCAGTTTGCTAGTGCATAGTTGTTCAAAATAGTCTCATAATCTTTTGTGTTTCTGTTGTTGCAATGTCTCCCTGGTCAATTCTAAGTTGCTTCTTTGGGTCTTCTCTCTTTTCTTGTTAGTTAGTCTAGCTAGTGGCCTATCAATTTTGTTTATCTTTTCCAAAAAAAAAAAAGAAAAACAAATTTCATTTTATCGATTTTTTTGTTTTTGTAGTCTCTACGATATGATTTGGCTGTGTCCCTACCCAAATCTCACCTTGAATTGTAATGATCCCCATGTATCAAGGGTGGGGCCAGGTGGACATAACTGAATCATGGGGGCAGTTTCCCCCATACTGTTCTCGTGGTAGTGAATAAGTCTCACAAGATCTGACGGTTTTATAAATGAGAGTTCCCCTGCACAAGCTCACTTGCCTGCCGCCCTATATGATGTGACTCTGCTTCTCCTTTGCCTTCCTTTATGATTGTGAGGCCTCCCCAGCTGTGTAGAACTGTGAGTCCATTAAATCTTTTTACTTTATAAATTACCCAGTCTAGGGTATGTCTTTATTAGCAATGTGAGAACAGACTAATGCACTTTATATCATTTAGTTCTGCTCTGATTTTATTATTTCTGTCCTTCTACTAATTTTGGTTTTGGTTTGGTTTGTTTTTGAATTTCTTGTTCTTGAGTTACATTGTCAGATTGTTTATTTGAAATCTCTTTACTTTTATGATGGGGGTGTTTATTCCTATAAACTTTCCTCTTAACACTGCTTTCACTGTATCCCGTAAGTTTCAGTGTGCTGGGTTTTGATTTTCATTTGTTTAAAAAAGATGTTAATTTCTGTTTTAATTTCTTTATTGATTCAATATTCACTCAGGAACATATTGTTTAATTTCCATGTATTTGTACAGTTTGCAAAGTTCTTCTCAGTATTGATTTCTAGTTTTATTCCATTGCTGTTCAAGAAAATACTTGATATGATTTTGATTTTTTAAAAATTTGTTGAGACTTGTTTTGTAGCCTAAGGTATGGTCTATCCTGGAGAATATTTCATCTGCAGATGAGAAGAAGGTATATTCTGCAGTTGTTGGATGAAATGTTCTGTATATGTCTGTTGGATCCATTTGGCCTAAATCCAGTTTAAATTAAATGTTTCTTTGTTGATATTCTTTCTAGATGATCTAACTAATGCTGCAAGGTGTTAAAGTCTCCCATATGATTTATTTTTTGTTGTGAACAGTGCCAGTGGTGTTATGATTTCCTCATAGACTTGGATATGGTTGTTAGCGGAGTCTCTGGTAAGGCTTTACTGGACTTAGGGATGCCAGGTAGGCCATTTCTCAAGTCGCAGTGGTGACAGTGGTGGGCCAAATGTACCTCTCTTTGGGACCCCAGGTAGTGTATGCAGGCTCCTGTATTAGTGGGTTTAGGGAGCTTAATTCTTAGAGGATCCCAGGTGGCCAGAAGTGACCATGGTCAGCTGCATAGGTGGGCAGGTTCTTGGGCCCCTGGGCACAGGCGATGGTAGTAGCTGTGATTGAACAACCTTCTAGGTCACAGGCAGCACTCGCTAATGATAGCTGTGGCTAAGATTGGCTTGGTGAGCCAGTTCCCAGGTGCTCAGGTGGCAGATGCTATTGGTTGCCAGCAGTGGTGTTGGCAGCAACCTGAGGGGTTCCATCTTCAGATCTCTGGAAGAATGATAGCTGTAGCTATGAATGGCTTGGTGAGCCAGTCTCCAGGTACTCAGGTGGCACATTCTATTGGGTGCCAGCAGTGGTGTTGGCAGCAAGCTGAGTGGTCATATCTTCAGATCGCTGGGAGATGCTAGTGGTGCTAGACTGTTCCCTACTGTCCTGGGTGGCATTCTTGAGCCTGGGTGGGGGGTTTGTGCCAAGCCAGGTGGACCTACGCTTAGGTTGCCCAGTGGTTCAAATAAGCATAGGCTGTAGTAGGTAGGATAGGGCAATACATAGTAATGTGTATGAGAGCCTGACCTCAGGGTGCCTGCAACTATGCAGTGGATCTGCTGTTTGGAAGGGTAGGATTGCTGTCAGAGGGAGCAGGCCCAGGTAAGCAGATGACTTCTAGGTCCTAGGGAGCAAGTACTTTGGACCTCAGCAGCAGGAGCCACAGCACTATGAAGGGAGAGCCTGTTCTTGGGGTGAATGCAGGGGCACAGGGCCCTGCTGCTGGTGAAGGCAGAGTTGCTGTCAGCCTTCACAAGACAGGCAACCCTCAGTCTCTGGAGAGCACAGGCTGTGATTCCCTTTGTCCTTGGGGAAGCTACCACAGCATGATGCACCACCCTTTCCCCAGGCATAAGACTCTGTGTGGGGTACAATGCTGGGGACCCTGCCACACTGTCTGATCTAGCTGACATTAAGCCAATGCAATTCTGTAGGTACATCCACATTATTTTTCAAACATGGGCTGGAGGAAGAAGAGGTTGTGAGCTAATACAGTCTCTTAGAGAAAGATGGTGATAAAGTCATAATAAATGTTCAGAATTAAACCATGAAATAAACAAATATGGCGGGGCACAGGGATGTGATTATTTTGGTTTCTGTTTTCCTAAGACTTAGTTTCTTAGTTGTACTCTGTGTTTTGTTTGCTATCCCAGATTTCCACCAACAGATCTGCCATTTAGCTTAGGCTAGTTTAATTAGGTATCAGACACTTGCAAACAAATGTCTTGAGTTGTAGCCAAATTCATAAGATTCCATTATATGTCCTTCTTTTCAACTAGTCTTTCAAAGGCCATGTTTTGACATATGTCACCCCACAGCTATTAGGTCTGACTATTTTAGCTTCACTTTCTGCCATATGAATCTCTGTTTTTCCTCACTCGGATGTCTTGGATGACATTTATCTTTTTCTTTCTTCTAAATCCCAGGTTAAATTTTGGAAAATGAAAAAAAGGAAAGTTAATAGATTTGAAGGTGAGTGAGCATCAACAGCAGTAAAATTCTGTTAAATTATATACTATTTCTAAAAAAATGTAGAACCCCATACAAGGCAAAAGAAAAAAAAATGAAAGGATACAAAATGTATTTTGAAAGTGAACACATTTAAAATTTGATCTGAATTTGAAATTCTTTAGTTATTAGCTGGAATTGGACCAATTTCTTATCATCTCTGAGCTTCAGTTTCACCAGAATACAGTAAAGATTGACTTAAGACACTAAGTGTATTAGTTCATTTTCACACTACTGATAAAGACATACCCTAGACTGGGCAATTTATACAGGAAAGAGGTTTAATGGAGTCATAGTTCCACATGGCTGGGAAGGCCTCGCAATCATGGCATAAGGTAAAAGACTCATCTCACATGGTGGCAGACAAGAGAAGAGAGCTTGTGCAGGGAACCCCCACCCCTTATAAAACTATTGGATCTTGTGAGACTTATTCACTATTATGAGAACAGCACAGAAAAGATCTGCCCCCATGATTCAGTTACCTCCCACGAGGTCCCTCCCACAACACATGGGAATTCAAGATGAGATTTGGGTGGGGACACAGACAAACTGTATCACGAAGATACTATGTAAGCTGTGTAATAATTCCTGAAACATAATATATGCTCTCAGCAATTTATGAACTTTATATTTGGGAGATTTAAGTAATCTATGCAAAACGCTGAATTGGGTCCTTTCTCATGATGTTAATGAATTAGCATATTTGCCTCTTTTTTGAGTAAATTTTGAATGTATCATCACAAAAAAATTGGTGAGGTGATAGATATGTATTGATTGATTTACTCACTCCACTTATATGTGGATATACATCTAAACATCACATTGTACATCATAAACATATATAAGTATTCTTTGTCAATTAAAACAATAGTAACATAAAAGATTTGCCTTTTAATTGTTTCTCCAAAACTTTTTCTAATTTTTTATTTTATTTTTCTTGGAGACAGAATCTCACTTTGTCACCCAGGCTGGAGTACAGTGGCGTGATTAATCCCAAGTTCAAGTGATTGTCATGCCTCAGCTATCGGAGTAGCTGGGATTGCAGGAATGCACCACCACCTCCCTCACCCCTCGGCTAACTTTTGTATTTTTAGTAGAGACAGGATTTCACCATGTTGGCCAGGCTTGTCTCAAACTCCTGACCTCAAGTGATCCACCCGCCTCAGCTTCCCAAAGTGCTTGGATTACAGGCATGAGCCATGGTGCCCAGCCATTTTTTCTAATTTCAAATATTAAAACATATATATAAAACATATATATAAAAAACATATATATAAAAAACATATATAAAACATATATATAAAACATATATATAAAAAACATATATAAAACATATATAAAACATATATAAAAAACATATATAAAACATATATATAAAACATATATAAAACATATATATAAAACATATATATATATATGGCCCAACTTCCCAGAAAATTCCACTCATCCTTTATACTTTCTGCTACATCGAATCTCTAATATCACCTTGTTTGTGCATTTTTTATGGTGGTTTTTGCAATATTGCATGCTAACTAACAAGGATTGAAAAGCAAGCTACATATCTGAAGTAGATATTTTGCCATTTCCAGAATGTAAGGGTTCCCTTCTTTTCCAATATCACATTTGCCAGTTTGTTAACCACTCAGGTGTTTATGCAGAGCACTATGCAGTTTTTCTTTTGGCTGGATGTATCTCACTATCTCACTTGCCTCTATGACTCATTCCACAGCACTGTAGCCCTGTTTCTCTACCAAGAATTCTGTTCTATGTTTGTGGAGTCACACTTAATTTGCCAGAGGAATTTTTTTAAGGATGTTTCTGTAGAGAGAAGAGTACCTCAGTTTCCTTCCCAGATACGTACGGTATCTATCAAAGGCCCTGACTGGGACTAGGATGCTAAGACTCTGACCAGGGAGCCGCTCTAGGCTGCCCTCTGGTGGGCAGACTGGATCTAAGGAGACTGAAAGAAGTCCAAGCAATCAGACTGAACTTGTATCACTTCAGCAAGCAGACAAGAAAATTCAGGCATTCATGAGCTTACCATAGCCAGAGCCTGGTCTATAGATTTCACTCAGCAAAGACCCCAGGAAGCAGGCCTCAAAGCCACTGGAGGAGGAGGGCTGCATCTGAAATCTCATTTGCAGCTGTTAAGGACCCTGTCATTCCCTTACCTGTCAGTGGGCAGGTAAGAATAGGGAGCTTATTTGAATGAATTTTCAAGGCACTAGTAAGACAAAGAGATGATTAAAGTTTGCTTTAGAATACCTATAGTGATGACCAAAAAAATGCCTCACATCACTGTGAGCTGTAGAGGGGACAGAAAAAGATGTTACTACCGGAACATGAAACCCAGCATCAAAGTTCAAGTGAAAATTTACTGCAGGAGAAATAGAGTGCTTACAAGTAAACAGAAATCGTCATCAGTTGCCAGTTCAAATTCCAAAAAAACACCTACTGTCAAATATCTAGTATCCATGAAGTTAATGAAAACAGTGTGATTCATATGGCATGGACTTTTGGTACCAAATATTTGAAGTCTTTATTTTGGAACTGAGTGGAGAGTAAATTCCATCTGAGTGTACTTTATAGCAACGACCACCAAGAGAATTCTGCATTCTTATCTAAACTTTGAGACCTCAGAAAGTAGTAGATAAATTATATTTGAAAATAACTGCTAACTGAATTTTTAACTTGCATTTTACAACATGAATGTAAAAATGCAAGTTTAAAAATTAGGTACCTGATACATATCTAGATGTAGATGAAAAAAAATCTGGCCTAGTTTAATTGTTATTATAGCCACTATTTCTATGATCAACTGTTAATTAGAAAATTTCACCTAATTTTCTTTTAAGAACATATATTATTTTTCATAGTTTATTTCCTAACATTCACATCAAAGAAGAGAAAACAATTATACATAGCATCAGGGAGTGATCAGATATAATTTGTTCAACAATGAGACCTGGCTACCTGCCTGTAGAAGAGTAGATGGAATTCTACAAATGACTTTCACTGTAGGGTCCCTTGACACACATTATGAGCCAAAGAAATAGTGTGACACCCAATCCAATGAGTATCCCTGAACACTACTGATGCACACTTTTATGAGGATACAAATTGCACACTGATGAACAATACTGGCATGTGGAAACTTCATTTAGACCACTGGGCACTTAGACACCTGTGTCCTGAAAGCAAAAATTACCTTATAACTGCTATTAGAAAAGCTACTGCCTACATTTTAAGTAGAATTGATTCACAAAAGTACAAAACAGTCTCATTTCAAGTTATCTATCTGTGTACAATTTAAGAAGTTTAAATCCTAAGTGTTTTAGGACAAAACCCTCATTTTTTTTATTTGAGCTATTTTAAATGCACAGACCATGTCTTTTGCAAACTGTAAATCTAGGTAGGCATTGAGACGACTATTCAGGGTATAGTTAGCACATGGTAGTTGATGGTAAAACCAGATCTTCCTGTAGCTAGGACCTGATAAAAGTTTCAGGCTCTTGATTTTTGAAATTACCAAGAGAGGTTTACTAATAAAGAATTGTAGCTCTGGGTAATTGTTACAGCCTGGGATTGATGGTCATCAGAAATGTAAAGCTTGATAACAGTTGGTTAATTTGATTTGAAGAAGTTGTTGAAACAGTATGCAAATGTTCTTAATAGGCCCAAGTATAGAACTAGAAATAACATTATATTGCTGTTTTTTTCTCCTAATTTGTTTCTCTCATACCAATGAGAGATCATAGCTAAAATATGATTTAGTGCAGTAGAAGAACCTATAGTCAGGCTTTGTAGAGAAAATATTTGCAGTTATATTAGTAGATATGCAGACAGGTAAAAATTAATGGAAAGATAGTTACTTCTCTGTTTCTCAATCTTAGACCCTAATACTTTCTCCCATCATTCATAACAGATGATTTCTTTTTAATTCACAGAGAATACAAAACCCACGAGACTAGAACTTTCAAGATTTGCTACTGACACAAATCTAAAATATTAAAAAAAATTTTAGTTGTGGTAAAATACACATAAACACAACATTTACTATCTTTCCCATTTTTAAGTGTATATTTTAGTAACATTAGTATTTTTACATTATTGAAAAAGCCTCACCACCATCCAACTCCAGAATCCTTTGCATTTCAGAAAACTGAAACTCAATACCCATTGAACAGTAATTCCAGCAATATGTCCATAACTCATGATTTGCCTTTCCTTATATTTCAATAGAAGAAAAGTTTTTGCTCCTGTCCCAGCCAATAACTTCACCAATTCTCTGTACCTCATTTCTTCTCACCTAAACAAAGGCATGTTTTCTGTAACTTTTCCATTTTTTTCTGCCCTACCTTCTCATTTTTAATTTTTTTAAATTATTTTACATCGTCAAATTCTGTCTAACTCCATGCATAATGCTGCTAATTAGCTACCTTGGTCATCTAAAAATTTCTTCCGTAGTCACCTTATGTATCACTCAACATTCTTCTTCCCCCCCATGACACATTTCCTAAATAGAATTCTTTTCACTTCGAATCTATTTTTTTCTCAACTCCAGTTAGCTTCATACTTCACTCCTATCAAACTTACCCCTCCTCATTCTATATAAACAATTTTCTTTAAGGTGAACAACATCAACCTTTTGCTAAATTCAATGGTTAGTTCTCTTTCTTCTTCCTTCACTCCTCTGTGGCAGATGCTACAGTAAACCACACATTTTGCTCTCTGAAATATTTTTCTCTTTATGCATCTGCAATACCATACTCTTCCTGGTGCTTTATTAGATGCTTCTTCTTAATCTCATTGCTGGCTGTTTATTCCTTTCACAAACTCTTATTGTCAAAGTTCCCCAACTCTAACTCTTTTCATCAGTGATATTTTTATGCCTCAGATTACGTGCCACTGAATCCCAAACCTTTATGTTCAGTTCTGACCTCTTCCCTGGGTTCCAGTTTTATATTCAACTGTGGACTCACCAGCTCCACCTTGATCCCAAAATGTAACAAATTCAAAGCAGACTTGATGATTCATCCACCACTGTTCAATCACTGTCCCTTAGTTTCCTTTATTTCCATTTATGGCACCATTAGCTACCCAGTGGCTTAGGCCATTAATTCAGAACTCATCTTGGAAACTTTCTTCCCCTTCACATCCCATATCCAATCCATCAGCAAATCCTCTGGTATCACACCCAAAATGTGTTTTGGAACCTAGAAGTTTCCACCATTACCACTGATAAAATCCTTGTCCAATTATCTGTAGATGGTGGTGATGATTGTACAACATTGTGGATTTAATTGATGTCACTACTTTGTGTACTTAAAAAATAGTTAAAATGGAAAATTTTATGTTATACATCTCTTTCACCCGGACGATGGCAGGATCTTCCCAACTTGCCTTCCTGCTTTGTTCCTGTCTTTCTACGATGCATTCTCTCTGTAGCAGCTAATTTAAACACTTCAAAATGTAAGTTAGATATGTCAGTCCCTGTTTCGGATATCTCAATAGTTTCTCATTGCTTTTAAAATAAAATGGAAATTTCTTACCTGTTCTACAATGCCTTACATTTTCCTATCTTGGTCTAAATATCCTACCTCATCTTTTACAACTCACATTCCACTCACTCTGTTCTACTTGTACTGGCCCATTTGCCGGGTCTTGAATACACCAAGCTGGTTCCATGATTGAGGCTTTAGCACTAGTGGCTTCTGCTCTAAATATATTTATCTATCTCATAGAGTGTTTTCTTTTCAAAATCTCCTTTTAAAGATATTTAATTTTAACCTTTCTTTTTATTTTCAATACAACTTAGAACAACTTCTAAAATATTTATTTTAGTCATGTCTCTCTTGTCAATTATTTCTTTGACTCAAATATAATCTAGGAAACTATAAAAATATTTTATTTTGAAGATGGTCTCAATGGAAATTCAATGTATTAGATGACATGGATTCATTAAACCTTCTTTATATTATCAGATACAAATGCCAGTGCCGATAGATGTGTCTTCATATATCACTAACAGAACTAAGTGCTTTGTCACAAAGTTACATATTTTTTTCCAAGCAATACTTTGTGATTTCTAAAATACGCAAGAGCTATTTTTATTTTTATGATGGATATTAGCTAAGTATTCATATTCCTTTTGATGTTCCATCATAAAAATTATAAAACATATAATTTAACTTAGTGGAATATCTTTATATCTTATATATAAAAGATACATCTTTATAAGATATATATAAGAAGATATATCTTTACATCTTTTAGAAAACACAAAACAAAATCTGAGATAGTTTTTCTACCAGTAAAACCTAAATAATGTTTTTTCAGTCCTACCAAAAATTGTAAATTGTTTCCTTTGTTAAAGTTTATTCCTCACGCAATAAAGAGAATATTAAAAAGTAATATATTTTAACAATTATAAGCTAGTTTAAACACAAAATAAATGGAAGACGGGAATGTATATATATGTTTATATATATATATTTGTTTATATATATACTTGTTTATATTATATATATAAATATAATTGTTTGTTTGCCAGGCTGGTCTCGAACTCCTGGTCTCAAGTGATCCGCCCACCTCAGCCCCCCAAAGTGCTAGGATTACAGGTGTGAGCCACTGTGCCCAGCAGTGGAAGATGAGGTGTAATATATTAAAATCCCAATGCACAATATAGTAGAAAATATATTAGTTACAGACTGAAAAAAATAGTTTTCAGAGACAATAAATTCTACTTATTTTTGGGACATTTATTTAGATTTAGTCATATTAAACGTAAACACTTTTTCTCATAGATAATTATTTCTTTAAATACTGTTTCCTTAGCTAAGAAGAATAAAAATAAACTGAGAGTAAAATATTAACCACTCTATGATCTATTTTCAAGGGAGTAATACAAACTTTGTAATCATTAAAAATAGAGAGAAATATTGAACTCTACTGCATCTTATTAAGAAAAACACCTTTCATGTATTAAGTAGGTCTAATCCTTTGACTCTTTGGTTGGTCGTAATGTTTATATAAATTCTAGGAAATGATTTCTGCATATTTATTCACAGAATAAAAAGTTTAATTTCTTCCTACCACCCTCCCGAGAAAAATTTAGGAAGGACAATGCAGTAACATAAGCCTGAATTTTAACAGGTCTTTTTGGTAGTAAGTAGTGCACAGAATTTTCATGTATAGCGGCTCCAGTTTGCTTTTCCAGATTTCTAAGAGAATTTAGAGCTTCTTGGAAACCTGCAGTATGTGACTGCTGTGTAATATCTTGATTGATTTTCTGCTTAAATTGGGCATAAGTGCAGTATGTTGACAATCAGAAAAAGCAAGGTGGGTGAATGTGATTCTCAGCACCTCCACACAAAACCCTGTGGAGTTCAGATGATACACCGAATTCAGGATCCTACTGGGCACACTTGGATTCATAAATTTAATTCTCCAGCACTGACGAAAAAAAAAAAAAGATTTTTTTCTCCATTTAGTGATTGCTCTTATTGACCCATGAAGAAAGACCTACATTGATTTATATATTGTGTACATGTTAGGCACTAAATGTGCGGGGGCAATCAACATTTCAAGGACTTACTTTTGTAAGTTATATAAATTAGTCTTTCATTACTGAGGGCTTAAAAGACAATAGGGATGGCAGGGCACAGTGGCCCATCCCTATAGTCCTGGGAAGTGAGATGAGAGGATCCCTTGAGCCCAGAAGTTGGAGTCTAGCCTGGGCAATGTAGTGAGACCCTGTCTCTAAACCAAAAAAAAAAAAAAAAAAAAAAAGAAGAAGAGAGAGAGAGGGGGAGAAATAGATAAAGGGACAACAGGGAGATTTTTACCTTTTGTCTAAGAATTCTTGCCATTCTTGCCACATGTCTAAGTATAGTCTGTTTGAACTGATGAATGCTTTTCCAAAAAATAATGCATGCCAATTTGTTTGAAAGGTAATGTCTATTCTCATGATTGTATTGATCTTTGAAATGGCTTCAACTGGTAGAATATGAATCAACCAGTAACTTGCTTTCCAAGTAAAGTTTGCTCTTTACAGAACGGAATTATCCTTTCCCCAATACTGATGAAACTTATTTGAACGATAAATGAGCAATTAAGGCTGCTGATCAGAAGGTTCCTGCTCACTGGAGATATTATGAGGACTGATATTTTAGACCCTGCCTAATTCATTCTGAACACTCAACCAGGCATGTCTGTCCATAAAATTGACTTAGAAAGTAGATTTGCTGAGTTAACCAATGTAATATGAAATGTTTCCTAATTGCTTACATGGTGTGTGTCTGTGTGTAGGGGGGTTAAATATGAAAAAAAAATCATAGTATATCTAACTACAGAGTTAAGAGAAACAGTTCTTAGCATTTCTAGTCACCAAGTAGAATTTAATCATCAGTATCGGCAGGCTGCCTGCCACTCACGCTCAGCACATACTGTCAAGGTATATTTTCTCAGACTTTCATATTTATTTGCTTGTCATGATTGTTTTGATATTCACCTGACAAACTATGCCAAATGACTGACATGAGCAAATGCCAGGGAATATCAGGAGCGAAATAAGATGACAATTGAGTATATTATCATTTTAAATGGTCTGTCTCACCCTGCTGAGGGTTGTGATTTTGTTCTGTTCCTAGCTGTCATGCTTGATTAACTAGATCCTGCTTTAGGTGTGTGATGTTTCAAGTTATACTCAGTCCTCTCTATTTAGCAAAATGCAGTTTCTGTGATCACAAAAACACTGAACCTCACTTACCTTTCATTCTCTGTCTCCAGTATTAAAGAGGGCTGATGTGAATACGGCCCCTTTAATTAAAGAGGGGATATGTGAAACGAACTCTAATTTGATGAAATTTGAGAAGTTTTTTTTTTTTCATAAAATGCATATTAATTAGGGAAATAGTACATTTAAAGTTGTTCATAAACTGGAATTGTGTTCAAATAGTACACAGAAAGACATATTATTTGATGTCATCAGAATAGAATGGGATTGTATTAGAATAAAATTTTCAGATAAGTGAAGCATAAATCATCAGGCAATGTGACATTAAAAATAGTGATTGTATATTTAGAAAACCCCATTGTCTCAGCCCCAAATCTCCTTAAGCTGATAAGCAACTTCAGCAAAGTCTCAGCATACAAAATCAATGTGCAAAAATCACAAGTATTCTTATACACCAATAACAGACAGAGAATCAAATCATGAGTGAACTCCCATTCACAATTGCTACAAAGAGAATAAAATACCTAGGAATCCAACTTACAAGGGATGTGAAGGACCTCTTCAAGGAGAACTACAAACCACTGCTCAACGAAATAAAGGAAGACACAAACAAATGGAAGAAAATTCCATGCTCATGGATGAGAAGAATCAATATAGTAAAAATGGCCATGCTGCCTAAAGTAATTTATAGATTCAATGCTATCCCCATCAAGCTACCAATGACTTTCTTCACGGAATTAGAAAAAACTACTTTAAAGTTCATATGGAACCAAAAAGGAGCCCTCATAGCCAAGACAATTGTAAGCAAGAAAAACAAAGTTGGAGGCATCATGCTACCTGACTTCAAACTACACTACAAGGCTACAGTAACCAAAACAGCATGGTACTGGTACCAAAACAGATATATGGACAAATGGAACAGAACAGAGCCCTCAGAAATAATACCACACATCTACAACCATCTGATCTATGACAAACCTGACAAAAACAAACAATGGGGAAAGGATTCCCTATTTAATAAATGATGCTGGGAATACTGGCTAGCCACATGTAGAAAGCTGAAACTGGATTACTTCCTTATACATTATACAAAAATTAACTCAAGATGGATTAAAGACTTAAATGTAAGACCTAAAATCATAAAAACCCTAGAAGAAAACCTAGGCAATACCATTTAGGACATAGGCATGGGCAGAGACTTCATGCCTAAAACAGGAAAAGCAATGTCAACAAAAGCCAAAATTGATGAATGGGATCTAATTAAACTAAAGAGCTTCTGCACAGCAAAAGAAATTATCAGCAGAGTGAACAGGCAACCTACAGAATGGGAGAAAATCTTTGCAATCTATCCATCTGACAAAGGGCTAATATCCAGAATCTACAAAGGACTTAAACAAATTTTCAAGAAAAAAACACACAACCCCATCAAAAAATAGGCAAAGGATATCAAAAGGCACTTCTCAAAAGAAGACATTTATGCAGCCAACAAACTTATGAAAAAGTGCTCATCATCACTGGTCATTAGAGAAATGGAAGTCAAAACCACAATGAGATACCATCTCACACCTGTTAGAATGATGATCATTAAAAAGTCAGGAATCAACAGATCCTGGAGAGGATGTGGAGAAATAGGAACGCTTTTACACTGTTTGTGGGAGTGTAAATTACTTCAACCATTGTGGAAGAGAGTGCAGGGATTCCTTAAGGATCTAGAACTAGAAATACCATTTGACCCAGCAATCTTATTACTGGGTATACACCCAAAGATTTATAAATCATTCTACTATAAAGACACATGCACATGTATGTTAATTGCAGCACTGTTCACAATAGCAAAGACTTGGAACCAACACAAATGCCCATCAATGATAGACTGGATAAAGAAAATGTGGCACATATACACCATGGAATATTATGCAGCCATAAAAATCGATGAGTTCATGTCCTTTGCAGGGACATGGATGAAACTGGAAACCATCATTCTCAGCAAAGTAACACAAGAAGAGAAAAACCAAACACCACATGTTCTCACTCATAAGTGAGAGTTGAACAATGAGAACACATGGACACAGGGAGGGGAACATCACATACTGGGGCCTGTTGGGGGTTGGGAGGCTGGGGGAGAGATAGCATTAGGAGAAATATGTAATGTAAATGACGAGTTGATGGATGCAGCAAACCAACATGGCACATGTGTACATATGTAACAAACCTGCACATTCTGCACATGTACCCCAGAACTTAAAGTATAATAATAAACAATATTTTTTTTTAGTTCTTATGTTCTGTTTTTCAGCTCCATCAGGCAGAAATAAGACTGCACATTTACAACCATTTGATATTCAACAAACCTGACAAAAACAAGCAATGGGGAAAGGATTTCCTGTTCAATAAATGGTGCTGGGAGGACTGGCTAGCTGTATGCAGAAAATTGAAACTTCCTTAAATCTTCTGCAAAAATTAACTCAAGATTAAAAACTTAAGTGTAAAACCCCAATTTATAAAAACCCTAGAAGAAAATATAGGCAATCTTTTCAGGACATTGGCATGGGCGAAGATTTTATGATGAAAACAGCAAATGCAATTGCAACAAAAGCAAAAATTGACAAATGGGATCTAATTAAACCAAAGAGCTTCTGCACAGCAAAAGACACTATCAACAGAGTGAAGAGACAACGTACAGAATGAGAGAAAATTTTTGCAATCTGTCCATCTGACAAAGGTCTAACATCCAGAATTTACAAGGAACTTCAATAAATTTACAAGAAAAAAACAACCTCATTAAAAAGTGGGCAAAAGACTTGAACAGACACTTCTCAAAAGAAGACTTTCTTGTGGCCAACGAACATATGAAAAAAAGCTCAACATCATTGATCATTAGAGAAATGCAAATCAAAACCACAATGAGATACCATCTCCTGACAGTCAGATGGCGATTATTAAAAAGTCGAGAAACATCAGATGCTGGCAAGGCTGTGGAGAAATAGGAACGTTGATGGGGATGTAAATTAGTTTAACCATATGGAAGACAGTGTGGTGATTCCTCAAAGACCTAGAACCAGAAATACCACTTGACCCAGGAATCCCATTACTAAGTATATACCTAAAGGAATAGAAATCATTATATTGTAAAGACACAGGCATGCATATGTTCATCACAGCACTACTCACGATAGCAATGACATGGAATAAGCCCAAATGTCCATAAATGATAGACTGGATAAAGAAAATGTGGTACATATACTCCATAGAATATTATGCAGTCATGAAAAGGAATGAGACAATGTCTTTGCAGGAACATGGATAGACCTGGAAGCCATTATCCTCAGCAAACTAACACAAGAACAGAAAACCGAACAACTCATGTTCTCATAAGTGGGAGGTGAACAATGAGAACACAGGGATGCAGGGAGGGGAACAACATACACTGGGGCTTGTCAGGGGTGGGTGTGGTGGGAGGGAGACGATCAGAAAAAATAGTTAATTCATGCTGGGCTTGATACCTAGGTGATGTATTGATAGGTGCAGGAAACCACCATAGGCCACATTTACCTATGTAACAAACCTGCACATCCTGCACATGTATCCCAAACTTAAAGTAAAATTAAGAATAATTTTTTAAAAATAAATCTAAACATGTCTATTCCTTTATTCTTAAACTGCAAAAAGAAAATGTAATTTTGACAAACTCTTGAGATCTTAAAATGTTTACTTTTTTACTTTAAGCTGTTAAATTTTACATCTACTTTAATTTGGCTTTTAGTCTTGTCTTTAATGGTACCTGAGGTTTTCTATTTTGCCCTCCCTAAACTGATACGTAACTTCTAGAATAAACTAAAAGGAAATACGCATTTGCGTGATACAGAAAACTAAGCCCTAGTGATAAAACAAATACAGGTGTGTGTGTGTGTGTGTGTGTGTGTGTGTGTGTGTGTGTGTGTGTGTGTGTGTGTTTGGGGGCCTTTGGATAGCTATTTCTGTTTCTGAGATCCTGCCTCTGCTGACTTTTGGGTTTTTTGGCTGTGTTTGAAAGGTAGTGTTTGCCTGAAAGCATACTTCCTAATAAGTAGGATATTATTGTAACAAAGTTTGCTTTTTATTCCTCAAATAATTTCCTAAATAAGAAACAAGACACAGTAAAGATACACAATAGTTCTCATCAGGTTTAGATACCAGGGTTGCAAATCAAAATATTACCTGCAGCAATAGCAAAGATATTCCCTGTCTTTGCATTTAAAATTCATGAAGTGACAGAAAAATTAAATAGCACCATAAATCAAATAATATATAAACATAGTTTAAACCCACACTCTGTCTGACTTTATAAGTCTTTTAAAGTTTAAGTGATTTCATAATAGCTGATTTTTGGCAAAGTTATTTCAAAGTGGCAGTTTAATATATAACATGGAAAAAAAGTGAAAAACTGAATCTATAGGAGTTTGGGGAGACTATAGATCAGTGCAGACTCAAGTTATTTGGACATGTTTGGGGTTTCAAATATATATGCACATGACAATCACATGGGCACTTGTTTAAAATGCAGATTCTTTTATAGCTCAATAGGTCTTAGACTCTGGAATGTAAATTTTTATGGTTACTACAGGCATTTCTAATGTAGGCTATTCTTAGACCACACTTTTAAAAACTTGGTTAAGCTACTTACTGTAGAAATATAGTCCACCTATTGGTGGTACCAGCTTGTTGGAAATTCAGAATCTCAGGCTCAACACCAGAGTCTGTAAAATCCTCAGCTGATTCATAAGCATAGTAAAGCAGTGGTTGTAGCCTATTATTTATGAAGTCGAATAACTTTGTAAGTAACTTTTAAAGTAACTCTGAAATCTATATTAAGGGCACAAAATATATTTAGATCCGGGAAGTGAAGAACTTTACATTAATTATGGGGACATGCTGTGACTTTAGGTGTTTGTGTCACTACAAATACTGGAAGAAATGCCAAACACAAATCCTACTGTTTGTAGGTCTCCTGATGCTCAGGGAAATGTTTAAGATGTGAGTTCTGGCAATGGGAACTTTCACTCTTTGACTGGAAATACTGATGTCTCAATAGTGTTTGTAGGGCCAGGCGTGGTGGCTCACGCATGTAATACCAGCACTTTGGGAGGCTGAGGTGGGCAGATCACCTGAGGTCAGGAGTTCGAGACCACCTGGCCAACATGGTGAAACCCCGTGTCTACTAAAAATACAAATTTTAGCCAGGCGTGGTGGTGGGCGCCTGTAATCCCAGCTACTTGGGAGGCAGAGGCAGGAGAATCGCTTGACTTCAGGAGCCAGAGGTTGCAGTGAGCCTAGATCATGCCACTGTACTCCAGCCTGGGTGACAGGGAAAGACTCTGTCCTCCACCCCCAAAAAATAGTGTTTGTAACTTATTAATTCCCTTTGAAGCAATTATTATGGTTCTCATATATGGGAAAGGATATTACTTAATGCAGGTAACTGCACTTTGCTTTCTTTTTAAAAGATGGTAGTTGTTTAATTTTTTAATTAGTAAACTTTGTATTTTAAGAGCAACTCTAGTGTTACAACAACATTGAGTGGAAAGTACTAAGAGTTTCTGGGTATCCCCTCTCCCCACACATGCACAACCTCCTCCACTATCAACGCCTCATGCACAGTGGTATATTTGTTATAGTCAATGAAAATTCATTGACACATCATCAATCAAAGATCAAAATTTTCATTAGGGTTCACTTTTGGTGTTGCACATTATATGGGTTTTGAAAATGTATAATGACATGTATGCATCATGGTGGTAACATACAAGACATTTTCAATGCCCAAAATATAATCCGTATGCTGCCTATTCATCCTTCATTCCCCACTGACTCCTGGCAACCACTGATACTTGCACAGTCTCCATTGTTTTGCCTTTTCCTGTATGTCGTGTATTGGGAAGCAAATAGTATGTAGCTTTTGCAGAATGACTTCTTTCACTTAGTAATATGAATTATAGTTTCCTCCAAGTCTTTTCATGCCTTGATAGCTCATTTCTTTTTAGCATTAAATAATATTCAATTGTCTGAGTGTATTAGTTTATCTATTCACCTACCAAAGGAAAGTTGGTTGCCCTTAAGTATTAACAATTATAATGAATGCTACTACAAATATCTATGTGCAGCTATTTTGTGTGTGGGTATAGTTTTCAATTATTAATTTGGGTAAATATCTAAGAATATAATTTCTGGATCATATTGTAAGAGTATGTTTAGTTTTGTAAGTAATTGTCAAAGGGTCTTATAAAGTGGTTGCACCATTTTGCAATCCCACAGGCAATAAATAAGAGTTTCTATTGCTCCACATCCTCACTAGAATTTGGAGTTATCAGTGTTTTAAATTTTGGCCATTCTAATAGGCTTGTAGCAGTAACTCATTGTTGTTTTAATTTGCAATTCCATAATGACATTTATACATTGTTGGATTCAACTTACTAATATTTTGTTGAGAATTTCTGCAACTAGATTTATGAGAGATGTTATGGCATAGTTCCTTTTTCTTATAATATACTTGTCTACTTTTGGTACGAAAGTAATGATGGCCTCAGAGAATGACTTAGAAAAAATTATCAGTGCCTGTATCTTCTGAAAGAAATTGCAGAGAATCAGCAGAATTTATTCCTTAAATATTTGGTAGAATTCACCAGTAAGCCCGTCTGGGCTTGGTGCTTTCTTTTTTGGAAGGTTGTTGATTTTTTATTCAATTTCTTTAATAGATATAGGCCTATTCAGATTGTCTACTTCTTCTGGGAGTTTTGGTAGAGTGTATTTCAAGGAATTGGTTCATTTGATTCAATTTATCAAATTTGTAAGCATAATGTTGTTCATAAGAGTCTTTTATTGTTGTTTTAAAGTCCACGGTATTTCAGTGATTTCCTTTCTTTTATTTATTATATTAGTAATTTGTATCCTATTTCTTTTTTTCTTGGTTAACCTAGCTAGAGGCTAAATGAGTTTATTCACCTTTTCAAAGATCCAGCTTTTGGTTCTTGATTTTCTCTATTTATTTCCTTGTTTTGTTTTCACTTATTTATGCCGTATTTTCTTTTATTTCTCTTCTTTTGCTGACTTTGAATTTACTTTCTCTTCTTTCTCAAGTTTTCTAATGTGCAAGCTCAGATTGTTGATTTTTAGATCTTTTTTCTTTTGTAGTATCTTCTTTTGCTGCATCCCGCAAATTTTGATGTTGTATTTTCATTTTCATTATTTCAAAATATTTAAAAATTGCTCTTGAAATTTCTTCTTTAACCCATGTGTTATTTAGAAGTCTATTGTTTAATCTTCAAGTATTTGGGAGGATTTTCCAGCTCTCTTTCAGTTATTAATTTTTAACTTAATTCCACTGTGGTCTAAGAGCAGATATTGTATGATTTTTATACTTTTACGTTTGTTAAAGTCTATTTCATGGCCCAGAATGTCCTCTACTTTGGTGAATGTTATATGCGAGCTTGAAAAAAAATATATAATCTGCTATTGTTGGATAAAGTAGTTGTCAATTATATCCAGCTGAGTGATGAGCTCAACGATGTTCTCACTGATTTTCTGTTTGCTGGCTCTGTGCATTTCTGATAGAGGAGTGTTAAAGTCTCCAACTATAATAGTGAATTTTTCTATTTATTGTGCAGTTCTGTTTTGCCTCATGTATTTTGGCACTCTCTTTTCAAGCACATATACATATGAATATATCTCTCTCCATCCCTTTGCCTTTTAATGTATAGGTAGCTTTATATTTAAAGTGAGTTGCTTCTATTCAACATATAGTTGAGTCTTGCTGTTTTGATCCATTCAGACAATTTCTAAGTGGTATATTCAGGTCATTAATGTTTAAAGTGATTATTGATATAATTTGATTATCATCTACCACATTTGTTAGTTTTCTATTTGGTGTCACTGCTCTTTGTTTACATTTTTTGCACAGTGTCTCTGCCTTTTGTGATTTTAATTGAGAATTTTATATGATTATATTTTTTCTCCTTTCTAAGCATAACAATTACACTTCCTTTTTCATTGGATCCCTAGAGTTTACAGTATATATTTGCAACTAACCCAAGTCTACTTTCAAATAATGCTCTGTGGCTTCATGGGTAGTAAAAGAACTTTATATTAGAAAAAAAATTCTAATTACTTTCCCCTCATCCCTTGTATCATTATTGTCATATATTTCCCTGTTATTTATATATATATATTACATATTACGTCTATTAAACATTTATGTATATACATGTGTATGTATGTATTTAAGCCTACATAATTCAATATATTATTATTACTGTTTTAACAATTATTTATTAGATCAAATAAGACTAAGGAAATTATGTTTTTATTTTACCTTCACATTTTCCTTCTCTGTTGCTCCTTTCTTTATGTAGACCCAGGTTTTTGACCTATGTCATTTTTCTTCTCCCTGAAAAAGCTTTTTTTCTGCTTAATTTGTTATAATTTTTTATTAATAATATTTTCAATTGACAAACAATCAGAAATATGTAAGGGTTACAATGTGATGTTTTGATATACACAAACAGTGTGGAATGATTAAATCAGCTAATTAACATATCCGTCATCTCTCTTACCTATCATTTTTTTTGTGGTGAATTATTTGAAATTTACTCTTAGCTATTATGAAATATATAATACATTATTATAAACCATAGTCAACATTACTGTGCAATAGTTCTCAAAAACCAATTTCTCCTGTCTAACTAAAACTTTTTACCCCTGGAAAATATCTCTTCATTTTCTCCTCCTTCTCCAGTCTCTGGGAACCACCATTCTACTATCTACTTCTATGAGTTTAACTTTTTTATTTGCCTTTCTCTGCATGGCTTATTTCACTTAACACAATGTCTTCCAGCTCTATCAAAGAACTTCTTTCAACAGTTTTTCTACAGCAAGTCTACTGCCAACAAACTCTCCTTTTTAAAAAAATTTTGTCCAGCAAAGTCTTTATTTTTCCTTTGCTTTTGAAGGATAATTTTGCTGGATACAGAATTTTAGTTTGGTGGTTTCTCTATCTTAAAGATTCAATTATTTAACTCCACTCTCTTCTTGCTGGCATGGTTTCTGATGGGTCAAATATAATCTTACCTTAACTCTGCTACACACAAGATGTTTCTTTTCTGTCTTCTTTCCATATTTTTTATTTGTCATTAACTTTCTGAAGTTTTAATATGATATACATAGGTATAGTTTTTTTCATTTTTGTTCTTGTCATTTATCCTGCTTTATATTCTCTGAGTTCCTGGACTTGTGGTTTGGAGTTTGGCATTAATTTAAGAAAATTCTCAGTCATTATTGTTTCAAATATTTCTCCCACTTTGCATAGGTTATAGCTTTTGTAGTTGTACCACAGTTCATAGATAATCTGGTTTTATTTATTCAGTGTTTTTTTACTGTGCCTTTTAGTTTTTGAAGTTTCTCTTGTCATATCCTGAAGTCAGATATTCTTTCTTAAGCATGTCTACCCTACTAATGAGCCCATCAAAGTCAATGTTTATTTTTATACTGTTTTTGATATCTAGCATTTCTTTTTTATTCTTTCTTAGAATTTCCATCTCTTTGTTTATGTTTTTTTGTGTGTTTTCATTTTATCCAATAAATCCCTCAGCATACTATTCATAATTGATTTAAATTCCTGGTCATTAAATTGAACATGCCTGCTTTATCTGAGTATTCTAATGCTTGTTCAGTCTCCACACACTATGTTTTTTGTCTCTTTGTAATTTTTGCATGACAAGTGGACATAACATACTGGTAAAATAAGGTGCAGAAAATAGGCCTGTATAGTTTGTTTTCATGCTGCTGATAAAGACCCAAGAATGGGCATAAGAAGAGGTTTAATTGGAATTACAGTTCCACATGGCTGGAAGGCCTCAGATTCATGGTGGGAAGCAAAAGACACTTCTTACCTGTCTATGGCAAGAGAAAATGAGAGAGAAGCAAACGCAGAAACCCCTTTTAAACCCACCAGCTCTCCTGAGACTTATTCACTACCACATGAATAGCATGGGAAAGACCAGGCCCCATGATTGAATTACCTCCCCCTGGGTCCCTCCCGCAATGCATGGCAATTCTGGGAGACACAATTCAAGTTGAGATTTGGGTGGGGACACAGTCAAACCATACCAAGGCCTTTAGTAATGAAGTGGTGAGGTGTGGGCAGAGGAAAGTATTCTATAGTCCTATGATTTGATCTTTGGGCATATGATATCATTTCTGGCTTTTTTTTTGTTGCCCAGGCTGGAGTGCAATGGTGCAATCTTGGCTCACCATAACCTATGCCTCCCAGGTTCAAGCAATTCTCCTGACTAAGCCTCCCAAGTAGCTGGGATTACAGGCATGCACCACCACGCCCAGCTAATTTTGTATTTTTAGTAGAGACAGGATTTCTCCACGTTGGTCAGGCTGCTCTCAAACTCCCGACCTCAGGTGATCCGCCTGCCTTAGCCTCCAAAAGTGCTGGGATTACAGGCATGAGCCACCATGCCGAGCCTAATTTTTGGCTTTTAAGAGACATTAAAACAAAATATTCTTTTATGATTGATGCACTCTCTCTCTCTCTCTCTCTCTCCATATATATATATCAATCATAGGATGTATATTTTGGTATTACTGGTAACTTAATTTTTGAAAATGGTAAGAAAACCTTAAATTAAAAATTTTATTTCCTCAAAGCATCTATTATTATATACTTCAGTCTAATACTTTACTTATCACTTACTAATGCCCGATGCTTAAAAACAAATCTCTGAAATAAAAACAAAATACATGGTAAATGTGGATAAAATATTGTCACAGAAATGTATTTTTCCTAATAAAAATAAGGAATAAATGAAACAGGAGCAAATTTTATTTAAGTTGCTTTTAGGAACACTTTGATTTCTTCAAAATCCTGAAAAAGCAATTAATTTTACAACTGGATTCTAATACCAAGTTTATATTGAGATGTGAATTAATTTTTGTGTTTGGCTTCTTACCAGGTTCAAAAATACCTCAAAATTATAGGGATCTATCATTCAGTATCATAAAGACAAAGAACAAAGAACAAATGTTCCATAAAGTTGAACACTTCTATAGGTATATGTCAATACACAGACTAGGAGACATGATACATTATTTTTTCTGTATTTTAATCTAATGTTTGATTAAAAAAAAGACTAAAAATCTAGTATTGTACTAATAATTAAGATTCAAAATGAATGGAAAAATATATGTATTTTTATAAAATAATATTTTTTTTCAATTATGCAAACAATGTACACTTATTATAAACATTTGGAAAATTTTCCAGGTATAAGGAAGCAAATGACTATTACATATAAAAGTGATTCCACTATGATAGAAGAGAAGTTCTATGCTCATGGGTAACTAAGAATTCTTTTCTCTTGATGGGGTGTAGCGGGGCTGTGTGTTGTGGGAAGTGAGCTTATGATTCACCAAGCCTTCAAAAGCAGAATAGGAACAACTCACTAGAAGGTCATATAAAAGACCTTCAGAAGAGGAAAGTATCCTCAGGATATTATTTTGCCATCAGGCAGAAATCCTGGCTACGATATGCCTACATGGAGTATTGATTACATAGCAAACCTTGGGGCAATATTCTTTGTCTAATTCATACACCTTCACTTAACCAACAAGAAAAGATTGAGAACTTAAGTATATATTTCTGAGATTATAAATGTGCAAATAGCATATACAACATGTAAATGAAGGTTGCTATGATTCCAAAGACCATCATTCAAAAAAGACACTATTTCCTTCACATGTCCAGGCAACCATTAAAAACTGTCTTATACTTACATGTCTCTTTCCCTACCTCCTGAGATCTCTACTAAACTATTGAGAAAAAAACAAACACCTAGAAACAAAATCTTGGAGATGAAATATAATGTATTTAAATATCTTACTAATAGTTTTGGGTAACTGAATGGGAGGAAGGTTACCAACTGGTAGTTCAACTTTGCTGTATATTTTAAAAATAATAACAATTAAGAGCAATATGAAGATGGAGAAGTGAGGAGTTTAGATAAGGAAAAGCAACATAGAAGGTTGAGGTTCTAATGGTTAAAATGACCAAAGAGCTTTCTAAGAGTAGACATGTTGAATCATCTATTTTATGTAAGTGAATTCATATCTCTGTATTGCTTGAGCTCTGAAAACTGATCTGGGCCACTATAGCCCCTCTCCATCTGGAGTCATAGCTGATTTTGTTCAAAATATCTAATGTATTTATAACTAGACTTTTTGGGAGGAGAAGGGAAAAGTGTAGGAGTCTGAATTTCTGAATGACCTCTTTAACCACCCCCACCATCACCAAACTAGATTAGAATACAATATGAATAGGAAATAATTGTTAGTTGGGCTAAGCCACTGATATTTTAGAGTTGTGTGTTAGAGCAGTTAGCTTATCTGATACTACTGTTTATTATTCATCTCAAACACAAAAATATTCTAAATAGAATTATTCATTTCTATATGCCAAATTTACTGTCTCTGAATGTTCCCATCTTATTAAATAGTACTATCAATCACCCAGGTTTCCCAGCCTTAAAGCTGAAATGATTTTTTACTCTTTTCTATTATTCATATGTTTAATACAGTCTGTGACTAAACCCTTCCTGAAATTATTTCAGTTCTGATTATTTCTTACTACTTCCACTTTTAGTTTATTCTACCACTGACTCTTGCCTGGTTGTTCATAATAGCTTACTAACTCTTGTCCCTGTTTCACTTCCTGTGCCCCTACAGTCTATTCCTAACAGCAACCAGAACAATGAGTTTTAAATATATATGTGATTATCTCAGTTTGGCTCATGGCTGTAATCCCAGCACTTTGGGATTACTTGAGGCTGGATCACTTGAGGTCAGAAGTTCAAGACCGACGTGGCCAATATAGTGAAACCCCATCTCTAATAAAAATACAAAATTAGCCAGGTGTGGTGCCAGGTTCCTGTAGTCCCAGCTACTTGGGAGGCTGAGGCAGGGGAATCCCTTGAACTCAGGAGACAGAGGTTGTAGTGAGCTGAGATCATGCCACTGTACTCCAGCCTGTGCAACAGAGCAAGACCCTGTCAAAAACAAAACAAACAAAACAAACAAACAAACAAAACCTTCCAAAGACTCCCTAACATAGTTAGAAAAAAGTTCTAAATCCTAGAAGTTTCTGCATGACCTGACCTTTTGCCACCTCTCTCCCTGTGACTCTTGCTCACATATGCTACATTTGTTACAGGGCCTTCCTTGCTTTCCTGGAACATTCTGTCCGAAATGCTTTCTGTTATCCATATAGTTTCTCTCCTCATGACATTCAGATCACTGCTCAGTGGGTGCCTTCTCAAAATAATCTTTTCTTACTCCCACTAAGAGGGGAATCATTTATCTCCCCCTTACTCTGCCTTGTTTGTTCTTCACTGCTTATATAATTATTTGCTATTATATTGTGTTTTTACTTAATGCCATTAATATATGATAAGTTTCCTGTTCAATATCCCTAGTGCTCATAAGAACAGGCATTTATTTATTGAATGAGGGACTAGGGTGGCAAATTAAATCAATTGCCCCCCATAAGTCAAAAAATCTTACTCTTCTATTAATCCTGCAACTTTTATGGAGGGCATCTGCACATGCGTAGCAGTGGAAGATTTGAGAAATCCTGAGATTTAAAAGAGAGCGTCTCTAACC
Organism: Pongo abelii; assembly: GCF_028885655.2. Lineage (NCBI taxonomy): Eukaryota > Metazoa > Chordata > Mammalia > Primates > Hominidae > Pongo > Pongo abelii. The sequence goes on from NC_071988.2 coordinate 189,745,464, forward strand.
ACAGATAATTCAAAATCTAACTGGGTAATATGACAATATTTAAATTCTGTTAAGAATTAAAAATGTATTTAGGTCAAGAAGAAAAATAATTTGTATATTGGGGCAGTAGATGATTAACTGTTTTAACTGTTCCATTAAGTATGCACTATATAATTGCCATAATAGTTTAAGGGAGGGACAAAGTATTTCAATTTGAGGTGTTAAAGGAAGATTTTATAGCGAAATTGTAACTGAAAAAAAAACTGAGAATGAGAAATAGATATTTACACAAAACAAACTCCAGGCACTTTTTCCCCAACTACATTACTGAAATTAACAAAACTCCAAGTTAAGCTGGGTCACAATTTCAAATCAAAATCAAATTAATGATTTCATGTGTCCTTTTTGCCTTCTAGTCTTTGTATATATACAGTGTTTGCATATTTACAGTATTGTCATAGAAGCTTATATTTCTTTTCTGTTAACATATACAATACATATTTTCTTTCTTATTTTTTTTAACAGGTTTTATTCTCCACACTGCAAACCTTTCTACAACAAAATGCCAGAAGCCTGGCATGCATCTTTCCACACCATGCTTCATGTTTATATAATTATGTACAAACATAAAAGGGATTATCTTCTTGTTGCTGTTCACTTTAAAAAGTAGGATCACACGCCAAATATCTTCATATCTTTATTATTTCAAATATATTATAAAAGTATTTTAGTTATTGATCTATGTATTTTATAGCAGCAAATACTTTATTCTGCCAAATCACAATTTAGTCAACTATGCCTCAATCTTAAAAATTCAGATAATTTCCAATTTGGTTTTTTAAAATATTGCCATACCATTGCATATCTGGCATGATGAATTGGTGTTTTTATTTTACGCAATAATTGAGTCAAAATATGTTTGTGTGTAACCAGATAAGTGAGATTTTTCTTTTGTGTTGATGTTTGACTGAGCTCCCAATATTGAAAAATTATAGTTGATAAGTGCATTTATTTGCTTCAGAGAGTTTGTAGGAATTTTCAGACATCCCCTCCAGGGCCTGTCAAAAGATAACAAAAGTCTAGTGCTGTGATATTCACTCCATCATTCTAAAATTGTTAATATAAGAAGAAAGCTAAAAATTTTACAGTTTGAAGGAGTCTTGGCAAGGGTGAGGAATATTGTGAGTTTACCTCTTCCATTCCATCCTTCATGGATCACTGTTTTCCACTAAGCCAAACAAGGAACTTCCTAGTTTAGTGGAGCCCTCAGGAAGGGGAAAATCGGCCTCTTGGCAGCTGGCTTCTTTCTGTTTGGCAGAACCATATATGCCCACCCTGGTGTGGCCACTGAAATAAATGTGGTGATGATGATTCTTGGGAGAAATCACAAAGAATTTCTGGGAGTTGTGTGGAATATGCCATGATAGAGAATAGTGCCTGGTGCCTGGGCCTGTCCCCCGGTGGAGAATTTTGAAAGTAGGAGGCTAGTGGGAACAGTCTGGATAAAGGGTGATAGGTAATAATGTAAGCCTACACCAGTACAGTTTCACATGTCTTAAATGTGTGAAATCTCCAAGGAATATATAGACACTAAAGTGCCAAATGAGTCTGAGCTATTTCAAAACTAACCTTCTGGGAGAAAAGATCCCAATAGTGGTGAGCAGCAGAGTGTAAATCTAGGAGCAAATCTATGGTCAAAGAGGGTATCACCTTACATTTGTTGTGTACAAATGCCACAGGTCACCAGGAGGACCCATGGATACATTTTCCTAGAAGGCAAGCATTTGAATACCTGCCACGCAAAACATATCAAAGGCTGAATTGCAAAGCACTGGTGATATAAAACTGTCCTCACTTTTCTCTAACATTCCTTTTGTCCATCTTTCCTAGGTAAGAGAGCAGAAGGAGAGAGTGGAGAGAGAGAAAAGATAAATGGATAGACCATGCCTCCTTTCTTCTTAACAGTTCACATAACAAAGAGTCAGGACTGATCTGGGGAATGTTCCAAAACTGATGAAAGATGGAGGTTTTAAATTGGACTTGACTTTGTTATCTGAAAAAGAGTTGTAGTTTTCTTATAATTCAAGGTGACTAAAAGACTTTAACGTCTTTCTAAAATATCAACAAGCAAGGAATGATGATCTAAGCAAATATGTATGAAGATAATGATGGAAGAAATAGACAGCGGTTTATAGTTTTTGCCCCATCCAGTAATGACTTTAATTATTTTTTATTCATATACTTAAATATGTATGAATATGTGTGTATAGGTACATGCATATATATATGTATATACACAAACATACATATGTATATACAGGTATTCAGCTCCTTAACATCAAGAGCTTCATCATGTATACACACACATGCAAACACACACTTATACACACATATTTTTAGTGTTATTGCCAGACTAAATTCCATGTTAATAACATGTAACAGTAACTTTTTTATTGCATATTCACAGCACCAGACATTACCTCTTTATTTTCTTTTTCAAAAATGTTTGCTAGCAAGGTAGGTGAAATTAGGGCCTCTTTATTCATTTCACTATTTTTATTGTCTACTAGCAAAGTTGAAAATCATCTTACATGTTTTTTATTTTAAGTTGTTTTGAGTTTCTCATCTGAGGACTATTTATTCCTGTTAGGTGATTTTTTTATATTGAATTATTTTCTTCTTAATATAAATTTGTAGGAACTCTTTTTGGAGAATAACTTGATATGCTATATGATGTAAAAATCCTAATCTATTTTATGTCTTCATTAATGAAAATTTTGTCAGGCAAAACATTTATATTTTTTGTAGTATAATACTTCTACTTTGTTTTTTGTTTTTTGTTAAAAAAACAGAAAGGTTAATATATATTTGACTATATATTATTATTTAATATATATTTCACTATATATTATTATATTACATATTAATATATGAGATATAGAATTATATAATGTATTTAATATTTGCTAAATTTTCTACTTTTTATATCCAAATTGTACCCTGGAATTAATTTTGTTTTATATGAGATATTTTCGATTTTGTCAGCTCCTAGACTCAAGATTGTCCTTCTTCACTGTTCATTCCTCCACCATGAATCTATCGCCTTTCAGCTAAACTAATTATTCCAGTTTTCTGGGTGTTTGTTTATTATACCGTTCTTTCTTGTGTATTTTTATCAACCTTTAACCTCCTATGTCTTCTTGTCACTCTGACATGTGAATGAGATCTTATGCATGAATGGGGTTTTGAATTAGTCTTGTTTTTCTATGGTAGATAGAAGGTGTTTAACTATCTCAATGTTGTATGTTGCAAATAAAAGACAATGCTTTTTTGCTCTTTGTAAATAATTTGTATATCTGCATTGAAACTTTAAGGTTTCATCTTTATCTTTTTTTATTTCAAAGTTAATAATTTTTACCAGAATTACTTAATGCATTTCTTTTATCATTAAACTCCTCTTAGAATAATGAAACTTCTATTTTTTATATTATTGCCCCTCCCTTTCCTTTATTCTCTCCCACCTATTCTTTCTCCTGTAATTGAATTGAAATTGTATACAAGTTTGATCTTCTTAATATATTCTCCATTTTTAGAACTCTCTTTTCTAATTTCGATCACTTTGTAGTTTCATTTTGAATTGTGATATATTTCTCTCACTGATCTTCCAGACAGATCTTATTTTTCTAAGATGATTAATAGTTGCTTGTTAGAAGTGAGGTAAGAGATTTTATCACATCTTTCTCTATGGTATGTTGAAAAATTGTTTTACATTTTTCTTTTCTTTAGTATCTTTACCCATGAAGATGTCTGTCTATTATGCATGATCTCTGTGATGTTTCCCAAGTCTTAGGAATCCAAAATTAAACTTCAGCTTCTTCCTCTATGTTCCTTACATGCTACTAGTTGATTCTTGAATAGTGCCTCAAGAAAAACAAATTTTGTTCCACTTCCTTTGTAGCTCTCATCATTGGGCCATAGGAAGTATTCACACATCAGCCTCATTTATTGTACAGCCACACTTCTCTTTTTCTTCCTTAAACATGCCCTAGGTAAATATGTTAGGCTCCTTTGAGACTCCAGACACCAAAGTCAGCGGGAGGCAGACCCCTCCTTTGTGTGGTAGGAAATCTCTGTGTTCCCAAGCTTTCCTAGGCAACAGATTGATGATGGAGGGCCTGGAAACAATTGGGAACTAGTTCAGGTTGACTCCTGTTTTCCTTTGACATACCCCTGTCATTTTACCTTTTGAACATTTCCTTACACTCTGGCACTCAGACTCTCACAGATTCTGAGAATATGGAAGTCTAAACTACTGCACTATAGCACTCCTATAGTTATTTTGCTGTAGTTTCTTTGAGGTCAGTAGAATAAAGCAAACCTTCCTAGAACTACGTGTTACTCTTTACTGAAAGTTTTCAGATTTCTCAGGGTCAGATTCCCTCTGGGAACCTAGAGAGATTACTGCTGTCTTGACTTCTACCAGTCAAAGAGGAGGTCAAAATCCCATATTTTCTTTTCTCCTGTGCAAGTTCGATCTGTGGTGTTTCAAGAGATTTTTAGGCAGAGTGTGGGAACAATAGTTTAGACCGCCACATTCTCAGAATCTGTAAGATTCTGAGTGCCAGAGTGAAATGTTCAAAAGATAAAATGAGAGGAGTATGTCAAAGGAAAACAGGAGTCAAGCCGAAACAGCTCCCAAAGGCTAAAAGTGGAACAATTTGAGTAAAAGCCTTAGACTGGGATTACAACCCACATCATAAAATAAATATCCTGAGTACCTACTGATATAGACAAGTGACTGCATTAACAAATAAATGGAGAGAAGAGGCATCTCTCCTGCAGAAAAATTCCAGATAATTAATTTAAATACTCCCCACTCAAAAAGGTGGTGCCTATCTCTCTACTCCTTAAATTAGGGTTGTACTTGGTAACTTGCTTCTGAAGACTAAAGTATGAAAAAGGAGAAACAAGTAATTTTAAAAGAGGTTAGGAAATTGATATGGAGGTCAGAGTGGAAGCAGGTTTAAGAGGTTCCAGCCTGGCTGCCAACGTGTTTGAATTCATCTGCAAGCTCTGCCTGCCCTTAGCTATTGCAGGAAGCATGGTGAACTCTGCCGTATATAATGTGGATGCTGAACACAGAGTTGTCATCTTCGACCTATTCCATGGAGTACAGGACACTGTGGTAGGAGAAGGGACTCACTTTCTCTCCTCATGGATACAGAAAGAAATCAGGTATCTTTGACTGCGGCTCTCGACCATAAAACATGCCGTTCATCACTGGTAGCAAAGTAGACAGAAAGTCAGCACGGCTGTGCATCCTCTTCCCATCTGTCACAGGCCAGCTTCTTCACATCCTTACCAGCGCTGGAGAGGACTGTGATGAGCATGTGCTGTGGTCCATATGATTCAATTATCTCCCACTGGGTTCCTCCCACAATTCATGGGAATTATGGGAGCTACAATTCAATACGAGATCTGGGCGGGGACACAGCCCAACCCATATCACTATCTTTGCAACTTTTCTGTAAATCTAAAACAATTGAATTTTTTAAAAATACATATTTAAAAGAAAATATCATTTTTCACAAAGAACAAATTTGATAGAATAATGAAATATAGAATAGATTTTCCTTAAACTAAAAAAAGACATATACATATGACTTGAAAGATTCATTGTCATTTTAGCCAAAAGTTTGAAATAAAATCAACCACTATACTGTAAGGGTTTCATTTTTATTTCATTTTAAAAATTAATAATTACTTTAAAACTTCTTGGGGTTAGAAAAGTATATCTGAGAATGAATAATAATTAAATTAGTTTTCCCATTGTAGTAATAAAAATATTAATAAAAGCACTAATGATAGTGTTAATGACACAATAATAATAATAGCTAACAGCATTTATTTCATTCATTAAAAAACCTATATCAGGCAATTTCTTTTTGCCAAGTATAATTTCAGGCACTACGGCTTTAATAGTTAATGAAATAGACAAATATCTCTGTGCACAGCTTTAATAGTTAATGAAATAAGACAAATATCTCTGTCCGTATGAAGCTTATATTTTGCTGAAATATTTACATAATGCTTACTATGTTCCAAGTATTCTCCTACTTACCATACATATATATACATTATATATATTGACTTATTTAATCCTTTTAAATTGCTCTAAGATTTGGCACTAGTTTTATTCTAAATTTATAATTGAAGCAAATGAGTTATAATAAGTTTAAGAATTTTGAACAGGGTCACAGAGCTTTAATTGTAACTGAGTTTCAAATCCAAACAGCCTGACTCTATAGATCATGGTTTTAGCCTCTAGACCCCCCCTCATGCATTTCGTTTCTCCCTGTTAGGTTGTTCCTCTACTATTGTCACCTCATGCTGATATATGACGGTGGCATATGGCTACTTCAGTGGTGAGGACACTGAAGCCTAGTAAGGTCACGTGTTCCAGGATCTCACTGATGCCCGGGAACAGGGGAGAGAAGAGATTTCAGGAGCAGTGGTCACAGCTCCGGAAGATTACATCTAATCAAATGTTTTATTTGTGAAGGCAACAAGAGACCTTCACAGCAGATGCAAAGATCCAGCAAAAAGATACGCTGAAGAGCACTGGCCAGCCATGGGAAAATAAAAGTTCCAACAGGGAGCTGCCTGCAGTTTCTGCCTCCAGCTTCATGTTCAGAAATGGGACCCATAGATTATTTGGCTAGAACAAAATTCTTCACATAAACACTAATGAAAAAGTACTCAACTTATAGGTCCAGTGAAAATAAGAATGTAAAAGTAAGTAATTCAGAGGAAAATGCATTGCAAGTAAATACCTTATTTTAAATAACAGTGGGCTAAAATAATGTGTAGCATATTGTAAAGCTTACTTGTAAATTTCAACACTATTTTTGAAACAAAGGATATATGATGTAAGAACAATAATGTAACAATATACTGGTAAGAAATGTCACATTATCCTAATTAAGACCAAAAGTTGTGTGAGTTAGCAGAAGAGATAAAAGTAATAATATTTTGAACTCTATTAGGTAAAGAAAAATAAAAATATTCTATTTTATTCTTTACTTGACCAGCTTCTGAAATAGAGACTATAAAAAGTATTTTAAACATTTATATTTACCATATTAGTAGCAAAAATCAAAAACAAATAAATATGTTCTAGAAGAACTGATGAAAGATAAGAAAACTTAATCAATATGGCAAAAGTCAAAAACAAACTACAAAGGTAGTAAAAGTAAAAGAACAAAATATGAGGAAAAAATATGAAAATACAGAGCACTAAATAAATTCATCTATTTGAAAACCAAAGATTCTCAGATGTATTTTTAAAAATCCAATTATAGGCCAGGCACAGTGGCTCACACCTGTAATCCCAGCACTTTGGGAGGTCAAGGCGGGTGGATCACAAGATCAAGAAATCAAAACCATCCTGGCCAACATGGTGAAATCCCATCTCTACTAAGAATATAAAAATTAGCTGGGTGTGGTGGCACGTGCCTGTAGTCCCAGCCCCTGGGAGGCTGAAGCAGGAGAATCGCTTGAACTCAGGAGGCAGAGGTTGCAGTGGGCTGAGATCACACCACTGCACTCCAGCCTGATGACAGAGCGAGACTGAATCCAAAAAAAAAAAAAAAATCCAATTATAATTTGTACACTAAAAAAATCTGTGACATAATTTTACACAAATAAATAAATGCAATTATAAAGAAATCAGGGTTTCTGATTTTTAAAAAATTACACAAATTAGAAATGAATTAGGAAAAAAATGTCAAAAATTGACAAGGACTATTATTTCCAATGAAAATATAACTATTTAAAACTACTCTTTTGAATTACTATGCATTAAAATGATTATTCTCATTATTGACTATGGAAGTGTAATAAATTTTGAAATATTACTGATATATTAAGCAAAAAAAGCTTATTACAAGGCAGTATGATCTCAATTTCAAATATTTTACATTGAGTACAATTTTTATAAGCACATATTAAATAATCTTAGTTGAGCTGGAGATGATTTTGCTTTGTGTGTCTATGTATTTTTACAACTTTCATCTATGTTGATGCATTAAATCAGAAAAAAATATTAATTTTTTTATTGTTTGGATTAGCAAATGTGATTCAGAAAGTCATTCTACATGGTTTAACTACAATAGTGGAGGTTGAAATAAAGGATATACCAGTGGAAGAAGGTATGAATAACCCAGTGTTTTAGTTTTATTCTTTTGTCTACTCCAAAATTCCAAGTCTTAATTTCCCTAAATATAATGTCCTTTTAAACAGATGTTTCTAGCTTGTCAGGGAAATAAATTTGTGTTTATGTGGATCAATTACATTGTGTAGCTGATAGGATGAACTCTGCTTTTGAGGAATTAAATAGTAAAAAAGTTGGAGATAAAAGAGTTTACTTAATTAATCTTTGTTTTAAAAATAAGCAGATATTTATTTTACATTATTTACTCTTATATCTACAAAAGTGATCTTACTGAGAAAGGAGCTACCCTCTTTGCTAAGAGGTTAACACTCATCAGGACACCCTGGCTGTGGAGAGAAGCTACCCTCTACGGGTCTCCTCCAAGCTGTTCTATTGCTCTGTAAAGCTCCTCTTCATCTTGCTCACCCTCAACTTGTCTGTGTACCTCATTCTTCCTGGTCACAGGACAAGAACTTGGGAACCACTGAAAGGTGGGGCTAAAAGAGCTTTAACATAAATGCAGCTGGAACACACCCCTTGCCCTCCACATCATAGTCAACAAGAAGGAGAGAAGAGTGAAGGAGAGAAGAGCTGCAGCCCTTCAGGGACCCCAACCTAGGCGCTCCCTGAGCCAGGATTGTGACACCCTCTTTAGGGCTCTGCAGTTTCTGGTGTCTCCAAGATTCTGGGCAAAACTGCATTCCCCACATTCCCTGGTGTCAGCTGTGGAAGCTGCTTATGGTATGCCTGGTCCAGCCACAGTATCACAGGGAGCTAGTGCCCAGGCCAGCATGGAGCTGCCACCCCACCACAGCTGGCATGCCTTGTTGTGCACAGTGGCTGCACCCCATGCTCTCTCACACACCCCTTGCTGCCACATGCATGCCTTGCCCTTGGCAGGCACGGGATCCAGGACAGTAGCATGAGCCAAATGCAGCCTGCCAGGCCTGGTGGGCGAAAGGAGCCCAGTGAGCCAGAGCAAAATTCAGGCAGAGGCGCCACTGGCCACAGAGGTTTCTGGCTGGCAAAGCAACACCCAAGGATCTCATAACAAAATTACACATAGATGCCACTTAAGCAACTTTTAACCTTTCTTTTTTTTTCTTTTTGTTAACAAACTAAGGGGAAATGGAGAACAAGCAAGAGAAGATAGAATGTTTCTTTCTTGGAGAGTTCCCTCAGGTTCTCTCTAATGAAAAATTGCAGAAATTTAACTCAGGAGTAAGCTATGAAGACATGGAATTTTGGACCAAATTGATGGATTCACTTCAAATATCAGCTAGGAGAAGAGGAGAACTCACAAGTTATTTTGCTAATAATGTCCAGTTTTTGAGATGGAGGCTGTGAAAATCTAAGAATATGGATTGATAAGTTCAGAAATAACCGAATACATATAAATAAATTGCAAATAAAGCTATGGACTTCAGTTGCTATGCAATGCCAGATGATAATACAATTAACTAAAGAATTAGCAAATAGGATAATATGTTAATATGTTATGTCTCTACATTCTGGTCTTGTTCTCCAGGCTTCAGAGACCTAACGTGATGTCCTACTTTGTATACATGAAGTAAATATGTATAATAGGTGACCATGACATTGTATTCCAGCAATCTCTTGGTCCTGCCCTTTTTTTCTATCATATTTTAATACATATAACCATAGCTTAATTTTATTTGGACTTTATTTGTTCTACTAAGTAATACTTTGTGAGAGTGGTCTGATCTCTAGAATATTTGTGTTTATTATTAAAACTAATTTCTATTTCTTGTTTCTCCAAGTGTATGTGTCTGTTTTTCTACCCTTTTATGTTATTTTCATTCAAAACCTTTCTAGGTCAGTTTCATAGATTTCTTAACATCAACTTATATTTCAAACACTGGGAAACATAATAATCTTCCAATCTGGAAAGTGCTAGAAGTCATAATATATTCTTTTAAACAATTTTCATTCAGAGCAGAGACAAGATTATTTCACTATGCCGCTCTAAAGTTGTAAATTTGAGTCCCATACAAAGTGTTTTATATTTTAACTCATATATAGAAATTTTTGAGTCATAACTATTATTTGACAGTAGCTATTCCTACTCATGATTAAATGTTGTTACATATGGTCCTTTTATTTTATTGGTGAGATGTATCGAAGTATTCAATACTAATTCTCAGCTATTTATGATATTTATAGCTATAATCACTACTGCAATCTTTGATTTACTAGTCAGTTTCCATTATTTAGGATGTGAATACAAATCCTTTAGAATTTTCTTTGTTGTTTCATTGTTTGCATTTTTCCCACTCTAAATCACTTGTAGTAAATACTTTGTTGTATTTCTTCATCAAGGCTATAGTATTGTGCAGTGTGGAGTCACAGTTCAGAAGTGCGTATTAGGCTCCCTTCTATTAAAACATAAAAGAAACCTAATAAAGGATACAAAGATTGAAAAATCTATGACATCAAAAGTCCAAGTTGTATTGCTTCTAGATGCCTCTTAGATTCCTCCCAAATTTTTCAGGGACATTTCTTAAGGTAATGTTAACACAGTTGCTCTTAACTTATATATTTTGAATATTGATAATTATCAAACTTATCATTATTACTCTTAGAAATTACTGCAGACCCAATTAAACATATTGTTCAATGTAATTCAAAGAACTTTAAATGAGCCCTGGCCTACTTTCACAGTTTATGTTTGCATCCTGCCTTTAAACACTGTTTGCCTCATAAAAAATCAGCATCTATTTGTTTCTTATTCTACAATATAGCCTCTAATTTATTATACCCCCTTGAGGGTTATGAGTGGTCTTCCATAAGTATTTTGTTTCTGTGATTCATAGAGCAGTTAACCTTTAAAATTTTCTACACAGAGTCTATACCAAGCTATTTCGATATATCTACATTTGTTCAAACACTTCAATCTCCACAGAAATAGTTTAAGATGAACTCGTATTAATAGCATTCTAAGTTCATGCATGAAAAAGTCACATCTTTTTATTAAGAGTTTTAATCGTCACATCTTTTATAAAGTCATATCTAGTCACATATTTTTAAATTTCATAGTCACATCTTTTTATAAAGAGTTACCTACTAGTATCAGCAATCGTATACATCTCTAGGTATGTGCTATGGTTTGAATATGTCCCCCTTCAAAATTCAGGTGCTGCCAATGTGATAGTATTAAGAGGTGAAGGCTTTAAGAAATGATTAGGCCATGTGAACTGCCCCCTTGCAAATGTGATTAAGACCCTTATAAAAGAAGTTTAACTCCATATTTAGCTCTCTTGCTCTTCCACCTTCAATATGTGAGGATACAACATTTGTTCCTGCTGTTGAACACAATAAGAAGGCTCTCACCTGACCACAAAATGCTGGCAGCTTGGTCTTGGACTTCCCAGCCTCCAGAACTGTAAGAAAATAAATTTCTCTTCTTAATAAATGAGCCAGTTTCAAGTATTCTGTTGTAGCAGAACAAATGTACTAAAACACAATGCATGATATAATAGTGTCAACTACGGTCTTTGTCGTTATTCAAGCCTGGGTTTGAAGTCAGGCTTCAGCTCATGGCTTAACGACTCTAAACCTTAATTTTATAACCTGTATGATGGAGCCAATAATGCCAATCCACAGATTTGTACTGCTAATTAAACTAGATTACAGAAGGGAAAAGCTAACATTATACTCAACACATCTTAGGCACTCAGTAAATGATAATTCCATTTCTTCTTTCTCCCTTATTTCCAAACATTTTTTCACTTCCTAAGGCTGCATTAGTGATCACTTCATGAAAAATCATATATTTTGAATCATATTACTTTATTCAGAAATGCCTCGTATTCCTGGGGTTTCTGCTTAGGACACTGTATCAAATTTACAGCTTTAGAACAGCATAGTGAAACCATTAGAAATGGTTTCCACGTCTGGCTACCTTCTGCTGCCACATAGCTCAAGAGACTGAACATTGGTTTGGGTGTAAAATTTTTAAGGTTTTTGGTTCTAATAAACAACACGTTCCTAGGAAAATATGTTAAAAATAATTTACAGGGTTGGCCAATATGGCACACTAGAATCAGTTACCGTGTGCTACTGTCACAGAAAGGAACAGGAGGGGTGAGTAGATACAGCACCTTCAACTGAAATATCCAGGAACATACATTCGGACTAATCAAGAAAACGACTCAACCGACAAAGAATGGAGAAAAGCAAAGCAGGGCAATAGCCCACCCAAGAGCAACATGGAGCCAGGAGAACCTCCCTAACCAAGAAAAGCAGTGAGAGAATGTGAGACATGAGAACCCACACTTCTCCCATGGATCTTTGCAACCCTTGGGTCAGGAGGTCCCCTCATAAACCCGCTCCACCAGGGCCTTCAGTCTGACACATAGAGCTACATGGAGTCTCAGCAGAGCAGCCGCTCAGGCACGCATGGAGACCCAGATACCTGGGCTTCCTGGCAAAAGCAGCTGCAACTCTGGCAAAGCAGGAGGTTAGATCCCTGTGCCTACCTGTAGGAAAGAGGCTGGATCCAGGGGACTGAGCAGCAACAGTCTGCAGGCCTCACTTCCACATTACCTCACAGATAAGATCTGCTGGCTTAGAGCTCCAACCTTCCACCAACAGCAGCATTACACATCTCTGAAACGGAGCCCCCAGAGGGAGGGGTGGGCCACCATATTTTCTGCGTGGGTGACTTAGCCATTCCAGCCTTCAGGCTTTGGAGAGTCCGGGATGACCACGGACTGGAGCAGACCCCCAGCACAGTACCGCTGCTCTATAAAAACGTGGACAGACAACCTTTTTACAAAAAATAGGAAACATAGTGGACCCACATGCCCAGGCAAGAGCCTATCAACTGACCAATAAGCATAAGTGACACTTAAAGGGTCACACTCCAAACTTTCAACACCAAAAATACCTCGCTAACATGCCCCACTGTGAAACCAAAGACAAGAAGTCAGTTTCAAATAAAGACTCTACACAAAGCCTCAGCCCTGTGAAAACATCCAGAAAAGAATCTATTGACAATATTCAATCTACACTGCAGTTAGAGGAATACCCACACACAGAAGTGAGAAAGAACCAATGCAAGAACTCTAGTAACTCAAATGGCCAGAGTGTCATATGTCCTCCAAATGACTCCAGCAGTTCTCCAAAAAGAGTTCTTAACCAGGCTGAGCAGACTGAAATAACAGAAATATAATTCAGAATATGGATAGGAAGGAAAATCCTTGAGATTCAGGAGAATGGCAAAACCCAATCCAAGGAAATTAAGAACCAGAATAAAATGATATAGGAGCTGAAGCATGAAATAGCTGGTGTCAAAAAGAACCTAACAGATCTGACAGAGCTGAAAAACACAACACAAGAATTTCACAATGTAATCACAAGTGTTAACAACAGAATAGACCAAGCTGAGGAAAGAATCTCAGAACTTGAAGACTGGCTCTCTGAAATAAGACAGTCAGACAAAAGTAAAGAAAAAATAATAAAAAGGAATGGACAAACCTCCAAGAAGCATGGGATTATGTAAAGAGGCCAAATTTACAAATCATTGGCATCCCTGAAAGGGAGGAGGAGAAAACAAACAACTGGGAAAATGTATTTCAGGATATCCTGCATGATAACATTCCTAACATTGCTAGAGAGGCCAAGAGTCAAATTCAGGAAATACAGAGAACCCCTGAAAAATTCTATGAAAGATGATCTTCCCTAAGACACATAATCATCAGATTTTCCAAGGTCAAAACAAAAGAAAGAATATCAAATGCTCTTGATTTGTTTGCTAATATTTTCTTAAGGATTTTTTAATCTATATTTTTAAAAGGGATATTGGTCTTTAATATTCTAATATTCTTTTTTTGTTTTGTTTTGTTTTGTTTTTGTTTTTGTTTTTGTTTTTGAGATGGAGTCTCACTCTGTCATCCAGGCTGGAGTGCAGTGCCATGATCTCAGCTCACTGCAACCACCGCCTCCCAAGTTCAAGTGATTCTCCTGCCTCAGCCTCCGGAGTAGCTGGGACTACAGGCGTGTGCCACCATGCCCAGCTGATTTTTTATATTTTTAGTAGAGATAGGTTTCACCACGTTAGCCAGGATGTTCTTGATCTCCTGACCTCATGATCTGCCTGCCTCAGCCTCCCAAAGTGCTGGGATTACAGATGTGAGCCACCACGCCTGGTTGGTCTTTAATATTCTTATGATACTTTTTTCTGTCTTTGGTATCATGATAATTTTGGCCTCATAGCATTCGTTTGGAATTGTTTTCTTCTCTTCGATTTTTGTGGAAGAGTTTAAGAAATATCAGTGTTAATTATTTAAATGTTTGGTAGAATTTACTGATGAAATTATCTAGTCCAGGACATACATTTTATGAGAGATTTTTGATGACTTATTTAATTCCTTTACTTGGTTTTTTGATATATTTTCTATTTCTTCTTGTGTTATTTTAAATAATTTGCATGTTTCAAGGGATTTTTGCACTTCTTCTAGGTTATATAATGTGTCAACCTTCATAGTCTTCCCTTACAATCCTCCTCATCTTTATAAGTTCAGTAGAAACATTCCTGTTTTCATTTCTGATTTTAGTTATGTGCATATTCTCTAATTCTTCATTGTCATGGTAGCCAAAGCTTTGTCAATTTTGTCAATCTTCACGAAGAACCAAATTTTGGTTTCATTAATTTTCTTTATTTCTCTGTTCTCTAACCTTTATCATTTCCTTTCTTCTGCTAGTGTTGGTTTCAGTGTGCTTTTATTCCCTAGATTTTTAAGGTATAAATTATGTTATTAATTTGATATCTTTCTTCTTTTCAAATGTAGGAATTTATAGCGATAAATTTCTCTATAAGCAAAGCTTGCACTGCAACCCATAAATTCTGAGATGTTCTGTCTTCATTTTCATTCATTCTGAATATATTAGTATTTCACACATGCTTTCTTCTTTAATACATTAATTGTATGGGGGGTGTATAAATATCCACATATTTTTTTCCAGATTTGCTCCTGTTATTTATTTTAAAGATCGTCACTTTGTGGTCAGAGAAGATACGTTACATGATGTCTACCTTTTAAAATGTATACAGACTTGTTTTTTATCTAATATACGGTTTACTGCAGAGCATACACCATGAGTGCTTGAGAAGAAAATAGACTCAAATAGAGATCAGAGTTTCACAATAATCACTTGAGATAATTTTTGCCATGCAACTGTTACCTACATGCGGAGACAGATTCCTAGCACTTCCTACTTCCACCCTATTATCTGATATCACTGTTGACGTGTTAGTCCATTTTCACACTGCTGATAAAGACATACCTGAGACTGAGCAATTTACAAAGGAAAGAGATTTAATGGAGAACTCACAGTTCCACATGGCTGGGGAAGCCTCACAATCATTGCAGAAGGCAAGGAGGAGCAAGTCACATCTTATGTGGATGGTGGCAGGCAAAGAGAGACCATATGTAGGGAAATTCCCATTTTTAAAGCCATCAGATTTCCTAAGACTTATTCACTATCACAAGAACAGCATGGAAACAGCTGCCCCCATGATCCAATTACCTCCCACCAAGTCCCCCTCCCACAACACGTGAGAATTCAAGATGAGATTTGGGTGGGGACACACCCAAACCATATCATTTCACCCCAGGGCCCTCCCAAGTCTCATGTACTCATATTTTGAAACCAGTTATGCCTTCCCAAATGTCTCCCAAGGTCTTAACTCATTTCAGCATTAACTCAAAAATCCACAAAGTCTCATCCAAGACAAGGCAAGTCCTTTCTGCATATGAGACTGTAAAATCAAAAACAAGTTAGTTACTTCCTAGATACAATGGAGATACAGGCATTGGGTAAATACAGCCATTCCAAATGGGAAAAATTGGCCATAACAAAGGGGCTACAAGCCCCATGCAAGTCTGAAATCCAGCAGAGCAGTCAAATCTTACAGCTCCAAAATGATCTCCTCTGATTCCATTTCTCACATCCAGGTCATGCTGATGCAAGAGGTGGGTTCCCATGGCCTTGAGAATCTCTATCTCTCTGGTTTTGCAGGGTACAGTCTCCCTCCTTGCTGTTTCATGGGCTGGCATTGAGTGTCTGTGGCTTTTCCAGGTGCACGGTGTAAGCTGTCAGTGGATCTACCTTTCTGGGGTCCAGAGGATGGCGGCCCTCTTCTCACAGCTGCACTAGGCAGTACTCCAGTAGGGACTCTGTGTGGGGGCTCTGACCCTACATTTCCTTTCTGCACTGCCCTAGCAGAGGTTCTCCATCAAGGCCCCACCCCTGCAGCAAACTTCTGCCTGGGCTTCCAGACATTTCCATACATCCTATGAAATCTAGATGGAGGTTCCCAAACCTCAGTTCTTGACTTCTGTGCACTTACAGGCTCAACACCATTTGGAAGCTGCCAAGCCTTGGGGTTTGCATCCTCTGAAGTCACAGCTCAAGCTCTACATTGGCCCCTTTCAGCCATGATTAGAGTGGCTGGGACACAGGACATCAAGTCCATAGGCTGCACATAGCACTGGGACCCTGGACCAGCCCATGAAACCCCTTTTTTCTGCTAGACTTCTGGGCCTGTAATGGGAGGGGCTGCTGTGAAGTCCTCTGGCATGCACAGAAGACATTTTCCCCTATTGTCTTGGGGATGAACATTCAGCTCCTTGTTACTTATGCAAATATCTGCAACTGGTTTGATTTTTTCCTCAGAAAATGGGATTTTCTTTCTTATCACATTGTCAGGCTGCAAATTTTCCAAACTTTTATGCTTTCCTTCCTTTGTAAAACTGAATGCCTTTAACAGCACCCAAGTCACATCTTGAATACTCTGCTGCTTAGAAATTTCTTTTGCCAGATACCCTAAATCATCTCTCTCAAGTTCAAAATTCCACAAAACTCTAGGGCAGAGGCAAAATGCACCCAGAGTCTTTGCTAAAACATAACAAAAGTCACCTTTGCTCCTATTCCCAGGAAGTTCCTCATTTCCATCAGATACCAGCTCAGCCTGGGCTTTATTGTTCATATTGCTATCAGCATTTTGGGCAAAGCCATTTAGCAAGTCTCTGGGAAGTTCCAAACTTTCCCACATTTTCCTGTCTTCTTCTGAACCCTCCAAACTGTTCCAACCTCTGCCTGTTACCCAGTTCCAAAGTCACTTCCACATTTTCAGACATCCTTTCAGTAGCGCCGTGCTCTACTGGTACTAATTTACTGTATTAGTCTATTTTCAGGCTGCTGATAAAGACACACCTGAGACTGTGCAATTTACAAAGGAAAGAGGTTTAATGGAGAACTCACAGTTCCACATGACTGGGGAAGCCTCACAATCATGGCAGAAGGCAAGGAGGAGCAAGTCACATTTTACGTGGATGGCAGCAGGCAAAGAGAGAGCTTGTATAGGGAAATTTCCATTTTTAAAACCATCAGATCTCCAGGGACTTATTCGCTATCGGGAGAACAGCATGGGAAAGACCTGCCCCCATGATTCAATTACCTCCTAGCAGGTAATAGTCATCTAGGTAGAGAAAATGTTGTCTACAATCTGGAAGAACACTTAATTTATAAAATACACTGGAATGTTTGCTTACATTGTCCCTTTATTTCATATATAATGTAATCAACTTGGAGGAGTTTAATGATTTGCCCAGATTAATAGGACAAGTTGGTGGTTAAATGTTAAAGATAAATTGCTAGAACACCTCCTCATTTCACAAATAAAATAAACCGAGTCTCAAATAGCATATAGCTTAAATCCCAGGTAGCATTCCCACTCATTTTCAGAAAATAAAAATGAATTTTGGAAAAATGCAGCAACTTATTTTACTTTGTTATTATAATTACATAATTGGTCATATTTTATATCAAACAGTCTAAGATGAAAAGGAGCTGCTAAAATGAATGTTTGCATGTTTTTGAAAGAAAATGTACTTTTAGTAGATACTAAATATTTATAAACATTAGGCTAAATGTAATTTTAAATTCTGATAGTTTGCAGTAACACATTTTTACCTCATGGAATTGTAAAATCTTAAAATACTGCAGTTTTCTGCAAGGATATTTTTAAAATCTTTAAAGAACCATACATAATGTGATGATGAAGTTGCCATGGAAATTAGGTATTAAAAACAACAACAAGTTATCTTTTATGTATTCATAAGGCTTACATAATTATATGTACATTTTATTTCCATGTTTTTAGTTTTAGATTTGTTTTCAGAAACAATCATGTGTTTCTGTACAACTGATAAGCAGAAGTTATATATAAGAAAAAAATTATATTCCATGGGCAAGGAAAAATGAAAGTAAATTTTTTGAAAACTTAGTTTCAGCAAAAAGTAAAAACAATCAGTATTTGTAGTTATATTTTATCAATAAAAACTTTTTTGTATATTGCTTCTTTACATGAACTGAAGTACTTTCATAGCTATTTTTCTAATACCAAAATCTACCAAATAAGAAAATCATTGCTTTATCTTTTACCATAGCAATAGATAATTATTTCTATGTACATGCGCTAACACAATAAAACATTCCTGGCTTATTACATCATAAGGGGTCCTAATCCGGTCCAAAAATATGCTTTGTCCTACCATAAAATACCTAGTACAATATATATATTTGCATATTAAATATCTTAATATTTATACTTACACGATATATTTAAATTATATCAAGTTATTCTATAAATAGATGGCAGAAAAAAATTGGTAAGAAAAAATGTTTTGGGTTACTGAAATCTGTGATGATGACTCATTGATCACTGTAATAAAATTAATAAGCCAGCTACTAAAATGTTACCTGACCTGCGTAACAGAATGTACCCCGGTTTAGATTATCTGAGTCACCACAATAGAAATTAATGAGGTCTCACTCATTTGTTAAATCTCAGCCCATTCACAGATTAGAATTGTTTCAAGATAAAGCCAAGTCCCTCTGTTTAAGCTCCTGTAGTACTTTGAAAAGTATACACCTGGGGATAGCCTCCTTCAACAAATGGAACTGTGGAAATTTTCTAGGATGACAAATTCTATTTGAAAAAATAGAATATCCCCAAATAAGAGATTAATAGACCCTGGATCTGAATTTACATGGGCTAAGTTTGAGTACCACTAGAACACTCATGATATTAATCCTTAAAAGTCTTTAGATATATTAATAATGGGCCTTAATTTAAAATGCAGTTATCACATAACATTCTAAATAGCTACTCTAGTATCATCAATTATTCCATTCATTTATATTTTTAAAATAAAACCATGCACGCAAGTATAGCCTCCAAATTGAATCAAAAGTTTATATTTTACTAACAAGAATTCATTGTATTAGTTCTATCAAAATACGTAATTTCAATACAAAAAGTATGGTTTCTGGCTTTTGCATGGAATGCAGAAATCTCCAGAGAACTCCTCACCCTCCTGAACAATAATAATAAAAAAAGAACAGAATGTGAAGGCTATCTGGCTGCGACATCTGTCACCTCATTGATCGCCAGGGTTGACTCGGCTGATCTGGCTGGCTAGGTAGGTGTCCCCTTTCTCCCTCACCGCAGCTTCAGGAGGGATGCACATGGAGCTGTGCTCCCCTGCTAGAACCTCAAAACAAGCTCTCAAGAAAAAAAAAAAAACATAATTCTCAAAAGTATAACTTTTGTGAACACATCAGAGAGTAGATGTTATAGGACAGCTGAGTATAAAGTAGAAGGAATGACAGTTATTCTCAGGGTGAGCCAGGATGAACACTGGCTCAGCCCTGGTAGGAGGAGGAGGACTTGGCTACTATACAATCAGAAGGAAGATTTCAGAACACACACACACACACACACACACACACACATATATATGCATGTGTGTGTGTATGTGTGTGTATATATACATACATATGGTGGCCATACATATGTGTATATGTGTGTATATGTGTATATGTGTATATATGTATATAGGTCTGTGTATTTATATGCATATATGTATATGTGTGTATATAACACATATACATATGTGTGTATATAATACATATACATATGTGTGTATATAATGTATATATAATAGATACATGTATATATGTATATAAATGTATACATAATAGATATATGTATATATGTACATATATAACAGATTGCTACCAGATTTCGGAACATATATATGTGTATATATGTCTATATTATATATATATATATAATGTGTGTGTGTGTGTGTGTGTGTGTAAATTGCTACTGGCCAAATGCTGGCTAACATGTGAGTAGGGTCATAAACACAGGGGAGTTTGAACTCTTTGGCTTTTCTGCCCAGGCCTTGTCAGGAAAGACTGGAAACAGAGCAATGCCTTTAAAATTATGAGAATAAATTATTTTCAACAGAAAGGCATACTTTAAGTGAAGCAAACTATAATTAAAATTAACCAGGCAGAAAAGCTACTTTGGACATGACTAAATGTACCTCCCAAGAACCTTAAGAAGCAACTGGAAGAAGTGTTTCATTAAAATGGAGGAATAGTCCAAGAATCTGAAAGACAAGTGTCCAGGTAACAGAAGATCCGATAAAGGAGAGAAGAAAAGGACATTCCTAGGACAGCCTAGAGACCAATCAGTATAGATAAGAGCAGAAGGACAGTGCATTCCTAGGACACATGCCACAAGCACAAAAGTAAAACTGATTTTCATATTTAAAGGAGATTCATGGCTTAAGAGTTTGGGAGCAAATTAGTGATAAGTGCTTACAAAGTAAGCAAATAATGTTTTAAAGAAATTATTGGCCGGGCACGGTGGCTCACGCCTGTAATCCCAGCACTTTGGGAGGCCAAGGCGGGTGGCTCACGAAGTCAGGAGTTTGAGACCAGCCTGACCAACACAGTGAAAACCTGTCTCTACTAAAAATACAAAACAAATTAGCCGGGCATGGTGGCGCATCCTGTAATCCCAGCTACTCCGGAGGCTGAGGCAGGAGAAGTGCTTAAACCCAGGAGGTGGAGGTTGCAGTGAGCTGTGATTGCGCCACTGCACTCCAGCCTGGTTGACAGAGTGAGACTCCATCTCAAAAAAAAAAAAAAAAGAAAAAGAAAAAGAAAAAAAGAAATTATTAACTGCAGGAGGAAAATATGTCATAGAAAGAAAATTTAGTTATGAAGCATACTATGGCTCAGCTAAAAACAATATTTATGAGAATATAAAGAATACTGATTTAATCAAAAATTGTGTTAGTCCTATGATTTTGAGATTAATGAGCAGAAGAGTGTGTGTGTGTGTGTGTGTAATAACTGCTGTGATATAAATAGGTGAAACACCCATTTTCCCATTAAAAATATAACATATAAAATGTATATATCAAGAAATATCAATATAAGCAGGTATTTAGAAGAACAAAAGTAAATACCGTGATAAATAAGTAACATAATTGAAAATAATTTCTTGGAAAATAGAATTTGTTGTGAAGAGAAGTGTCAGAGATAAACACTGCCAGACATTAAGTAAAGTGGCAAGAACAGATTTTAATCAGTAATATTTTATTGCAATAAGGAAAGGAATCCAGCATGAATGGAACTCAGCTTTGAATTATATAGAGGTGACTGATTGTATTAAAGGGAGATAAGGGAATCTGAAGTGAAAAATTACAAAATGCAGGAAGGGGCGTTTGGTCCATGTGAAACTCATCTGGGTTTGCGAACTGGGACATACAGAATTCAGGCTCTATACTGTCACAGGGGCTGGAAGACAGGGGCCTACGTTCAGGGGATGGCTGGAACAAACAGTGAATTCTTTTGACAGCCTTGAGATTTGTTGTTGTTGTTGTTTTCAGTCAGGCACTTTAAGGGGGGGCTACTGTCATCCTAGGGATGTGGTTTTGAGCTTAGAAATAGTGTCAGTGTGTGTTCAACTCTTTCTAGACCAAAGTTGACAAGTCTGTTCAAGAACCAGGCTCAGAGGAGTCTAGCTAGAGTGAAATAAGGGAGAATCTTTGTCAGAGGTGAAGAAGCAGATGCTGTTTTGTTTTTATTAGCATTCTAATACTATCTAGATTTATAATTGTACACATGTAGTTTTAATACAAATTAAATTCAAGAAATCAGTAATAAAAGTGAAGCTTGTCACCATAAGACATGGAAAGAACAAAAAAGAAAACAAAAGTGAAGCTTTTGATGCACTCAAAAGTTTGAAAGTATGGTCATATGTTAGGAGTAAGAGACCTTATCTTCTGTTCAAATCCCATTATTTCACATTCACCATCTGTCTCTCCTAGCCCCAATCTATGAGAAATTGCAAGCTTAATTGAGCAGAATCTGAGATATTAAGAGATCTTATATTGAATAGAAGTTCAACTCCCATTATTTCACATTTACCTTCCATCTTTACTAGCCCCAATCTATGAGAAGTTGCAAGCTTAATTGAGCAGAATCTGAGATATTGATTGCACACTGTTTTACTAGTGGTCATAGGCACTGAGAACTAAGAATCTGTTCCTCCGATTTTATTTTACTTTATATTCCAATGTTATAAGCACTTGGGCAAGACCAGACAAGGGTTGTTCCCTGAGTGTCTGAGACAGGCTCTCAAAATTTTTCTATGTTGATAGTTTGGTTTATAGATGGCTCCAGAGTTTCTAAGGGGTCTGAATATGAAGCCACTCTTAAGTGCTTACAATTTAGGTTCTTTTTTCTTTTTTAAATGCCTTAAAGTTGGTGAGCATTAAATATTTTCACTGTTGTTCTTTGAAACTCCATTCTTCCATTGTTATTTGCATACATAGCTCTCTTAAGAAAAAATTCCAGAGACCTGGAGAAGTGAACACATCTTTTAGGCAGCAATACCCATCTTGAACCCATATACATGGCCATTATTTGTAGTGGGATGTCAGCCTCAGGAACTGATCTGTTTTTATATTTTTTTCTGTGGCACAGAGCTGAGAAAATTCTTACTTATACAGATAATGCTAAAAATGATACTAATCTCTCTCTCGCTGACTCTCTCTGGGTCTCTATTTCTTTCTGTCTCAGTTTCCCTTCTTCCCAGTTCTCTTCACATTTTCAAAAGACACTTCAACCCAATACATTTGGAAGTTTGAAGAATAATGGTAAGTTTTTATTTTTGAAATATACTAGAATCCTTAGCTCCCAAATAATGACTGCTATTTATTTTTTCACCAATTGAGTGCTAGGTGAGAAGAATACTCAGCTTTTAATATTAAAACTACGATATGATTTAATCATCAGGTAATATGTTATTTTGCAACTGTGTGTTTTGCTTTGATGACATCAAGAACAACAGAGTAGATTCATGTGCCTAAAATTTATGTAAGTATGTTACACGTATATTGACAACAGTATGCTTGCTTGTACAATTTTCACTGAGCAGATTTGCAGGTCTGATTTTTTAAAAGGAAAATTTCACATCTCTACTTCCAAAAACAAGGACACATTTGTAAAAAACATATGCACTAGGTTGCCTGTACTCTGCAGTCTATCCTATAGGCAGAAACACATACGTATGTGTGTGTTAGTCTCCAGTTGGTTAATTAACTTATGTAAGTATTAGTTGATGTAGTTCAATTTCATCTGAAATGCAAAAAAAAAAAAAATGTGAAATGCTTGATGTACTTCTGTCACATTCTAAGTTTTATGAGGACCCAGTTTAAAATCACTAAGCCAGTCCTATTGCCAGATTAAACTTCCATATTAAAAAACTACATAAGAGAGAATACATTTAAGGAGAGCTATAATCTATATTTTACTTCACCTTTCATTTAAGAATATGTAGTTTTTCCTTAATGTTTTCAAGATTCTTACCAGATTTTACCTTTATTTCAGGCTGCCCAAAACATAAAAATTTCATAAGTATATTATTCCCTCTCCTAGGAAAGCAAATTATCCAAAATGAACATAATAATATTTTTTCATGGCTCATGTCAAAATTAAAGCAATACATGTAAAATCAGACACCCTATGAAATGATCATCTTTTGTTGAAATTCCCATTTGGAAGAAGCAGAGAGATAGAGAGGCATTAAGTATTATTTTCTGGAAGATGTGTTTGGTTGAAAGGCTCAATTGGGAGTGAGCTCCCAGATCTCATTGCCTTCTTCTTTCCTATAATGTATGCTTACATGTCACTTTTCAAATGACTATAACCTATGTACATACATATACACATAGATGTATATATATGTGTGTGTGTATATATATATATATATGCATGCACATATGTGCCTGCGTGTATGTATATATGTGTGTGTGTGTGTATATATGTGTGTATGTGTATATATGTATGTATAAGTTGCCAGGCAGAGAGCAATTAGCATTAACAGTTCTTTAGTAAATTTGCCTGCCCACTCTATGAGTTAACTAATTAGGCTATATTTTAGAATGCATAAATGAATGTATTGAGTGTTCAGGATTAAGAAGATATAATTATTTTCAACGAAGAAGCAACAGAACACACCATAAAGGTGGATGGGTGATCTCATGAGTTTTCAGGCTTCAGAAGATATAATTATTTTCAATGAAGAAGCAACAGAACACTCCATAAAGATGGATGGGGGATCTCATAGTTAACATAGTTTAAAGGTTAAGAGGACCAGGTGTCTCAAAGTGAAACTGGGAAAAAATTGAAAAGTAGGTAAGATGAGAGTCACAAAGAGAAAAACAGTTTGTGCAGAAAAAATGGAAGTTACAATAAAATCTTTATAAGGCCAAAATTATAGAGCTTAATATAGATGAGAAGGCAAATATCAGTTTCAAATACTTCAAAATGGTAATGATATGCATATGTACATTTCAGTTATGTCAAACTTAGAGAGTTCTAGAAATATTTCCCATAAATTGCAGAACATGTGTTAACATATCTAAATTCTAGCATATATGGAATGGACAGATTTGTGGACCTGGATATGTTAATAATTTTAAAAAATAAAAACAAAACAAAAATCTCTTAACACAGGCAAGTGTAGAAATCACCATAAACTTGACAGATTTTTTTTTTTTTTTGTAAGTCAAGAGTCCAGCTAGACCCTCTGAAAAAATTTTAGGTAGCAGGCATTAAACTGATAATTTCTTAAGTACGTATATTAATGTTGTTTGCAGAACTACTTTAAAAAATAGCAATGTGTTAGACTGATTTATTTTATATATTATAAAATAATTTATTAAAATTATGCAAAATATGTGGCATCCAGGCATCAACAAGAGAAGCAAAATCAGGAGGAGATTATATTTTTATAAAAAGTTATATATTGTTTTATTCCAAGGTTTTTTACTCATACAATTATTGGGAGCAAATCTGAATTTTAAAAGTCACACGGTCAGAAAGGATCAGAGGCAGCGTGGAGTTCCATGGCCACAGGATGAAGGGGTGGCTCATGGATAGAATTTCTTTTCTCTACCTCAGGGAGGTACAGTTCAATAGGATCAGGAGTGTTTCTGAACTGAGAAATATGAGCAAAATTTCTGTATGACACTTCTAGGTTTAGCACAAAAAACCTCCCTCACAATTTTTTCTGGAAACAAGTAAGAATCTTAAAGTATTTTAGAAAGGAAGCAGTAAAATTCTCCTTTTTCAAAAACAACAGAACTTTTATATAGAAAATCGCAAGGAATCTAGAAACATCTCTTTGAACTAATGTGTTATTTTAGCAAGGGTGTTGAATTACAATCAATATTAAAAAACAAATGGGGTAAAAGGCTTAGATCCTGTTAAAAAGCCAATAAGCAAACAACAAAAATAAAAAGCTCAATGCATTAATTAACAGGATAATGCATACTAAAGCCGTAATGACCACTTTAATGACAAACATGACCAAATGTTGGCAAGGGACACTCAAATCCCACTCCTCTAATTGTTTGAAAATGTATAATAAATTGCTGTTAATTATAGTTGCCCCTTAGTGCTGTAGAACATTAGAACTTATTAGAACTCATTCCTCCTATTTAGCTGTACTTTTATATCCATTAACCAATATTTGACCATCCCTCCCTCCCACCCCCATATTTCTCCACCTCTAGTAACCATTATTCTATTCTCTACTTCCTTGAGATCAACTTTTTTTAAGCTTCCTTATATGAGTGAGAACAGGCAGTATTTATTTTTCTGTTCCTGGCTTGTATCACTTAACATAGTCTTCTCCAAGCTCATCCATTTTTGCCACAAATAACAGAATTTTATTCTTTTTTATGACTAAATCGTATTCCATTGTGTATACATACATTTTCATTATCAATTTAATCTATTCATCTGTTAATGGACACTTACATTGATTCCATATCTTGACTATATTGAATAGTGTTGCAATATATATCTCTGAGCATCTGTACATGATGTACACCTCCAGTACTGGAAATCATGCAAATGTGAAATACATAGCATAGGGAATTGGTACGATATGTGAAGGCCCAGAACTTGTGCATGATTTAATCATTTGTCAGGGAAAATTTCTTGCATTTTTCATCTACATTTTCACTTCTATGATCTTCAAAACACTCATTGCACTTTTATTTGGAGAGTGTTTTCTACAAATTTTGCAAGTACATGCTGTCCATGTGAAAGTCTGGTTGTTGCTGGACCATTGCAATTAAATGATTTTTTGCTTTCAGGGCAACAATAACAATTGGGTTTTAAATTATTATCTTTCACCATTAAGTAGCCTCATACACTTAACTTATCACAGCCTTTTTATGAAGAAACAATTTCACAGATCTCTTCCATTGTGTTGTAAATAATAGAGTAAGAAGAAATATTTGGCTTCCCTAATACCAAATCTGTATTAGTCAAGATTCTCCAGAGAGACAGAAACAAAAAAGATATATGTATAGATATAGGTGGGGGAATATATTAGGGGAATTGGCTCGTGTAATGATGATGCCTAAGTCCCATGATAGGCCATCTGCAAGCTGGCGTCCCTGGGATGCTGATAGCCAAGTGTGAAGACCTCAGATCCAGGAATGTCGATAGTGTAACTCTCATCCCAAGGGAGAAAGCCTTGGGATCTGGAGGGTTGTTTGTGCAAGTTCTGGAGTCCAAAGGCTGGCGAGTCTGGAGTTCTGATGTCCCAAGTAGCAGAAGTAGAGTGTGTCCCAGCCCTCAAAGAGAGAATAATTTGCCTTCTGTATTCATTCTCCTTGGACCCCCATCTGATTAGAAGGTGCCCATCAATGCTGAGGGCAGATCTTCCCCACCTCATCCACTCAGACTCACACACTCATCTGCCCTGGAAACACTCTCACAGACACGCACATAATAATGCTTTACCATGTTTCTGGGTATTCCTTAATTCAGTCAAGTTGACACTTAAAATTAAGTCCACAAGTCCACCTCTTGTCAACTTGGCACCTGTACACATCTTTTAAAACCATACTTAATTTCCAAATAAAGACAATAACAAGGTAATATTTCTGCCTAACACCATGTACCTAAACTAATGCAACTGCCCTGCATACCAGTGAAAACCCATTAATCCCTTCCCCCAAATTTCGGCGTTCAGAATTTCAACATTCATCTTTCAAAACTGTGATTTTCAGGAGTTTAAACATTAAGAACTTCGGACTGGCCGGACGCGGTGGCTCACGCCTAGCACTTTGGGAGGCCGAGGCAGGCGGATCACGAGGTCAGGAGATCGAGACCATCCTGGATAACACTGTGAAACCCCATCTCTACTAAAAATACAAAAAAATTAGCTGGGCGTGGTGGCGGGCACCTGTAGTCCCAGCTACTCGGGAGGCTGAGGCAGCAGAATGGTGTGAACCCGGGAGGTGGAGCTCGTAGTGAGCCGAGATCGTGCCACTGCACTCCAGCCTGGGCGACAGAGCGAGACTCTATCTCAAAAATAAATAAATAAATAAAAGAACTTCGGACTTCAGGGATTTCCACGTTTCTGGATTTCAACATTGAGGGATTATGGTGTTTAGAATTGTCCCTCTCGAGACGCACCACATGAATAAATGTCTCCGATTTTTAACCCTCTATTGGGATTACTTTGTGGCATTTTCTTCACTGTTTAAATGAGTTCTCCTGAGAGATTGAGCTTCCACTGCCAACAGTGGCAACAGGATTAGCAAAACACCTTTCGCTGGCTTTCTTTTCTTTGCTTTTATCCCCCTTACTTTTTTTTGTTGTTGTTGTTTTTTGTTTTTTGTTTTTGTCAGAGTCTCACTCTCTGTTGCCCAGGCTGGAGTGCGGTGTTGCGATCTCGGCTCCCTGCAATCTCTACCTCCCAGGTTCAAGCGATTCTCCTGCCTCAGGCTCCCAAGTAGCTGGGATTACAGGCGCCTGCCACCACGCCCAGCTAATTTTTGTATTTTTAGTAGAGACAGGGTTTCACCATGTTGGCCAGGATGGTCTCGATCTCTTGACCTCTTGATCCACCCGCCTTGGCCTCCCAAAGTGCTGGGATTACAGGTGTGAGCCACTGCGCCTGACCCCTTACTTTCTTATTTACGTTTACTCCAAAATAAGCTATATCTGCATTCAATTTTTTATCCCAAAGTCTGCCTCTGTAGTGACCCCAACCAAGGCAGCACATATCTCTTACATCTTTACCAACATGTCATACTAGAAGACAGTAATGTGAACTTCATTAGCTTATTGTGAAACCTTAGAGAAAAATTTAATTTGAGATGTACCTTTGGTCTTGCTAAGTGGAGAATTTAGTCCAAAACGAGGTAATACTCTGGACTTTAAACAATGTAGTTTATTTATATGTCTAATGAGCACATAAATGCATTATTCAGATGTCTCAGAATTTAAACTGAAATTGAACTTTTTTTCCAGGCTGTATCATGCAATGGTTTATATGTAACTAAAATTTGTCTCTTCTATAGTTAATGTTTCAAACAGAAAACTTTATTTCCTAACTTGATCGTAGTAATATATAAGTGCTCAAAAATTTGAACAAATTCTTGAGAATATTCAGTCCAATATAATATATTATCTGGTTTAGCCATGTAAACTTTCTAGAGGTTGAATCGGAAAAACTCAGAAAATGTCTTTTCCCTTTGGTTTGCTGATTCCGTGTTCATTACTCTCATGTACTAATGGCTAATGATGGCTTCCTCAATTGAACCAAGAATTAGCTGTAGCCAATACAATGACTGCATCAAAACTAAGAAAATTAATTAGGTGGTGCTGACAGACACGAGGCAGGGACAACAACCTCCTTTCAATTTCATAAACACTTGCAAATGGCAAGATTTACTGGCCAGTGACATATTTTTCTTTAAATAACATATTATAGTGTTAAGATTTGGGAGGATTTGGATTTCATCTGATTTGTAGTTGATAAACCTGGAACAGATTGTTGGAATTGTAATCATTAAGAGTATATGTTCTAAAGAGAATTGCTGGGTTTCACTCCCAGGTGAAATTTCTGCTTTTCACCTTTACTATCCTGGGCAATGTATTTACCTTATGATAACCCATTTTGTAATCATTGAGTTGTGTAACGATTAAAGAAAATGTTAACTACTAATTATTTAAAATAATACCTTATTTCTGCAGGGTGGGCCAGCAGTCTGGAGATTCAGGGAAGACCCAATATTGCAGGATTTTAAGGTCAGTCTTTGTTCCATCCAGGACTTCAACTGATTAGATGAGGCCCACTCACTTTAGGGAGGGCCATCGGCTTTACTCAAAGTCTACTGATTTAAACATTAATCTCATCCAAAAACATGCTTAAAGAAACCCAGAATAATGCTTGACTTCACATCTCTGCTCAGCCAAGTTGACACAAAATTAATCATCACAACCACTTATATTCATGTTGTTGAAACTGCAAGGAAGGCAGAGCCTGATGCACACATTATAATAGCTGTGATTTTATTGAGTGTGTTCCCCATGTCATTTAAGCTTCATGAAACAGAGATTTTTCTCTTTTTTATCATTTCTATATTTCCAGTGCCTACCACATATGACATGTTCATGTTGAACATATGACATGTTCAATAAAATAAAAATATTTTTACCAAAATAAATAAATAACTGGAAATAAAATAGCACCTGACTGTAGTGAATTCTTATAATTTTATGTTGCTTTCGTATCCATTTCAAATAAACTTTAACTATCTTATACCAGAAGCAAGGCTCAGTCATCCTTGACACACTTTCCAGTTCTATACCACATGCAATAGCTCAAGCCAGTGGCCAGGGCTAAGAAATTAGAGGCATCTCTCCCACCTAGCAGAATGGGTTCTCTGTATTCCCATCACTCACTTTAAATGGAACATTCAGCCAGCCCTCAAACATAAAATGACCCACACTCTGACCCTTATCTATACTGCTAATTGTCATGGGACTCTTTCTCTCTCTGCCTGACTCTTCATTCTTGCCTTGTGTGACCTGTGGCAGAGGAGTGTCCTCCTGACTAAATATGGCCCCCCTTGCCCAGGATCTGTAAGTAAAAACCTTTGAACTTGCTTCCTATTGTGATGGTATATTGAATTTACAGCTTTTTTCTGAAGAACCAGGGGCTAGCCTAGGTACAGTTTTTCCTGGATGTGAGGTGGAGGGGCAGACAAGGTCAGGGTCCCCATGCCAGAGCTTGGTCAGGTAGGCATAAACTGGATGGGTCAGACAAAAGTCACAAGGTGTCTGCCAGTATAAACAAGTTTTTGGTGTGAGGGACACCTGGCCATAGTCATGTATCAGGAAACTAACCTTGAGGTCATCTGCCAAGTAAAAGGAGTATCCCAGGAAAGCACACTATAGACACTCAAGTCCAACACCCCTTCATTTGCCCTTAGGGCAGTGTTGCTGGCTTCTTTGGAACTAGAACCGCAATTTGGCTGGGAGCTTTCGAAACACTAACATATAGTACCATTTAATATTTCAACATTGAAATAACAGAAAATTTTAAAAGAGAGATAAAATATATAAAAATGTGCACAATATAAAGAAAATTAATAGCTATATTTATATTTAGCAATGATAGAAGAGATATTTTAGTAATTATAAAATTTGCCAAAAAATATCTACACTGAAGTAGGGCTTAGCAAATTCTTAATAATAATTTCAGTACTATTTGTAAACATTCCCAAGATCTTCCTAAAATAATTAATTAAAAATAAGCTCAAGGCGAATTAAAATAGATAAAATTAATGACTTGTGAAGAAAATAAAGTTTTAAATTTACCAAACTTGTTGTTTATACATCCTTTTAAATGTCATAATGAAAACTGTTTCAGTCCATTTAGGCTGCTATAATAAAATACCATAAACTGCATGGTTTATAAACAACAGAAATTTATTTCTTAAATTCTATAGGCTGGCATGTCTAAGGTCAAGGAGCAGGCTGATTTGGTGTGTGGTAAGGGCCTGCTTCCTGGTTCATAGAAGGGTACCTTCTTGCTGTGTCCTCATACAGTGGAAGCAGCAAGGCAGCTCTCTGAGGTCTTTTTTCTTTTTAAATAACGGCACTAATTCCATTCATGTGGACTTAGCTTTCCTAATCAAATCACCGCTCAAAGGCTCCAGCTCCTAATACCATCACATTGGTGATTAGATTTCAACATCTGAATTTTGGGAGGACATAAAAACATTCAGACCGTAGCAATGATTATCTTTTAAATTTTATTTAGACATATTTTGAGTTGGAATTCTATTCGTCCTACTTAGTCTAGAGGAGCTTGTTACTTGCATGTGAAAGACTAAAGAGAGTGAGAATTCTAGGATGATTTCCATGTTTCTTGTCGGGTAGCTAGTTGAATGTAATGACACTGACAATACAGGGAATGCAGATGTTGCAAGAAAGAAAATGCATTCAGTTTTTCACTTGTTGAAGGTGAAATACTTTTAAAGATAGCCAAATTGAAAAAGTCCATCTAGCTGTTAAATAAATGTTCAAAAGTTGTTGTATAGCATTTAATTAAATAAATATCAAAGCTATTCCAAAATAATGGAATAGAGGTTCTAGAAATGAAAGGATATACAGCAAAAAAAAGTGTTGGAATACACTGGATGCAATAAATCCCCCTTAGGTCCAGATGTCATGCCAGCACACTAAAGGCACTGAGAAAACCTGGATTAAAATAATCATATGTGGGCCAAGCATAGTGGCTTATGCTTGTATATTTGTCACTTTGAGAGGATTGCTTGAACCCAGGAATTCAAGAGCCTGGGCAACACAGGAAGATCTCTTTATTTACAAAAAAAAAAAAAAAAAAAAAAAAAAATAGCTGATTGTGGTGGTGCGCACCTGTGGTTCCAGAAACTTGGGAGGCTAAGGTAAGAGGATCACTTGGGCTTGTGAGGTCCAGGCTGCAGTGTGCCATGATCACGCCACTGCACTCCAGCTTGGGTGACAGAGCAAGACATTATCTTAAAAAATAATAATAATAAAACAACACCTATTTGTGGGGTTACACAAGTTATATTGTTATGTTTAACTTATGAAATAAGAACTTGACCAAACCAAAGTGGATTAACTTTATGGGACAGTTTCATTTTGTAATTTTAATATAAGCCATGAGAGCAGTAAAAAAAAAAAAAGTTTTACTACTGCCTGCCTATTCCCTTCTCAAGACAATACTACCAAACAGACATATTTCATAATCGTCATTTCAGTCCTTGGCTTATGAGAGCTCTTCTTCATGTATTCAAGACTATGGAGACCTCCCATCCTCACTGCAACTCTTTGAAGGTTAATCAAAATGTGCAAAATGTGCATTTTTCACAACTTAAATTCAGCTTCATATAGGGAGGTGTGTGGCCTTTTTAATAACCTCTCTTTGGACAAAATTACTATCAAGGTTCATTCCTCACTGGAAGCCTGTTAAATGAGCAGGTGCAGTATTGCTTTTTAGCAGCAAGATTGAAGATCCAGCAGCACACCAGTACAAAATTTATGGCCTAAGATTTCTCACAGAAATTATGCAAACATTGCCTGCTCCTTTTATATCTGCAAAGTGAAATCTACGTTTCTTAGAATGGTGCACGCAGAATTTTATGGCATTTAGTTTGGAAAAAAATTGAACAGTCACAATTCATTACTTTCAAACTTTTCCTGAGACGGGATACAAAGTTCATGAAATATATTGTGTCGAACTCCATCAGTCCTACGAAGGGAAGTTTGGACAAGTGTTTTCTGGCATAAATCCACCCTACTATTTTCATCATAAAATATATTTAGTCAACAACTTTAATGGAAATTACCTTTTTTGTTTTACAGTTATGATTTGGGAATGTCAAATAATAGAAAGTCTGAGTGAGGGCTATGATTTCAATGTGTTCCTTCCAAGACTCAGATGCTGAAACCTAATCACCAAGGTGATGTTATTGGAAGCTGGAGTCTCTGGGAGGTAATTGGCTAATGAGGGCTCTGCCTTCATGAATTGTATTAGGACTCCTATAAAAGGACTTGGTGGGGGGAGTCTGTCCCCTTTTACTCTTTCCGCTTCTGCCATGTAAGGACATAGAGTTCACCCCCTTCAGAGAATATAGCATCAGAATTTCATCTTGAAAGCAGAAAGCAACCTGCATCTTGGACTTCCCAGCTTCCAGAACTGTGAGATAATAAATTCCTGTTCTTTACAAAATTCCCAGTCTGTGATATTTTGTTACAGCAGCACAAATAGACTATACCATTCAGCTAGAGTTTAACTTTTTAAATATCAGTGCTATAGGATTCATTTATATGCTTCATTGAAATATTAAAAGCTAATAAGGCATAAACTGTCTTAAAATGGACTACACTATAAATATTTTTAAACTGTCTAGGAAAAATGAGAACCAAGTATGTTTATTTTCTGTTCATGTTGTTTGACCTTCAGAGTCTATTCAGCTTATGAATTCTTCAGCAATAATTTAACTATAAACTCCTTTTCCTAAGTTTAGAAAATGTTTTGCATGAGATTTGAAAGTATAACACCTTAAACCGCCTATCTACTATCATTAGGATTGATAATATTCCACAGATATAAAGGCAGGGAAAGTAAGGAAAGTGTGAAGCTGATTTTAGGGCTGGGTTGATGTGAACATAACACCAACAGTAGAAAATAAATCTGAAAACATGAAAGTTTATAAAATTTGTAAGAGTTCCCAAGAAATGAATAAGCTTTTAATGCTCAACTGAATTCATAAAATGGAAAAGAAATGCTCAGGCCATACATATGGAGCAGCAGCAGATTTCACCATTGATTTCATGTGGTCCAAAACATTTATTGAAATAATGACAGATATCTGGGCATGAGAAATAGGGAGTGATGCACCAAAGCGTAGCTTCAGATAACTTGCAACAAAAGGTATGAAGTTATATTAGAATATTCCACACTGATGTTTAATAAAGGGAAATGTAGGGCTTAATCTTTGTTTTTCTCAATTCCACAGTTTAGGAGCTCAAAACTATGGAAATATATTAAAAACAATGGGACATACAGGTTTCTCTCAAAAGTAAGATACTAAAAAAATGCAAACATAGTTTTTAAATATTTCGTCAAAATAAAAAAAAATAAAAGCATCTTCATTGGACAAGAGCAATCATAATAAAGAATTTGGTTTTTATAAGCTATTTTGGTCTTTATGTAATGCATTTTAAAGTAGAAACCAAAACCCCCACATTTTATTATTATTATATATTGAAAAATATAATAAAATATGTGAATTAAGATGCACTTGTTTGGATGTCCATTAAACATTTTATAATAGCACATTTGCAAACATTTTTAACATTTGTTGTCTGAAGTACAACAGAAGGATACAGAAATATAGAATAAAATGGTCAAACAATGGAATATTCAGTCAAAAAAAGCTTCAAATGAGTTTCAAGGATCAGAAAAGTTCTCTTTTCATAAAGTTCCAAAGCCACATAAAGACCTGTGTACATGGTGCCATTCATACAAATTAGCATATCTGTAATACATCAGAAGTTGGCAAAAATTTTCTATACAGACCCAGATAACAAATATTTTAGACTTTGTGGTCATGTGCTATCTGTTGCATATAATCAATTTTGCAACTTTACCATTGTAGTGTGAAAGCAGCCTTAGAAAATTCATAGAAAGTACATGTGGCTGAGTTTCAATGTTTTATTTACAAAAACAGGTGATAAATTAGTGTGGCCCTTGGTCTGTAGTTTGCTAAACATTTGCTGTATGCATGAATGCTAGTTTGAGAGGGTAAAATGATATATGACTTAGGTCAAAATTGGCACCAAAATACTAAAGGCAAATGAAAATAAGACACTACCTTATCCTTAATATTATGCTTGCACCCCACCTCTCCCAAGTATGGTTCTCCTAAGTAAGCCAAATCAGAACAGGAGACAAATTTCAGATGAAATCTCTTCCTTCTCTTCAACTACCACTCCATATAATGCTAATGAATGGTAAGGAAAAAACGATATGGAAAATGCTCATTCTGTTATTGAATACTAAAAAGAAATCAAAGAATGCTTTCTAAATGACTGCAAACTTATTTCATCTTTCAGTGTGGGAGCTGCAACAGGAGTAAGTTGGAACCTTGAAAACATCCTTAAGGAAAAACTATACATGAAATGGATTCCTTTATGAAAGGCTTAGCAAGTGGGTGAAGTATGAAAGCATGACACCAAAAGCTGAATTTGGGGATTGGGAGAGGAATAGACAGGTATACAATCCCTACAATAGAAAACTTATATATTTCACATTGGATTTATTTAGTCAGTATATTTTTCATGATTTATGACAAATTAACAATTCAATCTATCCTAGGTAAAGAATGACTTTCCTCATGTACATTTCTAAACAAGATGCAGAGATCATACATTAGCTCAAGTGAGAACTGAAACCAAGGGCTGAGATGCACCAGAATTAATTTTCTTTATACCACCTTTCCACTGCTTTCATGCATATCTGCTTCATTCTTTTATGCCAACTTTTCCATGATACTAGAATCATGTTTGGCAGTTTCTCTGCAGTACTTATCTTCAGCCACACATCTTTACTCGCATGACCAGCCTTGTGGGTACAGACAGAAGAATTATAACTCTGATATCCACATACCATCACTTAATTGGATAGAAGGAGAAACAGTTCTATTAAAAAAGGATATTGCTTCCTAGAGTTGGAGGGAATCTTGGCAGAGAAAATGAAATCATTAGCACTTTAATATATTCAAAATTGTAATTGTTAAATAAGAAACAAATATGCAACTGGGAAAAAATAAATACATGTTTCACAAAACAGCATATCTGAATATCCTGTAATTGGAAAGTGTATTTAAAAAGGTCATTGATAAAAAACAAATGGGAAAAAAATTCTTTTCACAATGAACTTGTCAACTGAACAAATGTACACAAGTCAGTGTAGCTAGGTGAGAATTTTGGTAGGTTTATAAAATTGGGTCAACATCTTAGTGAACAACTTAAAAATTGTATCAAGAAATGTTACAATACAGATACCTTTAAATTTTGTAATCAGGTATATATGCCTTCTAAACTCTTCAAGAAATAGCTCACAACAGATAACTTCATAGCTACCATGTGCTCCTCCCCAATCTTTCCGCTTTCCTCCCAATTTCTTCATACACATGAAATTGACCTCTCACTTGGTTTTATGTCAACATTGACTTGCTTTTATTTATAAATTCATCATTCATTAAAGATAAAGATAACACTCTTGCATGAATCTGAGCTTAATATAAATGAGAACATATTAGAAGTATATTTTGAAACCTGCTTTATTTCTCTAAGCTTTTTGTAGATTTCCACGTGCACATGTGCATTCACGTGTGTGCACACACGTAAACACCGGCGTTTTAGGGAGAAGGATGGTGTTTATTCCTTGTCACTACCAGGTAGTAGTCCATTCAATGAATATAATTCAAACTATCCAGTCTCTTGTAAATCAATATTTGGGTCTTTTCTACTTTTGTGCTGTTTGAAATAATTATGCTATAAATATATTGCATATGGCTGATAGTATGCACGTGAAGGATTTTCTTTAGGGAATAGAAATGAATTTCCTACATTATGAAGTATAGATGGCTTTAAATTCAGATAATGAAAAATTTGTTTTGCAATGTGATTATACCAATTTGCACTTTTATCAGAGACATTTTCCCATTGTTCTACCGTCTTGCCACCATTTTGGTGTTTTCAGAGATTTCCTATATTTATTTTAGTTTAAGGGAGTGAAGAAAGACAAAAGTTTTCTTCTTCTGGCTATCTGATATCCTGGGAGTTATCTTCGCTTGTGTTTATTAGCATTTATGCCTTCTCTAATAAAAGCTTCCCCACCCCCATTTCTTCTGTTGCCTTGCTTATCTTTTTCTTGTTGATTTGTAAGAGGCTTAGCATTTTCTAGATATAAAAATATTGTTGGCTATCTGTGACAAACTCTTCCCAAGTTTTTGTGGTTGTATTCATTTGTTCTGTGATATCTTTTGATCTCCAGAAGTTCTTAGATTTAATGAAGTGAGATTTGTTGATGTTAGACTTTGTGGTTGAGTATTAGACATCATTCCATACCATGAGATCATGAAGACATTCTAATTTTTTTCTAAAGTTTAAATAATGTTTTTAAATTTAAATCTAAATTCTCTCTAGAATCGATGTTGTACATGGCAGCAGTCCCCATCCTTTTTGACGTCAGGGACTGGTTTCGTGGAAGATAATTTTTCCACAGAGAAGTTTTGGGTGGGATGGTTTGGGGATGATTCAAACGCATTACATTTCCTGTGCACTTTATTTCTATTATTATTACATTGTAATATATAATGAAATAATTATACAACTATCCATAATGTAGAATTAGTGGGAGCCCTGAGCTTGTTTTCATGCAACTAGTTTATCCCATCTAGAGGTGATGGGACACAGTGACAGGTCATCAGGCATTAGATTCTCATAAGGAGTGTGCAACCTAGACCCCCTGCACGTGTAGTTCACAATACGGTTCGTGCTCCTTTGAGAATCTAATGCCACCACTGATCTGACAGGAGGCGGAGCTCAGGAGGTAATGCAAGCGATGGGGAGTGGCTGTAAATACAAATGAAGCTTCGCTTGCTCGCCCACCACTCAGCTCCTGCTTCTCTGCGGCATGGCTCACTTCTTAACAGGCCTGGGACCTACCCTGGCCTGTGATACACCTACCCTGGTATATGCGGGTTTGAAGTAAAAATATAATTTTATCTCAATAACAAATTATTGTAGTAAAACTTACTAAATAATTGATCCTTTCACAATTCTTCTATGGCACCATCTGTGATATAAGGTGTTACAATTGTTCCTTACCTGCATGGCCCTGTTTCTCTACTGCCCACTTTTCTCTCCCTCTGCTATATTTTTTCTATTTTACTTAAGTACCAGCCTGTATTCAATACAATAGCTTTCTAAAAGTCGTAATATTGGGGGAAGCCACATTTCTTCAATTTTGCTACTTTGGGATTATTCTAAGTTTTCACTACCATACTTTTCACACCAAATAAATTTAGTGAGCTGGTTAAATTTTACATACCACAACAGGTTGGGATTTTAATAAAATGTAATCAAAACCAGAAGATCAATTTGAGGAATATTGGCAAATTTAAATATTGACATGACTTATCTCTTCACGTGTTATATCTCTCCATTCTTTAGGTTTTCTTTAATGTTGATACATTGAGACTTTCAACTCTACATATATGAACTCATTTTAAGGCACAGACTCTGCCAGTAGTGTGCTAAAGTGTGTAAATATATGTATTCATATGGAAAATGGATAGATAAGCAAGTAGATAACTAGATAGCCAGAGAGATAAACAGTTCTCCATGACAGTGAGTTTTTAATAGCTACAAATTAGAAACAACCTATATGTTTAAGAAGAGTAAAATAGTTCAATAAAAACTATGATTCTTGCTGATAATAAATTATGTGGAAATTAAAATCACATTTCTGAAGCATACATAAAACTAGGAAAAAATTAATAATAATATTTAAGTAAACAATAATTTTAAAATTATATGTATATAAATTTACATGTGTGTCTGTATGTTTACATAAATATGCATTCATAAATATATATGTTATGATCACCTCTTTAGAATTTAAATACAATTGAACATGAATATACAAAGTTATAACTTATTTTTATGTTGAAACGAGTCTCCCCACCAAATTCATGTTGAAGTCTTAATTCCCCAGTAGCTAAGAATATGAGTTTATTTGAAAATAAGTTCTTTACAGAGCTAATCAAGTTAAAATAAGATCGTTAGGGTCAGCCCTAATCCAATAAGACTGGTGTCTATAAAAAGGGAAAATTTGGAGACAGACATGCACACAGGGAGAACCCATGTGAAGATTAGAGTTACGTTGTCATAAACCAAGGCATTACCATTAGAAGAGGGGCCTGGAACAGATTCACCCTCACCACACTCAGAAGGAACCAACCCTGTCAACACCTTGATTTGGGGCTTCTAGACTCCAGAACTGTGGGAAATAAACTTCTGTTTAAACCACCCAATCTGTGGTACTTAGTTATGGCAATCCTAATAGACAATACACCAGTCAACGGGCGACCTCTGGTGCTGATGTGCATATGTAGTTTCTACATGTATTAGTCTGTTTTCATGCTGCTGAGAAAGGCATATCCAAGACTGGGCAATTTACAAAACAAAGAGCTTTAATAAACTTACAGTTCCACGTGGCTGAGGAGGCCTCACAATCATGGTGGAAGGCAAAGAGGAGCAAGTCACATTTTACGTGGATGGCGGCAGGCAAAAAGAGTTGGTGCAGGGAAACTGTCATTTTTAAAACTATCAGATCTCCTGAGACTCATTCACTATCATGAGAACAGCGCAGGAAAGACCCGCCCCCATAATTCAAACACTTTCCACCAAATTCCTCCCGCCACATGTGGGAATTGTGAGAGTTACAATTCAAGATGAGATTTGGGGGCGAAACAGTCAAACCATATCGCTACACTTCTCAAGTCAACTGTGAGTCTTTGATAGCATATTTGTAAACATAAAAATGTAAAATACTTAAAAGCCCGAACACTTTAAGTATTAATTTTATTTTATAGGAGAATAGTTTTTTTTCTTTTTTTTCTTTTTAATAAAGGTAAATGAAGGCTCAAAGGAGTTTTAATAAGATTTTGCTTGTATATAGACTTAGGTGACAGTTTAATAGAGATGGAGAGATTGTGAAATATTGAATATAGAAAGCTGCAGTGAACAGTGGCCCAGAAGCAACCAGTGGCCAGCAGCCTCTCCCTGCAGAGTATTTCCAGTGATCAGCTTTCCCATGCACCCTAGAGGGCAGATTTCAGGTAGTTTCCACCAACAGAGCATCACAGCAACTTTGCCATTTATTGAGCCACAGCTGTTCCCTCCCTGACAAGTGGGACTCTTCCATTCAAGTGCCATCTCAGACCTAGGGATAGTGGCTGTCCTTTATATCCACCATTTCTATATTCTTTAGAATTATCTCTTTCTTACTCAACTAATACCTCCTTACTTTGATCCTGTGTGTTGGAGCTGTGAATAATTCTATTAAACTTTCTATGTTCAAATTCCTTCATGGTTTTTCTCTCTCAGCATCTGAGTCAACTTATGCTGGATACTCATTTTTTTACTCACATTTTAAATAGACGCAAAAGTCATGGAAAATTTTCTTCTGAAAATCACTCCCTGTCCATTTCATGACAAATGCTGCACTGCTGGTCATATCACCTATAAGGTGTACAGTGTCTTAGTTCAGGCTGTTATAAGAAATTACCATAGACTAGGTGTCTCATAAACCAAGAAATGAAATTTTATTTCTCACAGCTCAGGAAGTTACAATTTTGAGATCAGAGTACCTAAGCTAGCACTGTCTGGGTTCTGGGGAGAGTCCTCTTCTGGGTTGCAGAGGACAACTTCCCATTGTATCCTCACACAGCAGAAAGTGAGAGAGCTCTCCAGAGTTCCTTTTACATAGGCATCAATCATACTCACGGGCCTCCACATTCATGAAATAATTACCTCCCAAAGGCTCCACCTCCTAATACCATTGCACTGGAGGATAAGATTTCAATACACAAATTTTGGGGAGACACAAACATTCAGTCCTTTGCAGACAGCAAAATGTTTCAACTCTTCAGAGAGATCAGTAAACGAATCCTCAATCTATTAAGTGCTTGCATTATGATCTTCAAAGTAATTCTTTGTGTTTTTTTTTTTAGCTCTACGTAGCTTTTAAATCTCCAGTAATATATTTTCAATTGCTTTCTCTAAAAATAACACATAAATTGCTGAAAAAATCAAACTGCGAGTAATCAAGCAGTTGTCACCATAATTTAGTTTCACCAACTTTAAAAGTGATGGCATCTTGGCCTTGAACTTGGGGATCACTTGTTAGGATGACGAAGACCACCAGTGCTTTGAAGTCTATACTTTGACAGATGCTGCTATGAGCAGTAAAAATGAGAAAGGATTGAAGATAGAAATGTCCAAGGCATGACCTTCAAAATTAGAAAGGCTTTGATAAAGAGATGAAGAGTAATAGTCTGGAACTAGTGATGATTAGCCAGAAGAATGCAGTAACAAGCCTCTTGGGTTATAAGATATGGGAGGATAACCAATTGCTTTGGAGCTACCTGTAAGAGAAGCAATGTTGGCAGCTAAGTTTCAGTTACATCTTGGAGAACAAAATTCTGTAAAAAATACCAGGATGACAGGCAAATTAACTTATATTGAGACTGAAAGTGGGAAACATTGGTGTATTGAAAAGACAAAAAAAAAAACAATAAATGAATACGAAAAACAGATGTTTGATCATTTTACATGGGATATTTGCTTTTCTCTTTTTCACTAAATTTAGGTTGGAATTGGTTTCTTCCCTACCTATTCCACCACAGTCAACATTTGGCTCTTGCTTTGATCACAGTTACTTTCTCTCTGGCCCCTCTACCTCCAGGTTTATCTCCATCAATCCCTCTCTCCTAAGAGCAAATAATTGTATATATTAAATGTAAACATGGTTATTTCACTCTCCTAGTTGCCCTTTTTCCAGTTCTTTACCACCTTCATTATTAAGTGAAAGACACCAAGGATTAAGAGGACTTCTATGATCATTTCTTCTTTCCCTGTCCACTGTCCTTTCTCATGAACTGTACAGAGCATCCTATCTAATGCATGATGTTTCATACCTTTAGTTGTGGCTCATGCTGCTTCTTCAGTCATCAGGGAGGTGTTTGTTGGCAATGAAAGTTTGGCATAGTATATGGCATAGGAGAATGGCATAGGAGAAAGACAATTTATTTAAAATTATATTTTTAAATGCTGTGAGATATACTATTTACATCTGCAAATAAGTGTGAAAATAGATGAAGACTATAATTACTTCTTAGAAAGCTATGATTCTGCCTTTGCTCCAGCAACTAGTGTCATCTGTCTAAATTTAAATCAGCCAGCTTACCTTTTCTTAATGCCAGTTTCCACAAATATAAGTTGGAAATAATACTTCAATACACACTTGCCAGAGTAATTAAGATAACTGTATAAAGTAAAGCACGTTCAGAAGTTTAATGTAAATTTAAAACTTAGGGAACAATAGCAGCAGTGTGACAGATAGTTGTGAAGTCACAGTTTTTCTTTGTTAGTCAGAGTTCTCTTTTATTTATGTATTACTCTGAAATGCAGTAATCCCAAAAAAGTTGCATAAAGTAGACAAAGAATGTATTTTCACCTTTCTTTTAGGTCATTTCTCAATATACTTCACTGTCATATTTAGAATTTTCTTAACAGGCCAGGAAATAACTTCCATATATCTACAAGATTTCTAAGGGTCAATCATCTTGCTCTTCAGAGTTTTAGTAGCCTGACATTTATCAATGTGGACAATGGACAACCAGGAGAAAGACTTTCACAGAGTCACATTACACAAACAGACACAAATGCCAATGGTGGGGGACAGCCTGAATGATACTGTTGAGCATTCCTGACACCGTGTTCTGTCAGCAAATTAGCTTCCTTGAGAACATGGAAGTTCACACACAGATTGATGCAGTGCAGTGTTTTAAAAGCGAATATTCTCAGTTGTGGCGCAGGACACCATCATTGAAAAGAGAAATGTCCAATGTGTTTTGTGTAACTTTGATGATTTGGCAACCTTATACCTGAAGTTTTCCATTCACTGAATGCTAAAATTAAATGGCATATTCTTAGAGCCAAAACAATGCTTCTGAAAAAACTCATATTTATAATGTGAATAAACCATTAAATATATTAAGTTTAACCAGAGCTGGCAAAAAGAAACAAAGGGCATATAATTTATTTACATAAAATGAATTTTTAAAATTTCCCTAAGAGGAAAAATGAGATATTACTGCTTTTGATGTTCTGATAATTTCACATCAAAGTTTTGAAACTGCACATTTGTAAATCACAGATGAAGATAGTTTAGTAATCTTGCATCAGCTATATGGTTCCATTTCTCTGTGTAGAAATAACTACTGTCATAGGTCAGAAATCTCAGTGTTCTGAGAGTCTTTTGAAGAAGCGAGTAGCTTATCCTGCATTTGGAATCAGACAGGTATGACAATAGTTACTTGAATTAATCATAACAAAATATTTTATACACTTCTATTTATTTGCACCAAAATTATTTCTTGCTAGGCATCTTTTAAAAAGATAATATATCACTTTCTTTTCATTAATTTTGGTAAAATAGAATTAATTTCATCCTAGAAACGCATTTACTGGTATCAAGTTCATTATTCATTTAAGGGGAATACTATGTCTTAGTAATCCTGGGAATCTAAAAGCCCATTCTTAAACATCCACATTTAAAAATATATATATTTCTAATATTACTTTTCAAGGCTAAATCATGTAAATTCAAGGATTTTATTTCTGCACTAATTTCTAATGTTACAAAAAGCATAATTTACTTTACTGCCATTGTGGGTCTTTGCTATCTCAAAGTAAAAATAAAATTGTTGGCTATAGGGTGCCATTTATACATAGAATACAAAGAGTGAAACGTAAAACTATTACAAAGCTAAAGGGGAAAAAATATTAGTTCTAATGGACTTTTGATTGCCAGTTGCAATATTCTTGCTTTACATTTTCCTTCTGAAATAAGTGCTACTTTCTCAATAGGACACACGCATAGCTGTGAGCAATAACAGTAATATTATACCCAATAATTATTTGACACAAGTTCCCCGACTAGCAGAATTGAATTTTGGTTTCTAATATTACTTATGTATGCTAATATGATTTAAATTGCAGAAAACTGAAAAATAGTTGATTTAATGCCTTTAGAAAAACTGTATTAATGTCATAGAATGGATTATTCCCATGTTCTAAAAATCTCATACTTTAGGTGTTTATGTGCTGAATAGATTTTAAGAGGTAACCATTTAAACACAAAATTTTAAGCTAAAAATTTAAGACATACTTTCTATATCTATAAAATACAATCACTCACATTTTGCTGATTTTGTATTCAAAATGAGGAATTGGGGAATTCATTCTATTTGAAAATAAATTTATTTTGTATACTCCACTCATAGCTGACATTTTCCATCTTAAAATATCAACCTTAAATCAATGCTTATTAAATATTTATTAAAAACTTGTCTAGTTTATCCTTTAAACACAATTTTCCTGAATTATATTAGTAAGGGGGAAAAAAACTGCTTTGTTTTATATAGGCCTCCGGAGTAAATCGCAAAACCTCCCTTGACAGCTCTTCCTGGGATTTAATAACGCTACTCGCAGGAAAGTCTTACCTAGATTATATACAAGCCCTTCATGCCCCAGCCTACACATTTGTCCCCTGGTTGTACCCTCTGCAGAGAACAGAAACAGCTGGCCACCAGCCTTTCTGATAATAACCTTCCAGTACTTGAATTTCATTGCTAAATTTCTTCTTAGTCAATAAAAGAACC
Source organism: Pongo abelii (assembly GCF_028885655.2). Classification (NCBI taxonomy): domain Eukaryota; kingdom Metazoa; phylum Chordata; class Mammalia; order Primates; family Hominidae; genus Pongo; species Pongo abelii. Next base: position 189,790,437 of record NC_071988.2, read on the forward strand.
TATTTGTAAAAGTTCCCTGTTGGAGCCTCTCAGGCTGCCCAATGTTATTAAAATAAAATGTCCTGTACATACAACAGAATATACGCTTCGTTTCAAGACATGAATGAAAGGCTGTGTTTTTACTATAGTTAAGAAAGCTTGTTAGATATGCCCATTAATTTTACTTTAAAAGTAATAACTTCTCATTTCTTTTTTTTTTTTTTTTGAGATGGAGTCTCGCTCTGTCTCCCAGGCTAGAGTGCAGTGGCACGATGTGGGCTCATTGCAAGCTCCGCCTCCCGGGTTCAGGCCATTCTCCTGCCTCAGCCTCCCGAGTAGCTGGGACTACAGGCTCCCGTCACCATGCCCGGCTAATTTTTTTTCGTATTTTTTAGTAGAGACGGGGTTTCACCGTGTTAGCCAGGATGGTCTAGATCTACTGACCTAATGATCCGCCCGCCTCGGTCTTTGTTGTGTTTGCTCCCTCTGCATCAACCACTTTTCCTTTCACTTGTTTATATCAATTACATGTTTCTTTGGGAATTCCCTCCTTCCCCTTCTCAGCCACATCTTTTGGGTCAGGTGAACTCCATTATAAGCTCAGGGGTGGACCCTAAAGTTCTCAAGTCAATTATTAAATTTCACTCTCTACTATCTCACCCTAACACGATGACCATAACTAATTGATAAAAATTTGACCTCATGCCCCGCCTCAGGCTAGTGACACAAGAGGGTATGTTTGCCTGGGGCTTTTGTAAAAAGAGTGCTTTATCCCTCTCTTCTAATAGGACCAGAACAGATGCTCTCTTTCCTGAAACAGATGTAGCAGAGTCCTTCACTATTGCTACTAGGAGAGCAGCCACTCTGGAAATGAAGTTGATAAAAAGAAGGCAGAGCCCGGAAGAAAGTATTAGGAATCTCTTGATAGAACTGTTCTTAAATTCAGGCCAGCTGCTGAACTCTTCTGTTTTATTAATATATACATATATAGCTTTATTTATATAAATTATGCATGCATTTATATTTCTATTTCTTCAGGCAAAGTGGTGCAGTTTGCTGTAACTTGAAAAAAAGATTATTAATTCATAAAATTTTCTAGTTAAACTTTTCTGTTTCTAAAAATGTGATTGGCTAACAAGACCTACATAATAAATTTTTGAGGGGATGACATTTAAAATGTATGTATTCTTAAGATTAACTTCACGCTAATAGTACTCATTATTACTAGTGAAGACTTCTTTTATTCCAGCCACAAAAAATCCTAAAAATACAAATAATTATGATTGAATTCTTCAAAAGAACAAACTTTAATCTCCCAAATATGCCAATCTCAAATTATTGAATGTGCTAAAGATCTTTGTATGATTAGATGCAAATAAGGAAGCAATTAAGTCATTATTAATTAGTACTAATGAGCATGTTATTCAGGCTTATGTCTCAAGTAAAGAAAATAAGTGACAAATTTGTGAGGAAGGGTGACTACAGGGACAGAATCATAAGGACCTGTGAGATTGCAGTGCAGCGTGGTGTGAACACCTTTACAACACAGCTTCCCAAATTCTCTCCATGGCAAGGATACCCCTGTCAAAATCACTGGCTATTTCACATCTGTTTTAGGAAAAAAAAATGAGTCAAATGTACATTTTTCTAATTTAATGCATTCTTCGTATCACTTTAGGCTTATTTGTTCTTGTTCTCTCGAAAGGGTCCTACTATGTCTAAAAATATTTTGAATTGTTTTCCCTAACTTTTCCATTTATATAACAATTCTTTGTCCCAGGAATATTCTTTTGCTCTAAGCACTGTCTACCCCAACTTCAGCTTCCGTTTTCTTTGTAAAGCCTAGAGTTATTTTCATGTTTTAACCTCTCTCAAGTCTTCCCACACACCCATCCACTACCAATACACACATACATACCACATCTTTGCAACCATTAAAATAATGTTCCATACCCCTGGAACTAGCCAGTCTGTTGATGGACTTACTAACCAGCATTCATGTGATTGCCTTTATTTCATATATTACTAATGTGAATCATTCATTCATTTATTTATTTATTTAGCAAACATTTCTCATCTCCTTTGTTATAATCAGTGTTTTTGGCATCTCAATTGCAAACAAACTTCAAGTAGTTTATAGCCCAATGGCTTTGTTAAAACTTAATTAGTTTATACTATGTGGAAACATTCTGAAGAGGTTTTGATATGTTATGTAAAATTAGGTTATGTGATCCTTGAACTGCAGTGATAATATCTTTATTTCATTTGCATCCTTACGACAAAACCTAGAAGTCTATTAGAAAAATAGTCAGGAAAGGAAGGCATCTGAATATAAGTTGTGGTTGAATTTACAGTTGCTTTAAAAATACTGCATAAGAAACATCATTATGTTGCATAATAGGAGTCATGCTTTTTAGCTTGACTTTTAAGCAATAAGTTGTAACAGTGGAATTGTTCCTGAAAGGAAGTGTTCCATCCCATTGACTTATCTTCCCAAGAGATGGTTTTCGTCTTTAAAATGGAGACACCAACATAAACATGTTTTCGTGGTAGATAAAGAGAAACTTAAATAGTGTATCAAACTTACTTGATCATAATTTTCACCTGGTATGTTTGTAGGTAATAGAGAGTCACCAAGCACCCTACTTGATTATTATGACCAAACTCATTTTGGAAATATTACACTGGAGAATCACAGTAAGATTGACTAGATAAGACCTGACTTCCATCAGTATTTTACTGAATTGATCAACTAGAAATCTACCTTTAAAAGTAGAAATCATATCTTTCAAGATTCTCCCACCTTTTACATTTCTGTAGCTCCATTTTAAAAATGAATGTGAAGTCATATGCCTTGCTGTGCACCTTAAGTCATAATCGATTTCCATGTAAAAGAAAATCCAAGATACAAAATACTGCTTTATAGACAGAACTTAATTTTTTTTTTGTTACTTTTATTTCAGGCTCAGGGATACAAGTGCAGATTTGTTATATAGGTAAACTTGTGTCGTGGGGTTAGTTATACAGATTATTTCATCACCAAGATACTAAGCCTAGTAACCAATAGTTATTTTTTCTCATCCTCTCCCTCCTCCCAACCTTACCCTCAAGTAGGCCCCAGTGTCTGCTGTTACCCTCTTTGGGTCAATGTGTTCTCATCACTTACCTCCCACTTATAAGTGAGAACATGTGGTATTTGATTTTCTGTTCTTGCGTTAGTTTGCTAAGGAGAATGGCCTCCAATTCCAACTATGTTCTTGCAAAAGACATATTCTCATCCTTTTTTTTATGGCTGCATAGTTTTTCATGGTGTACAAGTACCACATTTTCTTTATCCATTCTGTCATTGGTGGGCATTTAGATTGATTTTATGTCTTTGCTATGTGAAAAATGCTGCAATTAACATCTACATGCATGTGTCTTTAGGGTAGAATAATTTATATTCCTTTGGCTGATGGGATTGCTGGGTTGAATGGTAGTTCTGTTTTTAGCCCTTTGAGGAATTGTCACACTGTGTTCCACAGCGGTTGAACTGATATACACCCCCACCAACAGTGTATAAGTGTTACCTTTTCTCTACAACCCTACCAGCATCCGTTATTTTCTAACTTTCTGAAAACAGTCATTCTGACTGGTGTGAGATGGCATCTCATTGAGGTTTTGTTTTGCATTTATCTAATGGCCAGTGATAGTAAGCTTTTTTTATATTTTTGTATGCTTCTTGGCCGCATGTCTGTTTTCTTTTGAAAAGTGTCCATTTGTGTCATTTGCCCACTTTTTAATGTGGTAGTTTGTTTTTCTCTTGTAAACTCATTTACAAGTTCTTTATAGATGCTGAGTATTAGACTTTTGTCAAATGCATCATTTGCAAATATTATCTCCCATCTTATACGTTGTCTGTTTATTCTGTTGATAGTTTCTTTTGCTGTGCAGAAGCTCTTAAGTTTAATTAGATTATACTTGTCAATTTTTTTTTTATTACTGTAGCTCTGTAGTATAGTTTGAAGTTGGGTAACATGATGCCTCCAGCTTGGTTTTTGTTTTGTTTTGTTTTTTTGCTTAGGATTGCCTTAGCTATTTGGGCTCTTTTTGGTTCTATGTAAATTTAAAAAAAATTTTTTTCTAGTTCTCTGAAGAATGTCATTGGTAGTTTTATAGGAATAGCACTGAATCTGTTAATTGCTTTTGGGAGAATGGCCATTTTAATGATATTTATTTTTCCTGTCCATGAGCATGGAATATTCTTCCATTTGTTTGTGTCATCTCTAATTCCTTTGCTTAGTGTTTTATAATTTCATTGTAGAAATATTTCACCTCCCTGGTTTAGCTGAATTTCTAATTGCACAATCTGAGATAGAAATGATTTTAGTCCTTATCCTCGGTGCATTTGAAAAAGCACCCATTGACTTTTTTGTTATACTTTCTGGACTCAAGTATCTTTTGTAATTATGTTTCTTGAGAGTATTTTTCACATTATCTTATCAAGCTCCTACACATACCAATATTCCCAATTTTCATAATACACATTTTCATAAATATCTTACATTAATATTAACTTAGTGTGTCTCACTGTGCTCTTATTCTATGGACCCAAGTTTTTATTATCTGACACATTTCTACTTGTTTCTACATTCTACAGGGTACAAGTTCTTATTTTTAAAATTAAGGCTACTTGAAATTTTTATGATCTTCTACTATTCTATGTCCAGGGCTGTGCTTTTCTATCTATGGTAGAGTTTTCACTTTCTGTCTTGACCCTGGGTTCAACAGTTCCTTCTGAACTTCTCGGGAAAAATCTGACAAACAATTCAGTAAAACAAAATATGAAAATAAATATCATCATTTCCGTAGCCAAATTAAATTTTTAATTTTTTCTACGTAATAGCTAAAAATAGGTCTATATAATATCAGTGTCATGTCTCATTCTTTCATATTTCTTCTATTGTTAAGTTTTACTCTATCAGTGAATCATAACTGGCTCTATTTTATTTTAATTCTTATGTGGTTAACTACTATTTTCCTGATACCTTGACTTTTAGTTTATTTGGAAGAACTTGTTCTCTACTGTGAACAAAAATTATATGTGATAGATTTACTTTGAAAATGTTAAATGGATATTACAATTTTGTTAAATTAATTTTATGATATACTTTGAAGATTGATGATAAATAATTCAAATGCCTGTAGTTTTCTCAATTTTCTCATGTAAATGGAGCTAATTTTTCAGGTTATGTAATATATGGAAAGCATTTTTTAGCACTTTCCACAATGCAAGCACTCAAGAAGTGTTAAATATAATATTGAATGAACTAGTCTTTAGTTTACAAAAATGAGCAACCATTGCCCTATTCAACAAACATGTTTTGAGTATGCAATGATAGCAAGACATTGAGACATCGGGAAGGTGATACACTAAGTGTTCAGAGTTTGTAACATAATCCATACAAAAGGCAAGGAAGGAGTGATTCAAGGTGCAGACACTATTTGTTTCTTATTTAGTGTCTCTATAGACTTTCATTTTGTTATTTGTATTAGGCCGTTCTTGTATGGCTATGAAGAAAGGCTGGGTAATTTACAAAGAAAAGAGGTATAATTGGCTTACAGATCTGAAGGCTATGCAGAAAGCATAGCACCAGGCATCTGCTTGGCTTCTGATGTGGCCTCAAGAAGCTTAGGACCATGGCAGAAGGCAAAGGCAGAAATGGCATGTCACATGGCCAAAGCAGGCACAAGAGACAGAGAGGGTGTATGTTGAAGAGGGTGTGTGTTGAGGCGGAGGTGTCACATACTTTTAAATAACCAAATCTCACGAGAACTCACTATCATGAAGACAGCACCAACTCATGAAGGATCTGCCCTCAGGATTTGAACATCTCCCACCAGGGCCCCCCTGCAGCATTGGGTATTTCAATTCAACATGAGATTTGGGTGGAAACAAAACTATATCATTATTTAACTTATGCACACTAACCATTGTTCTTCATCAGATATGCTAAAGAATCCAGACTTGTGATATTTTTTCCACATAGACATCAAGAACTAAACCCACTGCCAGCCGATGTCTACTATATATTCCAGACCATGAATTCCATGCCTTTTTTTCTGATAGCTTTGTAGTGAATTTTGATTCCTATGAAATCAAGAAAAGGACAAAACTGAATCTCTTTTCGTTGAAGATAATCGCCTCTTCCTGAGGCATTTGTGATCCTCCATCTGGGGGCTTTGTGGTGATCCATGAGAGACGGAGGCAGGAAGTGCAAAAAAAGCTGTGTTCCCAGGGGTAGCTGTCAGCCAATGTCAAGTGAGAGTAAGAGGATACATATGTCTGCTTTCTTATCCCTTCTTGAGACCAATTCTGAGCCAGGTTCGACATAATCTCCCAGGTGTTGCAGGATGACATTGCTAGTTGTTCATGCTAATAACTGGATCGATAACACCCTTTTGTCATTTTTCAAACTTCTCTATTTTACCTCCCGCATAGATTCCTGGAACTCAAATCCTTGCTTATAGTTTGCTTCTGGGAGGTGCCCAGGCCAAGGTAATTAATACTAAATTAGTATATAGTAAAGACCCTGTGATTTCTGGGCAGCACTGAAGTGGCTCTGTTGAGGTTAAAGAATATGACTTTATAATGGCAATGATTTGTAAAGACACATTGAAGAATTTCCATTTTAAATTTGATGTCAATAGCTAAAATGAGTAGTATATTTTTTGTGTTTATGTGTCTCTTATATGATTATAAACCTTCCCTCTATATTTTAGGTGAGATTAACTCAAATATTATTAACTGAGATGCTATTTGTAAAAGGCCAATCAAAAATTTTAACAATTATAGAAATATACATTTAAAACATTTTTGCTGTATTATTTTATGACTACGGTTAGCTTATTTCCTTCTTATGCCAACTTAGAAAATGCATGTATTGGCCGGGCGTGGTGGCTCACGCCTGTAATCCCAGCACTTTGGGAGGCCGAGGCAGGCGGATCACGAAGTCAGGAGATCGCCACCACGGTGAAACCCCGTCTTTACTAAAAATACAAAAAATTAGCCAGGTGCTGTGGCGGGCACCTGTAGTCCCAGCTACTCAGGAGGCTGAGGCAGGAGAATGGCATGAACCTGGGAGGCAGAGCTTGCAGTGAGCCGAGATTGCGCCACTGCACTCCAGCCTGGGCGACAGAGCGACACTCTGTCTCAAAAAAAAAAAAAAAAAAAAAAAAAAAATGCATGTATTGATGAAGTACAAGCATAACAACCTTGATCATATTTTATTTTTATTTTTTTTTTGCATTTTACATTTAAATGTTATACACTGATTTACTATGTGGTTATAAATTCATTTTTGCTTTTAGAAGTTGAGCTACATATATTGTTCAAATTAAAAAAGTTAATTTTTTTCAACATTTCAACGATGCATTGTGGCAAATTAAAATTTTGCAGAAATGTATGTATTCTTGGATGAGACAGAAAAATATTGTGGAGGCTGCTTCTCTGAAAAATTAAATTTAAAATTAATTTTAAAATATCTTATTGGTTATGTGGCCTTACGACCAGTTAACCTGAGTGTTCTTCATTATGGTGCTGTCTGAATTGACTTTTACTTTAGAATGATCTAATTCTACATATTTACATGATTAAAAAAACTCATAAACAGTGCATTCTGAATTAAAGTTTTGAGTGTAAGTGTTGCATGCTAAGTACAATTGAGTAATAAATCAAAATGTTGAGTCTGGAAGTATTATGAGGCCAGTGTGGGGTCCAGTAGATTTATATCTGAATCATTGCCAGGTGCCAAAAATTGCCTCTCACATAAAGTTGATTATTCCAAAATATCTAATTTTATTCTTGATTGATTTCTTTCTGTTACCTCCATGCCCCATCCATTAGCAGATTCCAATGACTGTATATCCCAAGTGTATCATGAATCTGTTTACCTATTTCCATTGCAGGTTCTACCCTCCTAGTGAGAATTACAGTCTTCTTCTGATAAGACAATAGCTTCACAATTTTTCCTATTGCCTTTATCAATCATCTATTCTCTATTCATGTATTCTCTATAGAACAGTTTGAATGTCACCTTTTCAAAGTCTTCAGTGGATTTTTATCACACTTAGGCACAAATGCAAAGGCTTTCCCTCAGATTACAATGCCTTAAATGATCTGTTCCATCCTGACCTGGGCAATCTTTTCTTGTACTTCTCTTGGGCTTACCTATTACGTGCCAGTCACTTCGTTTTTTTTTTGCTATTCTGTGAATGCACCTTGTTTGCTTCTGCTTCCTTTCCTCCTGGTATTTTCTCTTCCTGTAATTTTTTTTCTTTTCTTGACATACATCGTCAGTCTTACCATTCAGATATCAAATGCTACCTCCTAAAACAATATTTATTTCTAGACCTCTGAATCCAAAGTAGCCACCAAAGTAGTCACTCTCTAATATATCACCTAATTTTATTGTCCTGTGTATTACTTATTATCACGTGATAATTTTCTTATTACTTGTTTAATAGGTTTTTTTGTGTCTCTATTCAGCAACCAGAATATGCTACACTCCAAGAAGGAAGGAAACTAGCCTGTCTTCCTCATTACTGTGTTGTCAGCATCTAAAACCTTATGTAAATTAGGGAAGAAAGTCAGTACAAATACTGAGAGTAAAGTAAATACAGTTTAAAACTGCTTCATTTTTGTGCATAAATATGGCTATTTTCCAGTATATTTTATGTAATTAAAGTCTAATAAAATGTGAGAGTTGAAATATGAACATGCTTCCATGGGAATAGTTTAAAATATCTCAAATTTAAACAACATATAGCATAATAAAGACCTTTGCTATTACCATGCTTTTTAAAAGGCAGATTACATCTTGGATTTGTATAAATGTGTTACTTAAGAATCTTCAGCTCTTAAGGAAACATTCTAAAGGAAACATTATTGAAAAGTACAGAATTTTAAAAACATAATTAGAAACAACTGCTATTCCCTCATTGTTTTTAATCTTAAAGATTCTTTAACATTGTCCCTTGGGAAAAAAAGTTTGTATTTTCAGACATAAAAGAACTTTCAAAGCATCATTTTTTTTCATCTGTTATAGTATTAAGGTAGGTTTTGCTTGATTTGAAAAGTCACAGTGGTGTTCTTCTACTTAATAATAGTATTTAGATTATCAAGGCAACTGCTCAAGCAGCAGAATTCTCAAAATACTCACTAGTAGCCCTGAGTCTATTAGCATTTTTTCGATGACATGAGCAAGTTCCAGTCTCTGACAAGTAGAATTATGATTCCATCAGATAGTAGATGTGTTGACAGTGTTGTTAGCAGTGTTCAGAAACAGGACATTGTCCAAGGAAGTGCTCCATTTTGAAAATGCCCCTCTTCTATATGGAAATCCTAGAGTTGATGTACAGTGTGTAGATAATGAAAAAAAACTCTCCAAATTATAGGTCAGAAGTGTAGTTCAAGGTATAAAAGGAAACATGCCCATGACAGCTATTTCTAATTTAGAAGGGCATCTTTTCAGAACAAGCAACAGTTTAAAGAAACCATAATACTTTATTATTGAAAACATTTGGACAATATGTAGGCAAGTAGCTAATACTGGTAAAGATTGGTGATATTTTAATTTTATTATTTTAAATAATTAAATTATACTTTGTGGAGTTGAAAGCACAATTGAGTGGTTGTAGCCAAAAATATTTCTAGCATTTAATTCACATAAATTTTGGGATCATCCCACTGTTGTGAGAGCAAGAGAAGTGTATGATTACAGAAGGACTCAGCCCACTAATTGGTATTTATGAATGGTTTATGATTCAAAATGATAAACCATCTGTGAATTTCACCAATTCAGAACACCTGTAATTTTTTTTCTTCCTTGTGACACAACCTTTTGGTAGATGCTTTCTATTAGTCGTGATTTTACTCTCAGGCTTCCTTTTTGTTCAGTTTTTCCCAGTTCCATTTGGGGATGGAGACAAGCTGTATGATTTATCTGAAAGTCAATTTGCAACCTTACCCATGAGTATCCTCTACCTGCACATATACATATACACAAACTCCCTTACACATCCATGTCTGTGGTAGAATATTACCATTGGGAGACAGGATATCAAATAGCAATTTCCTGAAATAATTATAATTTGCCCAAACTATAGATGCAAATAGGAAACGTAGATCACTACTATTCACATTTGAAGACTGAGATTTCAAATACAGAAGGGACCACAATAGTGTGGTAGGAGTTATCAATAAATTATTTTAGGCAGATAGAGACGAAAAGGGGTCCTTGGGAAATTTTCATTTTTTAAAGCATCTTGGGAAAATTTTCTTGTAAAGCCCCAGCTCTTAGAGCCAGGCCGGCAACTTTTAATAGGCAAATACCAGCCATTAGAAATTGGGTCCACCCATCAGGGCGATTTCCACAGTCTTCTGGCCCTTGCCCCACATGTTCCTGGCAACATGGCCATCCCCACATGTGTAGAATATCTTGGTGCCCAGGCTGGAGTGCAGTGGCATAATCTCAGCACATTGCAACCTCCGCCTCCCCAGTTCAAGCGATTCTCCTGCCTCAGCCTCCCGAGTAGCTGCAATTACAGACACATGCCACCACCCCTGGATAATTTTTGCATTATTAGTAGAGAAGGGGACTCACCATGTTGGCCAGGCTGACCTTGAACTTCTGACCTCAGATGATCTGCCTGCCTCGGTCTACCAAAGTGCTGGGATTACAGGTGTGAGCCACCGCGCCCGGCCTATTTCTGTAAGAATTCTTTCATTGAGCCTGAACCCTCTAAGTTAGCTCTCTCTTAGAAATATAATTGTCCACCTGGAATTGTGAAGTAAATGAATATGTGTGCATGTATGCATGTGTGTGTGTAAATATGAATGTTTAAGATATACATACCATGGCAAAGTTTGATTTAATCTAATCTTATTCATTGCACACATATACATCTTGTCAGATTCACCACTTTTTAGTGTCTGATTCAATTGCTTTATACTTTTTAGTTTTAATAAAAGGATAAACAATGTTAGTCAAATAGATACAGATATAGAAAACAGAAATACAAAGTTTCTGTGAGTGAGAGTCAGATACATAAGTGTGCGATAAGAACAAAAGAATACAAAGACTGCAGATGGGCAAATATAAACTACATTACCTAGTGATAATTCAGCAGACTACTCTCCTATATATAGTTTCACAGTTTGTGCTAGTCCCACCCCCTACCCACCTCAAATAGTAATTATTTTCCCTTCTTCCATTTTTTTATTATATACAAAAATGTTCAACCAAATGTGTGGTTTCATGATCTGTGTAGTGTTAAAAAAAATATGTGAAGGGTGATAGGGAAACCCTGCTTATCTTTTTGACATTTTACTCTCACCTATTTATACTCTTGAGGAAACCGAGTGTCAGAGAGGTAAAAATATTTACCCAAAGTTATACAGCTTGTCAATAGCAAAGCCAGAATTTCCTCTAGTCCTTTTATGTCACTGCAGAGGATCCCTGCTCCCCACTGATCACATGGTAGAAACTTGATAAACATTTGTTAGTTTACACGAAGATAGAGGAGACATAAAAGTGGTTTCATCTACTTGTGAAATAATGTTTACATGTAGCTATCCCTAAATAATTTTGCTAAAAAATGTTAACATGTAGCTATTACCTTTTGTGAAGGAAATCACAGTGATATCTTTCAAATATTGTATTATAAATCTTAAGGGAAGAGAGGCAATACACATTAACATCCTCATCTTTCAGATGGCTAAGCTGAAGCATCTTTCTCAAGGGCAATCTAATTGCCTCTCCAAGATAAGCTGCTGAGCCTGGGACTTTCACTGTTGTTGTCTAAGCTGGGTCTCTTCTATGCCACTTTCAGTGCTGTTTTATGTACTGTGAATCTATAGCCTGATTTTCTATTTACTAGGTTCATATAAAATCAATATTTATTTTATGTAGTGCCCTGTACTTCAAAAGATCCAAGGTAAATCAATATGTAGGATTCATTCCATAAGAAGAGTAATTAGATAGCCCCTCAAACATTGCAGTTACTGCAAATTTGAAAACTGTAAGTTGTCTGAATCAAAGGAAAAGTCACCTAGCTTATACTGGCACCTTTCTGAAATACAACTAAAGATGCTTTTATTTATGGCTAAACAATGACAATAAAGAAAAACAGAGTTGCTGAAAAGATCCCAGTTTTGAGTTTTTTTTAATGTGATTCTAGATGAACAGAAAATATAAACAAAGAAAGAATATCTAAAATAATCACTCAAAATTACTTGAGATAACCAATGGATGTAATGTCAAAAGTTGTTGGAAGTGAAGTTGTGAAATAGAGTGTTAATTTTTATTTAGCTTTTTGAATGTAGGATTCTTAGAATATAATTTGATAAAGCTAATATTTACATTGACAAATGAACCGAGGGACCATTAATGCATTTTGTAAGGAATACATCTGAGAACAGACAAGACATTACAATAATAACTGACTCAAATTGAGAGAATTACTAAAGAAATTGTAGCCTTGGCATGAAGCAGATGACACACTGAGGATATCACTGCTTCATACTCTAAGACAAATACGTCAGCTTCTACCCTTGGAGGGATACAGCCCTTCCTTCATTGGTTTTATATTTTCCTGAACAAACTACCATTAGATTATCAGCATCTGATCTAGTCCTTCTATCTTGTCAGCTGCAAAGATATTTCCTTTCTAACATCTGCCCCTCTGGATCTCTAGAATTTGACATTGCCCGTGTTCTATGTTTTACTTCCTAACCCTTTCTTTTCTGATTTCCTGTATGTGTATTCCTCGCATTTATATTCTGAAATCAGAAATTGTAATTTCTAATTTCTAAGGATTTACAACATTTTCTTCAAAAAGCATGTGATCCAACCATTTTTTGGAATTCCATGTTTTCAGATTTTAGAAAGGCTATATGATATATAGTCTATTAGTATTAAAATCAAACAAATTATATACAGAAAAGTAAGATTATATGAGTAGAATGAATAAAGAATGGTAAGTAGCCTCAAGTCAATTCAGGTCAAGTTTTGCTGACAACTGACAACTTAGTTCAGATCAGGTTTGTTCTCAAATGTTTTTGGATTTTGAAGTGGAAATAAGAGATGATGAGTGTCTGAATAAATGGCTATACACTGGATAGCACTGCAGATTATTTTATTTCAATTATTGTCTTATTCATAACTGTTTTGTGCCAACCTCAGTCATTTATCCCCTTGGCTTTCCCACAGCTATGATATTTGGTTGACTGTAACAAAATGCTAAGAAAAATCACAAGAAGAAATTACGAGGAAAACTATCCGGAAAAAAGTCCTCTAATAATGGAAAAGACCTCAGTTCCAAGTTATAATACCCCACAGTATAGGGTAGACAGTGTGGAAATACTTAAGTAAGTAGTAACTGCTATGTGTCCTCCAAAGTTTAATTATTCCTGAATAGATTCACTAGATTTTACCTGAAGGGTAAATTCATCAACTCACTCAAAATCGTTTTCCTTGACTGTCTGTTGTATAGAAATCAGTGTGCCCCTTACTGTGTGGAATTAGTATGAGAGTTAAATACTATAATGCAGAATTTCATTAAAAAAAATTATGAAGTTTTAGCAGTTGTAGATGACAGATATCTCTTCCACTTTGGAAGATATGGGAAAGTTTAACATGGATAGAAAGGTAAACACTTAAAGTATATCTTATTGGATTTGAGAAAAAAAATCAAGTCCTTCTATCTTGCCAGATGTAATTATTTACCGCCTTGATGAAGGCAAGGAAATGCTTTATTAGAAACTATAACTGGCCAGCATTCAGCGTAGGAGAAGAAAAAAGGATATATATATATATGATTTTTGATGAAAAATAATAATAACTAGAGCCCCTAAATCATGTCTTTCTAACATGGGTAACTTGTCTAATTTGATATCAGTTTAGTTACCTTGTTATTCAATGAAAAAATAACAATAAAAGTGGGGAGGAGCCAAGATGGCCGAATAGGAACAGCTCCGGTCTACAGCTCCCAGCATGAGCGACGCAGAAGACGGGTGATTTCTGCATTTCCATCTGAGGTACCAGGTTCATCTCACTAGGGAGTGCCAGACAGTGGGTGCAGGTCAGTGGGTGCGCGCACTGTGCGCGAGCCGAAGAAGGGCGAGGCATTGCCTCACTCGGGAAGCGCAAGGGGTCAGGGAATTCCCTTTCCTAGTCAAAGAAAGGGGTGATAGATGGCACCTGGAAAATTGGGTCACTCCCACCCAAATACTGTGCTTTTCCGATGGGCTTAAAAAACGGCACACCAGGAGATTATATCCCGCATCTGGCTAAGAGGGTCCTATGCCCACGCCCACGGAGTCTCGCTGATTGCTAGCACAGCAGTCTGAGATCAAACTGCAAGGCGACAGCGAGGCTGGGGGAGGGGCGCCGGCCATTGTCTAGGCTCACTTAGGTAAACAAAGCAGCCTGGAAGCTCGAACTGGGTGGAGCCCACTACAGCTCAAGGAGGCCTGCCTGCCTCTGTAGGCTCCACCTCTGTGGGCAGGGAACAGACAAACAAAAAGACAGCAGTAACCTCTGCAGACTTAAATGTCCCTGTCTGACAGCTTTGGTTCTCCCAGAGAGCAGTGGTTCTCCCAGCATGCAGCTGGAGATCTGAGAACAGGCAGACTGCCTCCTCAAGTGGGTCCCTGACCCCTGACCCTGGAGCAGCCTAACTGGGAGGCGCCCCCCAGCAGGGGCAGACTGACACCTCACAAGGCCAGGTACTCCAACAGACCTGCAGCTGAGGGTCCTGTCTGTTAGAAGGAAAACTAACAAACAGAAAGGACAGCCACACCAAAAACCCATCTGTACATCACCATCATCAAAGACCAAAAGTAGATAAAACCACAAAGATGGGGAAAAAACAGAGCAGAAAAACTGGAAACTATAAAAAGCAGAGCACCTCTCCTCCTCCAAAGGAACGCAGTTCCTCACCAGCAATGGAACAAAACTGGACGGAGAATGACTTTGACGAGCTGAGAGAAGTCTTCAGATGATCAAATTACTCCGAGCTACGGGAGGATATTCAAACCAAAGGCAAAGAAGTTGAAAACTTTGAAAAAAATTTAGAAGAATGTATAACTAGAATAACCAATACAGAGAAGTGCTTAAAGGAGCTAATGGAGCTGAAAACCAAGGCTCGAGAACTACGTGAAGAATGCAGAAGCCTCAGGAGCCGATGTAATCAAATGGAAGAAAGGGTATCAGTAATGGAAGATGAAATGAATGAAATGAAGCGAGAAGGGAAGTTTAGAGAAAAAAGAATAAAAAGAAACGAGCAAAGCCTCCAAGAAATATGGGACTATGTGAAAAGACCAAATCTACGTCTGATTGGTGTACCTGAAAGTGACGGGGAGAATGGAACCAAGTTGGAAAACACTCTGCAGGATATTATCCAGGAGAACTTCCCCAATCTAGCAAGGCAGGCCAACATTCAGATTCAGGAAATACAGAGAATGCCACAAAGATACTCCTCGAGAAGAGCAACTCCAAGACACATAATTGTCGGATTCACCAAAGGTGAAATGAAGGAAAAAATGTTAAGGGCAGCCAGAGAGAAAGGTCAGGTTACCCTCAAAGGGAAGCCTATCAGACTAACAGCGGATCTCTCAGCAGAAACTCTACAAGCCAGAAGAGAGTGGGGGCCAATATTCAACATTCTTAAAGAAAAGAATTTTCAACCCAGAATTTCATATCCTGCCAAACTAAGCTTCATAAGTGAAGGAGAAATAAAATACTTTACAGACAAGCAAATGCTGAGAGATTTTGTCACCACCAGGCCTGCCCTAAAAGAGCTCCTGAAGGAAGCACTAAACATGGAAAGGAACAACCGGTACCAGCCGCTGCAAAATCATGCCAAAATGTAAAGACCATCGAGACTACGAAGAGACTGCATCAACTAACGAGCAAAATAACCAGCTAACATCTTAATCACAGGATCAAATTCACACATAACAATATTAACTTTAAATGTAAATGGACTAAATGCTCCAATTAAGAGACACAGACTGGCAAATTGGATAAAGAGTCAAGACCCATCATTGTGCTGTATTCAGAAAACCCATCTCACGTGCAGAGACACACATATGCTCAAAATAAAAGGATGCAGGAAGATCTAGCAAGCAAATGGAAAACAAAAAAAGGCAAGGGTTGCAATCCTAGTCTCTGATAAAACAGACTTTAAACCAACAAAGATCAAAAGAAACAAAGAAGGCCATTACATAATGGTAAAGGGATTAATTCAACAAGAAGAGCTAACTATCCTAAATATATATGCACCCAATACAGAAGCACCCAGATTCATAAAGCAAGTCCTGAGTGACCTACAAAGAGACTTAGACTCCCACACATTAATAATGGGAGACTTTAACACCCCACTGTCAACAGTAGACAGATCAACGAGACAGAAAGTTAACAAGCATACCCAGGAATTGAACTCAGCTCTGCACCAAGCAGACCTAATAGACATCTACAGAACTCTCCACCCGAAATCAACAGAATATACATTTTTTTCAGCACCACACCACACCTATTCCAAAATTGACCACATACTTGGAAGTAAAGCTCTCCTCAGTAAATGTAAAAGAACAGAAATTATAACAAACTACCTCTCAGATCACAGTGCAATCAAGCTAGAACTCAGGATTAAGAATCTCACTCAAAACCGCTCAACTACATGGAAACTGAACAACCTGCTCCTGAATGACTACTGGGTACATAACAAAATGAAGGCAGAAATAAAGATGTTCTTTGAAATCAACGAGAACAAAGACACAACATACCAGAATCTCTGAGATGCATTCAAAGCAGTGTGTAGAGGGAAATTTATAGCACTAAATGCCCACAAGAGAAAGCAGGAAAGATCCAAAATTGACACCCTAACATCACAATTAAAAGAACTAGAAAAGCAAGAGCAAACACATTCAAAAGCTAGCAGAAGGCAAGAAATAACTAAAATCAGAGCAGAACTGAAGGAAATAGAGACACAAAAAACCCTTCAAAAAATTAATGAATCCAGGAGCTGGTTTTTGAAAGGATCAACAAAATTGATAGACTGCTAGCAAGATTAATAAAGAAAAAAAGAGAGAAGAATCAAATAGATGTAATAAAAAATGATAAAGGGGATATCACCACCGATCCCACAGAAATACAAACTACCATCAGACCATCAGAGAATACTACAAACACCTCTACGCAAATAAACTAGAAAATCTAGAAGAAATGGATAAATTCCTAGACACATACACTCTCCCAAGACTAAACCAGGAAGAAGTTGAATCTCTGGATAGACCAATAACAGGAGCTGAAATTGTGACAATAATCAATAGCTTACCAACCAAAAAGAGTCCAGGACCAGATGGATTCACAGCCGAATTCTACCAGAGGTACAAGGAGAAACTGGTACCATTCCTTCTGAAACTATTCCAATCAATAGAAAAAGAGGGAATCCTCCCTAACTCATTTTATGAGGCCAGCATCATCCTGATACCAAAGCCTGGCAGAGACACAACAAAAAAAGAGAATTTTAGACCAATATCCTTGATGAACATTGATGCAAAAATCCTCAATAAAATACTGGCAAACAGAATCCAGCAGCACATCAAAAAGCTTATCCACCATGATCAAGTGGCCTTCATCTCTGGGATGCAAGGCTGGTTCAATATACGCAAATCAATAAATGTAATCCAGCATATAAACAGAACCAAAGACAAAAACCACATGATTATCTCAATAGATGCAGAAAAGGCCTTTGACAGAATTCAACAACTCTTCATGCTAAAAACTCAATAAATTAGGTATTGATGGGGTGTATCTCAAAATAATAAGAGCTATCTATGAAAAACCCACAGCCAATATCATACTGAATGGGCAAAAACTGGAAGCATTCCCTTTGAAAACTGGCACAAGACAGGGATGCCCTCTCTCACCACTCCTATTCAACATAGTGTTGGCAGTTCTGGCCAGGGCAATTAGGCAGGAGAAGGAAATCAAGGGTATTCAATTAGGAAAAGAGGAAGTCAAATTGTCCCTGTTTGCAGATGACATGATTGTACATCTAGAAAACCACATTGTCTCAGCCCGAAATCTCCTTAAGCTGATAAGCAACTTCAGCAAAGTCTCAGGATACAAAATCAATGTACAAAAACCACAAGCATTCTTATACACCAACAACAGACAAATAGAGAGCCAAATCATGAGTGAACTCCCATTCACAATTGCTTCAAAGAGAATAAAATACCTAGGAATCCAACTTACAAGGGATGTGAAGGACCTCTTCAAGGAGAACTACAAACCACTGCTCAAGGAAATAAAAGAGGATACAAACAAATGGAAGAACATTCCATGCTCATGGGTAGGAAGAATCAATACCATGAAAATGGCCATATTGCCCAAGGTAATTTACAGATTCAATGCCATCCCCATCAAGCTACCAATGACTTTCTTCACAGAATTGGAAAAAACTACTTTAAAGTTCATATGGAACCAAAAAAGAGCCCGCATCGCCAAGTCAATCCTAAGCCAAAAGAACAAAGCTGGAGGCATCACACTACCTGACTTCAAACTATACTACAAGGCTACAGTAACCAAAACAGCATGGTACTGGTACCAAAACAGAGATATAGATCAATGGAACAGAACAGAGCCCTCAGAAATAATGCCGCATATCTACAACTATCTGATCTTTGACAAACCTGAGAAAAACAAGCAATGGGGAAAGGATTCCCTATTTAATAAATGGTGCTGGGAAAACTGGCTAGCCATATGTAGAAAGCTGAAACTGGATCCCTTCCTTACACCTTATACAAAAATCAATTCAAGATGGATTAAAGACTTAAACGTTAGACCTAAAACCATAAAAACCCTAGAAGAAAACCTAGGCGTTACCATTCAGGACATAGGCATGGGCAAGGACTTCATGTCTGAAACACCAAAAGCAATGGCAACAAAAGCCAAAACTGACAAATGGGATCTAATTAAACTCAAGAGCTTCTTCACAGCAACAGAAACTACCATCAGAGTGAACAGGCAACCTACAAAATGGGAGAAAATTTTCACAACCTACTCATTTGACAAAGGGCTAATATCCAGAATCTACAATGAACTCCAACAGATTTACAAGAAAAAAACAAACAACCCCATCAAAAAGTGGGTGAAGGACATGAACAGACACTTCTCAAAAGAAGACATTTATGCAGCCAAAAAACACATGAAAAAATGCTCACCATCACTGGCCATCAGAGAAATGCAGATCAAAACCACAATGAGATACCATCTCACACCAGTTAGAATGGCAATCATTAAAAAGTCAGGAAACAACAGGTGCTGGAGAGGATGTGGAGAAATAGGAACACTTTTACACTGTTGGTGGGACTGTAAACTAGTTCAACCCTTGTGGAAGTCAGTGTGGCGATTCCTCAGGGATCTAGAACTAGAAATATCATTTGACCCAGCCATCCCATTACTGGGTATATACCCAAAGGACTATAAATCATGCTGCTATAAAGACACATGCACACGTATGTTTATTGCGGCATTATTCACAATAGCAAAGACTTGGAACCAACCCAAATGTCCAACAATGATAGACTGGATTAAGAAAATGTGGCACATATACACCATGGAATACCATGCAGCCATAAAAAAGGATGAGTTCATGTCCTTTGTAGGGACATGGATGAAATTGGAAATCATCACTCTCAGTAAACTATCGCAAGAACAAAAAACCAAACACCACATATTCTTACCCATAGGTGGGAATTGAACAATGAGAACACATGGACACAGGAAGGGGAACATCACACTGTGGGGACTGTTGTGGGGTGGGGGGAGGGGGGAGGGATAGCATTGGGAGATATACCTAATGCTAGATGACGAGTTAGTGGGTGCAGCGCACCAGCATGTCACATGTATACATATCTAACTAACCTGCACATTGCGCACATGTACCCTAAAACCTAAAGTATAATAATAATAAATTAATTAATTAATTAATTAAAAAATTAAAATAAAAATAAAATGTATAATAAGCAGCAACAATAAAAGATTGATTATGATGCATAAAATTTTGACACTTAAAAATAAAATGTGCTAGTTCCACTTCCAGTATTAATGAATTTAGGTTCTTCAGCTCAAAATTTTATCTGAAAATATCTGGAAAAACTATCTGTGAAGACATTGGATTATTATCAACGAAGAGAGAAGGTTGGTAGCACAAGGGTAATAGAGAGAAGGGAAGCCTAGAAATGTCAGCCCAGAATGTAGTACTTCTTTTTTTCCTTTTCTGGAAGCTAACTTTGAAAGCTGTGTGTAAGAAGATGAGCAGAACACCCTTGAAATCTGTAGCACTGTGTCATGGATTTCAGGGGTGTTCAAAGAGCATGAGTCTTGTTTATATCCCAGGTATTTATCTGAGATCCCAAATGTCTATACCTTAAAATAAACCATTTAGCAACCATGACAAATCCCAGGTTTATAGCATTTCAGCCCTTATTAGAATAAGGTTATCTTAGCTGGTAAGAGCTACAAGCCTAGCTGCCTGACAGAAAAAAAATGTACACTCTCTCTCAAGAAATATGATATTATAATTGATTTTAAATATAAAATGCATGACACTGAATCAAAAATAACTGGATATACAAAAAGTCAAATTTTTACAGAAAACCAAAAGAAAGAAAGAAAATGATTAGAGAAAAAGATATGAGATGTAAATAATGGAGTTATTACTCATGGGCTTTAGTATATTTAATATTAGTATATTTAATATTAAAGATATGAAAGAAAGAACCTAATGAATATCTTCAGCAGATATTAAGCAAAAATGAAGAGAGAATTTATAAAGTCAAACTAGAAGAAAATACCCAGAATGAAGCATGGAGAAGCAAAATATTAAAAGTACAGGGAAAAAAAGCACATTAGATACTAAGAAAAGGTTTTTTATATATATATATATATCATCTCAAATTTTCAGAAGAAAGGAAGAATAAAACAGTATTATTATATGAAGAGTTAATGAAATAAACACTATTTATTAACAGAAACCAAAATAAAGCTAGTGTAGCTATCCTGGTGACAGACAAAAGTTTCAAAAGTAGAACAATTACTAGAGTGGAAGATATTCAATACCATAAAATGTGAAATTCATAAAAATGATATAATTCTAAATGTGAATGTCTCTGATAACATAGTCTCACAATCTCTTTTAACCAAAATCAGCAGAGGTAAATAGAGAAATATGAATATATTCATGAACTTGATAGGAACATTTTAACATAAACAGAAATCCAATAACTATATAAAAGATTTGAACATCAGAATTATCAAACTTGATCTTATTAACATACAAAGCACACTGTACCCGAAAGCTACAGAGCACATTTTTTAAAAGTTTTCATGGACTATTTTTCCAAAATGATCATCTGCTTTTTCATAAAACAGATTTTAACAAATCTCAAAATATTTTAAGCTATGCAGAGAACATTCACTGACTACCATTGAACTGAGCTAGAAAATAACAACTAAATGATAACTGAAAAATCCAGAAGTGTTTGAAGATTCAATGATATGCTTTTATTTAGTAAATATAGAACAAGCAGAAGAAACTATTGCAATGTAAATGGGAGAATAAGTTGTACTAACTGATAATACAAATTATCTCTCTTTGTGTATATGTGTGTATGCATTGCATATATACACATATATATGGCATGAAGCTCAACTAATATCATTCTTATTTACTGCTTTATCTATATATTTATATGTATATATAAAAAAGGGTAAAATCAATGGGATAAAATAAATATGAAATAGATTTTAAAACAAAAACAATTCACTTGCCACAAGTAGAGTATGACAATAAAAATGGAGAAAAGTTAAAATCGTATTAAAATCATTTACATTTTTATTACTAAATTTGACAAATACTTACTGACATCTTCTATGTACCAGACACTTTTCTAGAGTCAGGTGCAGGGATGGGAGATATAGCAGTGAACAAAACAGACAAAAATTTGTTATTGAGATGAAGTGAGGTCAGGTTACCTGCATGAACTGGCTCCTGCAGCAATGTCTGGAGCACTGGTAGGCAAAAGGATGAAAAGCAGGACAAAGGGTGTCTAATAAATGGGGTACCAAGACTTGGCTTTTTTTCCGAGGTACTTAGAAGGAGAGAGCATAGAAAAAATATTTTACAGAGATTTACAGAACTGATTCCTCAATTCACATCTTTGAATGAAAGAGTTCTGAAAAATTCAAATTCACAGATCCTTAGTGACTCGTACAATTTTACTTTTTTATTATTTGAACATTCTGAACATGAGACTATAGATAGCAAGAGTATTGGAGATTTTTTTAAGTACAGATATTAAACTCAAATTGTGCATGTGGATTGAGTCTAGAGGACCTGAATGTCATCCTAATTCCTAATTTCAGAAATGCCTGGAGTTCAACAGAATTAGAGTTGAAAATAAAAACAGATTATTGGTGGACATATGAGTATGCTTTCAGAGAAATTACATAGACTGTGAACCATATGAGCCATTATTTACGTTGTAAGTCTGACTTTTGGTAGCTAATCTAATTTACCGCCTGAATCATAAATAACTTTCCCTGTCATGACAGTGATCTTTCAAAAGGAAAATTTTGAGCTGAAAATGAACTGTGACCATAATAAAAGACAGTATTTCTAGAATTATGGAAGTAAACATATGACTTTCAATGCTATGCTCTTCTGTACTTTGTGGCTAAACACTGAAGAAGTTTGGACTTAACTAGGTTTGTAAGAATGTGTGGTTTTTTTTAAGTAAATTCTGTAATTAGAGATGTAATTAAGATTCAGAATTAAATACGCTTCTCATTGAATCTTCTTCATTACTCTAAAAGAAAGTCTCATGGGTCCAAGAGCAGTATTCTCATTTAGTTGACAAAAATCTAGAAGTGATGTTACTATATCCATAACTGTACATATAAAGAAGATTAAAAGGTAAAATACAACTTTATTAAAATATTAAATTAAAATTATTTTAGCTGAATTTACTGATTGCTAACAAGTTAGCCACAGTCACCTGTGAAAAGTATCTTATGTCCCTCATGCTCACATTTGTAGCAATTTATTCAATGAATTATTTTAGTCTAAATAAATTGATAGCTGAATCAATGTATTCTTTGTTAAACATTTTAATCTGAGTATATAAAAGCAGACAGTGAAATACCAAAGTTTAAACCAACAATATGTTTTTCCAGGTAGTGAAATGCCAAGATGATAATGATGAACTATAGGGCAATATTTTAATATTCACTGTGGTCTGGAAAATGGCAGATGAACTTCAATGTAGATAAGAAAGTTTGAAAAATAACCTAAACTAAATGTACAAGGACACAGACCCTGAACTTTTAGTTACAACTATACACACACACACACACACACACACACACACACACACACACAGAGATTTAAAAATCACTGCAAATTATTGTTGGAAAATATTAATCCAATTTATTGTTGTAGAGAGATCAAAATGATACCACAGGTAAGTGAAATTTATTGAAAGTAAGATGTAATTATTTTATTTTCCCTATACATGCAGGAAACTAGGATGTTTTTATACATAAAATATGATGAATTGTAGCCAGTCCTCAAACTTGGAAGAAAGCTGTTGAAGACCTAGAGAAAGAAGAATAATTCTGAAGCATCTGGGAAATACTATTTTAAACAAATCTTGAATAGTAAATTGATTAGCATATTTCTTTTTAAAAAGATGAAATAATTAAGGATTATAAAATTCCAAGGGGAAGGGGAACATCACACTCTGGGGACTGTTGTGGGGTGGGGGGAGGGGGGAGGGATAGCATTGGGAGATATACCTAATGCTAGATGACGAGTTAGTGGGTGCAGCGCACCAGCATGGCACATGTATACATATGTAACTTACCTGCACATTGCACACATCTACCATAAAACGTAAAGTATAATAATAATAATAATAATAATAATAAAAAAGAAATAAAAAAAGAAAGAAAAACTAACTTGACTTCAAAAAAAAAAAAAAGAAAACTCACAGAAAGCAAAGAGCTCTGTAAATTCAAAAACTGTTCAGTAGGTCGATGTGGCTGGAGATTAATGAGTATCTGATGATGTTGAGTAAGTAGAAAGGGTCCACGCTATGTAGGGTCTTAGAATATGTTCCTTATTGATTTAACTGTATTTCTAACAAAGTAAGAGTTCAAATTTAAAACAGACACACATTCAATTTGCCTATAGATTACTCTTGCATTTCATTGTGAATCAATTATAAGGCAGGGAACTTAGCAATATTTTATGAAAGAAATGTTGGTGACTGCAGACTACTTGTGGGGCGAAAGTGAAGGAGGCGGGATTGGACTGAAAAACTGTCTATTGGGTACTACGCTCACTATCTGGGTCCCATATAACCATGTAAAAATCCAGCACATGTATCCCAATATCGAATATAAATGATTAAATTAAAAAAATGGTGGTGTGCTAAGATGATTAAAATGGATAAAGAGACAGAGTTAATTTAGGTCTAGCATTAAAAGAACTTGCTATAAGAGATTGAATGTAGATAATGAGAAATCCAACTTCTGTCAGAACTGTAAAAATTGTCATTTTTCTGTCTTGGTTGTAATTTTTTGCTTGTATCAGAGATGCTATCATAAGACATTTATTTTTATTCTGGTTAACTGAAATGGGGACATAAGGCAAGGCACTTCCTGTTTATAGTTCTATTCTCATTCGCAGTATCCAGAGTGAACAAAATAAGTCTATGATAACAACACCAAAAAAAAAAAAAAAAAAAAATTCCAAGGGATATGAATAAAGTGAATATGGTATTATCCTCTGGATTCTGGTGAACAAGAAATAAAAAATACTACAATGTGTTGAGAGTTGTTTAAGATCAACTAAAAACTACATAAAATACTTTACATCACAGGTAGTAACAAGATTTTTTAAATGCTGATAAAGACTAAAAATATACAAAGGCATGGGAAAATTTTGATGAATGTATATATAATGACAATTCACCTGTTTAGGGGAAAAAATGACATTATTGAATTATGGGTTAGACAATAGGCCAAGTTGCATACAGTTTATTAGTAGAAACAATAAAATAATCAAATAATTCAAATAATACCAATCCAGGCTTACAGATGTAATGCTACATGTAGAGACTGGTGGTGTGGTGTCTTGCGTGTGTGTGTGTGTGTGTGTGTGTGTGTGTGCGCGTGTGCATGTGTGTGTGTCTGTATGAGGAGGAGAATACTGAAGCTACCACAAGCGTATAGCAACCAAACTGAATCTCAACAAATATTTAGGAGGCAAAGGAGCAAGAAGGAAGAAGAGAGTAGAGTTTCTAAGGCAGGAAGTTGAGAGGAAATGTTATATAAAAGAACTGCAACAATGTCACTAGGAGTTGCAACACTAAGTCTTAGGTATTAAGAGTAAGAGATGAGACTAGAGACATAAACAGGAGCTCTTTTGCCATGTTATGAACTTGGTCTGTATCTGAAGGGGAAAGAAGGGCTTTTGAAGAACACAGAATGATGGGGTATGAGACAGGAGTACAATTATCTTTGTCTTTTACCATCCTTATCTTTGCCTGAGTTAAAACCAGTGGCATAAAAATGAATTTATCCATTGAAATATTTTTTAATGGTGAGTAAGAGACAAATGTTCAAAAGCATATAGATAAGAGGATTATTTCAAACTCATATCACAAACTTTAAAAATTATTTCTTGAAAGCAATACAATTAGGATTAAAGTAAAAATAACATTGAAAGTTGACATGAAATTTCCTTTCCCATGGAGGCAGGGCACAGACAAACAAAAAGACAGCAGTAACCTCTGCAGACTTAAATGTCCCTGTCTGACAGCTGTGAGGAGAGCAGTGGTTCTCCCAGCACGCAGCTGGAGATCTGAGAACCGGCTGACTGCCTCCTCAAGTGGGTTCCTGACCCCTGACCCCCGAGCAGCCTAACTGGGAGGCACCCCCCAGCAGGGGCAGACTGACACCTCACACAGCCGGCCAGGTACTCCAACAGACCTGCAGCTGAGGGTTCTGTCTGTTAGAAAGAAAACTAACAGAAAGGACATCCACACCAAAAACCCATCTGTACATCACCATCATCAAAGACCAAAAGTAGATAAAACCACAAAGATGGGGAAAAAACAGAGCAGAAAAACTGGAAACTCTAAAAACCAGAGTACCTCTCCTCCTCCAAAGGAACGCAGTTCCTCACCAGCAATGGAACAAAGCTGGACGGAGAATGACTTTGACGAGCTGAGAGAAGAAGGCTTCAGATGATCAAATTACTCCGAGCTACGGGAGGATATTCAAACCAAAGGCAAAGAAGTTGAAAACTTTGAAAAAAATTTAGAAGAATGTATAACTAGAATAACCAATACAGAGAAGTGCTTAAAGGAGCTGATGGAGCTGAAAACCAAGGCTCGAGAACTACGTGAAGAATGCAGAAGCCTCAGGAGCCGATGCGATCAAATGGAAGAAAGGGTATCAGCCCTGGAAGATGAAATGAATGAAATGAAGCGAGAAGGGAAGTTTAGAGAAAAAAGAATAAAAAGAAACGAGCAAAGCCTCCAAGAAATGTGGGACTATGTGAAAAGACCAAATCTACGTCTGATTGGTGTACCTGAAAGTGACGGGGAGAATGGAAACAAGTTGGAAAACACTCTGCAGGATATTATCCAGGAGAACTTCCCCAATCTAGCAAGGCAGGCCAACATTCAGATTCAGGAAATACAGAGAACGCCACACAGACACTCGTCGAGAAGAGCAACTCCAAGACACATAATTGTCAGATTCACCAAAGTTGAAATGAAGGAAAAAATGTTAAGGGCAGCCAGAGAGAAAGGTCGGGTTACCATCAAAGGGAAGCCCATCAGACTAACAGCGGATCTCTCCGCAGAAACCCTACAAGCAAGAAGAGAGTGGGGGTCAATATTCAACATTCTTAAAGAAAATAATTTTCAACCCAGAATTTCATATCCTGCCAAACTAAGCTTCATAAGTGAAGGAGAAATAAAATACTTTACAGACAAGCAAATGCTGAGAGATTTTGTCACCACCAGGCCTGCCCTAAAAGAGCTCCTGAAGGAAGCGCTAAACATGGAAAGGCACAACCGGTACCAGCCACTGCAAAATCATACCGAAATGTAAAGACCATCGAGACTAGGAAGAGACTGCATCAACTAACGAGAAAAATATCCAGCTAACATCATAATGACAGGATCAGATTCACACATAACAATATTAACTTTAAATGTAAATGGACTAAATGCTCCAATTAAAAGACACAGACTGGCAAATTGGATAAAGACTCAAGACCCATCAGTGTGCTGTATTCAGGAAACCCATCTCACGTGCAGAGACACACATAGGCTCAAAATAAAAGGATGGAGGAAGATCTACCAAGCAAATGGAAAACAAAAAAAGGCAGGGGTTGCAATCCTAGTCTCTGATAAAACAGACTTTAAACCAACAAAGATCAAAAGAGACAAAGAAGGCCATTACATAATGGTAAACGGATTAATTCAACAAGAAGAGCGAACTATCCTAAATATATATGCACCCAATACAGGAGCACCCAGATTCATAAAGCAAGTCCTGAGTGACCTACAAAGAGACTTAGACTCCCACACATTAATAATGGGAGACTTTAACACCCCACTGTCAACATTAGACAGATCAACGAGACAGAAAGTCAACAAGGATACCCAGGAATTGAACTCAGCTCTGCACCAGGCGGACCTAATAGACATCTACAGAACTCTCCACCCCAAATCAACAGAATATACATTTTTTTCAGCACCACACCACACCTATTCCAAAATTGACCATATACTTGGAAGTAAAGCTCTCCTCAATAAATGTAAAAGAACAGAAATTGTAACAAACTGTCTCTCAGATCACAGTGCAATCAAGCTAGAACTCAGGATTAAGAATCTCACTCAAAACTGCTCAACTACGTGGAAACTGAACAACCTGCTCCTGAATGACTACTGGGTACATAACAAAATGAAGGCAGAAATAAAGATGTTCTTTGAAACCAACGAGAACCAAGACACAACATACCAGAATCTCTGGGATGCATTCAAAGCAGTGTGTAGAGGGAAATTTATAGCACTAAATGCCCACAAGAGAAAGCAGGAAAGATCCAAAATTGACACCCTAACATCACAATTAAAAGAACTAGAAAAGCAAGAGCAAACACATTCAAAAGCTAGCAGAAGGCAAGAAATAACTAAAATCAGAGCAGAACTGAAGGAAATAGAGACACAAGAAACCCTTCAAAAAATCAATGAATCCAGGAGCTGGTTTTTTGAAAGGATCAACAAAATTGATAGACCACTAGCAAGATTAATAAAGAAAAAAGGAGAGAAGAATCAAATAGATGCAATAAAAAATGATAAAGGGGATATCACCACCGATCCCACAGAAATACAAACTACCATCAGAGAATATTACAAACACCTCTATGCAAATAAACTAGAAAATCTAGAAGAAATGGATAAATTCCTCAACACATACACCCTCCCAAGACTAAACCAGGAAGAAGTTGAATCTCTGAATAGACCAATAACAGGAGCTGAAATTGTGGCAATAATCAATAGCTTACCAACCAAAAAAAGTCCAGGACCAGATGGGTTCACAGCCGAATTCTACCAGAGGTACAAGGAGGAGCTGGTACCATTCCTTCTGAAACTATTCCAATCAATAGAAAAAGAGGGAATCCTCCCTAACTCATTTTATGAGGCCAGCATCATCCTGATACCAAAGCCTGGCAGAGACACAACAAAAAAAGAGAATTTTAGACCAATATCCTTGATGAACATTGATGCAAAAATCCTCAATAAGATACTGGCAAACAGAATCCAGCAGCACATCAAAAAGCTTATCCACCATGATCAAGTGGGCTTCATCCCTGGGATGCAAGGCTGGTTCAATATACGCAAATCAATAAATGTAATCCAGCATATAAACAGAACCAAAGACAAAAACCACATGATTATCTCAATAGATGCAGAAAAGGCCTTTGACAAAATTCAACAACCCTTCATGCTAAAAACTCTCAATAAATTAGGAATTGATGGGACTTATCTCAAAATAATAAGAGCTATTTATGACAAACCCACAGCCAATATCGTACTGAATGGGCAAAAACTGGAAGCATTCCCTTTGAAAACTGGCACAAGACAGGGATGCCCTCTCTCACCACTTCTATTCAACATAGTGTTGGAAGTTCTGGCCAGGGCAATTAGGCAGGAGAAGGAAATCAAGGGTATTCAATTAGGAAAAGAGGAAGTCAAATTGTCCTTGTTTGCAGATGACATG
The DNA here is from genome assembly GCF_028885655.2 of Pongo abelii. Lineage (NCBI taxonomy): Eukaryota > Metazoa > Chordata > Mammalia > Primates > Hominidae > Pongo > Pongo abelii. The sequence goes on from NC_071988.2 coordinate 189,819,827, forward strand.
ATATTATATCTAGAAAACCCCATTGTCTCAGCCCAAAATCTCCTTAAGCTGATAAGCAACTTCAGCAAAGTCTCAGGATACAAAATCAATGTGCAAAAATCACAAGCATTCTTATACATCAATAACAGACAAACAGAGAGCCAAATCATGAGTGAACTCCCATTCACAATTGCTTCAAAGAGAATAAAATACCTAGGAATCCAACTTACAAGGGATGTGAAAGACCTCTTCAAGGAGAACTACAAACCACTGCTCAAGGAAATAAAAGAGGATACAAACAAATGGAAGAACATTCCATGCTCATGGGTAGGAAGAACCAATATCATGAAAATGGCCATCCTTCCCAAGGTAATTTACAGATTCAATGCCATCCCCATCAAGCTACCAATGACTTTCTTCACAGAATTGGAAAAAACTACTTTAAAGTTCATATGGAACCAAAAAAGAGCCCGCATCGCCAAGTCAATCCTAAGCCAAAAGAACAAAGCTGGAGGCATCACACTACCTGACTTCAAACTATACTACAAGGCTACAGTAACCAAAACAGCATGGTACTGGTACCAAAACAGAGATATAGATCAATGGAACAGAACAGAGCCCTCAGAAATAATGCCACATATCTACAAGTATCTGATCTTTGACAAACCTGACAAAAACAAGAAATGAGGAAAGGATTCCCTATTTAATAAATGGTGCTGGGAAAACTGGCTAGCCATATGTAGAAAGCTGAAACTGGATCCCTTCCTTACACCTTATACAAAAATCAATTCAAGATGGATTAAAGACTTAAATGTTAGACCTAAAACCATAAAAACCCTAGAAGAAAACCTAGGCATTACCATTCAGGACATAGGCATGGGCAAGGACTTCATGTCTAAAACACCAAAAGCAATGGCAACAAAAGCCAAAACTGACAAATGGGATCTAATTAAACTAAAGAGCTTCTGCACAGCAAAGGAAACTACCATCAGAGTGAACAGGCAACCTACAAAATGGGAGAAAATTTTCGCAACCTACTCATCTGACAAAGGGCTAATATCCAGAATCTACAATGAACTCCAACAAATTTACAAGAAAAAAACAAACAACCCCATCAAAAAGTGGGTGAAGGACATGAACAGACACTTCTCAAAAGAAGACATTTATGCAGCCAAAAAACACATGAAAACATGCTCACCATCACTGGCCATCAGAGAAATGCAAATCAAAACCACAATGAGATATCATCTCACACCAGTTAGAATGGCAATCATTAAAAAGTCAGGAAACAACAGGTGCTGGAGAGGATGTGGAGAAATAGGAACACTTTTACACTGTTGGTGGGACTGTAAACTAGTTCAACCCTTGTGGAAGTCAGTGTGGTGATTCCTCAGGGATCTAGAACTAGAAATTCCATTCGACCCAGCCATCCCATTACTGGGTATATACCCAAAGGACTATAAATCATGCTGCTATAAAGACACATGCACACGTATGTTTATTGCCGCATTATTCACAATAGCAAAGACTTGGAACCAACCCAAATGTCCAACAATGATAGATTGGATTAAGAAAATGTGGCACATCTACACCATGGAATACTATGCAGCCATAAAAAATGATGAGTTCACGTCCTTTGTAGGGACATGGATGAAATTGGAAATCATCATTCTTAGTAAACTATCGCAAGAACAAAAAACCAAACACCGCATATTCTCACTCATAGGTGGGAATTGAACAATGAGAACACATGGACACAGGAAGGGGAACATCACACTTCGGGGACTGTTGTGGGGTGGGGGGAGGGGGGAGGGATAGCATTGGGAGATATACCTAATGCTAGATGACAAGTTGGTGGGTGCAGCGCACCAGCATGGCACATGTATACATATGTAACTTACCTGCACATTGCGCACATGTACCCTAAAACCTAAAGTATAATAATGATAATAATAATAATAATAATAAAAGAAAAAAAAAAGACATTTTGGGTTGGGGGGAAGGGGAGGGATAGCATTGGGAGATATACCTAATGCTAGGTGACGAGTTAGTGGGTGCAGCACACCAGCATGGCACATGTATACATATGTAACTAACCTGCACATTGCGCACATGTACCATAAAACCTAAAGTATAATAATAATTAAAAAAAAAAAGAAAAAAAAAGACATTTGTAAAGGGCATGATAGAAAAGTCACTTATCAACATCCCTAGGTTTGTGGGGACAGGAACTACAAGGATGATTATACAATGCATTGATTTAGATAGCTCTAATGTGGATACCTATTTACCTGCCAAGCAACAAGAGTAGTAGCAGGATTTATAAACATTGACATCATGCCTTGCCACTTTTTTTCTTAGACATAGGTAATTAATAGTGGCATGATTTTGTTCTGACATGAAATAGAAGAAAATCACCCAAGATCTAGAGGCTATGGTAGATGTCAAAGTGATGGAGAATAATCTCTAAAAGTCATTTTTATACTTTTGGACAAATGGCAGAAAATGTGACCAAGGAGGGAAAGATGTATTTGACCCTACTTCACAAAACACAGGGGATAATTACACTTCTAATGAAAGTTGGTAAAACATCTCAAAGTAGAATTCGAACTGAAAACTAAAGAACTTCTGTCTTCTAACTTTAGCAGAGAATGTGGCTCAGTTTTTAATAAATATCGGTACAAAATATTATGAGACAAAATATCCTTACCATGATGGATAATTTTCAGGTTACTCTCCACACCGCCTTTCCCTCGCCCCCAATTCTACCCTAAGCTTTGTCAGGAAGGCAAAAGAATGAATATTCACTACCATGTACTCACCTCTTCAAGCCCAGTTTAAATTCTATGGGGTAAGAATTTTGACAATGCTTACAGAGTCAGATGGAGGAAGAGGAAGAGAGAAAGGAAAGGGCAATGAAACATGACCATTTAGAAAAGATCATCCTAAGATAAGTAAAGAGAAAACAAAATAAAATCATTTGTGGGATTTATGCAACCTTTTCTCAATGATAAGAAAAAAAATCAACATAAAATGGAAGAAATACAGAAATGATACGGACTTTATAAAGATAGATTTTTAAAAACTTTTGGAAAAAAGCTCACAACTTCAAAAAATTAAAAAAAAATTATGAAATGATTCAGTAAGACAAGGAAGAAACAAAAATTTCAGATAGAATTGAAGATGGAAAAATTAAGGAAAGAATTTAAGGAGGCAAATAATGCTATTGTGCATTATTAAGATGGTATTGGAAAAGCAAAGATAGCAATCAACAATTTAATATCTTGTACCTGTGATATGAAGAACAGGCTGGAAAAAAAGAATCCCTGAAGTAGAGTGAAGAGACATGAAAAGAGGAAAGCAGGTATAGGAAAAATGATAGATACAGGGTTGCACACAACAGTGAGTCAACATGATCATAACTGATATTTCTATGAAAAGTAAAATTTAAAAAAGCAGGCAGGCAGGGCGTGGTGGCTCACGCCTGTAATCCCAGCACTTTGGGAGGCCGAGGTGGGTGGATCACGAGGTCAGGAGATAGAGACTATCCTGGTTAACATGTTGAAACCCCGTCTCGACTAAAAATACAAAAAAATTAGCTGGGCATGGTGGCAGGCGCCTGTAGTCCCAGCTACTAGGGAGGCTGAGGCAGGAGAATGGTCTGACCCTGGGAGGCGGAGCTTGCAGTGAGCCGAGATCGCGCCACTGCACTCCAGCCTGGGCGACAGCGCAAGACTCTGCCTCAAAAAAAAAAAAGCAGGCAAAAATTGAACAGATATTTTATTTAAAGATATAATAGAAATTAAGGATGTGAATCTGTGGAATAAAAAGAGTTACTTTATATACAGTATCGTGATTGAAAATTAAGTAACATTGATAAATAAATTGGTGAAGTTATTGAAAGTCATTTTTTAAACTCTCCATATTCTCAGATACCAGGTATTATACACAAACACACACACACACACACACACACACACACACCCAGGCCAGTTTCAGACTTTGTACTTATGAACTGTAAACATGCCAGAAAATATGAGAGTAATGTCTACAAAGGGTTGATAGGAAAAAGCATGAAATTAAAATATCTCTACCCAGCTATGTTGATGTACACGTGTAAACCAGGAAAAAGAGTTTCATCCATGGATCCTGACTGTCATCTGCTTGTGCATGTTATAAATGTTGCGTGATGATGTGCTCCCACGAATGGAGAGATGAGGAAAAGTGGGATATAAATAGTGCTTTAGACAAGTTATTGGTGCTAATCTGCTGATTTCTTCTTTCAAAGGACACAGTCTTTCTCCTGCTCCACCACTGATTTGGCAGTGAAGCCAACCAAGTTAAAGAAAGGATTTTAAAGTGGAAGAATGTTGTTGTTTCAATGGGAGACCTCAATGTTTATTTCTTCTCCTTCCTCCTAATTTTCTTCAGGGAGGTATAGAGATAAAAGACAGTCCATACCGAAGGAGCATTGTGTGGTGCAAATTTGAGGATGCTGATTTCTATGTTTACTAGGAGCGTCACTTGCCAAAAAGTTTACATTACGTGTGAGAATTCCCCTTTCTCTTCCATTTTCTTCTATCCAAACTAGAAAAAGAGAAAGACAAGTATAGATCTCTTGCAATCTCATTGTCTCCTCTTGCTCTCAATTTTGTATTTCTTTATTTCCCTCTAGTTTTTAATGTTATCCTCCCTTCCTCTACCACCCAGGAGGCATTTTCATCACTGAAAGACCTCTTTTAAAAGCTTTACATGAGTGAAGATAATGTCAAGTAATTGAGTTTTGTGTGTGACTTTCAAAATCAGTATAATTTAAAACATTTAAGAGCTATCTAATATACCTTACCACTTTAAATAGAAAATAAAAATGATTCAAATTTGTAGATGCAGGATGATTACATCTACATCCAGAAAGTTTAGGTATCAAAAAAACATTAAAAGTAGTGCAACAAAATTTAACAGTAGTTTTGCTAGGCAAAATAATAATAAATAAGTTTTTTAAAAAATAAGAGAGAGATAAGGTCCTCCTCTGTCACCCAGACTGAGGTGCAGTGGCTTTACCATAGCTCACTGCAGATTGTACTCCTGGGCTCATGTCATGCTCCTCCTTCAGTTTCTCAAGTAGCTAAGAATACAAGCACACATCACCACTTTCCGCTAATTTTTAATTTTTTTATAGAGAAGGTTTTGCTATGTTGCCCAGGAGGCTGATCTTAGACTTTTGACCTCAAGCAATTCTGCATTGGCCTCCCAAAGTGCTGGGATTATAGGCACCTAGATATAAACGAAATTTTAAGACAGACAGTCTTGTTTTGCACAGTTCCAAATATGCATACATATCAATTACCATGGTTTAATTAAATAAAACAAATCTCCCACAACATGGTTATAATTCCAATCAATGGTATCAACGGTACATGTATAAAGCACAAACTTCACTGCTGCTCTTCAATGCACAAATTACTACCTAAATAACGGAGGCACATCCCAATCGATGACCAGTCACAGCATTTATTTATAAGTCTGTTGTTGATTGGTCACTGCATATGTGTTCACGCTCAGAAAGCAAAGCATACAGTTGTCTAGCTGTTTTGTCTCCCAGTTATCCGTCCATGTGATAATTTTCAAAAATAGATAATTTGAATGAGTGAATTGGCCAACCAAGATGAAATTGCAGCAAAGAGATAAAAAATGATAATACTGAAAGTAAAATCCATGTTGAATATAAATGGATTTGTAGGAAAAAAAAAAATAGCTGACTGTGGAAATAACACTCCTGCCATTTGAGAGACTCAAGATATGCCGCCAGAGAAATTTCGTGAAGGTGAATGAGGAAAATGATTGTGACAAAAAAGAGTGAACATATGCCAGAGGAAGTAACGTCCCAAACACATTAACCTTAAAGGAACTCTGAGAGAAATCTCACAATACTCAAAGTGCAGAGGATAAAATGTTGGAAGCTGATCTACATTTTAAAGATTGTAGCGATTCACCAAGGCATAGAGAAAATGTCCACTCAGTTTCCTATGTAACACCAGGAGAATGGAACAATGTTTAAACTACCCATGACACTTTTTATTTTAATAGAACACTTTCATTATAAATGTTTCTTATGTTTTAAATTATGATGTCTAAATATTAGACTTACTATTTTGTTTCCTTTAAACTTTTAGAACTGACAATAAGAGATATTTTAATATTAGGCCATGTGACAATCACCATTTTTCCTATATATTATTAAAATCACTTTTTAAAGGCAATTTTAGGGCTACTTGCTATTCTCCAAAGTGAGAACTGTCTGTCCTTATTTTCCAAAATTTCTATAATATGTTAAATATATGTTGTGACGTATATTTAGCACAGTTTATTATGTTATACTAATAATATATACATAGAGCAACATAATAATATATACATATATCAACATATTATTAATAATATATACATATATCAACAATATATTGAATATATTATTTCACAATGAGATCATAATTTGAGGAAAAAAAGGAAAATGTCAAAATGTTTAAAACTAAATATCAAATTTGAGCATTCAAATACACATAATTTTGGTGGCAGTAGAGTGGATTGAGAGAAATATTCCACACAAAATCTTACTGTAAGCATGCTGTCTTTCAAAAAGTTAATTGTCTAAGTCTAGAGTTTAAAAAGTCCCTACATTTCTAGGAAATCAAATAGAATATTTAATGTGCTCTAAACATTACCAAATTATTTAATCATTCACAAGAAATTTGTTTTCCAAGTATTGCCCCTTCAGTACTACACTGCCAAGAAACGTAAGTTCAATTGAAACCCGAGACCCAATAACATGCAAAATGATGTTTAAGTGCCATTAATTTACTCAGTGACTCCAGTTCTTCACTCTGATGTCGAAAAAAGGAGAACAGCAAACGTTTTAAATTGTAGAAGTAGAAGGAATGGTTCTTTTGTCACCTCCTTGGATTTCTCTATCAACTGAAAGCAAATATAATTTTATGATAAGGAAACTTTCTTTATCAGATCCTACTGAAAGGTCCTTTATGTCTTTCAATTAAGGCTCTGAGAGGTGGGTGGAGATGGGTCCCAGATACTGATAAGATACAAGCTCTGTACTCAGAGCTCACCATCTATGTTAGGCACTTTCTGTCCCTCTCATTCCTCTCAGAGCAGTTCTCCACATTTGCCTGCCCTGCTCCATGCTCAGGAAGCTTCCCCCAACAGACTTCACCAAGCTCTTCTTTGCAGTTATGTTTGTCTTATTTGTTTCACGGGACGCAGAACTGAGAAGATACATGTGGATTTTTTTTTCTTTTGACCTCAGTTCCACAATTTAGCAGTGACTTCTTCCTCCTATGATTAAAGATGCTCTTAGATGGTCTTTAATCTGAGTTCCAGCTTTCATGATGTTCTGGTAATGCATTTGCCTCCTTGTTTACTCAGACCTAGAGGTAGTAAAGGCTTCCTACTATTGTTCCCTGCCTGCTTCAATATCCCTTTTTAGTTCCAGTAATCCTATTCATACTGCTGGAAATAGCCACTTTATTCAATTATCTTACAAACCCCTCCTGTTTCCTGCCAAACTGAGGAATAAAAGGCAGGATGAACACTATGAGAATGTAAACAGAGAAGCTAGTAATTTGTTTTGGATAGATTCATAAATACATGTAAACCGGCAGTTTACAAAGATAAATTCTGTCTGTGCACAACACCCATAGACATTTGCTCTTTTGACTTGTCGTCTCTTGCTGGAAGGCCATAGATCCCTTTGACAAGAGTAGAGGGCTTTCTGAGATCAGGAAAACTCCTGGCTAAAATTTTTTCATACCGGTCCTTTATAACAGTGTGCTTTTTCATTCTGTCCTTGTTCTTATGTCAGAATTCCCCGAGACTCCCAGAACACTCCTCTAGGGAAATCTGGGCTACCTCCACCCCAAACCAGCCAAGAGCAATGGTTTGTCAAGACAGAGCTATGCAGAACCAAATCTCCACCTGTGCTAAAGCTTCCCTAAACAATTTACTGCCACCAGTGGAAACAATTCTTCATACCCATAGTAAAAGTTTGTCAAACATCCAAGAGGGAAATCAATTACCATATACTTCTATGCCATGAACGGGACAAATGTGGTGTCTAAATGCAAGTGCCTTGTGAACAAGTCACATCTAAAAGGGGCTAAGATAAACTCTTTGCTGGGAACGCAGACAAGAAAATGTTCTGCCTTCTGTGAAACCAACAGACACTTAAGATGACATGGGATTTCCCAAATGGTCACAGTCAATGAACTTTACTTGACTTTGGGGATAATACTCTTTTACAAAGTTAATGGTGAAAGATTTAGTTATAGATATCCTCATTTGGCTTAACATTAATCAAATCTCTTTTCTCCATATTTAAGTATGAGTAGGATTTCTCATCAGAAAAAAAGGATAATTAGATTCTGTGCCTATTTTATTTTCTAGGGGCAGAATCTTGCAATAAAATAGTCTATTTTTTAAAAAAGCAGTATTTTACCAATTTCTTTTTTAAAAATCATATTTATGACTATTTTTTCCTAGGGATTTCATGATTTTCATCTGTCCAGTTCTCTGGTCCTACTTAATAATAAAATATACCATTGTTAGAGTCATTAAAAAGTTAAAAATTTTATTTAGATATGTGTAATTATCATGTTGAATAACAATAGTACACATTAAAATAATTTTTAAAAATTATTTCCAAAGATATTTACCTTGAAAAAAGAAATGAGGCAAAAAAACTTAGTAAACTTTTTGGAGCAACTTATAATTGTAATTATTATAAAGATAAATCTTGCAACATTTCTGCACTGGGGGATATAAGCAATGAATTTATTAGGGTAGGGACAAAATATCTTCTTAAACATGGATCAAGATACAGTTCTATTACCACAGGAATTAGAGATAAGAGAATTAAATTGAGCCACTATAAAATGTCTTCTGTCTTCACAAAGGCTAATTATTGGTAATAAATCCAAAATACACTTAAAAATCACTTGCCAATTTAATTTAATAAACATTCTGTTACATTGAATTAATAATAATGGCAGCAGCCATATTTTATATAAACTTAGTATTGTATATAAAGCTTTTAACTGCACTACATGTTTAATTCCATACTACAAATATATATATACATATTATACATATATATAATATTCTTTCTACTACATCAAACATTTTGTACTACTACCCTGATGAGAAAGGCATCATCTTCATTTTGTATAGTGGAATAAAGAGGATCAAAGGGGCTAAATGATGTGCTCCCATTCCTTCTTCTCTTAAAGCTATTCTCTCTCTGACCCTGTAGTCCTCATGCAGCCATGTTCACTGACCCAACCTAAAATGAGCAGCCCTCAGACAACTGGGTCAGGCAAACTTTCTGTGGAGTTATTCCACTCTTAAAATAGTCTACATATACTGAAATAGTTCGATATTATATAAAGTAAAAAGTCTGAGTCATGGGGCAAGATTTTACAAAACCATTTGCTTCTTGTAAAAGAAACACATGCGCGCACACACACACACGCACACACGCACATTCTACTGCCTTTATAGTAGTACCACTACTCTACTGAAACAAAAACCAGAGAAATCAGACTCAAGAAGTGTGAATAAAGTAGGAAGATCATTCTTCTCTGATTTTCAGTCTCTTTTCCAGCAGTATTTACCAAGAGGACTGTGAAAGTATGCCTCCTGTGAGCCCACACGGATGTAACAAATAAGAAACCAGGTGAATACATAGCCAAGAAAGCAAGTGATTTAAAATAATATTCAACATCTAATGTCAAGTGAAGCCATTAAGGAGAACTTAAACATTTCTAACACTTTAGAATCTTTACCAAATCTCACCACTGAGTCCCAGTTTCCTCAGCTAATGAATGTTTCTGTGCCCTCAGTGTGGAAAGTGTATAAAGCCCTCTGTTGTCTCTCATTAAAATATCTATAAAACGTACTGCAGATGCCCCTGAAATGAGGCTCATTTAACGGACCCTTTTATAAGATTTATGACATCAGAGTCACATACCCAATTCCAGCTGGTTAAGGAAGTTTTATAGAAGCAGAACTAGAAGAAAATGGAACTGAGACGTGGCTATAAATACGGTGTGCAGCGACAAGTCTTTCAGAAGTGTTTGTTAAATGAAAAATGGTTTTTTCACCCTGACTGCTGTATTTCATCAGAGGCCCCGGAGCTCTCTGTCAATACCCTTTCACATGTATAATGAACACAGGGTAGGCACTCGAACCAGCAAAGGCACCTTAGCCTCGATGATTCCTTCTCCTTAAAACTTGGTGGGAAACTATGAATCAATAATATATTTGTAGTAGGAGAGAGGGTTTTACTAGTGACAATCACCTTGATCTTTAACTGCATAGAGGAGAAAACAGAAAGAAAAGAAAGTTTATAAGATCCATGACCCATTCAACTGTGAGTCCAACCTGGTTGGATGATTTGTTATGACCCAATTTATTGTTTCTCCTCTAAAGCCAGTCACAATAAAGAGCCCTTATTCTAAAGCTACTCAGTTTGTGGTATTCTTTTAGCCTCCTTTTTGGAAGTTGCTTAACAGAAGGGCGTTGTGTTTTGTACTCTGAAAATTTTGTTTTAAGATTTTCACATAATAAAAGATTTGAGCATTATTCAAGTCCTTTAAAGAGAATAGAGTTATATTAAGTGTAGCTTGGACCATTAAAGTTTTTTAACACTTTTTGCAATATTTATGATTCACCTTTTACATTGCAGGTTTTATGACCTCAATCTTTTCATTCTGTGTTTTAAATTTCCTGCAAATATTTGCAATTAGAAGCTAAATACCATTTAAAAGTCAGAATTAATATGATAAAGAATATGATTGATTTCTTATTCACATTTCCATGTCCAAATCAACATTGATATTTGGTGCTTGAATTTTTGTTCACTTGTTCTTTTTGAGTATCTTGCAACTATCTATATGCATACTTTTCTCAGCATAGAGCAATGAGTTCCAATGCTGTTCTTGCCATATATGTTAGTGCTGTTGTAATGTAAATAATAACAGTTGTAACTTTATGAAGAAAATGGAGTGGACCTATGTTGCGCTTGTTTAGCTCTGAAATACATTCCTGAGCAATAAATAATCAGTAATAAACAAAATTTTTTTTTTTTTGAGACAGAGTCTCGCTCTGTCACCTAGGCTGGAATGCAGTGGCACAATCTCGGCCCACTGCAACCTCCGCCTCCCGGGTTCAAGTGATTCTCCTGCCTCAGCCTCCCGAGTAGCTGGGACTATAGGCGTGTGCCACCATGCCCGGCTAATTTTTTGTATTTTTAGTATAGACAGGTTTCACCATGTTAGCCAGGATGGTCTCAATCTCTGACCTCACAAATCTGCCCACCTCAGCCTCCCAAAGTGCTGGGATTACAGGTGTGAGCCACCGCGCCTAGCCTATAAACAAATCTTTCTAAGGAATCATAGAATTTTTGAGCTGAAAATCTTAGGAGTTGTATTTGTTTCCCAGGGCTGCTATAACAAAGTACTTCAAATCAGGTAGCTTAAAAAGAGCAGAAGTGTATTGCCTCACAGTTGTGGAGGATAGAAGTCCAAAACTGAGGTGTCTGCAGGTAATGTGCCTTCTGAATTCTTTCAGGGAAAATTCTTCCATGCCTTTTCCTAGCTTCAGGTGGTTCACTGCAATCCCTGAGGTTCTTGGATTGCAGCTACTATACTTTAATCTCTGTCCCATCCTCACCTGCTGTTCATGTGTACACGTCTCTGTGTCTTTTTTCCTCTACTTACAAGGTCACCAGTCATATCAGATTAAGGGTCCACTCTCCTCTAGTATGACCCCATCATAAGTAATTACATCTGCAACCACCTTGCCTCCAAACAATAAAATTACATTTTGAGGTGTACATTAAACGCCCCTCTACATATGTTATGAAAGTTAAGACTTCCATATATCTTTTCCAGGAACACAATTTAACCCTTAACAAAAGTCATCTATCAAACCACTTCCTTCAAGGATAAGAAACTAATTTATGTCAGAAAAAAGTTTTATAAATTAAGAATTTATGCATGTTATTTTATTTGTCCCTAGTAAGGCAAAATGTGACCTAAAAGGAGATGAAGAACATATATATTCATTAATCTCTTGATATTTTTAGGTTTTTTTGTTACTATGCCAGAATTATGAGACAAGCTTCTAGGAGCCCTTCTTTCTATTTCTAACAGATGAAACTGTACAGCAATTCTATCTCTTAGAGAAAATAAAATAAAAGCAGAGGTTCAATAGAAAAGCATGAAGACTAAGGTTATTGGTTAAACGTAAAAGGCTTCAATGAATACAAAAGCAATGAGTCACTCATAGTCCATCATGTATTTAGAGATGAACCATCAAAAAATTTGTAGGTCACTTCATGCTGACTTTGAGCTGTTGTCCCTCTAGAAGCAGGCTGGATAGTTTTAATGCCTCTGAGATCTGTGAAAACACAATCTGATTTGGTTCATCACTGCTTGGATCTACAAGTCAGGCAATAATTGTCACATTAGCCTTTCATCTTACTTTTCTTTAAGATTTTGTTCCCTCAGTAGTAAACTAGGCATTTGAGCAGTTCTATATTAACTATTTTAGACCATCAGAAAATCCTTTAATTACAAAGGCACATTTTCATATACCTGTCTTCTTAGATGCTCAAAGTTTGTAGAAACAAATGTAATAATACACACCAAAGAGGTAGCATTTAAAAACTAACATAAGCTTGCACACCAAATTAGAAAATAGCCTATTCCTGAGACGTATTGCTGAGGAAATCATGTTGTCATTGGTTCTAGTCTAAGGCTTTCAGATAAAATCTTATGCCTGAAAGGAAAGCACATAAGCTGTGCCACTTTATTTTAATACCTTACTGCAGATAATAGAAGATAAAGATGATAACAGGTAGAAGACCATTTTCTCCAGATAGGACTGTTGGCCAAAGTAGGAATTGGCCTGCTAAAGTCACACCTGCTGACTGTCTTCAGTGAATGACATTGGTGTCCTAAAATAAACAACTTAAAGTTCAATGTGATTTTGAAATAATTTAACTCCTAAAAATAATATTAGCAATTTGGGGCATTATGGACCCTTGGAGGAATCTGATGAAAACTGAACAGTCTTCCCCAAAAATGGTGCATGTCACAGTCATATAAAAGCTTGCATAACATTTCAGGGTCTAAATGAGCTGCCTGTTTTATACCCCTTCTTTTGGGTGATGTTTCTATATTATTAGAAGACACACTGTGGAACACAACATGATCATAAGAAGTAGTATCATTTTGAGGAATTTGACATAGCACGTAACTATTTCCACTGGAAACCATGTTGAGGAATCTGGGCTCCTTTCAAAGTTAAATTTCTCTGTGATAACCTTGCTATGCTTTTGAAAATTACCCTAAGGACCAGGTATAACACTTAGTGAGTTAGTATGCATGTCTTATTTAGGTAAGCCTTTAAAAGCGAGTATTGAGTGGAATAACTTTTCTTTTTTTAACCAGCCTGAAATTGCCTTATCTGTAAAAAAATAATTTGAGTTGATATAGTAAACAATCATTTTAGTGTAAATATTTGTCCCGGATTTCCTATTTTTCTTAGTTGCTTACTATATAGCATAAAAACAGAGGTTCAAAAGAAAAGCATGAGGACAAAAGTTATTGGTTGAATGTATAAGGCTTCAATTAATACAATAGCACTGAGTCGTTCATAGTCCATCACATATTTAAAGATGAACCATCAGAAAAATGTGTAGATCTTTTCATGCTGACTTTGGGCTGTGGTCCCTCTAGAAGCAGGCTAGATAGTTTTAATACCTCTGAGATCTGTGAAAACACAATCTGATTTGTTCCCCACTGAACAAATTTGGTTTAGTTCATCACTGCTTGGATCTACAACTCAGGCAAAGATTGTCACACTAGCCTTTTGTCTTACTACAGTAAACACAATGTATGTCCATTTTGCCACATGTTTTAGAGAGAGATTAGACTATTTAGTAAATATATGACAAGATTCAAGATGAAATGCATATCTTTCCATTTAAGCTAAAAAATACGTAGGCAATAAACTAGGTCATGCAAACCATGTAGGATTCTGCTAAGCATTCATTGCTTGAGATGTAAGAAAACTCAAGTACTGTTAACAGAGGAAGGAAGGTAGGAAAGATGGTAGGAAGGAAGGAAGGAGGGAGGGAGGGAGAGAGGGAGAAAGGAAAGAAGGAAGGAAGGAAGGAAGGGAGAGAAAACCTTACTAAAGTATTAGAAATTAATTGACTATGCAGTTTGATATGAATTCTGAAAAATATTGTTTTTCCAGGTAGTATTTATAATCTATGCAAAGAGTGTGAAACACTCTTAATTATTTGAAAATGGATGCTATCTCTTGCCTCTAGATTGTTACCATATTTGTATCAGTTTTTCTTGTTCTCTTTGCCTTGGACACTTTCTCATAATCATCAAATTCAAGGTTTGATGCAGCTTCGCTGGGTTTTCACTGCACACATCCAACCCACAAGCCCTAAGACAGGCTCTGTCTTGCTTGTTCCCATTGTTCCCATGCATGACACATGTAACCAATGCTTGAAAAGAAGCATATTGAATAAATGAATACATAAATAAATGAATGAATGAATGTATTAATATACGGAGTAACCCATTTCTCTTCTCTGTAATCATGTGACATTATAGTGAATTCCTGGTTGTTTTCAGGTGGTTTCAATTTTTATTTCTATTTCCACTAAATTATCTTCTTCACCTCTGCGATTTTTCATCTTGATTTTCACTCTCAAATTTAGAAGGTTTTTAAATGTATGCATGAATCTATATTTCAAATATCATTTCAAAAGGCAAAACTAATCAAATTATTATGATACCTAAAACTTTATAGAGCCCACTTTAGTCATTTGCTTATAATTCTAAAGCGTGACGATGTGTATCTCTACAGGTTTGAAAATCATTCTAGATCCAAGATATTCTTGTACTTATTCAATAATCATGTATTAAGTGCCAAGTATGTGCCAATAACTATGCTCGATGCTGAAATAAAAGATAATTGTAACACAGTTCTCATAATGTAGTGGGAGAAAAAAAGAATATAAATAAATAAATTTAGCAATTTTTATTTATATGTACAGTTTTTCATTTGATATTATTTTTATATGTGTTTTGTTTAAAAAGGACAATAACAATATCTATGAAATAACCATATGATAAATGTAATGTAAAAAATACCCAGAATACTATGGAAGCACAAACAGGATATAGATCACTTCATTAGCTTATCTGGAAGCTAAAATTCTCCCAAGCTCACAATTCAATATTTTCTTCATGTGAAAGTGCAAAGTAATACACCAAAATGTTGCATTCTTATCTGCCCCATCCATGATTATATCCTTGTATAATCAATATATATTAGGTATTTGGAGGGCAGTACTGATTTATTCAAGACAATAGGGTAGTAACTTTAGGGCCCTGTTACAGTGGATCCTCTACTTAAATCTATGCTATACAGGTAGCCAGTCCTAAGATGTCTAACACATCATGCCATGAGTGTGCAAAAATGCACTGAAGGAACTGAATTTTCAGAACAGTAGTTTTTCAGCCCAGAAACGATTTCTCCTCTAATCAAGAAAATTAACGTTATTGTTTACACTCCTAAATCACTCTTTGGTTATTCTTCCACTTTTAAAAAATATAGTGTCAACCCCAGCTTCCTATTATTTTATATAAATTGACAATTTTACATTACTCTTGAATGGTGCATTTCGCTATCACTCCTTATTCTTGTTCTGACTACTGTATCCTTGTTCATCATTGCTCTCCAGATGATCTGTAGGAGGAAATGACATTCTGTTGGCCTACTAATATTGGGCTTTGTTCTTTCTCACATGGCTGATTTTTTCCTACCTCTATTTCTCTATGTTTTAATAGCATTTATAACCAACAGAATTAGGTTCCTAGCTTAAACTGGATATTATGAAGCACAAGGTATTATGTGAGTAATGAACATTTCTCCTGCAGAAATTAGAGAGCATCCACAGACACCTTGTGGACCATCATTAAATCAAAGGAAGGGACCCTCTGTGAAATGAGCACCGGCTGTGCATTGACAGTCTATGATCCCCTTAACCTGTCAGCTTTCATTACTCTACAGAAGATGAAAAATTACTTTGAATGGCAAGATGAGTGTGGTGATATTGTGTTTGTGGATGCACGCATTCCAGAAATTGAAACTGACATTTTCCTCTGCACAGTGCTGAACAGAGAGCATCATTGTTCACCTCCGGTCCATCCAAAGTTCAAACGAATCACGACTTATGAGATATTTTATTTCCAGGACACCACCACATAAATATATAAGGCATGCTGTACTGATAAAGCCAGGGTCTATCTTACGCAGTGTCTGCCTCATACTGTGGCACAAGGAGATTGTTACGGGATTAGGCTAGGTGAAATTCTCTTCCAAAAAAGTTAGAAATGTATCATTAAATAAATGTATCTTTATTTGACAATTTCTCAGAGTCTGAAGAAACAATGCTAAAACATACTGAAACTACCTATTTGTAGGTGTATACCTTATCTAAAGTTATATTGGATCCATGAGTATTTCTTGATTTAATTTGTAAACCTTTTTCAATTTACATTAAAAACTACCTCTGTCAGGCTTTCAGGGATTCTCCAGTATCCCAGTTTTTGATTTTAAAAATGAAGGTACAATCTATTTCTTCTATAGTATTATACAGTTTAATCATACAGCTTTCCAGCTATTTAAGTTTTCCAGTAATTTTAAATGTTAATGATAAGAATTCAGAGAATTTTAAAAATATTTTCATTTAGTTTAAGTGTTTATCTCTGTCTTACTGGAGACTCCGTAAGCCTTGCTTGTGTTAAAGCAAAGAGGGCTCTAAGGCACACCATAGATGATGCACCGTGGATTTGTTACACGAGAGCTTACTTTTGTCTTTAGGCCAAGCTTGTTCAACCCATGGCCCACGGTCCACATGTGGCCCAGGATGGCTTTGAACATGGCCCAACACAAATTCGTAAACTTTCTTAAAAGACTATGAGTTGTTTTTTTTTTTTTTTTTTAGCTCAACAGCTATTGATGGTGTTTGTGTATTTTATGTGTGGCCCAAGACAATTTTTCCTCTTCCCATGTGACCCAGAGAAGCCAAAAGATTGGACACCCATGCTTTAGGCTACAGCTGTTATTATCTTTTAGAAAACTAGTTATTTACACATCTCTTTCTCATATCATATTATAACATTATAGTTTATTATCTTATAAGTTGGGTTAATAATATGAAATACATTTCTTTTTATTTAATATTTCTTTCTCAGAAGACCTTTGTACTTCAACTTAAAACAGGCATTATAATAATTTTTGTTTTTGGCATTCAGAGGATTGTTAACTTTTCAGATGATTTGTTTTCTGATATTTAAGTAATTTACCGCCCAATGACTTCTGGAAGTATGGATGCATTCTATTCATATGTTCATTTAGCAAGATCTCAATAGCAGGTGCCATGGGCAAAGATACAACTCACCATAGTGTTCCCCTTGAAAGTTTACAGAGGCAGGGTGCAGTGACTTACACCTGTAATCCTAGCACTTTGGGAGGCTGAGGTGGGCAGATCATAAGGTCAGGAGATTGAGACCATCCTGGCCAACAGGGTGAAACCTGTCTCTACTAAAAATACACAAATTAGCTGGGCATAGTATGGCGTGCCTGTAGTCCCAGCTACTCAGCAGACTGAGGCAGGAGAATCGCTTGAAACTGGAGGGTGAAGCTTGCAGTGAGCCGAGATCATGCCACTGCACTCCAGTCTGGCCGACAGAGCGAGACTCCATCTCAATACAAAATAAATACATAAATAGCTACTGTTTTGCTAGGGAGTGTTTGGTAAAGTTTTCATAGGAAAGAGGCCACCAAACTAAGGCATTTTCTTAAAACACAAACACAATGACACAGCAATAAAATGTAATAATTTCCAGGACTGTGTTATACTTACAAATAAAAATGCATCACTGATGCTTTATGTGTGTCTAACTATAATAGACCAACTATTAGAGCATCCACATTAACAGACAATTACTGGTAGTAATGGATAAGATATCAAAAGGAACACTGAGCAGTCTAAGATTCATTAGTCTATGAAAGTTTGTAAATTTGCCAGAGGTATTCAATATCTGCTAGAGCTCTTCTCTGCTGATGATGTTGAGTATTATTGTGAAGTCAACGAGAAGAGTCTAGAACCCTCCACATAATTTCCATCATATAAAGTTTTGATCCAGAAGACACAATATAATTTTAAAAGTTTATGTAAACCGGTTTGCATGTTAAGTCTTCCTATGGAGAGAAAGTAAGCTTCCCCCAAATTTTTCACTACTTTCTTTTTGATATTAGTATATTAGTCAAACCACATAACTTTGGAAATGTCTTTTGTTTGTTTGTTTGTTTGTTTGTTTGTTTGAGACAGAGTCTCGCTCTGTCGCCCTGGCTGGAGTGCAGTGGTGCGATCTCAGCTCACTGCAAGCTCTGTCTCCTGGGTTTACGCCATTCTCCTGCCTCAGCCTCCCGAGTAGCTGGGACTACAGGCACCTGCCACCACGCCCCGCTAATTTTTTTTGTATTTTTAGTAGAGACGGGGTTTCACCGTGTTAGCCAGGATGGTCTTGATCTCCTGACCTCGTGATCCACCCGCCTCAGCCTACCAAAATGCTGGGGTTACAGGAGAGAGCCACTGTGCCCAGCCGAAATGTCTTTTGTATTTTAACAACTACAATGAAGATTGAAAAATTTAATAAATATTATAAAATATTCCTCTTCTACACTTTCTATTATAAATGGTAAATTTAAGATCCTATTAACCAGGGATATTCTGAATGATACAATAGCTGACTGAGAGGGTAGAAAGAATACATTGCTACAAACGAAAATCACAGACAAAATCTCTTGTATCTGGTTGATATAGTTTGGGCGTTTGTATCCTCCAAATCTCATGTTGAAGTTTGATTCCCAGTGTTGGAGGTGGGGCCCGTGGGAGGTGTTTGGATCATGAAGGTAGATCCCTCATGAATGTCTTAGTGCCATCCCCTTGGTGATGAATGAGTTCACTTGAGATCTTGTTTAAAAGTGAGTGGCACCTCCCTGCTGGCTCCCTTCCTTTGGCTCTCACCGTGTGATGTGCCTGCTCCCACTTCATGTTCCACCATGACTGTGAGCTTCCTGAGGCCTCCCCAGAAGCTGAGCAAATGCAAGCACCATGCTTCCTCTACAGCCTGCAGGAAGATGAGTAATTAAACCTCTTTTCTTTATAAATTGCCCACCCTCAGGTATTTATAGCAAAACAAAAACAGCCCAACAAACTGGTTGAACAAAACTTGAGTGCTTTGTGAAACTTCACCTTTAATTTGTTATATTACTGTTCTTTTAAAATTTGATGAAAATATTTTAACAAAAATATAATTATTAGAAAATATTGTCTTAAATATCAGGTGGTCTCAAGAGGACTTACTAAGCATGAATCGGTACTTGTTAGTCTGAACCTAAAATAACAGTAAGGCTATTTCTTAAATATTTTGCCATGCTTTCAGCCTTCTGAATTTTTGCTCAGAGTCTAAGCCTTAGACTCTTATGTTCTAACTCACCTCTGTGTATTCATACTTGCCTCATCCCCAGTGCAACTTCTGCCCCTTGTGCTTAAAGTAATCTTCATGTCCTTACCATTTTAGAAATCCTTCAGTGGCTCACAACCAGGAGCTTAATGACGTTCCTAAGCTCCTTAGCATGATAGGTCAGTGTCCTGGATTGCTTTTCAATTTAGTCTCCTAGCTAGACCTCTTACTTAGGGAATCTAAACCATAATGACAGCACTTTCTCAATACTACACATTCTTTCATACTTTCAAAATTTTGAACATTGTTTTCTCTCTGCCTGGAGTGCCCTTCATCTACATTGTAATTCTGGTAATTTATTCTTCAGCATTAAAATTGAACTGGAGTTCCTTTCCTCTAGGAAGTCTTCTCTGTCTTATCTCAGCAAGGGCAAATGTCTTCTCCTCTGTACTCTTTAAGTAAATCATTTAATCTTTATTTTGATATTTACAGAAGAGCTGTGGTTCTTTAGTTTATATGCTCTTTTTCATGCAGGACTGTGGGCCCTGTGGGCCCATCAGTTGTAAGGCTGTGAACTATTCATATTCTCATTTTTAATGAGTCGTATAATGTCTGGTACCCAGAAGATATTTGAATTTATATTTGAGGAATGAATTCATTAGTAAGTGTTTGATATTGGACTGTGGTGTCATCGTTTCTTTTTATTAGGACACTTCCGTTTTTCCTGTGTGAGTGTGTGGCCCTCCCCCACTGCCGTGCCCTCAGTTACCTTAGTGGTCATCGTTCAGGAAGAAGGCGCAAATTCTTCCACTGGATTTTAGAATGCAATCACGTAAAAGGGTAAGAAATTCAATCAAACTGCTACACAGTTTGTCAGGAAAAGAAATTAACAATCATGGCACATTTTCCTGAGTTTTATTTATGTTCTGGAAAATGGTTTCCTCCTGACCTAACCATGACTGAAAAGAAACATTGTTTCTTAAAATGTCACCAATAAATTTAACAGAGTGATATTAAGTATTTTACAGGAGAAGCCCTAGCCAATACGAGCAACAGTTCGTCTGGTGTGAGTTACATATTTTTTCTGAACTTAATTCTTTCTAAAAATATAAAAACTAATTATTTGGAAATAGCCAATATGTTTGCTATATAAAGAATCTTTTTTTTTAAATTATTATTATACTTTAAGTTTTAGGGTACATGTGCATAATGTGCAGGTTAGTTACATATGTATACATGTGCCATGCTGGTGTGCTGCACCCATTAACTCATCATTTAGCATTAGGTATATCTCCTAATGCTATCCCTCCCCCCTCCCCCCTCCCCCCTCCCCCCACCCCACAACAGTCCCCAGAGTGTGATGTATATAAAGAATCTTAAGTCCAAGCTGTGTCACTTCCATTAAGGATTGAAGAACAGGAAAGAAGACAGTTTCGATCTCCCAAGCCCTTTCACTAAGATCATTTCTACAGAGTTGAATTGCAAGTACTTTCTACTGAGATCCAAGATGGATCTATTATTGGAATATTAATGTCATATGGATTGTCTCAGTTTTGGCATCATGATAAGCTTTCTTTATATCACAATTCAGTTGATTTATGTCCTAACCACCCTGTGGCAGGGCCATTATTAAGTGGATGCAGTAATGTGATACAGTTCAGTTCAAGTTAACCTTGCTTCACAATAGTGACATGAGTTAATTTAATTCCTGTCACCAGACTCCGCAAGGGGTATATTGCACATTACCTCTCGTTATTGCAGCTGCAAGTCATTATCTCCAAATCGCCCTTCGTAAAACCTATATGTGACCCTTCTTACATGTGTCCCATAGAGAGAGAGAGAGAGAGAGGCTGTATAATCAAATGTCCATAAAGAAATATACCATAACAATCAACCACATAGGAAGTTCATGACAAATATATAAAATGTTTAGATGTTTAGCTCCAGTAAAATGATGCCAGGTCCATAAACTGTCCCAAGCTCTCTGAAATACCTGAGTAAAAACCTATGGAAACATTAACAGTAATCTCAATTGCAATAAGGACAAAGGAGGACAGTGAAACTGTTGCAAGAACAGGCAAAATTCCTGTAAGCATGATTCCTATCATATATCTGAATAATGAGACTAGATTGCCATTCATAGTACAGATATAATTTTAGTTTCCCAGAAATAAAAAAGAAGGCTTCTTTTATCATTCATACTCTGCTTTATGTTGAAGAGATGCCAAATCTCTACCAAAAAGAAAATGAAGCAGTTTTCTTTCTACTGTGTTGATGTTTCTATTTTTTAGGAACATATGTATGTGTCTAGTTTGTGTGTGTGTGTGTTTGTGTGTGTGTGTGTGTGTGTGTAGAGAGAGAGAGAGAGACAGAGATTTCCTAATATAAAGCAATAAAATTTCCCGTGGGCCGTGTAAAGACATAAACAAATACAGACACATGTACTTGGGCAAGGCAGTAGTGCTTAAGATCAATTTTCTTTTTTCCCCCATTCTTCTTGGATCTGCACGTCACATCCTGGAGGTTATTTATACAAAAATCATCACTATTAATCCTCAGCCTAAACTATTTATTTAGTATGTGGTATGCATTTTACCTTACTGTCCACTGTTTTTCTTCTAGACCAGTTTTCAGAGTGCTAAGGTTTCTAATTTTTTTTCTTCTTTGACACAATTTTTACTGAGTAGGAAATGTCATGTATTAATCATTTTAAAATATTGAAATAAATATGTAAGTAAATCAAGTGATCAGCCTCTACTCAGTCCACAACTCCTTGTTATTCCAACTGGCTTTATCTTCCCATTTTTCCCAGCACTAGAGTCTAGTTCTACCTTAGTCCTGCTCATCTCTCTCTCTCTCTTTGGGCAGGACTCTTTCTTTCTGAAAATAAATTTTGGTTGGAGGCTTATGAGATCTGCTCCTGAAAGATTTTCTTGACTCTGATGATATTTTCCTATAGCGTTAACTAATTTTTATATTTAATCTTTCTTCCTGGATCTGGCTTTGTAAGCACTCACACATAATTTGAACTTTTTGAGTTTTCTCCATGTCTGAGTTTCCTGAAAACCAACTTGTAGAGTTTTTAATGTCTTCTTGTTATTATTATTAGTCTTTTTGCTATTTATACTAAAAGAAATAATTCAGAAATACATTGTTTCTATATCTCTAAAGGAACTAGAAATTCCTGATTTTTTTTTTTAAGAACACGGAACAGCACCACCTTAGACCTAGGTAAGCTAGACCTTTGCTCTGAATCCTGCGGCTCAGGGTCTGCCATCTTTCCACTTTAGAGTGCTTTCCTGCAGGCAAGTCCTGCTCCAGTGCTAGGAACATATTGGGACCTGCCTAGGTCTGTGTTCCTCTTTCTCCTATTTCACGTGTGCCCTGGGCCTCTATCCTACATGTGAGATTGACCAGATGCCCCCATAGAGCTGTAGAACTTGCACCTGAATTATCCTAGTGAGGCAATGCTTTTGCAAGATTGCTGAGGTTGGATCTTCAGATAAATGCTGACATGCTCCTTCAAGTGAGTGTGGGCTGAGTTCAGGATCCTAGACAACAGAAGCTACACCACTGGTGCTTGGACATGAGCTACATATGTGTTCTAACCATTATATCACCTATGGTCTTTATCATCCAAAGGTGGTAGACGCGGTGGCAGTGTAACCAGCAAAAGGGTCTGCATGCTCTCCACTTATAAAAAGAGACTGAGATGACAAGAGTGAGATGTGATTTAAGAGAGTGAAATTTTATTATCCATGCCAGCAGAGGGAGGAGTGGGTGCAGTTCTTATCAAAAATTTCCACTCTTCAATTTGTGGAGGAAACACAGGAGTTTTAAAAGAGAGGGTTTGAAATTCAGACGAGGCAAGGGGGCTAGGATATGTCAGGTGATGTGACCCACTCTGATGGCTTATCTTGAATTATTGTTTCATTTGGTGATGGGACTGGCACCATTGCAGCTGGAGGTGCCTGGTCCATACAAGGAGCCAGCCCCAGAAGCTTCTAAGAAAATATATGATCAGATAAGTGAGCATGGTGTGTACTTAACAAGCATGTAGGTAAATAGGTGTGCATAAGCATAGAATGGGAAAAGAAAGGGAGTGGAAGCTCACAGTACATTTTGAGGTTGTATTTCAAGATGAAAGGAAATACATAAGGAGTTTGTCTCAAAGTTATGTCTTGAGATTGGGGAGAAAGAACGAAAGGAAACAAAGTTTTAAAATGCAGTTTGAAGCCAAGCTGCTTCATTACAGCAGGTGTTCTCTATCTGCCCCCACTTCTGGCACTCAGGGTTACTCAATCCCCCCACAGTGGGCTCCCTGCCACATGTTAGGTAGTCCTCAGGGATGGCCACACCTATCTTTCTCAAGAGTCTTGAGACCATTGTTTCATAATGCCAATAGGCCCTTCCTATCAGTATTGTCTTTTGCATTCAATCAATATGGTGAGGTCAAGCTTTCCCAGTTCAGTCTAAATTGGTAACAAACCTCAGATTGACCTCTTACACGCTTACGGGAATGTTGCCCTCTCCACCAGCACAGCCTTTGCCATTCCTGCCCTACTGATGGTGCATAGAAGTCAGGTGTGCAGGCAACATCAAAGGAAATCATATTCTACTATGCATTCATTCTGGCTTAACGACATCACAAGATAACTTAGTTGGAAAATGTGTTATTCTACATTTATACTATACAATTCTGACAGGTAAATTTAACAAGAAAATGAACAAGTTGTTCAAAGTTTTCTCCAAACAGTGAATAACACTTGGGTTGGTGATCATCATCAATGAAGCAAATAACAACCTTTGAGAAAGTCATTCAAAGCCAGTATTCACTTTTGGCATGATTGATGATGCAGTCTTGCAATTAATTGCAGAACCAGAATTAAATATATGATATCAAGGAACTGAAGAGAAGAAGATCTATTTTGCTTTCATACATTATGGAGCCATGGCATTATGAGTAATAACAGCATTGCTATCTTTTTCTTGTAGTGGAACATATTAAATTAGCTGGGAATAGCACATTTCAAATAAGGAATATGAAGAGATGGTTTCTGAACCTGAAAGGAAAGGTTGACTTTTGGGTTTACAAATATACATCACATGCACTGATTGGAAAATAAACAAATTTTTAAGTTCCTCTTCAGTCCATATTACTCTAAATATTCATCATTAAGTCACTATACACTCATGGTAACCCACGAATTTTATAATGCACATTTAATCAATTTTTACGTAGAGAGGAAAAGCACAAAAGCTCTTGTCAGAGGCCCTACATACCCTAAAGATGGCCTTGAGGGAGCATGCTGAATGTCCGTCTTTTCATTTCTATTCTCATTCCTCACTATATCTCAATATTCAAATTAGTTGTACTTAAATTCATGAAAAATAGATGGTCAACAATTGACGTCTGTGTATAAATATGTGATTGGAGAGTGAGGTGGTTGGTATGGGAATTGTCGCCTGCATCTGATCATGTTGGGTCTGGAAATACTATATATCACTTAGAAAGTTGATTAAAGTACTTTAGGAAATTAATATAGGTGACCTCATAACATGTAGGGGGTTAAAAGAAGGTTAGCTTTAGGGAATGATGTGTGTCCTCTTGAAGAGGTGAAAAAGATTCTGAAGATAGAATCCAATATAAGGGCATACCTCACAAAACATGTAGGATGAAATCATCAATTATGTCATTTCAATTAATTATTCTATTGAATTCTTTTCTAAGGATAATATTTTATGGGTTAAAGGATCTGAGTAAAAAATTATGATATAGAAATATTTTCAAATGAGTATTTTGAATAATTTCCAATTTAAAAAAATAACTAAATCAACGTAAGTGTCAATTTGGTTATTAACCATGTACAAATCAAATCTATTCTTAAACAGAAAAAATCTAATGTTACTTATAAATTTAATCTACCAATAACTTGAATATAAGTCTAGAATTTAATTGGAGAGGATATATTGAAAGCAAAATCAATGTGTAATACATTTCTCATTTAATATGTGAATGTTTAAAATAAACTATTATTTTCTAACTTTGATAATTTAACAAGTACAGGTTAATATTGTTAAGCTTTATTCTTATGAATCAAACAAAATAAAAATAAAGAAAAGAATATAATGAATTGCAATGAAAACATACTAGCTGAGTAGAAAATTCAATGTACAGATTATTCGATTTTTCTCTGAGTATACTGATATATAAAAAATGCATACAGGGCATAAATTTAAATATTACCAATTATTTTTCTTGGATAGTAAAAAATAAATAATGTAGTTTATTTTGGATTTTGGATTTTAAAATGTTCTTAAATAAGCTTTATAATTTGTAATCATAATTAGCATATATGTTATTTTTAAAATTTAGATCTATCATCATAATTTAAAAATGAGTTAACTCTAAAGAGTTTTCTCCCATAGTAGAGAGTTTCAAGGCCTACTTTTTGGACCAAACTAACAGTCATAAATATTTCACTGATATGGAAACTGGAAGTGAAAGACATCAGCTTCTAAGAACATTTACAAAACCAAAATCCAAAGTTCTTCGAGTTAGGATGTTAGCCATTGTTTGAAATTGTTGCTTATATATATATATTTTCTTACCATAATGTATGTTCATATTGCAGACAATTGCCTTTTCACAGTTTAAATTATTTTAGCCAGCATTTTAATTAATGACTCTGCTGCACATACGTTCTCTTTCACAGTATGTGTTTCATAACACTGTTATGATCAGGGTGCAAAAATAGAGCTTATTAACTCTCACAGAACTTCTGGAGTTTTTCCTATAAAGGACTCTTGTAAATCCTGCAAGCAACTAGATCTACAGATAGATATGACAAAATAGGTATTGTAATCAATATTTTGACTTGATGATTAGCAAGCAAATACTGGAGACCGAAGCCGTATTTAAGCAAATTATAGCATTCAATTAAAATAAAACAATTTTTAACATAACTTATAATGGCTTTTATTGAGTAGTCTGTTTCATGTGCAGTTCTAGGCTCTTTTTTGGTCATTACATTTAACCCTTGAAAATGCAGTGTGCATGGTAATCTCTGTTTTATAGATAAGGAAACTAAAGTTCAATATGGTCACAAAAACTGAACAAATCCCATAGATAACAAATGTCAGACCTGGGAGCTTATCTAGCTCTAAAATATATTATCTTGGCCAACACTATAACTATCATAAAACTCACTGATTTAAAAAAAAAAAAAAAGGCAAAGACTAGAGAAGGCGGTATCACATCGCAGAATACACACATATAGAGTTGCTTTTTGCAAGAGAAATTTATGAAATAGAGAATATAACAAAAATAATTTTCAGGGATAAATTGTGTTTTGAAAAAATGAATGAAGATATGGTCTATTTAAAAATCCAGAAGTACAGCGGAGAAGGTAAAACCCTTACTGTTACTGTTTCTATAATTCAAATATTTGGAATGAGTTAGGAAAGAAAGTGACTATTACAATTTATAAAGCTATTCAAATATTTAATGAGCATTGTTGTTCAAAATATTGTTAGGCAGTTTATCTCTCTCTCTTTCTCTCTCTCTCTCTCTGTCTCTCTCTGTCTCTCTCCCTCTCTCCTGTGTGTGTGTGTGTGTGTGTGTGTGTGCATGTGCATGTGTGTGTGTTGAAAGAGGTAGAGGGCAGAATGTTGTCCTCACGATCTTGATTAGACAGCACAACTTTCAGAAATATTTCAAAGATAAAATTTATGGACTTCCCTCAAGGATGTTATTAGACTATAACCTATTTTACTGGAGGCCAATGTTCATAAGCATAAGTCATCTTAATGAAGTATAGATTATTGATCTTAAACATGTTAGTTACTTGATACTGAGGATGGATTTCTGAAACTGTAGCTTCATACTGAATGCTCTAATTTTAAGGAGGTCCTCTAAAACTGCTTTTAAGACAATAAAAAATTTCCCACCAGTATGAAGATATCTGAAATTTTAAGAACTTCAGAATGTCAACTCAGATATTACCAAGGAAACTGAAGGACTTTTATGTCAAACATCAGCATTCTCCTACCTCCTTGTTTTACTTGAACCTCTTTTCTTCCCTGAAATCAGTTTCTCAGCCAATACTTTCCTGATTGTAATCTCCCATCCCCTTGAACCTAGTAGCAGAAGGTGGGCTCAGTATTGTCCTCACTCACCAATGTCCTTTTCAGAATATTCAACATTCACAGAAACAAAATTAAAATCAAAAGACCATGAGGAAACTTCTGTTACTTTAAGCTAAACCAATCAGTCATACAACAATACGACCAGCTGCTTGTTAGCATCTACCATCTGGCAATTATTCCCTATCATTTAATTCACAGATTTTCCTCCCACCTTAAATCTTGCCATAATTGGAGGTATTTTTTGCAGGTATGATGTATTCAATCTTTTACCCTCTCAATTCTGTGCTAAAACTCCAATAATATTCACTTTCATTATACTCAAACCAAGCACTTTCGTATTCATAGAAGTTATCTGTTTTCTATATCTAAACAAATAAAAATATCAAAAGCACACCCTTGCTTTATTATTATTAAATTATTCAGCAGCTCCTTCTCTCTTTTTTTCTAGGTAAATGTCTTTAAACAATGGTCACTATTGTGGCTAAGTCTTTTCACTCATCTTCCAAACTATGCACTCTGGTTTCTGCCACTCTCATGCCACTGAATTTGTCTCATCAAGGTCATCAGTGGCATAAGACATTAAATGCACACTCTGAGTTGTCTTTCCTGATAGCCATCAAACTTACTACGTACCCGACTGATATGGTTTGGCTGAGTTGCCACCCAAATCTCATCTTGAATTCCCACGTATTGTGGGAGGGACCCAGTGGGAAGTAACTGAATCATAGGAGCAGGTCTTTCCCGTGCTGTTCTTGTGATAATGAATAAGTCTCACAATATCTGATTTTTTTTTTTGATGGAATTTTGCTTTGTCAACCAGGCTAGAATGCAGTAGTGCAATCTCAGCTCACTGCAACATCTGCCTCTCAGGTTGAAATGATTCTCTTGTCTCAGCCTCCAAGTAGCTGGGATTACAGGTGCCTGGCATGACACCCAGCTAATTTTTGTATTTTTAGTAGAGAAAAGGTGTCACCATTTTGGCCAGTCTGGTCTTGAACTCCTGACCTGGGGTGATCCACCCACCTCAGCCTCGCAAAGTGCTGGGATTACAGGTATGGATCACTAGGCCTGGCTGAGATCTAATGGTTTTTAAAAGAGTAGTTCCCCTGCACAAACTCTCTCTCTTTGCCTACTGCTATCCATGTAAGACATGACTTGCTCCTCCTTACCTTCCACCATGATTGTGAGGCCTCTCCAGCTACGTGGAAATGTAAGTCCATCAAACCTCTTTCTTTTGTAAATTGCCCAATCTTGGATATGTCTTTATCAGCAGTGTAAAATGGACTAATACAATAAATTGGTACCAGGAGTAGGGTGCTAATGAAAAGATACCTGAAAATGTGGAAGCAACTTTAGTACTAGGTTAGAGGCAGAAGTTGGAACAGTTTGAAGGGCTCAGAAGAAGGCAGAAAAATGTGGAAAAGTTTGTAACTTCCTAGAGAGTTGTTGAATGGCTTTTACCAAAATGCTGTTAATGATATGGACAACGAAATACAGGCTGAGGTGGTCTCAGAATGAAGATGAGGAACTGGACCAAAGGTGACTCTTGTTATGTTTTAGCAATGAGATGGGCAGCATTTTGCCCTTGCCCTGGAAATTTGTGAAACTTTGAACTTGAGAGAGATGATTGAGGATATCTGGTGGAAGAAATTTCTAAGCAGCAAAGCATTCCAGAGGTGACTTGGATGCTGTTAAAGGCATTCAGTTTTAAAAGGGAAACAGATCATAAAAGTTTGGTAAATTTGCAGCCTGACAATGAGATAGGAAAGAAAATCCCATTTTCTGAGGAGAAATTCAAGCCTGCTACAGATATTTGCATAAGTAATGAGGAGTTGAATGTTTACCACCAAGATAATGGGAAAACGTCTCCAGGGCATGTCAGAGACCTTTGTGGCAGCCCCTCGTATCACAGGCCCAGAGGCCTAGGAGGAAAAAATGGTTTTGTCAGCTGGGGCCAGGTCTGTCTGCTATGTACAGTCTAGGGGCTTGGTGCCCTGCATTCCAGCCTCTTCAGCCATCACTAAAGGGGTCCAAAATACAGCTAGGGCCATAGACTCAGAGGGTGCAAGCCCCAAGTCTTGGCAGCTTCCACATGGTGTTGAGCCTGCAGGTACACATAAGTCAAGAATTGAGGTTTGGGAACCTCCACATAGGTTTCAGAGGATGTATGGCAATGTTTGGATGTGCAAGCAGAAGTTTGCTGCAGAGGCGGGCACTCATGAAGAACCCCTGCTAGGGCAGTGAAGAAGGGAAATGCTGGGTGGGAGTCCCCACACAGAGTGCCTACTGGGACACAGCCCTAGTGGAGCTGTGAGAAGAGGCCCATCATCCTCCAGACCCCAGAATGGTAGGTCCACCCACAGCTTGTACTGTGTGCCTGGAAAAGCTGCAGACACTCAACACCTGCAGCCAGGAGGAAGGCTCTACCCCTGCAAAGCCACAGGGTTGGAGCTGCCCTAGACCGTGGGAACCACCTCTTGCATCAGCATGACCTAGATGAGAAACACGGAGTCAAAGGAGATGATTTTGGAGTTTTAAGATTTGAATGTCCCATTGGATTTTGGACTTGCGTGGGCCCTGGAGCCCCTTTATTATGGCTAATTTCTCCCATTTGGAATGGCTGCATTTACCCAATGCCTATACCCCATTGTATCTAGGAAGTAACTAACTTGCTTTGGATTTTACAGGCTTATAGTCAGAAGGGACTTGCATTGTCTCAGATAAGACTGTGGACTTTTGAATTAATGCCGAAATGAGTTAAGATTTTTTGGGACTATTGGGAAGACATGATTTGTTTTGAAATGTGAGGACATGAATTTTGGGAGGGGCCAGGGCCAGAATGATATGGTTCGGCTGTGTCACCACCCAAACCTCGTCTTGAATTCCCACATGTTGTGAGAAGGACTCAGTGAGAGGTAATCGAATCATGGGGGCAGGTCTCTCTCATGCTGTTCTTTTGATAGTAAATTAGTCTCACGAGGAGTTCCCATGCACAAGCTCTCTCTCTTTGCCTATTGCCATCCATGTAATACACGACTTTCTCTTCCTTGCCTTCCACCATGATTGTGAGGCCTCTCCAGCCACGTGGAAATGTAAGTCCATTAAATCTCTTTATTTTGTAAATTGCCCAATCTTGGATATGTCTTTATCAGCAGCATGAAAATGGGCTAATACACCAATCTATGTGATCCTACAGAAATTCAAAAACGGTTACAGTAGAAAAACAACAATAATGGCCCTGGACTCAGGTAGCTGAAACACTAATAGAAAAGAGAAATGAGAAAACAGTAAAATACTAAGAACTTAAATAAATAAGTGATTCTCAAAGTGTGGTCCCCAGACCAGTAATGTCAGCATCAACTGGGAACTTGTTAGAGGTATAAATCCTGAGGCTGTATCCCAGATAACCTGAACCAGAATCTCTAGGGGAGTGAATTTAGAAATCTGTATTTTAAGAATCTCTAAACATTATTCTGATGCACATAAATTTATCAACCACTTATGTAAGTGTGTGTGTCAGTGTGAAAATCTATCTATTCATATATATTTTTATGTGTAGGCATGTGTGTACATTTTTATTTTATTTTATTTTTTTCTTGGTCTTTCCTACCCTATTGTGTGCATGTGTGTGTGTGTGCATGTGTGTTTGAGACAGAGTCTCTCTCTGTCACCCAGGCTGGAGTGCAGTGGTGTGATCTCTGCTTACTGCAACCTCTGCCTCCTGGGTCAAGCAATTTTCCTGCCTCAGGCTCCTGAGTAACTGGGACTACAAGTGTGTGCCACCACACCTGGCTAATTTTTGTATTTTTAGTAGAGACAGAGTTTTACCATATTGGCCAGGCTGTCCTCGAGCTCCTGAACTCAAATGATCTACCCACCTCAGCCTCCCAAAGTGCTGGGATTACAGGCATGAGCCACTGTGCCCAGACTTTTTTAAGCAACTTTCTGTGAAATAAAATGACAGAGAATCTGCATTTAAAAGTAACTTTATCGAAGGCTTTCATGAGAAGGTCTTGTTTAAATATAGACCTAAAACCAAGGGTACCATTCTATGCAATTATTGGGGGACATTATGGGAAGAAAAAAGAGCAATGTGCAAAGACGTAAGAAAAATGCTTCAAGGAACTGAAAAAGGCACTGAGTCTAAAACATACTGATCAAATGGGAAAATAACATAAGAAGATTTTAAACAGGCAGGGCAGAACATCTATGACCTTGAAGGCCATGGGAAAAGGTTTTGTTTTATTTTAAGTGTGATTGGAAGTGATTGGAAAGTTCTAAATAGAGCAATCCCTTCATTTTGTTCACTTTTAAGAAGTTACTCCTACTGCTTTGAGAAAATAAATTGTAAGAGACACAAGTGAAAGTTGAGAGACAGGACAGAAGACTGTAGCGGACTGGGGGAAAGATGATGCTGGGCATGGCCATGGCCCTGTGACTGTGAAGACAGAGAGATATTCACAGCTTTGTAGATTGGAAGGAAGGGGTTAGAAGGTGTGGTGAAGAAAAAATATTGATAAAGACTCCTGGGTTTCTCGTGTGCGAAATGAAAAACCTTAAAACAGTCATTCATGTTTTGGTCTTAAATTTGTCAGTAATTTATTTGAGAGTATGGCATATGGTAGAACAATAATTTGTTTTATATAGCACTCTAATGTTACCAAGCCTTTATTGAAAAGCCCATTATCCCTATTGATTGGAGATGATGCCATCTATGTTTGGTATTGAGTTCTGAAATAGGTATGAAGAGTCTTTCTCTGCCATCAATATATTTCTTTATTTCTGTGCCAGTGTGATGCTGTTTTAAATAATCTAACAAACAATTTTTTTCTTGAGGCATAGTATGTATTCTTTGTTTCTTTATACCCCTACAAAAAAAGTATCTTAGCTATTTTACCATACCATCTTTAGAATCAGTTAATGGAATCATTTTAGGATTTTTTTCATAGAAATTTTAGAACAAGTTAATCCAGTTTCACACAAAAAAAATCCTGTCAGAAAGTTGAAACAAATATTAATTACTGTGTAGACAGACTATTTTTGGAGATGTGTATCTTTATGTATTTAACTGTTGCCTAAAAAAATGGCATATCAGCCCCTGACCCATGTCCTCTCTTATGTCTTTTAAGAAAATTGTATACTTTTCTCTATCATGACTTACAGTGGACAATGTAGCACTCCACTCCCCTCCCCTTTCTTTCACTTTTTTTTTGTTTTACGTTCCTATTTGTGCACATAACAATCGCCCTATCCTCCTCCTTCGTGCACTATTGCTTCTAACAGCCAAGAGCTGTTGCACTTTTTCTGGAAGGCTCATGCTAAGGTTTCAGGAGCCTCTTTACCTTTATGCAAAATGTTGGACATCCCTGGGAATTCAAATGTGTGCCTTTCCCTTCCTTGAGTCTTCTGCAGCCATTTACCAATGAAACAGGAAGGGAAAAGCAAGAGAATCCACCCCATTTGCTTCAGAGCAGGGCAACTTTGAAGTGCAGCTTAACATGGCATCCTTTTCCAGCGTGGCCAGATGAAGCTCTTGGGTTTGAGACTTTGCTTGGCTCTTCACTCTGGTTTGTCCTTCTCTCTCCTTTCCTGTCATGCCTCCCTCCCTCACTTATAAACTTCCCCTGGAAGCTCTTTCTGAGTAGATCAGTTGCACATGAAACCTTATCAAAGGTCTCCTTCTGAGGAACTCACTGTAAGAGGGTTGATAGCCAGAAGTGTCTCTGGAAAGCCGACTCTAACTGTTGGATTCTTGTTTTGGATCAGCTGTCAGCCACATGGCAACAAGGAGCCCATGTTGGTGGTAAGCAGAGTGGGGATATAACTGATCACACTGTGGCATTATAATTGCAAAGGTTTTCATCTGTAATGATTTTCAAGGATTTGGGGTTGGGTATAGGTGAGAAAGCATGTATGCCCATATGACAATACTAGGAATTGGTAAATATGAGAAATAACCATTATAAGGATTATATGGTTTTGACATGGTATAAGCATAGTCTGCTGTTGCTCACTACAAATTCTTTCACTCACACTTATTTTGCAGTTTCAGCATCACCTGCCTTCAAACTATGCTGAGAGTATGGATCCTAGTACATATTATTTTTCCCTTCAGGTTTGTTTGTTTTTGTCTTAGTTTAATGAGGAGATGTTGAGAGGTATGTTGAGCAACTACTGTCTTCAGTTACAATGAGGTTTCATAGGTTTTTATAGATACCTTTCTTCAGATTAAGAAAGTTCCTTTCTAGTCCTATTTTCTACGAGCCTTTCTTTAAGTTTTGCTGAAATTTGTCAAGTAATTATTTTCTGACTCCCTAAAATGGTTTCTCTTATTAATAAATCTCTTAATCCAAAGAAATGTAGTAGTCTGTTTATCCTCTTATATCTGGGATAAAGGTGCCACACTATGATGTATTTCAATGCAATGTTGGTTTACATGTATTAATTATTGGTTTAATATTCTGTGTGTATAATAATTCATACAGATATATGAATATTCATATATGTATACAAAAGTATTTTCATATAATGTCTTTTAGGGGGTGAATTATATTCCCCCAAAATTTATATGTTGAAGCCCTAATCCCCAATACTTCAAAATGTGACTGTATTTGAAGATATGGTCTTTAAAGAGGTGATTATGCTAGATGAGGTCATTAAGGTGGGTCCTAATCCAATATGACTGTTGCCCTTATAAAAAAACCATGAAGACCATACAAAGGCACAGAGGAAGATAGTCATAGGCCAAAGAGAGAAACCTCAGAAGAAATCAACCCTGTTGACACCTTGACCTGGGACCTCTAATCTCTAGAACTGTGAGGAAATTAATTTCTGTTGTTTAAGCAATTCAGCCTATGAAACTTGGTTATGGCAGCCCTAGAAAACTAATAGAGTGCCCCTGTCTAGAGGTCATCTTTCTTTTCCTTTCCTGATTGTCATAACAATATCTGAGATAAGAAGTATCTACTCTTTGGAAATCTTTTTAAAAAAATTTTTTAAATCATTATCTTTTCATACATTGGTATAAGCATGTGTGTGTGCAGGTGTATTTGTCGGAGACACAGCTTGGTTTTAACTACTGTTTCAGTATGTTCATACTGACTAGTTATTTTTGCTTTGATTTGCAGATTTTGCATTTTTCTATCAAAGTTTTAATCTCTAGTAATTGCTCTAGTACTAAAATACAGCTCTTGATTCTACTTTTGTCATATCTAATTGTTTCTAATATTATTTAATGATTCCCTAATTTGTGTTGTTATTACTATTTTGTTAAGTACTTCCAAGAGTTTTTTGCTAGTTTTCATTTTCTTTCTTTGGTTTTTAATTTTCTCAGAAAACAAGCTCTTGGTTTTATTACCTCCATTTTCTATTTTATTTATCTCTGCCTCTATCTTTGTTTCATTTCTTATATTGGTTTAGATTTTAATTTTTTAGCAATGTTAACTTTTTTCTGAATTCATGAACTCGATGCTTTAGCAAGTAATTTATAAACTTACTTGTTTTCCAAATAATATAGTTAAGTCCACATTTTTTTCTCTAATTCTCATTGTGGCTATAATTTGCAAATTATAAGATGCTTTGATTGTTATTCGGCTCTAACTTTTTGTTCTTTAGTTAACAGATTGGAAGTCTGTGAAATTCCATTTGGAATTTTCAACTGTAAGTTGCTCTTCAGTTTCCAAAACTTTTTGTTTGTTTTTATTGTCTTCTGAGTTTTTATTTTTATAAAATGTGTTTCTCTGATTTCCTTATATTTTTGCACTGTAATCACAGAAGTGACAGAACTTAAATCGAGACATCCCTTTCTTTGTAGTCTAAAATATGGTCATGAAGAAATCGTTCCAGAGATTCTGTTAATGAGTGCATATTCCCAGATACTAATTTCTATACATAATTGAAGTAAATTTTTTTTATTTTTGAATCTTACAGATATGTAATTTACTAATAATGTGTCTAGGAACATAATTTTTATTGTGGCATTATAGATCGTACTCTCTATAAAAATGACATATTAAATAGCACAATGTTAAACTATCACTATTTATCACCCTTGAAACTGCACAATTATATTTATTATCTTACTGTGAATCATATATTATATTACATGGTATTGTGGTATTGTGCTGCTACATACTTTTTTTTTTTAACACAGACTCACTCTGTTGCTCAGGCAGGAGTGCAGTGGCGTGAACTCGGGTCACTGCAACCTCAGCCTCCCAGGTTCAAGCACTTCTCATGCCTCAGCCTCCTGAGTAGCTGGAATTACAAGTATGCACCACCATGCCTAGCTAAATTTTTTGGATTTTAGTAGAGACAAGGTTTCCCCATGATGGCCAGGCTGGTCTCAAACTCCTGATCTCAAGTGATTCACCCACCTTGGCTTCCCAAACTACTGAGATTACAGGCATGAGCTGGCCCATACTTTTCTTTTAATTTTGACTTTAAACTCATCCTTAGCAGGAATTATGTGCTTGAGAGTTCAACTCATACCTAGCCTTCCTATGGATTAGTTTTTGTTTGCTGTGCTGGGCTCTTACAGAGTTTACTAGTCCTGAATCATTTTTTAATATTATTTTACTGGCCTGGGATTTCTGTATGACACAGATAGTTTTCCTTTGGATACATGTGCAGTAGTGTTTAGTGTTCTAGTTTTGTTGCTGGTGATTGTATTTCTACTGACAGCCTTGGCTCAATTCTGACCATGGCTCTGAGTTGACACATCATTTGGTCTGTGTTAGTCCCCTGCTTCTCTCATGCAGCTCACATCAAGGTCTCCTACACGTGGTTCCTGAATGGAAGATCATTTCCTTCAATAAGCATTAGATCTACAAATTCTTTAATGCCTCTCTATATTTCTGGTTCCCCAGTTAGTTGTGTGGCCTCTTGTTCTTGATTCCTTAATTGATTTGAACACACAAATAGTTTCATCTTGCTCTTGATCTCTATAATGTGTGTGTGTGTGTGACTGTTGTGAGGAGGAAGATGGATTCAGAGAGCAATGGTTACAGCATTTGATCAGTCTAACTCCTGACCCAAAGTCTTGGATTGAGGTTTATTGTCTAAATACTTATAGGTCTTGAATCCATGGGTGACAGGATCCATACATTTCTTGGATTTCTACTTCCAGCACATTGACCAAAGCACAGATGCTTACTGAATGAATGAGTATTTGAGTATATCTGTGTAGTCTTTCTTTCAAAAACATAGACACACAAGGAATATTCACACTTCTTTTCCTGATGTTTACTGACAAAAGTTAAAAGTGCAAGCGTATTTTAATGATAACATACCAAGATGGAAGCAATAAAGGGAATATATTCAAGAAATAATAAATAAAGTATCAAAAGCAAATTTGACTTCAGGATTCATAGCAACTGTCAGGTATATAGCTCAGTAAAAGAGAAATATTACTTTTATTATGTAAGTGTTTGCATTCATTGTTTTACATCCAGCAGGAAGATATGGTACCACATGAGTTAAGGACTCAGACCCAAAAGTCATTTATATACATGAATATTAATTTAAAATATACACACTCAGAGTTTAGAAGAAAATTTACCAAAAATTAATATAATTTAATATAAAAAAGAAAGAAGTTGTCTATATTCTGTTGAATGGGTTGTCCCACATGGTACAGTCACAAGAATTGTGAGTTAGAGTGCTGCAAATTATCTACAACCTTTACCACCCAAGACTGGACTGGTTGTGGTTTAGCGATCTCCTCTTTCCATTAGTGAAAGAAGAGAGGTGGAAAGTACATTTTATCAATTTATTATTATTATTTCTTGTAGGTTTTGGAGGAAAATTATCAACAAATATTTACTTTGTAGTTATAAGGCTTTGTGTTAAGCATTGTGAAGTATTTATGGAACAGTACAGTATACAGCCTATGTCTTCAAGAAGTAAGACAGAACTCTGCACTCATTTACACAGAGACTAGCTACAATACAAACATTATGAGGAACAAGCGGACATGTGGAAAGATAAGAATTTTATAAGACTGTGATAAACAGAAGCATTTTGTGGTGAGTCACTTCTAACCATATTCATCATGTATTTATTGAACTATCTATTCTGTCTTAGCTCCAGACTTACAGAGATTACTAACGCAAAATTCCTCAATTTTACAAGTATATAATATAGTAGAGTGAGAGAATTTAGCCTCATGAGTTCTGTGAAATGTGGCAGGATTTATAATGTTCAAATTTCTGAGAAGAAGAGGAAAGGTGGTCAAGACTGTATGAATATAAGAGATGGAGTAGCTAGCAAATGTTTATATAGGTTAAATTCTCTGAACAGTATGTTGAAATAACACAAAAATTAAAGTGTGTGTGCATCAGACACGCTAAAACAGGGATATTCAAAGGTAGTGTGTTTGTTTGATTTTGACACATAAGCAGAGGTATCTACATACTAGCAAAAGTCTAAAACCAGTTTAGATGGGATAGTTTAGATGGGATAAATAGTCTGATGAAAAATGTAGATCCTTAAGCCTTGAGAGAGGCAGCATTGACCCCTGTAATTGGTTTGCAAGATGCCCACAGCAAATTTTGTGTCCTACAGATCTAAGTTGCCAAAGCTTGTTTTTTTGGTGTTTTTGTTTTTTTTTTTTTTTTGGTTTGCTTTTTTTTCTTTTTAAACA
The DNA here is from genome assembly GCF_028885655.2 of Pongo abelii. Taxonomy (NCBI): domain Eukaryota; kingdom Metazoa; phylum Chordata; class Mammalia; order Primates; family Hominidae; genus Pongo; species Pongo abelii. The sequence continues at coordinate 189,858,230 of NC_071988.2, forward strand.
GATATAAACCCCTTCTCCTTTACACTGAATTTTGATTAGCTGGGCTTTACCTAGAGTTATGGCATACACTCAGCTTGACCATTGTCTAAATTTCTACATTCAAAAAAAAAACTATGTCAACAGTCTGAAATAGTGAAGACGTTTGGACATGTTTTATGAAAGGTTTGAAATTATATTTTATTTAAAAATTTGAAAAAATCACCAAATACACCAAAGGTACACTTGAGCCCCACAGTGAACTCAGAAGCTCATTGAGAGTCTCTCTGAACCATGGGAATTCTGATTAGATAGCATCTTTTGGGTAATATTATCTCCCAACATGAAAGTGAAACTTGCGATTTGAGGGTTGGATCAAAAAACACATCAATTTTATATGGTAAATGTAAAATATCATTAATTAGATATTTAACCTTTGCCCACACCAATCCATCCGAGTAACACACCTCAACTTCTTTTTCTTCATCCACATCATTTCCTTATTAGCATAGGTGAAACAGACCACTACCTTTGTCAAAGAAAGTTTCATACCCTAAATTATGTTTCAATGTTAGGTATGTTAGCCTAAAATATAATAAAGACAAAATTTGTCTTTTTTTATAATATGTATATAAACAAGAAAGAGGGATTTCAAGCATTCCACCCACTATTTTAGCAGGCTCCTACGACGTAGTGGTATGATTCCTTCTTGTTGTCTGTTGTCACTCACCAGTCTTCCAGGATCTGAGACACGAAAGGCTATAAATAAATGTTTGTTGATTTTTATTGCAAATTGCAAGTTAGTTAAAACAATTAACTATTAATTAGTTTATAATTGATAAATACTGAATTATGTGTATGAGATCTAATTTTATGCATTTACCATTAGTTTAAAAATATGCATTAGGATATATTAATGAAATCAAACTTTCAAAAGTATTGTAAACAATACTTATCACAATATTTTAGAATCTAAAATAATTTTATATATTTTTAATGTGAACATTTAAAAATAAAATATAATATTTACTTTTGATATTATTATTAAATGTGAGGCTGCTTATTTTCACTTAACTAATGTTTACTGATTATAAATTAGCTTAATTTTTCCCATCTCATGTTTCATTTTTACATTCTCAACCATTTATTGTTCTCCAAACATACTCCGAGATGTTCCACGTTAGTTATTTTGCTTATATACTTTCTCAGAATTGGTATGCCACCCCACTAATTTGCGTCTGTATCAATGCAAATCTATCCATCTTAAGACAAATCAGAAATTCCTGCTTCTTCATAAAGTTATTTCTGACTTATTGAGTAAAATTCAATGTCTCATTTCACTAAATCCCCATTGAACTTAATTTATATTTCTTCTCATTATCTACTTATATACAGTCATGACAACATGGCTGATTTTGATTTTATGGCTTCCTCAGCCTGCAAGATTCTTGAGAGAAATAACTCTGTGTTAGTAACATTTGTCCTCCCTGCATTCAGCACCACATTGACTTGTGTATCACAGACAGTTAATAACATATGTACTTATTTATCCCTAGCTTTGTTTCAAACTATATTTGAGAAATAGTTCACCAAATTGCTTAGCTTAATTAAACTTAATTGAGAATAAAGTTATCAGATGTAATAATCTGTTCTCTGGGAAAAATTGTAATTGCTTTTACAAATGCTCTAAAAATTAAACATGTTTTTCAGTTATGTTTTAATAGGCATACTTCTGACCCAAAATATGACAGCTTTTTCTTCTTTTAAATAAACAAAAATTTATACCTTTTAGCTGAAGATTTGCTTGATATGTATATACAAACACTGTCTTGACACGTATGCTGTAAAGGTTCATAAAAATAAAATCCAACATTCTACAGCCCATGCTAGTTAAACACTGTAATTAAAATTCCAGAGAGCACCAACAGAAGTAAAAGCAATTTTTAGCTATTCTGTTTGAACGTTATGGAAGAAAATAGTTACTGCAAATAAAGCAGGCAAATTGACTATTTGGCAGACTAGAATAGTTTTGTACCAAATTGCAATGAACATCAATGTATTACAATTTTGTCAATGATGTCATTCGAATAGCAATAGAGATATTTTTTTTTTGCAGAAATAGGTAGATTTTGTTGTTTTTAGTAAGTATTTTAAAGAACATTGTGCTTCCACAGAGAAAGGCTGTTTTTTTCCAGAAGCTATCTAGAGGATGTAGTCAGGTGTGTCCGGTTTAATGAGGCTGTCCATGCATATTACATCTTGCGTCAAAAAAAGAAAATAATAATTTAATGTTACTTAGTTATGTGATAACAGTCTGGTAACAGAAATGACAGCAGTAGTTGAATGTATTTGAAATGGTAAACACATGGCCACAATTATGTAATTAGCATACATTTATTCTAAGTTTGTGAATTCGAGAAACCAGTATAAAACCATTTGCATGATTAAATGTTTTGAAAAGTTCAATTCCTAAGATTTGTTTTAGCCATGACCATGAGAAGAAATAACATCTAGATCTGACCATAACAGACCCCATATTGGGTCTCCATGTGGATCTTCTTGCAAACAATCCAGAGCTCTTATATGTTTAAGTGCATTGATTATATATGGATATTCTACTCCCTGCTGGAATCTTCCCTCTGTCTAGCACTTACCCACCCCGATCCTGTCCACACTCAGAGTGCTGTTATTCTCCCCAGTCATCACCACCATCAGCTTTCAGTAGGGGATGTCTATACTCTTTGAAATAGTTCTTATGCTATTCAATTACAAGGACATGAAGAATCATTATGCAGAACTATTATTTTCAATATTAAAGTTTTTCCTTCAGGAAATGTCTATATAATTATGATGAGGATGTTGTGATATAAAATGACTCATATGTCATTCTAGGAGAGTAGTGTTAAATTATTTAGATTTTTAGATTATCTCAGAAACAAGAAAGTATCTTCTATAAGTGACCTAGGCATCATCAGATCTCTACCTATATTTGTCTATTTAATCTGCTTGATTTAACTGACTAGGATCAAAAGATGCTAGCTTTCAGGGTCTCTATACTACCAAAGCCAAACATCTAAAGCAAAATGGAATCAAAAATCATTTTAAAAGGAAAATAACTAAGCCAGATTTTCATGTAGATAAATGCAGCACATGGTGATTATTTTTCTCATTTAACCAAGCTGCTTTGTAATGAGAAAGAATTCCCACTATTTCCAAAAGAATATTCCTAATAGCAATCAAGCTTGCCACCCTGCTTCAAATGGGGACTCAGGCAGCCCACCTATATTTGGTCCAGTGCATTATCTGTGAACAGGGAAAAGCTGTGCAGGTAATTTATATGTGATGTGTACCCCAGGTTATGTGCCTATCCCCAATATGAAGCTCAGTGCTGTTGTGGCAAGCATTGAATGAAAAACAGAATACCATTTTATATTCTTTCCAGTTTCTGCTTTGTGCCAGCCTTACTTGACAATCATCTTTCCATACTTAAGTCTGTCTAAGTTCTTGCAATACAACTTAAACCTGTTTATTCATTTTACCCCTAGGAACACAATTCACAGACAGAAAGAAAAAAACAAAACGATTTAAGTATGTCTAAAATTTTGAGAAATACCATAACTTACTTCTACATCAAACATACCAAAAGGTACGGAGAATCAAATTTTTGTCCTGTTACTCTATGAAATATAATTATTATTAAGGAAAATTTAAATGTGTATTTCAGTATTCTAATCCAGAATAATGTCACCAAAATATAATCTCTATAACAAAACACACTTTCCAACATGCTGTGATTATAAATCTGAAATTCTGAAATTCTAATGCATAAAACTATTTTAAAGGATTACAAGCCATAAAAGAAAATTACTAATTTTAAAGTGAAGAATTTTTAATAGCAGCAACTTCATGATGTCTCCTTTTGAACATCTCAAAATATTTAAGGGCATTTTCATCCTAGGAAAATGTTTCTGAAACTATTCAATTGGTCTTGTAAATTTAGACACTAATGAATATTCAGGTGAAATATGTTTTTTTTTCTATCATTAAGAAATGTGATGACTATAGACCATATAAGCAATAGGAGTCGTAGACAAGTTATCTTCCTAACTTCAAATTTTATATTTCTGATTCTATAATAGTAATAACTCAAATAATTCAGTACGTGTGTGTGTATATATATATAAATATGTATATGTGGATGTGTATATATTTATATATAATAATGGGAACATATTTTAATATAAAAAATTTAAATATAAGCAATTTGCTGTTTCTTCAAGGATCATCGTGTATAAAAATGGAAGGCACAAAAAGTTTGTTGCACTTGATATCCAGCAGAGAAATATTGAAATAAATCAAAGAATAGAAATCCTCTATTTCTATTCTTATTTTGGCAATGTCTTCTCTTCATTGAAGCTAACTCCATGTCAGAAATTTTATCTAAGTTTTCTAAAAATTACCATTATAGTTCTACATAGTGGACAATATCATTATTTTTTACAGACGAGGAATAATCCCATAATTCTACAGCAAATAAGTGGCAGAGTCTGGGATGTAATATATATTTTTCTGACAATAAAGCTCACCTTCTTTTATCCTTTCACATTACTTCTCTGCTAACTTTGCCAGCAAGGACAAAAGACTCTTCCAGCACCACAACTAATCACCTACAATCCATACCTGACAATTAAACAAAATTCTTTCTTTACTACAAGCTCTCTTGTGGGTGAAGTATCATAGTCACTGGTTTCTCTTCAGAGCTTGTTATAGTATCTATTACAGAATATTTAATAATTTTGAAAAAGCAAACAAATAGTTTCATTCATTCTGTGTAAACTCCATAGGAATTAGTTAATTCTTTGCAAAATTCTAATTTTAATGAGAAATTTAGAAGTATGGTGAGAATTAACATCCCTAATTTTAAATGCAATAATGAAGAAAAAGGTAATTAACATTCTTAAGGCAAAGCTATACACTCAGGGTAAAGCTATTAACTGATACACTCAAAATAACATTTCAGAGGTTTTGCATTGCTGGACAGGATAGAAGAGGAGACAAAGGGATGAGTGATTACTGTGATTTGGCAGTAAAATATTTGTTTTACTGTCATATTTTATCCTCTACTCCTCCTTCTGTTTTTTTCTAGATCTACCAATCTAGATAGCGCATACAGGACACCCATTCAAATGCCAGGTAATACAAGCCAATCTTTAGATTATCAGCTTTGGATTTATATTATTACTACAGTATACAGGACGGTTGGTTTATGATAGTTTGTCTTTCTATCCTATGTCCCTTTCTAAATCCTATGTCCCTTTCTGTAAGATTTTGTCTAACATGCCTTTCCACGTGATATGCTGCCAGAAAGACATTTTATCTCCTTTGGTGAACCGATCAAAAGCTTCGACTCAAAAATGCTGAAATTGCTTCGTTTATCTGTCAGGACATTCAAACCTCTCTAAGGCCAGAAGCCAAAAGAGGGTTTGAAAGGGAAAATGGTGTCAGAAATAGATCAACTTGACAGGATTTGCAACATTAAATCTCTCAGTTGTTGCAGAAAGGTCTAGAGTCTGTGAACCCCACTTAGTATCGTAGCAGAAAGCACTAGAAAATGCACATGGGGACAGCAATCTGTGAGAAAACCAATCTATTTTGTCACTGAAAATCAATCATGTATCTCTTGCTTTTATGTCTTACACACATTTGTTCATAAATCACATATGATTAATTGAGCCATGCAACCATATAAGGAAGGGGTTTTGCAAAAATCTGGCCACTGGTTGCAGGGTCACCACTCTTCTTCCAGTTTCCATCCAACCACTTTAAATCTCTTTGTATCATCACATGTGGGCAGCTGCGAAGTGAGCGTCAAATGAGGCCTTCCAATCAGAGTACAGGATTGCAGAGGAAGGGCACCCTCACGAAATCACTCCACATCTAACCTCAGGGCCTCATTGAACTCCTCCATTTAATATATTTACTTAACAACAATCAAATACTACTTATGCACAACACTCTTCTCAAATATTTTATATCTCCCCTCTCAAAGAAGCCTATTTTAACATGAGTGTAATCTTTCCAAGAGAACTAATTTATTACATGTATAAAAATAGTTTAATTTGCATATTACTTCAATAATTTCTATTTGAAAAGGTGAATTCATCACATTCTGGGATTTTTTGGTGGAAAAATATGTTATAAAATATTAAATATTTTAATAGCAATTAGACTTTTCAGATTTTCTTTTTAGTCAATTTTATTTCAAGTTCCAGTTATTAAGAAATTTATTTCTTCCAATGTTACTGATTTAAATATTTTCAAAATAGACATTATTTTATTTTTATTTTTAAATTTTTATATTAAAAAATTAAATTAACACCAAGTAATTGAACATATTTATGGGGTACATAGGAATGTTATCATACATATTATATACAGTTTTCAGATCAGGGAAATCAACATGTCCAATATCACAAATATTTTTTATTTTTTGGGGTGTTGGGAACATTCAATATCCTCCCTCTGGCTACATGAAACTATATAATATATAGTCATTCCACAGTGCTAAAAAACATTAGAGCTTAATCCTTCTATCTAGCTATAATTGCGTGTCATTTTAATGTCTGAGATCTGCCATGATATTTTTTGCTTTGCTACCGATAATAGTAATACGTATTTTCTATCTTTATTTTCTGTGAACAGATTTACTAGATTTATCTTGTTTTAAAATGTTTAATTTTTCCTCATTCTAGCTTTGTCTTTACTGATTTTATTATATAGTTTTTATTTCATTATGGCTTTTTTGTTAATATTTTCTTTTTCTGTTTTTGAGGGGATGCATATGACATTCCTTTTCTACTTCCTTGAAATATGATCTTAGAGAATTGAGATTCATACTTCTCTTCATATATATATATTTCATATATATATGGAAGCTGGTATATGAAGTATATATATACTTCATATATATATACTTCTCTTCCAATACATATATATTTATATATATACGTGTGTATATATATATATGGCTCTGTAAAAACTTAAATAAAATAGTATTCTGATATGTAATTCAGTAATACTAAAATTTTCAAGTATTTAGCCAGACTTTTGAAAGCATTTATTCGGGGTTTTAAAAGGTAAACATTGAAGAGCTTATTTCAGTATTTTGATGTTATTTCTATAGTAAAGGATTAGGGTACAAAGGTATTTTGTAAATATTTTTCAACATAAAGATATATTTAATATATACTGCCTTGTATCTGTAAGAATAAAAACTTAATTTCTCAACTGATTTTTACCATTTAAATGACATTTGTCCATTTACATTTTTGAAGTAAATATACATGAAATTTGTATACATGAAGATAGAAGTTCATATTTAATCTTCCGATACTTTGTCCCTGAATTAATCAGCCCACTTATTATTTCAAAATGTTGGTATTAAATCTGAAATATCACTGACACCGTTTCTTTGAGAGAGACCATCAAAGCATTATAGGAATTATTAAAAACTGTGGGACAATTAAATAGGGAGGTGGCAAATATTTCAGCAAGCAACTGTAACCAGAAGAGTTAAAATGTATGCTGATATTCAATTTATTTCTTTTTCTTCTCAATCACTTGCTGTTGTAAATTGCCTGCCACATCACTTCTAATGCTACTCAGTAGTTAAAGATTTGTGGCCTGGCACAGTGGCTCACACCTGTAATCCGAATGCTTTGGGAGGCCAAGGCAGGAGGATTACTTAAGCCTGGTATTTAGAGACCAGCCTGGGCAACATAGGAGAATAGGGTCTTTATAAAAAATTTTTTTTAAGTTTCTGGGCATTATGGCACTGGCCTGTAGTTCCAGCTACTCAGGAGGCTGAGGTGGGAGGATCACTTGTGCCTGGGAGGTTGATGCTGCAGTGAGCCATGATTGCTCCACTGCATTCCAGCCTGGATAACAAAGCAAGACTGTCTCTCAAAAACAACAACAAAAAGAAATATTTATCACCCATGGGTTAACATTTATCTTTTTTTTCACCTAAGTTTTAAATACTATTTGATGATTATTGTGATTTAGTTTTTGCATTTTATAACCTATTATAGTAAAATGTACTGTTGTGATATTTGTTGATGTTCTTTACATTTAAGGTTTTAGCAACATATTCAAAAGAAAATTGTTAAACGAAATTTGCTCTTTGTTTGCTAGCTTATAATGTTCTTTCTTATATTCAGAATTAGATTAACTCTTCATATATTTTGTACTTTAATTTTTCTACAATCTTAAATATTTTACACAATTGTTTGCCATGAAACATATATTTAGAACATCAGCTAAATGTGAATCTGTTCTTAAGCAAATTACTGATAATGGATTGAGTTTGTGATTTTCAGGGAAAATGGATTCCTTTACACATAGTAGTAATGTTGGAATTTTGGAGGTCTCTATGAGAGGAAAAACTACTGCAATTCCATTCCTTAAAATAATATTGCTTGCAGTATATGCAAATAATTGAAAATTTTTCCAAAGGGTAGCATGGTCCCAGCAAGCCTGGGTGTGTACTCCTTATCTTAGCTTGTGTTCTCCAGAAAACAGAGTCTGAAGCAAAGCCTTGTCTGTTACATCTGTATTAGGAAACACAATCTCAGTAGTGAGGGAGAAGAGTTATGAGGCAGAAAAGGAGAGAGCCAATACAATACCAAAGGGATGGGAGTTGTTTAATCCTAGACAAGTACGTGTGAGAATCCATATGATGTATTGCATATCAGATACATCTGCCAGAGCGGAGGTGTGGATGATGGTGAGGAAGAAGCATTCTTTAATGCTTATTGGTCAAAGATTTACTCTGTATTTCTGGATTACATGTGCTTTTCTTATCTGGTGAGTATGCAGTGTTTCATGCCTTGGTAAGAGCAAAAAAATTTTTTTTAAAGATTTGGATAAAATAAGTGCTTTTTATAAGAATGAAACTAGGACTCTGCAGTGTGCTAACCTAAAATTATCAAGGCCCTTGGAGGGATGACTGCTTCAGTAGAGAATGACTATAGCAGAACAAGTTGTAGGCATGAGGTTGGGGTCAGGCAAGAGTCACTTGTCTCTTTTGCAAAATTTAAGGGTGCATCGAAAACTCAATAATAGAAATAAATAGCATTTAACATGATACTTAAAAATAAAATTAATGCAAAATCAATAAATATAATATAGTTTAAACTAAAGACGAGCTGTTATTTGTTAGATTAACTACTTTGAGTCATGCAAAAAAAAAAAAAAGCAGCAGTTTGCAATGATCCAACAGTTCCTGACTAATGCAGTCATCAGGATTTTTGCAGGGTAATTTGAAGAGGGTTGAAAATTGCCTGCAAACAGATGAGGTAATTTGAGGCTTGACATATAGTCTTTTTTTTTTATTGTAGAGCTCTCAGTAACTTTTGCCATTTGGTTCAAAATAAGGAAAAATATTTTGATAAGTATCTATATGACTGCACATTTTTCCTTTTGTCACAGGTTCCAATATGACTCTACCTGGCCTGAACAAAAAAAAAAAATAGTGTAGTCACAGGTGAGAACAATGAGATCTGAGGTGCTGCACATAAACTGTCTATAGCTCAACATGTCCACCTAATGTGTATTAGACCATCACGGCATCACTTTCTGTCATTTGAAATACAAAAGTAATACAACTCTTTCTCTGTGGCATGTACTATCTCAAATTACTTTAGAAATGATTCAATGTTGTGTTTTTGTCATCTAAGAGTATTTGAGAAAATGTCTACTCTTATATGCTTTCATCAAGGAAAAGCTTAATTTGAATTTAAAGATAAATTATCCTATACTTGATTTAAAGAACAAGTGTTTCCTTGTCACCTTTTGTTCCAGCATACCTACATCAGCTGTCTTTAGGTTATCTTCTTTGACACCAATGAAAAAATTAAAATGTACAGATGATGTTGTATTGCTTTGATTCTGTCACATATGCCTATGTTTTCTTCTCAGATAGTTTTACATTATCAGATAAGAAAACCTTGAAATTAAGTAAGTGTAGTAAAGGATGTGAAATATGACTTCCCTCTTTTCTACAGGTTTCAACAGCCTGAGCCAAGAAATAAACAATGAGTGCCATTTACCTATACATCCTAGAGTTAACTCTGAACAAGCTCCAATAGTATTAAGCTGCTGTTTAATAAATAGCCACATGAAAGATTATACATGAGAGGAGAGACAGTGGAGAGTGACAACATCTTTAGAGAGAGCTAACTGAGGGCTATGGCACGCCCTTTCTACTCCCTTTGGGGAAAAAAAAGGAGGATGCAGGCTGACCTCCACCCAAGTGTGCCAGGTATAAATGTATTGCCAAATCCATCCTTATTTGCCCAGTCTTGTGATAACTGAGCTGGGCCCTGCAGATATTCCTTCTTTGCCAGATTGTATAATGAAAGCATTTTCAATGAAAGGTGATGGATGAACACTGTATGAAGAAGATAATTTCCTTACTGTTTAAAAGAGTTTGCTTGCTTGCTTGTTTTCCTTCTGTCTCTTATGGCACAATGAAAATGTTACCTCATCAGCAAGCGGGGCCTCATCAATGGGTGGCTTCCCTGACAGTGCTACGCAAGAGACCCAGTGGTACAAACGCTCCATCTGGTTTTGCCATTATCTTAGCAGGTAAATCCTAGTCAATATAGATGACATTCCCATCAGAGAGCTTCATAGTCCCTCTTGCAGGCACAAGCTTCCTAGTGAGTGTCTCTTGTATTCCAGCGAAAAGCTGCCCAGTGTGTTTCCTTCCCACTGTCCCTGGTTTATGGCACCTCAACAAAGTTCTCCACCATGAGTGGGCTCCAAGCACATATTCTCCAAGTCCTGAATATATTTTCCATGATTGGATCTTTCTTCTATATTTGTTCTGTAAGCCCTAGAGTTGGTGGATGCTTCTTATATCTGCTATACCTATAACTTTTACAGTTCTATTTATCTTCTTAATAGGTAATCCCCTGCTACTAGTTAATTTCTTGAATAAAAATTCTCCTTCACATTATCAGTGTAGTTTCTGCCTGCTGACTGACATACGAAGTACACAAGACTTTAGGAAAACATCCTTGATTACTCTGTTGTATATTTTCTTGAATCAATCACTTTCTAGCATAATAGATAATTTGCTTATGATGTGGTCATGGATAGCTGCAGTTTAGAACCTCTTTTTCTTTTTTCTCTGTCTTTATCAAATCCTTGCAATAGGGACTGGTTCTACTGCATTAAGTATGTATCCTAAATCACATGGCTTTTTCCTGTGTGTTTTACTTGCTTCACTTTCTTTGGGGAGACCTAGAATAATTTTTGTTCACTATGTTCTGCTTCCATATAATTGCATTTCTTCCACCAGATGCTTTTGTTTATCATGATATATGAAGACGATTGCAACTAGCAAATATTTTTCCACTTCTGCCTACCCTGAGGAGACATTAGTGAGGTGGGCTAGCAGCATCATTACAATGTTGAATAGGAGTGGTGGAAACAGACATCTTTGTCTTGATTCCAGTGTTAGAGAGAAAGCATTCAGTCTTATTATTAAGTTTGATGTGAGCTACAAGTTCTCATAGATGCATTTTATCAGTTTGAACAAGTTTCCAAAGTATTCTTAGTTTATTGAGAGATTTTTGTTGTTGATGCTGTTTGTGGTTTTTAATTATGAAATACTATTAAATTTTGTCCAAAGCTTTCTACCTATTTAGATCATCATATGGATTTTTGTTCTTTGTCTTTGGATATGCTGAATCACATCAATTGATTTTCAAAGGCTCAACTTTTCTTCTTTGGATAAACCCTACTTGATCACTATGTATTATCTTTCTTATGTATTTCATATATATTAAAATTTTCTTAATGACTCTTCCCTTTACATTACTGAGTGATACTGTTTTCTTGATATTTGTTTCTTTGGTTTTGCTATCTGGATAATGCTGACTTCATAAAATGAACTGGTGATTTTTTTCTCCTCCTCCAGCTATTGAAATTTTTTGTCAGAAATTAACATTAGTTTTGTCTTCACCAGTGAAGCCATCTTGATCTCAGATTTACTTATGAAAAGTTTTTTTAGAATTATTCACTGACACATTTTACCTTATATAAGACAAAACAAAAGGGACTTTCTATACAGTAATTTAGTCCAAATGAATACGTAAAAAACACTAACAAAAATGCTTACATAGAAAAATATAGAGTATAAATGTATTTTTCTTTGTAATTCTTTTCCTGTATCATTGAAATAAAAACTGCATAAAGATATAATTATGAAACATTGTTTATGTGTTTATATATATAAATATATTAGATATAAATTATATGTATTATATAAATATATAAAAATGAAACTTGTATGACAATAATAGCACTAAGTAGTGGAAAGAAAATAGAGCTAAACAGAAGTAAAATTTTTTAGTAATATTGAAATTAATTTGATATTAATCTGAAGTAGGTTGTTATAAATTAAGTTGTAAATTTTAAACCCCAGAATGAACTTTAAGAAATTAACTCAAAAAATAGGTAGTAAAAGAAATAACAAGGGAATTAAAATGGCTCACCAGAAAATACTTAATGCAGATGAAAGAAATAATGGAAGAAAAGAAAAATAAAATAAGAAAAACATAGAAATAAACCAAAATAAATCCTACCTAAATAAATAAAATAAACCCTATCTTAACAGTAATTATATTAGATGCCAATGGAATAAACTCCCATCAAAAGGCACAGACTGCAGAATGCAGGGAAAGAAAACAGGATCCAACTATACTCTATCTACAAGAAACACTTTAGTCTCAAAAAAAAAAAAACTACCAATATATTTTAAAGCGCTAAAATAATACAGAGTATTTGCTTTTACCATAATGAATTAAAATAAAAATCAACAAAAAGAAGATGATTTGTAAATTCATGTATATGTGCAAATTAAACAACATCATCCTAAATAATCAATGGGCCATATAAAAAGGTCAAAAGAGGAAATATAAATACTTTGACATATGATACAAATCCAGGAGCATATAAAAATAATTAAATACCATGTCCAAGTAGGATTTGTTCCCAGGTTACAAACTTGGTTCAACAAGTGAAAATCAATCAAATACAGCAAATAAAATAAAGGATATCAATCACATGATAAACTCTACAGATCCTGGAAAAGCATTTGACAAAATCCAACATCCTTATATGATGAAAACTCTCAACAAGCTAAAAACAAAAGAACTTTCTAAACTTAAAAATTGTTATCTATTTTAAAAACAGCTAAAATCATACTTAATGAAGAAAGACTGAAAACCTTTTCCCTGAGACCATGATTGAGACAAAGATGTTGACTGTTAACATTTCTTTCACCATTGCAAAACAGAGAAATTAGGCAAAACCATGAAAGACATATAGAGTGAAAAAGAAAAAGCAACCTATCTCTACTTTTGGGTGATAGAATTATTTATATTAAATTTTTTTTTAAATATCCACCAAAGAAAATCGTAATGGAAATAATAAACAAGTTAAGCATAGTACAGGATACAAAATCATTATGCAAAAGTCACTATCATTTCCATACACTAGAAATAAACAATCTGAAAAGGAATTCGAGACCAGAGGCCAACATGGTGAAATCCCGTCTCTACTAAAAATACAAAAATTAGCCAGGCATGATGGTGCACACCTGTAGTCCAAGATACTTGGGAGGCTGAGGCAGGAGAATCGCTTGAACCTGGGAGGTGGAGGTTACAGTGAGACGAAATCGCGGCACTGTACTTCAGCCTGAGCTACAGAGTGATACTCTGTCTCAAAAAAAAAAAAGAATATTTACAATAAAATCAAAGAGGTAAAACACTTAAGAATAAAGTTATCAAAAAAGGTGTAGAACTTATACACTAAGAACTGCAAAATATTATTAAAATTAATTAAAGATGACCTAAGTAAGTGAAATGATATCCCATTTTCTTGGGTTGGGAGATTCAATACTGCTAAGATAACAAGTCTCTGAAATGGTCTATAGATTCTGTGCAATCTCTATCAAATTTGTAGTACCATCTTGTGTAGAAACTGAAAAGAAAGCTAGTCCTAAAATTCATATGAAAATGCAAAAAAACAGGAAGAGCCAAAACAACCATGAAAAGGAAGAAAAAGCTAAAAGACTCACACTTCTGATTTCAAAACTTACAACAAAGCTACAGTAATCAAAAGCATTGGGCACTGCCAAAAAGACAGAGATAGAGACCAATGGCATTTAGAGTCCAAAAACAAACCCTTACATTCATGGTCATTTTTATGATAACAAAATTTTGACAAGAGCATCAAGACAATTCAATAAGAAAAGATAGACTTTAACAAATGGTGCTTAGAATACTAGATATCCTCATGCAAAAAAATGAAATCGGACCCCTATCAACACAAAAAATAAAATGTAATAGCTAAATCTATACACGTCTTAGAAAAAAAAATAGGAATGTATTTTTATAACCTTGGATTTAGCAGTTGTTCCTTAGATATCCCCAAAAGCACAAGTGAAAAAAGAAGAAGAGATTATTTAGACTTCATCAATTTAAAATCTTCTGTGCTTCAAAGGAAATCATCAATAAAATAAAAGTACAATCCACAGAGTAGGAGAAAATGTTTACAAATCATATATCTGCTCTGGTGGTAGTTTCTTTTGCTGTGCAGAAGCACATGAAAAATGCTCATCATCACTGGCCATCAGAGAAATGCAAATCAAAACCACATTGAGATACCATCTCACACCAGTTAGAATGGAGATCATTAAAAAGTCAGGAAACAACAGGTGCTAGAGAGGATGTGGAGAAATAGGAACACTTTTACACTGTTGGTGGGACTGTAAACTAGTTCAACCATCGTGGAAGTCAGTGTAGCGATTCCTCAGGGATCTAGAACTAGAAATACCATTTGACCCAGCCATCCCATTACTGGGTATATACCCAAAGGATTATAAATCATGCTGCTATAAAGACACATGCACACGTATGTTTATTGTGGCACTATTCACAATAGCAAAGACTTGGAACCAACCCAAATGTCCAACAATGATAGACTGGATTAAGAAAATGTGGCACATATATACCATAGAATACTATGCAGCATGAAAAAGGATGAGTTCATGTCCTTTGTAGGGACATGGATGAAGCTGGAAACCATGATTCTCAGCAAACTATCGCGAGGACAAAAAACCAAACACCAATGTTCTCACTCATAGGTGGGAATTGAACAATGAGAACACTTGGACACAGGAAGGGGAACATCACACACTGGGGCCTGTTGTGGGGTGGGGGCAGTGGGGAGGGATAGCATTAGGAGATATACCTAATGTTAAATGACGAGTTAATGGGTGCAGCACACCAACATGGCACATGTATATATATGTAACAAACCTGAACATTGTGGACATGTACCCTAAAACTTAAAGTATAATAACAAACAAACAAACAAAAAACAAATCATATATTTGATAAGGTATTAGTATCCATCATATATTTAAAAACCCCTTATGACTCAGCAATAAAAAGACAAACTCAATTTAAAAATTGGTCATAGGGTATAAATAAGAATTTCTCCAATAAGGATACAAATTGTCAATAGGCACATGAAAAGATGCTCAACATTACTAGTCAATAGGAAAATGCAAGTTAAAAATCACAATGAGACATCATTTCACATCCACTAGATTGCTCATAATTTTTTTTAAAAAGGCAATAACAAGTGTTATAGAGATGTGGAGAAATTAAAACTCTCATACATTGCTAGTAGGAATGTAAATGATGCAGCCACTTTGGAAAATTCCTCAAAAAGCTAAACATAGAGTTATCATATAATAGGCCATTCTACTTGTAGGCATATAACAAAGAAAAATGAAAACATTTACATTTAAAATGTTGTAAATTAATATTTATAATATTCCTTATAATATCCCCAAGTGGAAATAACCCAAATGTCCACAACTGATAAATGGATAAACATGTTGCATAACCATTTGATAAATTATTCATCCATGCAAAAGCAATGATACAGGTTACAAAATGAATGAAACTTGAAAGCATTGTGCTAAATGAAAGAAGCCTGATACAAAAGGCCACATATTATAAAACTTAATTCATATGAAATGTCCAGAAGAAACGAGTTTATAGAGATTGAAAGTAGATTTATGTTCTTCGGAGTTGGGGAGAGGACAGAATGGGGAATGATTACTAATACAGAGTTCTTTCTATCCTTTCCTCCTACCTTCCTTCATTTTCTTCTTCTGATCCATAATATTTGTTTAGAACTTAAAATTTACCAGGTATTCATTTCGTAAGGTATTGAGAATACAGTGGTGAAAAATACATTGTCTTCAGGTTTGAGAAACTTAGAGTCTAATAAAGGAGTAACTTCTATTAACCTTGGCCTTGGTAATTTATCATCAGCCTGAAAAGCCCCTTAGAAATGAATCAACTAAATACTGAATTGCATAGTGATTCTCTACTTTTCTAGTTATTTGCTACCGCAATAATTTAAATATCTGCACCCTCCACAAACAGTGGCCTCTTAGCTTCTAGATTAGACCTTTATTTATATACCAATCTATTCAAAATTATTGAGCACCCAATATAATTTAGGCTCTATGCCAGGCATTGGGTGAAGGATACTGTTCTGTAGAAGCTATGCAAAGTATAGGATGTAGAAAGTTAAAGAAATATATACTATAAAAAATATATGCTATGCACACAAATATCTCACCAAAACAAAAACCATGCCATACTATAAAAAAAGTATTGATGAATTATGATTTAAGAGCTAATTTTCACCTTAGTAGTTGAGTATCATTATTTTATTATCTGATATCTATATTGCCATTGGGAAAGCCTGCAATCAGTAAAAATATTCACTTGCAGATATAAAAATCTCTACAGAACTTTCTACCTAAAAACAAGATAATATACATTCTACTCATTGACACATGGCGAATACTCTGAAATCAACCACATAATTGGACATAAAATAATCCTCAGCATATGCAAAAGAATCAAAACTATATTAATACCAAACACACACTTGGACAATAGCATAATAAAAAAAATCAAGACTAAAAACAATTTACTCAAAACCATACAATTACATAGAAATATTAAACAACAGACTCCTAAATGCCTTTGGGGTGAATAATGAAATTAAGACAGACATCAGGAAGTTATTTGATACTAATGAGAATAAAGATATAGCTTACCAGAATCTCTGGGACACATCTGAGGCAGTTTTTAGAGGGAAATTCATAGCACTAAATGCCCACATGGAAAAGTTAGAAAGATCTCAAATTAACAATCTAACATCATAACTGAAAGAACTGGAGAAATAAGAGCAAATCAAACCTAAAGCTAGCAGAAGACAGGGAATAATCAAAATCAGAGATGAACTGAAGAAAATTGAGACCTGAAAATCCATTCAAAAGATCAACAAATCCAAAAGTTGGTTTTTCAAAAAAATAATAATAATAAGATAGACCACTAGCTAGACTAATGAAGAAAAGAGAGAAGATCCAGAAAAACACAATTAGAAATGACAAAAATAATGTTACCACTGACCCCACAGAAATAAAAATAGTCATCAGAAACTACTATGAACAACTCTACACAAAAAAACTGGAAAACCAGGTAGAGATGTATGAATTCCTGGACGCATACACTCCAACAAGACTGAACTAGGAAGCAATTGAGTCTCTGAACACACCAACAACAAGCTCTGAAACTGAATCAGAAATAAATAACCAACCAACCAAAAAAGCCCAGGACCAAAGAGATTGAAAGCTGAATTCTACTAGATGTACTTTAGAAGAGCTAGAAACATTCCTGCTGAAATTATTCCAAAAAATTGAGAAGGAGGGACCCGTTCCCAACTCATTCTGTGAGGTCAACATCATCCTGATACCAAAAGCTGGCACAGACACAACAATAGCAACAACAAAATCTTCAGGCCAATATTTTTGATGAACATTGATGCAAAAATCCTCAACAAAATACTGGCAAACCAAATCCAGCAGCACATCAAAAAGCTAAATTGTCCACAATCAAGTAGGTTTCATTCCTGAGATGCAAAGTTGGTTCAACATATGCAAATTAATAAATGTGAATCATCACATAAAAGAGCTAAAGAAAAAAGCCACATGCCTATCCCAATAGATGCAGACATGGCTTTTGATAAAATTTAACATCACTTTATGTTAAAAACTGTGAAAGAACATAGCTCAAAATAATAAGAGCCGTCTATGACAAACCCACAGCCAACATCATACTGAATGGGAAAATGCCAGAAGCATTCCTGACACAAACAAATGGAAATAAAATCTATATTCATGGATAGGAAGAATCAATATCATTAAAATGAACATACTGCCTAAAGCAATTTATAGATTCAGTGCTATTTCCATTAAACTACCAATGACATTCTTCACAGAACTAGGAAAAACTATTTTAAAATTTACATGCAATGAAAAAGAGCCAAAATAACCAAGACAATCGTAAGCAAGAAGAACAAAGCTGGAGACATCATACTACACAATGTCAAACTATACTACAGGGCTACAGTAACCAAAACAACATGATACTGGTACAAAAATATACACATAGACCAAAGGAACAGAATAAAGAGACCAGAAATAATGCTGCATACCTATAGCCATCTGATCTTTAACAAGCTGAAAAAACAAATAATGGGGATAGGATTCCCTATGCAATAAATGGTGATGGAATAACTGGCTAGCCTTATGTGGAAGATTGAAACCAGGTCCCTTCCTCACACCATATACAAAAATCAACTCAAGATAAAGACTTAAATGTAAAACCCAAAACTATAAAAACCCTGAAAGATAACCTAGGCAATAGCATCCTAGACATAGAAATAGGCAAAGATTTTATGACAAAGACACCAAAAGCAAGCACAGAAAAAGCAAAAATTGACAAATGGGATCTAATTAAACTTAAGAGCTTCTGCACAGCAAAAGAAATTGTCAACAGAGTAAACAGACAAACTACAGAATGGGAGAACATTTCTGCAAACTGTGCATCTGACAGAGGTCTAATATTCAGCATCTATATGGAATGTAAACAAATCTAAAAGAGAAAATCAAACAAACACCCCCATTAAAGAGAGGGCAAAGAACATGAACAGACACTTCAAAAGAAGATATGCATGTGGCCAAAAAACATAAGAAAAAAGCTCAATATAATTGATCATTAGAGAAATGTAAATCAAAACCACAATAAGAAACCATTTTACACCAGTCAGAATGGCTACTATTAAAGTCAAAGAATAAGAGATACTGGTGTGGTTGCAGAGAAAAAGGAACATTTACACAGTATTGGTGGGAATGTAAATTAGTTTAAATGTTGTGGAAAGCAGTATAGCAATTCCTCAAAGAGCTAAAAACAGAACTACCATTTGACCCAACAATCTCATTACTGGGCATTTACCCAGAGGACTATAAATCATTCTATTACAAAGACAAATGCACGTGAATGTTCATTGCACAATAGTGAACACATGGAATCAACCCGAATGCCCATCAATGACAGATTGGATAAAGAAAATGTGGTACATATACACCAGGGAATACTATGCAGCCATAAAAATATAACAAGATCAGGTCTTTTGTGGGAACATGGAGGGAGCTGAAGGTCGTTATCCCTAGCAAACTAACATGGGAACAGAAAACCAAATACCACATCTTCTTAATTATAAGTGGAAGTAAAATAAGAACTCATGAACACAAAGAAGAGAAGAACAGACACCCAGACCTCCTTGAAGGTGGAGATTGGGAGGGGGAGACGATCAGAAAAAAAAAAAAATCTATTGGGTACTAGGCTTAGTACCTGGGTGACAAAATAATCTGTACAACAAACCCCATGACACAAGTTGACCTATATAAGAAAACTGCATGTGTATCCCCAAACAACATAAAAGTTAAAAAAAATCCTCATTTCTGCAAATCCACATAAATAGTTACATAACTCAGAATATAAAGGGCAATATCTGAACTCTGATTATTCAGCTTTCTTGTAATAAAATGAGAATAAAGTAGGTATGAGAATGACATTCTGAGAAATGAAATGGTACATATTATTTTATGGAGTTTTGGAGAATTTATCATATGCACTCTTTTACTAGTTAATTATAAACTGAAGCAGTCATCACATTGTATAGAAAATATAAACTAGTAATAGAACAGCTATTTACTCACAAGCACTATTTTCCAATTTACAAATACAGTGTATAACAATTTTCTGTTCTTTCCCATGTGAAGAAATTGTTTATAGTCCTAAACAATCTCTTTTCTGAAAGGGATTTAATTAAGAGTAGAGTAGTTTTATAAAGACACTCAGAATTGTGCTATTATTTGTATAAATAGTTAAGAACTAATGTAAAGGACGCTTCCTGCGTAGTTTGGATAATGAGAAAATAAGTCAAGTTCTAAAACGTTCTACAATGTTATGATCTATTCTGTTAAGCACAACTCTAAAAGTTGTACAGAACCAAAATAACCCAGGTCATTAAAAAGCATATTAAATTATTTTATAGAATTACATATGAAAACCATAGAAGAAATAATTTTATAGTAAATATTGGAAATCTATAATCACCATCTAAAAGTGGATATTATATATAATATATAACAACTTTACTTGTGCAAAATTTGTTTTTTATGTATTTCTGACACTTTTAAAAAGGAATTTCAAGTAAACGAAAAAGGTGACATCACCATGTTCACATAGATGGACTCTGATCAGCAAGTATAATTTCTCTTTATTCCATTACTTTCTCTGCCATCCAATTTTCCCTGGAGAGTTCTCTCTTTTTGAGCTCGAGGATATATATGTCCAAACATCCATTGGTCATATCCAAAACTGAACTGAAAAGGTAAATCTAGATACAGGTTGAGTATCCCTTATTAAAAATGCATGAGAACAGAAATGTTTTGGGTTTTAGATTTATTTTCAGATTTTGGAATATTTGAATATACATAACAAGATAATTTGGAAATGGGATCCAAGTTTAAACACAAATTTATTTATGTTTAATATATACCTTACACACATAGCCTTGTGGTAATGTTATATAACATTTTAAATAATTTTCTGCATGAAACAAAGTTTGGACTATATTTTGACTGCAACCCAACACATGAGGTCAGGTATGGAATTTTCACTAATGGTATCAGGCTGGCACTCAAAAAGTGTCACATTTTAGAGCATTTTCAAACTTAAATTTTTGGAGTAGGGATGTTCAACCTGTATAGATATTTTTATTTCCTAGGTCAAAGGAAAAAATTACTTAATCAAAGGAAAATAAATTTCAACACAGAGACTGGGTCATCTATTTTCAATGAGCTGATTTTTAAAATTTGTCAGAAAATATGCATGTTCAATGGAAAAAAATCAAAGCATAAAGACAAATAATTCATAAAAATAAAATGCAAGTTGCTAAAAATAGTGATATAAATACTAAGATATATTTAATTGATCAAATTGTTCAATACTAAAAGTAATAGCATTCGGGGTTGGAAAGGATACAAACAAGACTCCTCAGATAATATATTCCTGGTGAAAGTATAAATTGATGCAATATTTTAGAGGAAATTTAACAACAAAAGTAATCAAAAGCCTTAACACTTTATGTACCCTATGCCTGAGCAATGTCCTCTAAGAACTTATGGGGGAGGAAAAAATACAGGGATGGGCAAATAATTTGCCTAGGTTGCTCATTCCTTTGGGCTCGAATCCTGATTTGATCTCAAATGAGAAATAAGGGATATAGATTTAACTTCAACAGTAATCAAGCTATAATATTGATAGATGCTGTAGAGATGAACAAGAACTTGTTGAAAGATCTTATTTTGAAAATAAATTAGACTAATACTTGAGAAATTTCTGTGTTGAGTAACCAAATAAAAGGGTGGTGAATATGTGATATAAAAGGAATGGTCAAGTACTTGGAGAACATACAATCACAGAGATAAGAGAATGTTTCAGAAGGAAGAACAGTCAACTATCACCAATCTGACAAGGAGAGTGAGGACTAAAAATGTCCTGTCCATTCAATTTATGATATTAAAGCTATAAGGGAACTTAGCAACAACTTGTTTGTTCAGCTACTCCCAGTAAAAATATTCTTCATGGGCTGGGCTCTGTGGCTCACGCCTGTAATCCCAGCACTTTGGGAGGCCAAAACAGGCGGATAAACTGAGGTTAGGAGTTCAAGACCAGCCTGGTCAATATGGTGAAACCCCATCTCTACTAAAAGTATAAAAATTAGCCGGGCATGGTGGCACGTGCCTGTAATCCCGGCTACTTGGAAGGCTGAGGCAGAAGAATTGCCTGAACCCAGGAAACAGAAGTTGCAGTGAGCCGAGATTACGCCATTCCACTCCAGTCTGGGTGACAAGAGCAAAAATTCATCTAAAAAAAAAAAAAATTCTTCATGGACACTGCTCTTTTTCATTATTTTCCTTTTACAATAAATTTAACTATTTTTATTCCAAATCAATTTATTTCCAACATAGGCCTTTTAATATTAATTTAGAGTTATAGTATAAGAGTCAATCACCATGGTTTGGAAGGGGCAATAGATGTTTCTTCATTCTGAAACATATGGGCATCAGTGGGATTGCTCACCTAAAGTGTGATGTCAATACCAAACCCCTGAGCTTATCCAACCCCTCAACCCACTTTACCCAGTATTATTCATCTCAAATAATTGAAACCCCTTTCAGGTCTTCAGCCCAAAAAAAAAATGCAGTCATATTTCCCTCATTTATTTTGCATTGTACACCCAATATGTCAGCAAATCCTGGAGACTCTATTTCCAAAGGTATACAGAATCTGATTTTGTATTACTCCTTACTGCTGACATTTGTTCCAAATCACTGTCTCCTCACATCTGAATTATTGAAGTAGCCTACTAATTTTTCACCCTGCATCCACCTACCTTCCCCACACTTTGTTCTTAACTCAAGAGCCATCTCTATACATTTTAAATTAGTGCTTGTTACTTCTTGGCTTAAATCTCTCTAATGATGTCTGTTCTAACAAAGAGTATTATGCAGCATTCTTACAATGACTCTCATTATCTCTCTAAACTTATCTCCTTCTACTTTCCCCTCCACTCAGCTAGCTGCACTGACAGCCTTGCTGATAATGGAGCATCCCAGGATACTTCCTTCCTCAAAGACTTTGCAGAGGATTTTTCTCTGTCATTTCTTTATAACACTATACTTTCTTTACATGTTTTCTCACAACCTTCTCATTGAGACAGTCCCTGTCCACCCTACTTACCATACTATTGTCCATCCCAGACCCAGCTTTTCCTATTCTTTCTTCACTTTTTGTTTTCAATAAAACATCATTATCTAAAGTCCTATACCTTACCTATTTCTATATCCCTCATGCACAGAATAGCATTGATGCACAATAGTTGCAAAATTAATATTTCATGAGTGAATGAATCAAATATACACTGAAATATTCATCATGTTTGGCCCCTAATGAAATATCTTGTGTTGCTTTCTGCCTGTCTTCTTCCCATTCAAGGTATTTTCTCTCCTCTCTGTTACCCTGGGAGGCAGAAATTATTCTGTTGTTTCCCACTTGTCATGGAAATTTTAGCGAGAGAGTCGGAGACCTATTACTCAGCTTATACTATATGCCCATTCTTTTAATAGGGTTTTGCAATCCTCCCTCTTTCTCTTTTTGACCCTGAAAAATATGTGACATATTGTTACTTCGATGGAGGTTTGACTTAAAAAAAAATAGGATGCAGATTATTTCTTTCCAGGACTCTACAATATCGCTTCTACTCTGTGTTTTTGCCCGTATGCCCTCATTTTGAGAAAAAACATTTTTTGATTCAATTTTTTCTTTTTTTCTCAAGCAAACAAACAAGCAAACAATCTATAGTTGTTTCCATACTTCTCATCTCCCTTATTTTTCTATGCCCCATACACAACAACAACAACAAAATTTAAAAGCAAAACAAACACCTAACTTTTAGCCACAAATTACATCGCAAAATTTTGCTAAACTAAATTCGAGTGTATGGTCTATTTTATAGACGGCTTCTTTTGCCCTAAACTCAGATAAAATTTTATATGTTATTATTTAGTAAAAAAAAAGGTCATTGCAATACTCATTCAATCAATGTCAAAAAAAAATTGGAGCCTAGGAAATGCTGTTAAAAGGCCATTTGACCCTAATGCCTAGCATGGAGTCATCCAGGAGAATCTTTAATCTTGACTGTCCTTTGGTAAGGAGTAATTGGGAGGAACAGTGAGGAGGTTGGGTGGAGGGTGGTGAGAGAGTGGTTCACAGATTACTCCTCAAACCATGTAGAAGACAGGAGAGAACACAGACCCAGAGAGCTAACTCAATGATCGGGCCACATGGGGAAATGAATGAGAAATTGAGTCATATGTCATATTTACAGAACTTTCAATGAAAAGTGGCTCTAAGACTGGCTTTCAGATTAGAAGACACTCTCTGAATTTACTAAGACACTAAGTATGTTGTGGGAGAATAAATAATAGCATGAAATTAAGGAGGTCATACCACCTTTGCCTAAACTTTGAAATGGAACAGATTTTGCCTTAAAATGTCTCTTCTTCCATTGCATTTCTTAGGGAACATTAATTGTTTTTCTTTAATTTAGGAGTCAGGGGCATATAATTATTCAGCAGATTTTATGCAAATCTTACTTGCAATTTAAAAATATTTCAATTACACAAAACATATATACCACATTTAGTATCCTTTCCTATCCATTATTGTCCCTTGGCTTCCCGTCTTTGTCTTCCCACAAATGCAGTCACTGACACAAGAAATTCAGTGTGATTAGTTAATTGGGAATAGAGTTCAGTAAACCCTGCTAGGGGAGTGGAAAAGTGAGACAAAAGAAAGGAAACCAGACAGGTATAGTATCAGGAAAGTTATCCACTGTGAGCAAAGGAGTACCCTGATCTCACTGCGGAATTCTAGGAGACAGCACAGACAACATTCCTCAGAATTATTCCCATGAAGTGCAAAAGAGTGAGATATTTAAATGTCACATCCTCATCCATCACAGTTTGAGAACTTCTTCCATAGGTGTTAATTCTAAGGCATTTATGGCTTACTTCCCTGGAACTGAGTCTGCTCCTGCAGTCATGGAGACGCCCCGAAGCAGAGAATTGCAGTGACTGCGGGAAACATTGGCGTGAAGGCAAGTATTCACTGACCATGGGTGGATCCCAATGATCTGCAGCTATATTTCATTTACAGAATGGAATAGTAATTTTGTTTGGCTTCATTTGCTCTATTTCACACTGACTCTGTAAACTTGCTTAGCTATTTTCTTTTTTGCTGATTTTGTATTGATTTTGTCATCTTTTAAAAAACTCTCTACACCTCCTGATGCCATTCAGAATTTCTGTAGACTATTATTCTTGATTTTACCTTTATCAGAAAATCTGTTGGAGTAGCTGGCTGTACAAACATAAGGCTTCCAATTAGAAAGAGCAATGGATTCGGGAAGGTTATCCATGTGGATTTTATAGATTTTTCTTCCATCATTAAGCTACTACTGTCAACTCTCAGCTATAATTACATTCCATCTTAAAGCAGACTGACTGCAAAGAGCAAACCAAGCATGCCATTCTATTCTCTAAGGGAACCATTCGGATAGGGTGTAATTCATTTGTGTAAGCATTACCATATGTTTTCACATGTTGTGGATTTTAGTTTCATGCCATTTACACTGTGGACCTTTCAATAAAAGTGATAGTTGGTACTGAAGTGCTCAGTGTGTGAACTGGCTTGCAGGGATATTCTAAGGATGGTTTCTTTCACCAATATTATGAGTTAGATAACTTAGATAGTGGCTGGCAATTTAAATTAATAAAACATTATATGTTCTTAGGTGATGGGAAAATAAGACATGGTAAGAGAATATTTCTGAAGTTGAAAGAATTCTTTTTTTCAGTAAGCCTCTTGCACTGCTATGAAATAATTTAAACAGTGGCCATTAACCTTTTTGGCATCAGGGACTGGTTTCGTGGAAGACAAATTTTCCACAGACCAGTGGGAAAGGGGAATTGTTTAGGGATGATTCAAGAACACTATATTTATTGTGAATTTTATTTGTATTATTATTACATTGTAATATATCATGAAATAATTATACAACTCACCATAATGTAGAATCATTGGGAGTCCTGGACTGGTTTTCCTGCAACTAGGCAGTCCCATCTGGGGGTGATGGGAGACAGTGACAGATCATTAGGCATTAGATTTTCAAAAGGAGAGCACAACCTAGATCCCTGACATGCGTAGTTCACAATAAGGTTTGCACTTCTGTGAGAATCTAATGCTGCCACTGATCCGACAGGAAGCAGAGCTCAAGCAATCAAGCAGCAATGCAAGTGATGGGGAGCAACTGTAAATACAGATGACGCTTCCCTGGCTCACCTGCCACTCACCTCCTGCTGTGTGGCCCAGTTCCTAACAGGCCAGGGATCAGTACTGGTCCATGGTCCAGGTGTTGGGGACCCCTTATTTAAAGAACTAAAAAGTCTACCCCGGTGAGTCATAGCTAAGCAAGAGTAAAAGGAAAAGATTGATGCTTAAGGCAATAAATTCCAGTCCAATTTGATCTTTTTTTCTTAACAAAATGTTGATGTATACAAGTGTGTGAACATGTGCAGTTATCAGAAAAAAAGAAAACATGCTGAAACAAATTTAATAAATTAAAAGTAGATGACTTTCATGTTGATATTTTAAACCAAATTTATAGAGGTATAATCTATATACGAGTTGTATCTAATTTGACTCTACAATTCTATGAGTGATCACAAATGTTATACGGATAACTATCACCTCAAATAAGACATAAGATCCCTTATGGCCATTGGAAGTCAATACAGCATTTCCCATCAGCCTCTTCTGATTTCTGTCACTAGAATCAGGTCTGATTTCTATTGGTATAATACATTTTGGCTAATTCCTGAACTTCATGTAGGAGGAATTATAATATTGTACCTTTTGTGTCTCACTCGTTTTGCTCAGCATGTTTTAAGATTCATTCCTGTGACTGTATCAGAAGTATATTTATTTTTGTTGCTGAATAGTACTCTATTTCATTAAAAAAATCAGTTTATTTGAGCTCTTTCTAGTTTTGGGGTAGCATAAATACAGCTTCTATGAATATTCCGACTGTATGTCTCTTTGTGGATATATATTTTCAGTTTTTGTAGCTAAATTCCTAGGAGTAAAATTGATGGATCATATGGTGAACCCTTTAAGAAACTATCAAATTCCAGAGGTTGCAGTGAGCCAAGAACATGCATTGTACTCCAGCCTTGGCAACACAGTGAGGCTCCATCTCAAAAAAAAAAAAAAAAAAACAAACAAAAAAAACCCTGCCAAACTCTTTCAGTATAGTCGTACCATATTATAAGCCTACCAGACAAGGATGAGGATTTCACCTACTCCATTTCATCATTTCCATCGTCAGTGATGTTAACTTTAGTCATTGCAGTGGTTATAAAGTGAAAACTCATTTTTGTTTTTATTTTTATTTCCATGGTAAATATAATTCTGGGCATTTTTTTGTATGTGCGCTGATCACTTGTTTAATTTCTTTGTTAATTTTCTATTAGAAAATGTGTCTTTTGTTTCTTTGTTTATTGACCTCATAACCTGCAAATGGTAAAATTTTCTTTTTCATTCAGTTTTTTTAGATTTGAAAACATTTTCTTTAAAAGCATCATGTCATCTGTGAATAATAACAGAAGTGTTTTCTACTTTCTAATCTGTAGACCTTTTAAAAATTTTCTCTGCCTTATTGCACTGATCAAGACGTTGAGTAAAATATTGAATAAAAACAGTGTGGGAATATCTTGCATTGTTCCCAGTCTTAGGAAGAAAATATTGTGTTTCATTATTATTTTTATATGAACCACAGGCTTTTATAAATGGCTTTGTCAAAGTTCTATTGCTAATTTTCCAAGGATATTTATTATCAATAAGTACTCAATTTTGTTCAACTAATTTTTTTCATCTACTAATAATAATAATAGTTCTTCTTTTAGTACATTAAATGATTTTTTCCTAGTACTTTGAAGATGTCCCTCCATTGTCCTCTAGTTTTCATATTTTTTAAAATAAATATCTGCTATAATTCTTATTTTTTTTTTCTTTTTGTGGATTATGTCTCTTTTCTCTGGTTGCCTTAAAGATTTTTTACCTTTGGTTTCCAGCAGTTTGATGAGGATGTATACAGGTGTATTTACTTATTTATCCAGGTAGGTGTTCTTTGAGATTTTTTGATCTGTAATTTAATTTCTTTTTTACTTATATAGTTTGGATATTTGTCACCTCCAAATTTCATGTTGAAATTGATCCCCAGTGTTGGAAGTGGGACTGGGTGGGTGGTGTTTGAGTCATGGGGGCAGATACCTCATGAATTTCTTGGTTCCACCCTTACAAGAATGAGTGAGTTCTTGCTCTGTTACAAGAAGAGCTGATTCTTTAAAAAGTCTGGCATCTCCTCCCTCCTCTCTCTTACTTCCTGTCTCAGTGTGTGACACAGCTGCTCCCTGTTTGCCTTCTACCATGAGTAAAAGCTTTCTGAGGCCTCACTAGAAGCAGATGCTGGTGCCATGCTTTTTTACAGCCTGCAGAACCATGAGTAAAATAAACCTCTTTTCTTTATAAATTACCCAGCCTCAGGTATTTCTTTATAGAAATGCAAAATTAACTAATACACATACTGTTTTCCAACCATTATCTTTTCAAAGATTTTTCCTTGAGTTTTCACTTTCTCTTTCTGTTTTTCTAAACTCCTCTGGGACTCCAATTATATGCATTTTGAACTAGTTGACATTGTCAGTATTTCCCTACAGTTTTTAGACACTCAATTCTGGTTTTTGTTTGCTTTTGTTGGCATGTTTGTTTGCTTGTGTTTTTTTTTACTTTTTTATTTCAGTTTGAATAATTTTTATTGACCCATGTTCAAGTTCATCGATTCTTCCTTCAGCTATATAGAGTCTATTAATGAGACTCAAAAACTTTCTCTGATATTGTGTTTTATATTTCCAGCATTTTCCCTTGATTCTTGCTGCTGAAATTTCTCATTTCATGCATATTTTCTATCTTCTCTATAAGATTCTTTCACATATTAATCATAGTTGTTATAAAATCCTTATCTGATCATTTCCAAGTCTGTTGATTGCTTTATTTCTAAGCAACAGACCATTGTTTTCTTCATGTTGTCGTTTTTGCTGCTGTTTTTAGATGGGTCCAAAAGTTTTGGATCAAATGCCATATATGGTATCTACAGTAAAGGTAAAATGCATTATAACTAAAAATAACAATGCTTCTGCTTTTGGGTCGATATTGTAGGAAGTTAGGATTTGGACTGATTCCCTTTCAGTTTTCAGCTAACCTATGCTGATTCCCTTTCTTGGGTTCAGTTTCTTGGTTCCCTTTCAGTTTTCAGCTAACCTATGCTTGTGCTGCAGAATAGATATTTCTCCACATCCTTGCCCCAGCCCATGATGGCTACATAATTTGCAGAGACCTGTTTTTAAAAAGAAGGAGGGAAAGTGCCTCAGTAGTAAACATTTGATTGTTACTTAGTACTAGGCTCATGGTGAGAGAAGATTCTCTAGTGTCCTGGTCCAGCCTCAGTCTTAGGCATGCTGTGGGCATCTGGGCCTAAAAGTGGGGCTTTCTCTACCCCTGCTTTCTTTTGCAGCCAAGCATTGCTGTGTGTCTGTGGTTAGATTAGTTGGAAGTTTTTCATTACTGTTCCAGTGGTAGTAGGCCTCTGCTGAGTTTTGTAGATTGATATTGTTAGTTGCTCTTACCTGCATTCTTTCTTGTCTTCTTTTATTTTTACTCATGTTGGGTTTAATCTACTCTTTCTTTTCTACCTTCTAGAGAGGAAAACTGTGATCATTGATTTTTAAAGTTTCTCGTTTGGTAATATAGACACACAAAATATATAAATTTGCCCTATATACTGATTAAATTTTGAATAGACATATACTCAAATTTTAAAATATTACATATTAATTAGTGTTCCATTTAAAATATCTGATTTCTCTTTTCCTACGTGTCTTCTTTGACTGAAATCATGCTAGTTGACTTCCCTATACTTTGGAATTTTTCTAGATAAACTTTTTATTGATTTATAATTTAACTTCACTCTGTTCAAGAACCTAATCTGTAAGATTTGAAGTTTACAAATTAGCTGAGAATTCTTTTAGGGCACAACAAACATTTGGTCTACATTGGAGAACATTCCATGTGGAAAAAAATTGAGAGTTTTATTTGTGTGCAAAATGTCTCTCAATCAGAGCTGTCTACAGAATTTTTAGGGCCTATTAAAAATAAAAATGCAAAACTCCTTATTCGAAAGGAAGGTAGAAAAGTACCATGAAGGTGCTAATATCTAAAGTTTCTTTCTTTTGGGAAAGAAAGACCTGTCATGATTTGTTTTGTTGTTGTTGTTGTTTTCACTATGCCCTTTCCTATGAAATTATGGGATGCATATGTCTGACTCTGCACCCTTGTCCAGGTACTCACCAAGGGCAAAGAGAGACAACTGATGCTTGGGAGGTGCAGGGAGAAAGGGAGATTAAGTAGGACTGGGGCACCAAAGCTGGGGAAACAGATGGCTGGGAACCTATTCCATAGGCGCAGACAGATGGCAGGAAGTGGGACCAAGTGAAAGATAAGGCTCCAAACCCTGATGTATGTTTCATTGTCCTATTGGACTTCACTTAAAAATGCACAAATTCAAATGTAAAAATATTTTTCTCTTTGGCCAAGACTATAATATATAGATTTCATATATTCAATTTAAAGGGTACTTAATATCAATTATTGAAATAAGTTTGGCATTATAGGAAGGATAAAATTAAAGAAAAGTTTGTCTATATTCTGGCTGGATTAGAATGGTGTGGGATCTAATGTATGTTGTTAATGTTTTTTTGGATTGCTTGATAGTTTTATTTTGTTTTGCTTAATCCTTCAAATACAGTAGCTTGTAAGATCTCTTATAAGAGCTATAAGAACTTTTGCAATCTCAGTATTTACATAGTTTTCTAACCTGGTTACTTTTTCTCAAAAATTCTTTGACCTCAATGAAATTTTTACAATGACTTCTTTATTATTTTTCAGTGATAAATGCATTATTAATGAAAAATGAAGTTGAAAGTATAAAGTGCTCAGATGCAGAATCAGTTAATTCTATCTTTTTCATTGGGCTATGTCAAAATTATGTCACTTACTATTATGAGTTATATAAAGAATTAAGTTCTGCCAACTTAAAGTAGACTTTTGTTTCCTAGGACATTAATTACATTTCTAATTGTTTAGAATTCCAAAAATGCAATAGTGTTTACTCTGTCCCCAATTACCTATTTTAATAATATACTCAACTATTCTTTATGTTCAATATTTTATATAGTAGCAAAACAAGAAAATACAAATTCTCATCCTTTAATTTCAAGATAAATTTATTTTAAAAGTGTTGTGATGTTTTATGCCTTTGGTCAATTGTGAAACCGCCACAGAAGTTGTTTCAGAAGCTTCTAGATAAAAAAAAAAGTTTAACCTTTCTGGAAAATATTAGCTATCTCTGCCTTCTAGGTCAGGATCTTTATTACATGTTTTCTGAATTATTCTAATTCTCTAGAAAATTTATCAAATTCTTCCTTTCTATGCTCGTGCTTGTTTATTTAAAAATTTTAAGGAGCTTCTGATTGTTTGCATCATTGTTCTTACATCGGAACTTCTCATTTTACAATATGCCTTCAATGTTGATAGTGTAAGATTCCAGGAAGTCCTGGGGAAATATTTTGACTCTGTTACAATCATCTTCAATTTTCAAGCCTTTTGGAATCTTAAGTTCATTTCTCCTCTGTCGAAATGCATTCATCATGGGTAAAGATTGTCTTGTTTTGCTTGCCTGTAATCATCCTCATGGCAGACACAATAAAGATGTTGTTGACATCAATAGGATTAGGCAAAGAACTCAAACTTGTCAAGATACTTCATGTTTGGTCTTTGGCTCTCACTTTTATAAACTTAAATAAGCACACTATACTCTGGATGAATTTGCGATTGTCCAAAAGGAATGATTATATGTGCTTAATTAGAATTTCCAAAAAAAAAAAAAAAGCAACAACAAAAAAACCTTCTACAAGTCCAAATGATTCTGTAGTAGTAAAACACACACACACACACACACACACACACACACACAACCCCCCACAGCTGTAAGTCATATTTTCAAACTTGATTGCAGCCAATATTGGAATTTAAATTCCAATGTAATTAAAGTTTTCATTGATTTGATTCTCTTGTGAAGTTCCTTAACATTGAACAAGGCTTTCAGGTGGTTCTATATCTTAGGCATATGGAACACAGCCTCTACCACAAAAAGGGGTAATGAACTAGATTAGTATTCAGTATAGGTGAATTGGATAGAAATTCTAGCCCTTTATAAGAAACAGTTATCAGAATATATGGTACTCTTTTTATTCACCAGGCCTTTTTTGGGGAAGGTAATATTGCATGAGTTTCTCTCTTCTAGTTCATTGGAAATGATTTTATTACCCCAAATACAAAGATACTTACTGACTCATCTGTGCCAAATGCATACCACAGGAAGTCAATTGAATGTGGTTTAATAAAAGCCAATAAATAAAGGCTGCTGCTGCTTCATCAAATAAGCACATAGTATTTTTAGAATAAAAACTATTCTGAGTTATTCAGAATATTCATGTTAAACTCAATTTTAGAAGAATTAAATTTTAAAAATAGTGATTCCAAAGTAACTATTATGTGTATAAAATAGATTAAAGAAAATAAGAAGTATTTTTGCATCTATGTCCACCAGAGACGTTAGCCTGAAATTTTTCTTGTAGTACCTTTGTCTGTCTTGGGTATCAGGATAACGGTGACCTTGTGAAATTAATTTATAAGTATTCTCTTCTCTTCCATTTCCTGAAAGAGTTTGATAAGGTATTGTATTAGTTTGTAAAATGTTTGGTGGAATTCAGCTATAATGCCATCTCACGTCTGGGGTTTTTCTTTGATGAGAGATTTTTATTATTGATTTAATTTCCTTACTCATTTTTGGTCGGTTCAGATTTTCTATTTCTTCATAATTCTGTTTCGGTAAGTTTTATGCTTCTAGGAATTTATTCATTTCTTTCAAAACAAGACATACAAATTACCAACAGGTATATGAACAGGTGCTCAACGTCAGTAATCATTAGGGAAATGTAAATCAAACCCACAATGTGACATCATCTCACAACTGTTAGGATTATTATACCCAAAAAGATAAGAGATAACAAGTATTGACAAGACTGTAGAAAAAAAAAAGAAAATCTTGGTAGCTATGGTAGTTCCAGTTTTAAATTTGAGGAACATTCATGCTATTTTTCATAATGGCTGTGTAAGAAGGTAAGTTATCATAGCCATTGTGAAAAAGAGTATGAAGGTTCGTCAACTTTAAGAATAGAACTACCATATCATCCAGCAATTCCACTAGTGGGCATACATTCAAATAAAATGAAATCAGTACATCAAAGAGGTATCTGCAGGCCCATGGTTATTGCAGCATTATTCACAACAGTCAAGATGTGGGATCAACTTGTATCAATCAACAGCTGAAGGGACAAAGAAAATGTGGTGCACACATAATGAAATATATTCAGACTTGAAAAAGAAGGAAATCCTGTCATTTGTGACAACATAGATAAACCTGGAAGGACATTAGGCTAAATAAAATAAGTCCGGCACAAAAAGACAAATACTGCATGATGTCACTTGTATGTGGAATCTAAGGAAGTCAAATTCACAGAAGTAGGGGATAGAATGCTGGTTTCCGGAGGCTGGACTGGAAAGAGAAGAAAGTTGTTTTATGGGTATAAAGTTTCAATTTTGCAAGGTGAAAAGGTTTTGGAGATCTATTGCGAAACAAGGTGAAGATACTTAGGACTACTGAACTTACACTTAAAAATAGATGCTAAAATTTATGTTTTTATGATAATTCAATTAAAAATAAAAATGCTTTATTACACTATTTTCAAACCTTTTGTTAACTGAAAAAAGATTCATTCAGAAATATCTTATTCTTGTCAATGTTCTATTTTGTTACCAAATTGAATCTAACAACGTAATAATTAATGAAAAGCTTCTTTAGTTATGAAAATATGTAGGATGTGCTATATATTCAACAGAGTATTTTTCCCAAAATAAAATCTCATCATGAAAATTTGTTTACTGAAGTGCTGCATATAGATTTTAAAATTGTAAAAATGCATTCCCTAGAAATTTTATTTTTATGTATTTATTTTTTTCAGATAGGGTCTCTCTCTATCGCCCAGGCTAGATTCCAGTGGCATGCTCATAGCTCACTGTGACCTCAGACTCCTGGGCTCAAGTAAGCCTCTTGAGTCAGCTTCCCAAGTAGCTGACTACAGACATATGCTATCTAGTCCAGCTAATCTGTTTACTTATTTATTTATTTAGTAGGCACAGAGTTTCCCTAATTTGCCAGGGCTGATCTTGAACTCCTGGCATCAAGGGATCTTCATGCCTGGGCTCCCAAAATGCTGGGATTACAGGTATAAGCCAGAAATTTTAAAACAAATAGAAATAGCAAAAAAGAGACAAAGAATCCTCCAATTAAACAAAGGGGTATAATGTAATTATAAACCAGGAAAAAAATACAAGGTTGGAGGTAAGTAAAACAATATTAGAAAAGGTACATTGAATTGTGTCGTTGATCTTGTAATGCTTAGATACTACATTAAAAATAATGTCATGTAGAGTAGCAGTGATAAAGCAAAATACCTGATATGTAAATCTTTGAGAAAAAAAAATTTGTATTAGAAAGTATGTGTATTGCCCCTTTTTTCTATTCAGAAAAGTTAAGTCATAATGAGCAGCAGTAACACAGCCATATGATTTCTACATCTTTTTTTTAGGAAAACCAATAGAAGAGCTAATTTCTTCCAAGTGAACACACAAACTGTGTCTGCATGTCACGTTCTCACTATGATTAAAGCATTCCTAGACAGGAAAACCTGACAGCTAAACAAAACATTCATATTTAAGACATCAAAATTGTGATCCCCTTAACCAAACAGATCAAACAGATGACTTAACAGTGCATCATCACCATCATACACATGTTGTCCATATGCATCTTAGAGCAGGCCTGATGAATTTCAAGACAGTAAGTCTACACATTTTATTTGTATGGTGAGGAAATATATAACCTAATGAATGTTAGTAAAAACACAGCTTACTCTGCAATTTATGAGAGGGTAAGAAAGAATATTATGCAATAATCTCTTTCAATATTAATTTGTAGTTTACTGTTCATCATGTTTCTTTGCACCAATATAGCTACATATTATATTTCTTTATTATTTTTTAAGATAAATCTATAAAAGTTTTATGTCAAAATCCCATAAGCCATAGTTAGTTGTTTATCATTCCAGATTTTCTTCTTTATCTACTTTTTTATATCTGTCATATGGACATAGGTCTTTTTGTATGGATGGATGGATGGATGGATAAATGATAGATTAGATAGATAAATAGATTCTAATGGAGATATTTCATATTTTAAATAATTAAATTTTATAATATTTATTATATTTTTTCCTAGTTCTTCATATCTTCATATCACCAGTGCATTATCTTCCTTCTGTTTTCCCATTAGTTTCGCGGCTCTAAAGTCAGATGCATAAAGGCTATGTAAAAACAATTCCATGGGGTGTATATCACTTACAATCCTACAATTCTAGGTAAATTTAGCACTGCTTTGAATTACTTTTAGTGACCTTGGATGCAAGTCAATGTGTATCAAAAATAATGGTATAAGATGTTTTTAAATTAAAACATCCATCATGTTCCTGTTTTCTACCAAGAATCCTGAGAAATATCTAATGAAATTTCAACATAGAAAAATCTGGATCCTAACTGATCAATAAAAGGTCATAGTATCTAATACGTGGATCTTTATTATGGTACACTTCAGCACACTCTATATTTGTGTGATTCTAATTTATTTCATTTCTCTATTTTAAGGGAAATGAGGTGAATAATTTTTATTATTGAATCAATCGCAATGCATTTCTCCAAGTAGCCAAATTTATTATGTCATCTTTCAGAAACATGTTGAATATAATGTGGTTGTTTTAATGTCATTCCTTGAATTTCACTTCCTGGGCCACAAATACTAATATTCATGTGTTTTTTAGCAAGACATATTATATATACTTAGTGACTTTGATATATGTATGAATTTTAACGTGATTTAAGTGAGGGTAAAAACAGCAAACATAACTAAAATTTTCGTTATTATTATTGACTTTCTCAAAGACAAAAACATAATATTGAAAAAAGGCCTTCAAATTAAATTTTATTTGCACTATGAATGATGTAAGGGAAGTATTCTATTATTGTTTATAGTTTTGAATAAGATAACAATTGCCTTGAAAGATGAAGCCCTATCTTGATATTGTAGAAATAATTCATGGAAAAGAGAATGTAAATAAAATACTTTAATATTTTTATTTAGTGATTCTGTATATGCCCTTGACTTAGCAATAAATATTTATAGAGAAGTAGTCATATAACCTTCAATTTTTTAAAATTATTCTAAATACGTCTCATGTCAAATTAAGAAAAATATCTATTTCAATATTGTCATTGTATTAACCCATCAGTTATTTTTCACATTCTATTCTGTGTTCCTTATTTGACTCTACACATTTTTTTTTATTATTATACTTTAAGTTCTAGGGTACATGTGCACAACATGCAAGTTTGTTACATATATATACATGTGCCACGTTGCTGTGCTGCACCCTTAACTCATCATTTACATCAGGTCTATCTCCTAATGCTATACCTCCTCCCTCCCCGCACCCCATGACAGGCCCCAGTGTGTGATATTCCCCTTCCTGTGTCCAACTGTTCTCATTGTTCAATTCCCACCTGTGAGGGAGAACATGTGGTGTTTGGTTTTCTGTCCTTGCGATAGTTTCCTTAGAATGAGCAACTTCTCATTGCTTCATCCATGTCCCTACAAAGGACATGAACTCATCCTTTTTTATGGTTGCATAGTATTCCATGGTGTATATGTGCCGCATTTTTTTAATCCAGTCTATTATTGATGGACATTTTGGTTGGTTCCAAGTCTTTGCTATTGTGAATAGTGCCACAATAAAAATACATGTGCATGTGTCTTTATAGTAGCATGATTTATAATCCTTTGGGTATATACCCAGTAATGGGATGGCTGAGTCAAATGGTATTTCTAGTTCCAGATCCTTGAAGAATTGCCATACTGTCTTCCACAATGGTCAAACTAGTTCACAGTCCCATCAACAGTGTAAAAGTGTTCCTATTTCTCCACATCCTCTCCAGCACCTGTTGTTTCCTGACTTCTTAATGATCATCAGCATTCTAACTGGTGTGAGATTGTATCTCATTGTGGTTTTAATTTGCATTTCTCTGATGGCAAGTGATGATGAGCATTTTTTCATGTGTCTGTTGGCTGCGTAAATGTCTTCTTTTGAGAAGTGTCTGTTCATATCCTTCGTCCACTTTTTGATGGGGTTGTTTGATTTTTTCTTGTAAATTTGCTTAAGTTATTTGTAGATTCTGGATATTAGCCCTTTGTCAAATGGGTAGATTGCAAAAATTTTCTCCCATTCTGTAGGTTGCCTGTTCACTCTGATGATAGTTTCTTTTTGCTGTGCAGAAGCTCTTTAATTAGATCCCATTTGTCTATTTTGGCTTTTGTTGCCATTGCTTTTGGTATTTTAGTCATGAAGTCCTTGCCCATGCCTATGTCCTGAATGGTATTGCCTAGGTTTTCTTCTAGGGTTTTTATGGTTTTAGGTCTAACATTTAAGTCTTTAATCCATCTTGAATTAATTTTTGTGTAAGGTGAAAGGAGGGGATCCAGTTTCAGCTTTCTCCATATGGCTAGCCAGTTTTCCCAGCACCATTTATTAAATAGGGAACCCTTTCCCCATTTCTTGTTTTCTTCCAGCTTGTCAAAGGTCAAATGGTTGTAGACGTGTGTTATTATTTCTGAGGGCTCTGTTCTGTTCCACTGGTCTCTATATATATATATATGTTTTGGTACCATGCTGTTTTGGTTACTGCAGCCTTGTAATACAGTTTGAAGTCAGGTAGCGTGATGCCTCCAGCTTTGTTCTTTTGGCTTAGGATTGTCTTGGCAATGTGGGCTCTTTTTTGGTTCCATGTGAACTTTAACATAGTTTTTTCCAATTCTATAAGGAAAGTCATTGGTAGCTTGATGAGGATGGCACTGAATCGATAAATTACCTTGGGCAGTATGGCCATTTTCACAATATTGATTCTTCCTATCTGTGAGCATGGAATGTTCTTCCATTTGTTTGTGTCATCTTTTATTTCATTGAGCAGTGGTTTGTAGTTCTCCTTGAAGAGCATCTTCCCAGATTAGACTAAAGGTTAGAGTAACATAGATGTTAGTCACTTATTGGAAGCAAGGAAAAGATTTTAAGAGGTGTTAAAAGTTACCAGTGGCGTCTTACAGAAAGGCAAGTACAACTAGGAGAAAGAAAATTCCATTGAGTTTTGATTTTTAAAAGAGGTGTTGGTAATCAATTTAAGTATATTCAAAGGATTCATCATAGGCATAAGAGAGAAAGTAAGTGCAGATAATATAGACCATTCATTCAAGAACCTCGCAGGGAATGACAGAGGAAAGTACAGTTTTGTTTAGATGAAGTTTAATATTAATGCAATGTTTGATGTGTTTTCTTTTCATTTTTGAGATAAAGGTGAGCACTTATATTAACAAATCAATAAGTAGATATATTATTTAAGATACTATAGGTAGGCAATATAATACACTGAACAGGATATACAAAGAAGAAAAAGAAATATAATAAAAACAAATGGTAATAAAGTTTCCCAGATGAAACTAGTGTCAGGAAAATAATAAAAGAGATATTATTATATGTATACTACTATATGTATTATAGTAGCATGGCTGGAATGATTATGTACATTTTGTTCTTCAATATTAATTTTGCTCTCCCAATTTTCAACCCAGAACTCATCATATTTGTAACTATCTAGCAAAATCTCATGTTAGATATGAGAAAACAAAGACTCGGATGTTTGATTGATCTCTTCAAATCACCTGGAAAGGCAAATCTAAAATAGAACAGCCAAGGCACCTTAGAAAAGTTGGCATTTTCATCTTATTTGTTGTTTACCAGTCTTAGTATTCTGATAGCCTCGAGCTAAGCTATAGCAGCAGGCCCATCTCACATGCCCCAGGCTTCACAATCAGGATTGCACCTCCTTGTGGTTACAAAGTACTTTATCTGGGGAGAGAGATTATTGGGGAGAGGACTTCAGAGTTACGTGGTTAATTTTGCTGACTGTCTATGTGTTTTGGAATTTAGGTTGATAAACTCATTTTCTGTAGGAAGTTCTTACCTCCCCGCGTTTCTCCTCCCCTACCTACATCTCTTCTCCTGTCCTCTCTTTAATCCCTGTTCCTCCACCATTTCTAAAAGATGAAACGATCTATTGATTCAGCCCCTTCATAAAACCTGACATTATTATTTTCACATGCATTTGAAATTGGCCTATACATTTATTTACTAGTACTGAATAACAGTGAATAATATAATTTTGAAGTCAACCTAATAATAGACTCATAAAATAATTTCCGATTGTGGTTCTCTGCCTGTAACATGCCCTACTAAGGTCCCTGCCTCCCGGTGTCCATGCCCTCATATGAGCCTCTTCTTCTGAGTGTGGGCTGATTTGTTAACTCATATCTAACTAATAGACTATAGCAATACTGATGGGCTGTCAATTCCAAGATTACGCTACAGAAAGGTTCTGGCTTCTGTTTTGGTTGCCTTCTCTGTCTCTCTGTCTCACTTTCATTTTCTCTCTGTGTTTCTCTCCTCAGTTTTGATGATGGTTTATCTATTATCTTAGCCTTTAGAAATTCACCAGCTGTTATTTTGCAAAGTATCTCTATTGCTTTGGTTATTCATCTCATGGATTTTTGTATATTTGTTATTTCTTTGTCCTGTTCTATTTCGTTTTTTTTTACTTTAGCTTTTTTAGTTCACCACATATCTTATTTTTTTATTATAAATGAGTTAATTCAAATCTTCGTTTCTCAAATACTCCTGATTATATGTCTTTACACACAGAAACACAGAAACACACAGTTATCTCACAAACTAAAATTATTGTCATGTATCAAAACTTTTATCTTATTCATGAATAGTTATTTAACTTGTTACACAATTGTAGATTGTCAGTTGGTTTGCAATTTTTTACCATTGCTTCGTGACATTGGCGAATTGCAACAAATACTGCTATTCATCCAGTTCTTATTTCTTTGTAGGTAAACTCTTACATTTGCAGCTACAAATTTATTGCATAGGAAAAAATTTGGCTATATATGTGTGTATACGTACATATATATTATAATTATATATAAATTGTATATACTTCTATAAAGTATAAAAATAAAGTAAATATTTATAAATCCACCAACCAAAATAAGTAATGGAAAATTACCAATGCCATTAAAGGTCTCTCATTATCTATATTTGGTCACATATTCT
Organism: Pongo abelii; assembly: GCF_028885655.2. Classification (NCBI taxonomy): domain Eukaryota; kingdom Metazoa; phylum Chordata; class Mammalia; order Primates; family Hominidae; genus Pongo; species Pongo abelii. Next base: position 189,898,914 of record NC_071988.2, read on the forward strand.
TCACTTACTGAGGTATAATAACTATCCTGAATATGAATATCCTGAATATTATCATTCCCATGCTTTTATGTATATTTTAACATACATGTATTAATTGCTGAAATATGCATATGTATATATACATTCCAGAAATGTGTGAATGGTAGTTTCTGCTTTATTTAACAGTTATTCTAATGTAGTATTCTACAAATTGCTTTTTAAATTATACTTTAAGTTCTGGGATACATGTGCAGAACATGCAGGTTTGTTACATAGGTATTCATTTGCCATGGTGGTTTGCTGCACCCATCAACCCATCATCTACATTAGGTATTTCTCCTAATGCTAACCCTCCCCTAGGCCTGAACCCCCGACAGGCCCTGTATGTGATGTTCCCCTCCCTGTGTCCCTGTGTTCTCAATGTTCAACTCCCACTTACAAGTGAGAACAAGTGGTGTTTGGTTTTCTGTTCCTGTGTTAGGTTGTTAAGAATGATGGTTTCCAGCTTCATCCATGTCTCTGCAAAGGATGTGAAATCATCCATTTTTATGGCTGCATAGTATTCCATGGTGTATATGTGCCACATTTTCTTTGTCCAGTCTATCATTGATGGGCATTTGGGTCGGTTCCAAGTCTTTGCTATTGTGAACAGTGCTGCAATAAACATAAGTGTGCATGTGTCTTTATAGTAGAATGATTTATAAGCCTTTGGGTATATATCCAGTAATGGGATTGCTGGATCAAATGGTATTTCTGATTCTAGATCCTTGAGGAATCCCCACACTGTCTTCCACAATGGTTGAACTAATTTACACTCCCACCAACACTATAAAAGCATTCCTATTTCTCCACGTGCTCTCCAGCATCTGTTGTTTCCTGACTTTTTAATGATCGCCACTCTAACTGGCATGAGATGGTATCTCAATGTGGTTTTGATTTGCATTTCTCTAATGACCAGTGATGATGAGCTTTCTTTCATGTTTGTTGGTTGCATAAATGTCTTCTTTTGAGTAGTGTCTGTTCATATCCTTCAACCACTTTTTGATGGATTGTTTTTTTCTTGTAAATTTGTTTAAGTTCCTTGTAGATTCTGGATATTAGCCCTTTGTCAGATGGATAGATTGCAAAAATTTTCTCCCATTCTGTAGGTTGCCTGTTCACTCTGATGATAGCTTCTTTTACTGGACAGAAGCTCTTTAGTTTAATTAGATCCCATTTGTCTATTTTGACTTCTGTTGCCATTGCTTTTGGTGTTTTAGTCATTAAGTCTTTGCCCATGCCTTTGTCCTGAATGGTAATGCCTAGGTTTTCTTCTAGAGTTTTTATGGTTTTAGGTCTTACATTTAAGTCTTTAATCCATCTTGACTTAATTTTTGTATAAGGTGCAAGGAAGTGGTCCAGTTTCAGTTTTCTGCATATGGCTAGCCAGTTTTCCCATCATCATTTATTAAATAGGGATTCCTTTCCCTATTGCTTGTTGTTGTCAGGTATGTCAAAGATCAGATTGTAGATGTGTGGCATTATTTCCGAGGCCTCTGTTCTGTTCCATTGGTCTATATCTCTGTTTTGGTACCAGTACCATGCTGTTTTGGTTACTGTAGCCTTGTAGTATAGTTTGAAGTTAGGTAGCATGATGCCTCCAGCTTTGTTCTTTTTGCTTAGGATTGTCTTGGCTATACAGCTCTTTTTTGGTTCCATATGAAATTTAAAGTAGTTTTTTCTAATTCTGTGAAGAAAATCAATGGTAGCTTGATAGGGATAGCACTGACTCTATAAATTACTTTAGGCAGCATGGCCATTTTCACAATATTGATTCTTCCCATCCATGAGCATGGAATGTTTTTCCATTTGTTTGTGTCCTCTCTTATTTCCTTGAGCAGTGGTTTGTAGTTCTGCTTGAAGAGGTCCTTCACATCCCTTGTAAGTTGTATTCCTAGATATTTTATTCTCTTGGTAGCAATTGTGAATGGGAGTTCACTCATGATTTGGCTCTCTGTCTATTATTGGTGTATAGGAATGCTTGTGATTTTTGCACAAGCAAAATGTATATACATATATACATCCCTGAAATGTATGGATAGTAGTTTCTGCTTTATTTAACGGTTGTTCTAATGTACTATTCTACAAGTTGCTTTTTTAAAGTCAATATTATATTTTAAGGATGTATTCATATTAATGCATACAGTTATAAGCCATTACTTTTCATTACAGTGATTCTTTCATATCATGTGTATATCAGTTATTATTAACCATTCATCTGAGAGAGAACATATGGGTATTTCATTATTATCAACAATAGTAGTACAGACATTTTTTAACGTCTCCATGTTCTCCTCTGTACAATTCTCTTTAGTTAGTAAACTCTAGAGAGGAATTGCTAGGGCATAAAGTTTTAACAGTTTCATGATGCTTCCTTTCTTCCTTTCAAGTCACTTGTCTTATTCAAGAGAGTATAATTTTTCCCTTTCCTTTGTTCTTCTTAATACATTTCAGAATAACTTCATCAAGTTCCATGGAATTCCTACTGGGATTACAATTAGAACTTCATTAAATGTGCGGTTCTATTTAGGAAAAAAATAACATCCTCATTTTACTAATTTCTCCTTTCCCTAGGAAAGATAGAACATGTATATTTTTTCATTGATTTAGATCACCCTACAGTATGTACCAAAAGGCATACTCCAAGTTGTTTATACCACTGCTCCATTGAAGGCACAAATCTCCTTTCAAACAGCTTGAAAATTCCATGATTAAATTCAGTAATTTGTAAAGCAAGACCTCAGTTCTTCCCTCTAGAAGATAATCTTAAAAAAGCAGAAAGGACATATTATTATAGATTTAGGATTCAGACTGTTTGGCTCTACCACTGATTGCTGAGGCACCCAGAAAGAGTATTAGTTTGATCATTCTTGCCAATTTTACCTCAAATAAGCCCAAATGATGATGACGGGGAATTTCAGCCTAAATGCCCATCTTTCTCTGGGTCATTATAGAAAGCAGTTTGTCAGTAGCAATGTCTTAATTAAGTTCTATGATGACTGGATAAATATGATGTTGCTGAACTTTCACAGCACATTGAGAGCAGTCCAGTGTCAAAGATATAATTATTTTGTGGTACTAAGTGACTATTCAAGAGTAAAGTGCTCTCTAGATTTTTGAGATATGTCAGTTCAGATTTCCCTGAAAATGCATTTCAATTGGAAACTTCCCAACTACTTCTTAAATACTCTCCACAATTTTACAAGTTGACCATATACTATCAGATGGCAGATTTCCTTTAATGCATTTCTTATTTCCCCAGTTACTTTTCAAGTATGTTCATTTTTTTCTAGTCTCGTATTTAGCTCTTTACCTTGCTGTGCCAATGATATTGCAAATCATCTCCAGAATGTCTATGTCTGTGAACGTCTTCAAGCTCAGAGGAAAATCTAGTAATTGCAAAGACCAAGAAAGAAATATCAAATGTTCTCTCTACTTTGAATTACTTTAGGGCTAAGGGTAGAGGAATTATTTGTCATGTAACTCTAAATTAAATTTACTGGAAAAAAACAGCAATGACTTTCATTTTCTCCTTGTGATCAACTTGCTCATGTTGTCCTCAAAATTTTATGTATTTTCTTTGTATCTGGCCTTTTAATTATATTAATGGAATTACATTTTCACCTTCTTTACCAATTCATCTTTTCTCTTTATTTAAATACATAATGCTATATTACATATAATAATTATATATGTATTATTTTTAATAATATACATATATAATTGTATACACTCATATAATATTTAACAATTAAGTGTGCTTAGCATTATTGGCAATTGATTCCATAATAGTAAAAACAAGATTACAGATTATCTCAAGATTAATATTGTTGCTCTAAAAAGGTTTTCCTCTGAATAAGAATGCTTTTTCCTATTAAAGTCATTTTAATATTATAAATGTATTCTCAATATGTTATAAATATATTTTAATTATAACTCTAATTATTTGATACTTATTTGTGAAAATCCACTGAAAAGGAAATGGAAATATAGTAACAAGGAACAGATTGTAAACTGAAAACAGTTTAAGCCTAATACAGAATCAACAGAATTCTGACAGGCAAAGTACTTTTGCTAATGTATTGATTAATGTTTTTCAGCTGTTGGCATTCCTCAGTGCATATGGGTAGACACAGATCTCTTGTCACCAGAGGCAGACGGAATAGCAGGAGGTCATTTCACCTGCTGCTCACAACTGTCAGTACTTGGCTTTTGGGCTGCCAGGCTACTCCAAAGGTTTGTGAGGGCCTAGAAATAGTCTTCTCAAGCTGTGATTGGGATGGCCTGTTTTTTTTTTCTAACAGCAACTGCTGCTATGTGCATATGAGATAAAACAGGTAAGGTCTTTCAGTTCTCTCTAAAACCATGAAGATTTGCTCCTTATTGCAGGACTAGCACCCCTTCTTCATTCCCTGTCTCATCATTTCCCCAGCCTACCCCTCCACATCCATTTTATAATAAAAATTAAATAAAGAAATGTAATGTTTTCCACTGATTTTTTCAGGCACGCCTCAGTAACGTAAAGCAAACTACGTTCTATGTTGATCAAAAAGAAACAGCCTATGTAGTATAAGGAAAGCTGATAATAAATTGAAACCTGTTATGTAGGAAAGAAAACAGTTAAGAAAAGAAACACGTAAGATCCTTAAACTCACTGCCTCTGCATGGTCAGCAGCAGGGTGTTAGAGTAAGATAGAAGATTGAGACAAGAAAGAAAAAATACATCTCCTTTATGGCTTTTGCAATGGATTGAGTAAATAAGCCAAATGATGATGGCAAATATGAAATCTACAGCAACTACTAGTGATACTGCTGACCACAAGTGAAGGCAGGCTCCTTCAGTTGAATAATGAAACAGCAGGAGCTCTCTAGAAAGGATTCATGACAAAAATAGCAACAGTATATTTATTATGAATACCATATACTGCCTGAAATAGGAAGAAACCTTTCAGGAGAGACAAAATTCCCTGGGTCCTCATTACTGCAGTCAACATAAAGAAGAAAGGAAAAATGGATGAATACTTCTTTCCATTTGAATGAAGAATGAGGATTAAAAAAAAACCCACAGATTGGCTTAATCGAGCTTCGCTTTTTAAGAATGTTTACAATTAATCAAAACTAAAAGCGCCTGTGAAGAGCATTGCACTTTTATCCTTAATTTATGATACCATGTTTACTTTCATTTATGAATGTCCCCACATGTTACTGCAGATTTGTCAGAGCCATTTGAGATCTGGCAAGCATTTGACAGAGGAATATAGAAATATAAAGCTGTTAAAGATCTTAGTTATATTACAGTTCACTCCATTTATTTGATAGATGAAAATAGAGTCCAATAGGAAGTAATCAGTTTTCACAAATTCACTCTAATGAGTAAATGAGCCAAAATTTCTAGGGCTACTGATTCCAAACCATTGTGACTCCCAGACTGCTTTTATTTATTTGCAGGTTTCATAATTAACTTTGAATCTAATGTTCTAGGAATATTGTCTTTAAATTAATGCCTTTTAGTTTGGATTTCTCAGCATAAATTTTAAATATAATTTTTGTCCCTCCTCTCAAGATTTTCAGGCCAAGGAGTGACACCTAAAGAGTGTGGTTTATTGGACACCTGAGCTGTGGTGACCAGCATACTATTGGGAACACCTAGGATCTATTTCTATCCCAGTTGTTTCTCCTGCTATTTTGAACTTTCCTAAGTTTTTCTTTTTTTTTGAAATTATTTACTCTTTGATAATAAAAGAGAAATAAGTGAGTTATTTGAGTTAAAAAGAGTGTGGCTATCAAAATAAACATGATGTAGGCTAAGACTGGTTTGAGGTAAATAAGTGTATGTGTTTCAAAGCATAGAAAGCTATCCAATGACTTAAAACTCTTTTTCTCAAGCACATGGATATACCCTATTGCTATACACAATTACTGAATTACAAACCACTGCATTTAGATAGCAGGGAGGACTGATGGAATAAGAAAGTATAAATATGAATATTAACCTTAGAAATAGATGTAGGGTAATTTCTACTATTCACTATGGTGACATGAATTTCCCTCCTAAGTTACTGAGAAATATAGATTTCTTTAATCAGGCTTGTCCTAAGGCCGTACTTATACTTTTCCTAAATTATTTTCTAAGTCTTTAACTACTCACAGAGTTTTAACACTAGAGCTAAAGTGGCATTTCTTTAATGAGATTTACATTACATACATTTGTTTTTCTAAACAGAAAAAAGTCTAAGTTTTTTTTAATAGTTTATAACTTACCTATGTTTATTCACTGCAATTAGCGCACGTGGATATAGCCATGGTTTCTATTCTAGAGAAGTTAAATGAGATGTGTTTGCTTTACCTTTGTTAAATAACAATGTAATCAAGAATAGAATACTTTTACAGCTAGATCTGGCATTAAGCAAAATGACAAGGTCTGGAAAGTAGGCATCATGTTTTTCCATTCCTCCATCTTCTCCCAGGTGTTCAGTGCCCTCTCACGGCTCAATATTTCAGCAACCAGAGGTCACTTTTCCAAGGAATCCTCCATATTTCAAACCTTTTCTACTTCTTACTGTTAATACATTTTATCTTTGTTATGCCTTCTAAATTTTAGAGCTAGAGGGCACTTAAATTCAGTCTAGTTTTGTCATACTTTACACACTTAAGCAATAGAGAAGCAGGGAAGTGAAGTGACTTGCCTAAGGCAATGCAATAGACAATGGCAGTACTGGGACTAGCTCAAGTTGCATTGTGACTTGTCCATTCCAGGTATTAAGAAATCTGAGTAACACACTCCACCAAAGAGTTGCTGATGATATTGGCAATTCCAGACTAACAAAATGCGGGGCTGATTATTTGGAACAAGAAAACTTTCTCACATGTCTACCATGAGACAATAGAGTTAGCTGTGTTTTTTCCATAGTAATGACCAGTCACTTCACACTGATTTAAGGAAAGAATGTGAAATGCATATGGTATCATATTTTCATTTGGCACCGGTGAGATTTTTACTTGCCACATATAACCTATATTCCATCCAGTAAAAGTGAGAAGCTGAATCTGGACAGAATTATTAAAGTTACCACAATATTCAGGTTCCAGTTTTTATTTTCCTCAAATAATTGATATTGATTATTTTCTGTTTCAATATATACAAAATTACTGGAAAAAAGGAATTATTAATGTTGACTTGATTAGTACCTTAAAAATGCAGACAGATCTGGACTAAATCATACTTAAATATTCCTAATTCTCATTGCTATTGCTACTACTAATATGAAAGAATTTATTTTTATTTTTGAAATAAACTTTAAACTGGTAGATAATTTTTTTCTAATTTGTATAAGTGTTTTTACAAAGATATGCATTAATAGTCAACTTTGAAAAACTATTTCAAAAATTAGAATACTGATATCTGATTTATTTAAAGTTTTAGTCTTCTTTATTGGGAGAAATATACTGGTTTAGCAAAATCAGTCGATAGAGTGTTACTGTCAATACAAATTAAATTGTTAGTCATGCTTTCAGTAAATAATATTTCTTTGAAATTCTTTGACTATTTTGTCTACTGCATGAACCACTCTTCTGTTGACCATATTTTCATAGCATTCTATGCTATTTTGTTCCAATAGAATTTCAGTTTGAGCAAAACATTTTCAGTCTCAGCTGTTGGCGTCTGTATTGTTGAAAATTTCAGAAATACACCAAGTATAGAGAGATGAATTACTCATAAGCTTTTCACTTAAATGTTTGCTCTGTAATTGACATTACAATAACTCAGCTCTAATGACAAATTTCTATTCTGTACGATTTTAACGTAAGAAGAAAAGATGAAACAGAAGAAAGAAGTCAAGGTGGAAAACCAGGTATAATTCTGTGTTGAATATTAAAACACATTGGTAAACACTACACTCAGGAATAGAAGCGTAGAGATAAGCACGTCACATGAACACTTCAAGAAGTTACTATTAATATTGATTGGATTTTCCTCAGGCTGGAATACATTTTGCCTATCAGAAAGTAACAACTGCATAAATTTTACTCAGTAAGAAAGCTTTTCTTAAAGTAATCATCTGTGCATTTCTGTGTTCATTGTGTGTATACACATATATACACATAAATATACATATATACTCATACATATGTATATACACATATACAATATATAAAAGCACACAAAGTACTTGTACATATACACACAGGGCTAAAACATTAAACATTATATAAAATAAGGATAAAAGTTAAAAGCATGCATCCTCAATTGCTCCCACCAACCATAAGCCTACCATCCAAGAAAATAATTGTTTCCTGTGAATACTTCAAGAATGTATATATGTGTGTCAGTGTTGAAAATAATTTATAGAAAAATTGACCTGACCTGAGGCTCCCAAACAATAGCTACCAACCACTGCTACACTCCTGATAAAAACCACCTTTGAAAAGCTTACAAAATAACAGTCTAAAACAATTTATCTGCTTTTCTCACTTTTCTAAAAAAAGCAAAACTGTAGAATGTTTTAAGTGGTATTGTACTAGGCTTAAAGAATAGAATTTTTGGACCAGCCTCTCAGGCTGCTGAAAGACCTAATCATATCAGCATGACCTCTCTCTGCTTCAGGCCTAGAGAAAAGTTGTAATGGGATCATCTGAGAAGCTGGCATAAGTCTCTAGGAGCTTGGAAAACTGACTGATCAGAAGACTAAGGTTGGTGAGTTTCTCTATCCAAGCAGATGAGGGTGCTGCCACGGGTTGGCATGCACTTCTTGAGCAGACAATGAGAGTGTTTCTTCAGATCACATACAAGCCTCCTGCAAGAGAATACTTTTGTAAAACTATCTTAGATCCTACCTGAGAGGGCTGCATGTTAGCCGAAAGAATGTGGAGGTGTCTGCACAAAGCTTATACAGATAGAATCATAAACAACTAACTAGAAGAGATACAATAATTGCCACCAAGATGCTGAAATGAGCACTTTTTAAATCTGTCAAATGCAGAAAATAGCAATACTAGTCCACTGAAATACTAATTAAATAAGAACTTTCCTACTCTGATTTACCGCATGGTAGGGATGTCAATAAATAATAAGTGATGAAAGCTTATGTTCTGGACCAATCTGGGTGTACTCTGTGCCACGGACATTAAAATGTCGTGTCTGTGCTCAGACACATATAGTCATTATTGTGAAGTTCCAGAGAAACCATCACATTGCACATTTTCCTAACATAGCAATTTTTTTTTTTTTTTTTGAGATGGAGTCTCACTCTGTTGCCCAGGCTGGAGTGCAGTGGCGTGATCTCACTGCAAACTCCACCTCCCGGGTTCACGCCATTCTCCTGCCTCAGCCTCCTGAGTAGCTGGGACTACAGGCACCCACCACCAGGCCCAACTAATTTTTTTTGTATTTTTAGTCGAGACGGGGTTTCACCGTGTTAGCCAGGATGGTCTTATCTCCTGACCTCGTGATCCGCCTGCCTAGGCCTCCCAAAGTGCTGGGATTACAGGCGTGAGCCACCGCACCCGGCCCCCGACACAGCAATTCTTATCAGCTTTTTTTATATTACACTTCTTCAATTTGTGTTCTTTAGTTACATTCCACAGGGCTGGTGGGTGTCTATGCCAAAGTAGGTCATTAATTTGTCCAGGGCGTAGTAAGACATATTGAACACAGGCGATTCCTTAGGCACTCATTAAGATACACAAAGTTCACATCTTCTCCTAATGCCATATGGTGGGAACCTACTGCACCTAACTAGTCTTATTAATGCCCTCTCTCTCTCTCTTTGCTCTGCCATTCTGAACTATTCCAGTTAGCTCTTCACATTCAGAATTCTCTAAGCTAATAGTCAATATTATCAATGCCTTTGGAAGTCATCAAAACTCAAAGAGACCTTTGTCAAGCTCTCACTACTCCCTGTCTCTGTGGAACTGGAGTAAGCCTTAACTGGAGTTGTAATACAACTCGACAGTTTTCAGCTAGGAAATCAATTTTCATTTCCTCATAATTATAAGTATCCTAAATTTTATGAATTCTTCTCTTAAAATCCTCCTACCTTTTCTTCAAATAAAATCAGCACCTTGATTCTCAAAGTTATAAGATGTGATGAAGTAAAATACTCAGGCCATTAACAAACAATTTCAATTTTTTTTTAATTTCTAATATTTTCATAAACACTAGAAAATAGTGATGGGTTTAAACACCAGAATTTCTCTTCACCACCCTCGATTCCTTAGAAGAGATAATTAGCAGTGTTCTGTGATTTCTTCTTAGAACCTATGTGGGATTGTTAGGTCCACTGTGATTTTATTTTATTTTATTTTGTCTTTTATAAGATGAGGGGTACCTGTGCAGGTTTGTTATATAGATAAACTCCTGTCACGGTGGTTTGTTGTACAGATTATTTTGTCACACAGGTATTAAGCCTAGTACCCATTAGTTATTTTCCCTGATCCTCTTCCTTCTCCCTCCCTTAAACTTCCAGTAGGCCCCAGTGTGTGTTGTTCCCTTCTATGTGTCCAAGTGATCTTATCATTTAGCTCCCACTTATAAGTGAGAATGTATGGTATTGGGTTTTCTGTTCCTGCACTAGTTTGCTAAGGATAATGGTTTCCAACTCCATTCAAGTTTCTGCAAAGGATATTATCTTGTTCTTTTTATAGATGCATAATATTCCATGGTTTATATGTACCACATTGTCTTTATGCAGTCTGCCATTGATGAGCATTTACGTTGATTCCATGTCTTTGCTGTTGTGAAGAGTGCCACAGTGACATAGACATTCCTGTGCCTTTATGATAGAATGATTTGTATTCCTTTGGGTATATTCTCATAAAGGGATTGCTGAGTCAAGTGGTAGTTCTGTTTTTAGGTCTCTGAGAAATTGCCACACTGTTTTCCACAATGGGTGAACTAATTTATACTCCCATCAACAGTGTATATGTGTTCCTTTTTCTCTGCAACCTTGCCAGCATCTGTTATTTTTTTTTTACTTCTTAATAATAGCCTGACTGGTGTGAGATGGTATCTCATTGTGGTTTTGATTTGCATTTCTGTAATGATTAATGATGTTGAGCTTTTTGCATATGCTTTTTGGTCACATATATGTCTTCTTTTGATAAGTGTCTGTTCATGTCCTTTGCCCTCCTTTTAATGGAATTGTTTTTTTCTTGAAAATTTGTTTAAGCTGCTTATAAGTTCTGAATATTAGACCTTTGTCAGATGCACAGTTTGCAAAAATTTTCTTCCATTCTGTAGGTTGGCTGGTTGTCTGTTCATGCTGGTGATACTTTCTTTGTCTATACAGAAGCTCTTTAGTTTAATTAGATCCCATTAGTCAATTTTTGCTTTTGTTGTAATTGCTTTCAGTGTCTTCAACGTAAAATCTTTGCCCTTTCCTATGTCCAGAATGGTGTTGCCTAGGTTGTCTTCTAAGGTTTTTATAGTTTTGGGTTTTACATTTAGGTCTTTAATCCATCTTGAGTTAATTTTTATATATCCTGAAGGCATGGGTCCAGTTTCAATCTTCTGCATATGTCTAGTCATTTATCCCCAGACCCATTTATTGAATAAGGAATCCATTCTCCCATTGCTTGTTTTGTCAACTTTGTCAAAGATCAGATGGTTGTAGGTGTGCTGCCTTATTTCCTTGCTCTCTATTTTGTTCCAATGGTGTATGTGTTTGTTTTTGTACCAGTACCATGCTGTTTTGGTTAGTGTAGCCCTGCAGTATAGTTTAAAGTCAGGTAGCATGATGCTTCCAGCCTTGTTATTTTTGCTTAGAATTGCCTTGGCTATCGGCTGGGCATGGTGGCTCATGCCTGTAATCCAAGCACTTTGGGAGGCCATAGTGGGTGGATCACAAGGTCAAGAGATCAAGACCATCCTGGCCAACATGGTGAAACCCCATCTCTACTAAAAATAAAAAATTAGCTGGGTGTAGTGGCATGTGCCTGTCGTCCCAGCTACTTGAGAGGCTGAGGCAGAAGAACTGCTTGAACCCAGGAGGCAGAGGTTGCAGTGAGCCAAGATCACACCATTGCACTCCAGCCTGGCACCAGAGTGAGACTCCATCTCAAAAAAAAAGAAAAGAAAAAAGAAAAAAAGAAAAGAATTGCCTTGGCTATTTGGGCTCATTTTGATTCTATATAAATTTTAAAATAATTTTTTCTAGTTCTGTGGAGAATGTCATTGGTAGTTTGATAGGACTAGCATTGACTCTATACATTGCTTTGGGCAGTATGGCCATTTTGCCAATACTGATTCCTACTATCCATGAGCAATGAATGTTTTTCCATTTGTTTGTGTCATCTCCGATTACTCCGAGCAGTATTTTGTAATTTTCATTGTAAAGATCTTCCACCTTCCTGGTTAGTTGTATTCCTGGTATTTTATTCTTCTTGTGGCAATTTTGAATGGGATTGCATTTCTGATTTGACTCTCGGCTTGACTCTTGTTGGTTGTATGGGAATCTTAGTGATTTTCGTTTGTTGATTTTGTATCCCGAGACTTCACTGAAGTCCTTTATCAGCTAAACGTTTCTTTCTCTTGCTTGATTGCTCTGCCAGGACTTCCAATACTATGTTGAACAGAAGTGGTGAGAGAGGACATCTTTGTCTTATACTGGTTTTCAAGGGGAGTTATTTCAGCTTTTCTGCATTCAATACGATGTTTGCCCATTCAGTTTTACATTGACTGTGGGCCCACTGTTTTTAGCTGTAAGACTTTAGATGGATTGCTAGAACACCCAGACTGGAACTGTTGCACATTTTTTTTTACATTTTTATAGCTGTTAATAAGGCATTTGTTATCCTGTAGAAAGAAAGCATTTATTGATAAGGATTTAATAATCACTGAAATAAACCAGTCACTTTTTTAGTTCCAAGAATACAGCAGATATCAAGAAGACCAAATTGTTTTTATAGGGCTGTATTCACTTATTCATTAATTTATTACATTCCATAGGCAATAAGTGATAAATCAAATTATGGAACATGATTATTTTAGATATACACTGGGGTAAATTAAACAGGGTGATATGAGACAAACAATGACTAGGGTGGTCTTGGAAGATAATATCAAAATCCAAATAAGAAGAAGGACCATTTGAACATTTAGGGACAGCAAGTGCAAAGGCCTTAAAGCAGAATGTTTAGTGTGTTTGAGAGCATGACTAAAGTAAAGTGACCATTGGCTTTGATGAGAGGGTTAAAGGGTTAACAGTCTCCTGAAGGAGACTACATACATATTAAGTGGTCTAATTGAGGCCTAAGCCAGAATAGACCCTACATTCTAATGTAGCTAGAAATGTGATTAGTTTCACATAGTTGAATAAACCTGAAAGAGTAGTTTCCTGAGATTTCTAATATGTATCCAAGGAAGCAGCTTAGTTTAATAAGGCTTAGTCCCAAAGCCATGCCATAAGGAAGGCTAACTCCAAGCTTGGAGATAACACTAAGCTTTTATGGTTAGTAACATATCATATTGATGTGAAGAAACTGTGCAAAATTTCTCTGTGTTCTGGGAATGACTGGGAAAATGGCAGTATAGTTCCATGCTTACCAAATGGTGGTGATACATTTATTGACAAATGAGCAAAATTCTATTTATGAACGTATCAGAAATTAGGGTCTGGGCTCTTGGCACAATCACGAAGGGATTTTAGGAACTGATATGATATGGCACCATAGGACTTCTTAAATGATCAGGATAGATAGATAGATAGATAGATAGATAGATAGATAGAGAGAGAGATAGAAAGATAGATAGATAGATAGCATTGTGGGAAAATGAGTACATCAAGGAGTACACCCTCTATATAGCTATTGTTCTAAGTGTTGAACATGCATTCACATGATTAATTTTAAGAGTGACCCAATGGGTTACTTACAGTCCTAACCTTAACTAAAGTTGCATAGCAAATAGATGGTGGAGCTGGAAATTAGACCTTTGAGATGAGGTCTGACTCTACTGCCCAGGCTGGTACATAGTAGTGTGATCTCGATGCACTGCAAACTTTGCCACCAGGGCTCAAGCCATCCTCCCACCTCAGCTTCCCGAGTAGGTGGGTCTACAGGATCACACCACTACATCTGGCACATTTTTGTATTTTTTGTAAAGAGGGTATTTTGCCATGTTGCCCAGGCTGGTCTCAAACTCCTGGGCTCAAGTGATCCACCCACCTTGGCCTCTCAAAAGTGCTGGGATTACAGGTGTGAGCCACCACACCCTGTAAGGGTCCTTGTTCTTAACCATTATATTGTACTGCCTCTCAAATAGGGTGTGAAGCATGAGTGTGTACCAAACCTCCACCTCGTATTGATATATAGATCTCTGCATTAAACTTCAAATAAAGAAATAATAATGCTCTGGTAAAATAAGTACAAACAAAATTATAAATGAGATAAGGTATTCTCCTTTGAAGACAGTATTAGATTTGAAAGATCAAAATATATTTTTAAAATTACCTCATCATAATGTAGATCATACAATATATTTCTGGCAGTTCTCCACTTTGCCATATTTGGGCTTGATTTGGAGTCCATGGGCTTTTCTCTTTGCTTAATACATTTCTACTCATACCTTCTACTGGTAGCTCATTACTGGTGAGTTCCATGTTTCCCTTCAGCCCCCAGTACAGAGCTCACATCTTTCAGGAAGACTTTTCCAGATACTACAGCCTTGGCTGGGTATCCTGCTTATGTGTGCTGAAGAATTTCATTTATTAATATAATTTTGGAGCAAAATATACATATCTTTAGTAGAAAATTCCTAAGCATATACAACTCAGTGCTTTTGGAGGGTAGTATAGGAAGTGTATTATATATACATATATATATGCACACAGACACACAAATACACGCATATATATAATATATACTGTATTCATAAACTAAGTGACAACAAATTATTAAAGGTGTTAGTGATATCAGAGTTTCAGCTTTTACTTTTTGAAGGCATAAGGGAGAACAACAGTTTTCCATAAAATGCACCTGAGCTCACCAGATACCATCACCAGTGTAAAACACGAAACCACTATAAAGCCTGCTTTTTTTGTTAGTCTTTTCTAACATGTATTGCATCAGAATAGTTTGAAAGAATATAGGAATGATAAGGTTAACACAAATTATATGTAGATTAGAAAATAATTGAGTATGAAAATATAAAAATGAAACTATCTATTTCCTCGGAATTTTGGCTTGCAACCTTGTTCAGGCTGATCAACCATCCAAATAGTTCTCCCTTGAGAGTTCTCTGCTAACCAGAGGCCTAAAATATAAGAAGCTAAAAGTCTCCACTGATTGGATATTTTTGTGGATAATTGTTCTATACCATTAAATTTTTTTCTCAAGTTTGTATTCTTGGCTCTGTGGCTTAAGATTTAATTTTAATACTGTTTTTAAATGGCAGTGGCTATTTTATCATGCCCTGTGACTTTCTTTCTTTTATAAAATAAATAAGTACGTATTAGGAACATTTAGATTAGTTAGATTTTTTCTGGTTTCATGTAGTTTTGTGTTTATCAGATCATCTCATGATCATGTAAACACTGGGCAGAGTATTAATTATTCTGTTAAAAGGGTAAATAGCATACACTGAAAGCTAAACTGGGAAACAGAAAGTACCTTTACGAAGAATGAAGGCAGAAACTTCAGCCAAATTAGGATGCATGAAATGTGGAAAATTACTGTTTGAATGTTTATCTGAGGAGTAATATAACTATTCTCAGGAATACCTGTGTTGGATGATTTATAGTTTTTGACTTGCTCTTGATCTTCATAATTATATTTTCAATTTAAGGGTAATTTACTTATACCTACATGGGACAATTTTAATAGAAATGTACAACTGCATTGTTAAATTAGCAATTTAAACACACCAGCTCCCTGTTTTAAATGCATAGCCTTGATGACTGTAAATGTTTTGTTCATAATTATTGCCCTCATAATTCATATAGGCTGAAAGTATAATGAATTTCTGGAAACCACAGTAGCTAATAATACCATTCCTGCAGCATCACTGAATTAAATCTCCAAAGGCAATTTTAATGTAGAACCAAAAATCTCTACTTGGAAACTAGAAATTTTGCAATGTTATATAACTTGCTTGGTTTATAGTATTTCAAACATCAGCAATTATGCATTCAATGTGTAACTCTCTAATTCAGGCAATTATCCTCATTCAAGTAAGTGGGCATAGAAATGTAAAAATCACTAAGATTGAACAATTTTCAATTATTAAACTTCTTTGCATGAAGACTAACTGCTGGTTGAGAAAAACACATTTACCTAACTCTCTTGTAAGATATTCCATGTCGCTAAATTCACAAGTTGGAATTTTGAAGCTGAAACATTTGTAAAGCATATACTTAAACCGTATAAACATTCTGGGGTACACTGTGAGAAAGTCTTACCACAAAAGAAACCTATGCAGCAGCTATCTACGTAATATTTGTGTGATCTGGGGGCCAAGAAGCAGATGGGAAGTGGTTCCCAGAGCACATCTGCAGCTGGAATGCCACATGGCAGCTATGGGAGAATCTATGCTTTCCTAAAGAGCTCCATGCCCAGCATCCTGGAATTAGGCTCTGCATTAGACCCAGTGAACATCCTGAAAACATGAAAAGCCAATGGACTGTGTGCATTTCCCCTCTAGGAGATTTCGTTTCTCTCAGGGGATAATGCTGAGTGGATCCTGCAGTTTTCCTTCTCTATCAACGGGGTGGTAGGCAGGCAACAGTCCGCTCAAGGCAAAGTGAGGGGGAGAACAAAAGGGCACACCTGTACCAGTCCCTCCATCCCACAGCCTGTCTTTGTCAAATCAAACCCATACTTGCGTGTGTTACTCAGGAAGATGACTTCTTTAAGACTCACCTAGAAATTCATAGGAAGGAAGGAAGGGAGTATAGGAACAAATCCATTTGAAACAAAGTCAAATAACTTAAGAAAGTTAAAGAAAATGAATGTTGGAAACCAAATGAGCTAAAATGATCTTTCAGATTTCTAAATTTAAAATAAATTGCTCAAGTCTGGGACTTCTAAACCTCTAGACTAGGCCTTCTTATACTAGGAATAAATACACAGAAAAGACTGGTGCAAAAGACAGAATCTGAAAAGATTGTTCAAGAGATTTAATGAGGACACTATATACAGAGGGCATTGATAATGGTGTTGAGAGGCTCCAGAGACTAGCAACAGTGAGAGGACATTAGCAACCTAAGCCTTAAAGGGCTAAGGGAGAACTAGGGCAACCCCACCTCCACCAGAATGATAGCATCTATGTAATTAATTCATATGTGTCGAAAATAATAATGAGTTTCTAGATTTTTTTTTTTTTTAGTTTAAAGCAAAAGAGACTACTAAGGAAATGCGGCAATACTGGCAGATGGCTTCTGACTAATTTAAACCTTGCTTCTATTATTATAGGAAAGCTACATTGAGTGCTTCATAAAATCATGTTCAAACTTTTTTAGCACAAAAGCAAACAAAAACATAAAACAGTATGTGGTCAGAAAAATAAAAGAGCTACAATGCTTTGGGGACCCAGAATATAAGTAAATGGGGAAAGTATGGAAGGCATTGCAGATAAATTTTTGATCTGTACTTTGCAACAAGAGTAGAAATTTAACTTAAAAAGATAAATAGAAATAACGATAAGGGTGGCTTGGAAATGTTGAAGATATTTGAGAACAGTTAGCAAATTGGAGTGTTCCATGTGCTTATTTAGAACTGGTGATCCAGAAGACAATTTTCTAATAAACTAATTAAATGAATCCTAGCTTGGACCCTGTCTAGTGTATCTTTATTCTGATTTTTCACTCCACTATACTATCAAGGACTTTCTGTATATCTAGATTACCAAGTGAAGAACAGGAGAGCTGTAAAAATGTTAATACTCATATTAATAATAGTTTATATTTTTATATTAACTTTCAAAGAAAACCACAAAGTATTTCTTGACATTTGGGTGACTGCACATGATGTAAATGAACCTCAGCACTGTCTGACAGTAAATGTAAAATGTGTTACTTTATCAAAAACTCCATTTTTTGTTATTTCAGCTCTTTAGAATAGTTCACTAAAACTCAGTATATCAGCTAATCTCTGAAATGATTCTAGCAGAACTTCAGCTGCATGAGTAAATATTTTCCTGGCAGCTGGTATTACATTATGAACAAATGTTTTACATTCATTCATTCTAATTGCACCCATTCCCCCCAATCAAACAATGAAGGTATAACTATACAGTTGATGACTTTCTTTCTGTTTGTCAGGGAACTTAATAAAAACTCTACATTCTGAAGCTATCAACCCAACTGACCATCGTGATGAATGAAGTTTCTTTTAAATAAAAGTATATTATTGCCAGAGAAGAGATTCATAAAAATCAGATGTATTAAGAGTTCATCCCTGAAGGACAGCTTCATACATCTTTCTCTCTCTGAAAGACCAGGGAGTTCTAAACTTTCTAGGAAACCATGGTGGCTCTACACTACCAGAAAACAAATGCTGCAAAGTAGAGCATATGGCCTAGCATAGGAAATTCATTTTTATTTTTTTACACGCACTTAGATCACTTTTAGGGCCAAATTTTGCTCTGGGATACTTAATTCTCATTGAATTCAAGGGTTGCTGCCTGCTGTGAGGTAAATGCGACTATAATTTTTAGAAAGTTTTATTTCTAAAACAGAAAATAGCTCAAAGAACTCAAGAATGATCTGCTATGTAAACTAAAATGGTAATATAAATTCCAGGGACACATTTTCTAGTTCTCGGGCTTTGATTCATTTTAGCTTATATTTGCAAAATAGGAAACAGGTGATTATCTGGACAGATTCACGCTTTCAAATTTTGTTTGATCTTTCCAGTGAAAGGAAGTCAATTGTTTTATTTTCTAAAAGAGATAATTGCCATAATTATGTACCTGTCGTGTAGAAATTACCAGAAAAGACAATACTCAATTGATAAACTCAATATGATTTCATAAACTACAAGTGCCACAGGTTCTGTCTGTGCATCTGGAAACATGACAAATAGGCAGAATGGGGTGTTGTACAATCTATCAGGCTTTGGAGTGCTGTGATAAATGAATCTATTAACATGTAATGTTCCCATTTACTCTAGAATTATCTTCAGACTGAATTATAGACTAAATTTATCCTCATTAACCCTCCATACAGCAGCTTATAA
This sequence comes from Pongo abelii, assembly GCF_028885655.2. Classification (NCBI taxonomy): domain Eukaryota; kingdom Metazoa; phylum Chordata; class Mammalia; order Primates; family Hominidae; genus Pongo; species Pongo abelii. Next base: position 189,918,102 of record NC_071988.2, read on the forward strand.
AATAATATTACTCACCATAACATTAATTACTAGAAATATCAATTAGAAAGATGTGAAGCCATTCAGATTTTGGGGGGCAAATTTTCTAAAGAGAGATGACACTTAATTATATATGCTCAACATGCAGGCTGTCTCCATCAAATCTAAGACTGAACTCCATATCTTTTTTTGTCTTTTATTCCAGAGATTTACAGAATTAAAATCTTTACTTACCAAAGATTTCTTACCAAATGGACCAATTATTGAGACAAGTTGATTGAAACTCTAATTGCATTAGGTCCTTTATTTTTATTATCCATCAACAGTAAATTAATGATTTGAAGACGCTTAGACACAAAACTTCATTTCTCCAACATGTGAACTTGGGCCAATTACCTACCCTCTTCTTTCTTTAATTGCCTCATATGTAAAACTGTGGTAATAATGGCATCAACCTCAAGGAATTGTTGCAAGTTTTAAATAAAGGAATATGGTAATATGTAAAGTGCCTAGAACAAAGCCTAATGAATAATAGGTATTCAATTGAAAGATTCATTTCATTTTCATAAATCATACAGATTTTAATAAACACATATTTAGCCTTTTTATAATTCTTCCATAGATTGGTGTTTATCTTTGTATATATACATGCAATATTCAGCATTGGTTGTTGCTGTGTCTACTGACTCCATTTAGGGAGCTTGTGACATGCTTTTATAAATAACTTACAGAAACATGGAGACTGGGCCATGCACCGTGGCTCATGCCTGTAATCCCAGCACTTTGGGAGGCCTAGGTGGGCAGATCACGAGGTCAGGAGGTTGAGACCATCCTGGCCAACATGGTGAAACCCCGTCTCTACTAAAAATACAAAAATTAGCTGGGCATGGTGGCACGTGCATGTAACACCAGCTACTTGGGAGGCTGAGGCAGTAGTATTACTTGAATGAGGGAGTCGGAGGTTGCAGTGAGCCAAGATCGGGCCACTGCACTCCAGCCTGGCAACAGAGCAAGACTACATCTCAAAAAAAAAAAAAAAGAAAAGAAGAAAAGAAAAAAAAGAAACATGGAGACTGAGGCAAGGGAGACCCCAAGGGACAATAGCAAATCTCCATTAAAGCTGTAAATAGAACACTAGAGTTTTATCTTCCAGTCCAGTGCTCACACTAATAGGATAGAGTTTGCTCCCTCTTCCATGGGAACATTCTAAGTTTTCTTTAAAGTGAATATACTCTTCACAGGCTTAGAATTGCCTGTAATTGTTCACATGGGGACTCTCAGCAAAGATGTGGTAAATGTTCCATCTGTATGGCTTCATTTCGAGGGCCTAAAGCTTTGTGCCTCCTCAGAAATAGAGCTGCCAAAAGAGCTGCCAAAGACAATTTTGCTTCCAGTGTCCCTTGCAAAACTGCAAACTGGATTCTTTTTTTTTTTTTACTGTCAAAAATTAATAAAATGTCATGTTTCTTTCTTGGTGGATAAAATTGGAAAAGCTGCTCTAAGAACACCTTGTTCATAGATATGCTAGTCAGATTATACAAATTAAGTAAAGTGATAATATTAACCTTTCCCTCAGCCCTGTGCTTGTGGAAAATAATGATGATTAAGAAATAACCCCATCATTTTGTGCTCCCCAAACAGCTTTACTGCAAAGAAAGAACGAACCACCCTTTCCCATATAACTTCGATAAAATTCATGGAGCCCTCTTTCAAACCCATGTCAAGGTCAGACACAGACTCTCCAAATTTCCCTTCTTTGCCTCATGAAAGATTAGCTGGCTGACTGTACAGACTGACTAATCTGGACAAAATACCTGCTGCCTTAACTTGACCCAATTTTAATTAAGCTTCTTCTCTTCCCCCACAGCCCTGAACTTTGACTCCCTCTCTGCCAAAGCTAGCATTAGCGTGGAGTGTGGATTAACCCTCCCCTAAGAGACCCTCTCCTCCCTTCAGAGAACATTTCCTGCTCAAATGTCAGATCACTTTGCCCTCTCAACCCACTCACCCATACCCAGTTTCTTAACCTTATTTACTGCTGCCTATAAAAGAAAATTTCTTTCTACTTGACCCCTGTAAAGTTTATAGATCTTATGGTCAGAGGAGTCTCTCCAGGGCAATTGTTCCCATCACCTACAGCAATAGTTCCCTCCTTTATTGCAATCATCCTTTTGAAAAAGTGTCTCTGTGCCTAAGTCCAGATTTGCTTTTATTTGACATAGGGCACATAATGAAACCATAAAGATGAGGGTTAAAATGAGTTTTTCCCATATCTAAGATGTGAAAGTAGAGCTCTTTCAGTCTCAGTTTTCATATAACATGAAAACTACAGAATATGTATCTACACCACTATTCAAGACTTTCAAAGCAGAGAGCAGAAGACCAGTTTTGCAACCCCTGATACCCAAATCCGGCTAATAAAGAAGATCATGAAGTCCTAAGAAGCAGAGAATAATGACGGAAAAAAAACAAATATATATATATATATTTTTTGGTGAGAATCATTAGTGTTCTCTGTGTCTCACTCCTTGCCCTTCAACCCACCTGTGTACATGCACACATATACAACATCTAATCTAGGAAGTGGGATTTAAATAAGAGTATTAGACAACATTGGCATGTGACTCCTACAGTACAAACACATATATACCTGAATCCCATCTGAGTAATATAAAGGATAATAAATTAGATTGCAAGCTGCTTTTTCAAGGGCTTATACAAAGGATGAAATTAAGGTGGTTTCATCAGGAGATCTGCAGTCCCAAAGTCTGCAAGAGATGCAGTTGTGTTTCCCACTAACCAGATGTGGGCCATAGGAAAAAGACATGTCCAGAGTCGCCTCAGGATCTGTTCAAGAAAAATGAGGGTAAACGAATCTCAAAAAAGGAAAGCTGGGGTTATCTCCTAATGTCTGGAGGCAGAGAAAAGACAAAGTTAAGAGTCAGAGAATAATACATTACCCCATTAAATAAATTGCTCTGACATGTCTCAGCAACTGGGGGGGATCTAGAGAATTCAGATCTCAATAGAGTGCTCAAATATCTGTCTGATTAGAAAACATGTCACATACTTAAAATGTATCAGTCAAGTAAGAACTACACTGTCCTTCTTATGTCTTTTTCTTTCCAATACAATGTACCCAAAGAGTTAACCAGGTAAAGGAGGTAAGGAAACATTGTGAGATAATACAATTATGTGAGTGCTCTGGCTAGTTAGTTAATCCTATAGTTTATTTCTGCTTTTTATTCATATTTGACTAGCCTATTTTGCAAGCAGAGATAAAATTTAACTCATTGAAAACTGATAGTAATGCAAATAATTTCCGTCCGTAGAAATAAAAATTGTGCCTGGTGGAATGTGGTTTACATTGATATTGGATATTGACTAGTTTTGGAAGTTTTTTATTGGTTTGTAAATTTATTTTAGTATCTCAACAAGAATACAATCAATTATTTCTGAGATTACAGATATATTTAACATAGGCATCCCTAATTTTAGTCATTTTAGGTGATTTCTCTTAATTATAAATGGTGTTACTTGAATCTAACATTATAAATTAAATTTGATGATATCATGTGTTTAGAAGATAATATGTGTTTTAGTTTGTGTGTGGAGAGACAGAGGACAACTTTACTCCAGATACTTTTTGTTTTCTAAACAGAATAGGCCAGGTGTGGTGGCTCTCCCTGCAATACTAGTATATTGGGAGGCCAAGGCAGGTGGATCACTTGAGCGCAGGAGGTCAAGACCACCCTGGGCAATATGGAGAGAGAGAGAGAGAGAGAGGAGAGAGGGGAGAGAGGGGAGAGAGGGGAGAGAGGGGAGAGAGGGGAGAGAGGGGAGAGAGGGGAGAGAGGGGAGAGATGGGAGGGAGGGGAGAGAGGGAGAGGGAGAGAGGGAGAGAGAGAGAGAGAGAGAGAAAGAGAGAGAGAGAAAGGAAAGGAAAGGGAAAGGAAAGAAAGAAAGAAAAGAGAGAGAGAGGGAGGGAGGGAAGGGGAAATAAAGAAGGATTACTTTGCAGGTCATCTTCTGCTTAAAAAGAAAAGTGACAATCATTACTCTTCCTGACTACAACTACTGTTTGTGTACATGCAAAATGATGGGAATATAGGCTCCATAAGGACACTCAAAATGCATCTTATTCTCCAGTAAGTGCCAGGTCGAATGAAACTCCAACATAGCTACTTATTAATAGTTTCTAGAATCCAAATCTCACTATCAGGCCATATCCAATATGTAACATTTGCTTGCAAATTTGTGGAGAGAAAAGATAGTAAGATATATATGATCAAGGCAATTGAGAAAGTCAGTTTATAGCTTGGGCTACCTTGCATAATGGTTTTGTTTTCTAAAATACATTAAGGCTTTATTTATTACATTCCAAGATTATCTTTCACTGCCTCTTAATGTTTCAGTGCCCAAAACTTAATTTGTGCAATGTCTTACCCAAAAGAGCACATTATTGAGAATAGCTTTCCCTATGCTTTTTTTTAGGAGAAGAATTTATCTTACTTTCACATTTATATATGATAACATCTAGTATAAGAACAAGAAAAAAATCTTAAAAATATAAGAGAGTAACTTACTAGGGAACTTTTTAAAAATTTTTAAATAAGTAATTTATTAGAGTAATATTACATATTTCTCGTAATAAAGTCTAGCATGGTGATGATAAATTGCAGAAAGAACTCACATATTTCTCCTGGTGAAGTCAAAAAAATAACAAATGTCCAAATTTTAAGTAATACAGCCAGAGTAAAAAAATCCAATTTTTACATATAAAATGTTGACATGCTATATAAATTGTATCCTATATAGCTATAAGGAAAACAGCAAAAAATAGTGAAAGAAATATTTTTGGCAATATTGTGCGACTTCAGATGAAAGATCAACAAAATAATAAGACACAGCAAAAAGTAAATACACAGACTAACTTGGTGTTAGTGACAACTTGATTCATTTATCATTTAGCATTTATTTTATTAGCAACTATTAATTCAATTCCCTGAAGGCACTAAGGATCCCACAGTGAGTGGAATAGATTAAAAATCCCATCCCTAACTGAGTGTACATTATTTTGGGGGGAAATAGTCAATATACAGGTTTCTTTTGGTTATTTTGAAACAAATCACAGACATAATTATATCCAAGAATACTTAACAAGCATCTCTAAAATATAAGGATTTATGTTAACATAACCACAAGATCATTATTATAACTTTAAAAATCTTTAAAAATAATCCTTTAATATCAAATATCTAGTAAGTATTAACACATCCTGCTTTTTTAAAACATTGTTGAATAAGGATTCAAATAAGTCTTGCATATTGTATTTGCTGATATATCTTTTAGGTGTATATACACACACAAATACATATAGTCTACATCCTTTTTTTCTTTTGAAATTTCAGTATTGAATTCTGAATCATTACTGTGTGGTAGAGTACAAGAGAGAATGCAAATTTCGAAGTCCCTGTTGTGAAATTGACAAGCCCCTCATCAATCCTCCATGGATAAAAAAGCCAGACCCATAAACACAGTCTGATTTCTAATCTTTCTGTTTCTAGATATGAAAGTAAAGGATTGAACAACCTGAGTACTTAGTAATTAACAGCATCTACCAAAGTGAGTGTCTTGTATGGTTATTTACCAAGAAGCTCTTTAGACCTGATTACAAGTTACAGAAATTATTAATCGAAGTCATAAAGTTCTGTACCATAATACAGCACTGACAAAGTGTTTCATTGCAACATAAACAAACAAAAATAGAATAGAAAAGCATGTTAATATTTTATTGCCTTTCCTGTGTTTGTGTCATCTCCAGTGTTTTAGTACGAAAAACCACAACAAAGACCAGAGATTCACCTTGCATAGGTGTAGACTGCCGAGAGTTTAGGGAGAAGTACAATCAAGTGTGCTATTTATTTCCAAAGCCATTATAAAGTAGTTGTAATTTTTAAAACTTTGATGTTTAAAAAAAATACTCTCATGTTAGAATCTTGTGTTTATCTACCATTGCAGATCGAGTTTTTACAATACTAATTTACACTGTGTTTCTATTAGATTATTGTCTCTCAAAGACTGGTGACATGTAAGAGACTCAGATTGAAAAGAAAAATTCCATAAATTCAGATAAAATAATGAATAATGGAACATTGTTAAGGAAATATAAGAAGACAGAAAAATTATGTATGTTACATCTGCAAATGTCACAATTGCTGAGTAAAGATATTTCTACAGATTTTAATAGCCTGGAATGATAGGAGAATAAAATAACATAAAATTTAATAAAAATGAATCTGAAGACCCTCCATATGGATTAAAGAAAAGTTAATCACAAGAAAAGAGAAAAGAAAATAAGGAGTTGCTTTAGCAGACATCTTTGCTGCCTTGTGTCACCCTCCTTCTGCTTACCTCTGACATGAGCTGCAGCTGCAATGCAAAGTTGCTTGTGAGTTCAGACTTTTTGTGTGCTAGTGGGGTCAGTCCCCATTCAAACCTATCAGAAAGTCAGGGGAGTTCATTTTCAGAGGTTCTGATGCATGGAGGCCCCACTATCTAGAGCAGTAAATCTAATTGTGCACTTATAAAACATTTCCTCCTTTCCTATCTTTTTCTGCCCTGTCATCCTGCTCCCTGGATCACATTCCAAATAAACTACCCACACTTGAGTCTCTGTGCCTGGCCCTGCTTCCAGAAAAACACACACTAAGGTACTGATTCAAGTAAAAAAGCCCACCAGATTTCAGTTGAATAGAAGCAGTGCTAGAACACAATTGCTTTAAAAAAAAAAAAAAAGAAAGTCAAAACAAAGCTTATATTACCCTAACATAAATATAGAATCAGAATGAGGTGGGGATGTTAACTGTCCTCTAGAGTCCTAGGGTGACAGAGAAACTAGAAAATCAAGCTCTGTTTTTGAAAACCTTCTTTAACGTGTTTTACTCATGCTTGAAGTGCATTTGGATTATTTGACAATGAAATAAAGGAAAGTAACTGGTCTCCTTCACTCATTAACACTTTGTTGTACTGATAATGAATTTAGGAAGCAAAACAATTAGCCAAATTGTTGTTCACTTATTTGCAGAAATAGCAAATACCAATGTTAATATTGCCATTTTTTATCAGAATTTAAAGATGAACTAAGCTTGTTTTAGTGGATCCATTGAACTATCACCATCATAACCCCTCTCAAAACCTTTTCTGTTTGTTTAATAATAGAAGTTAGATAATTGCTAACTGCTGCCTTTAGTATGACTAAACCAACTTAATCGGCCAGTCTTTCACTGTGTTGGAACAGAAATCTATAGCTTCAGTCAATTATTTCTCTAAGCTTTTTATCAGGTCCAAATTTTCTTCCTGGGAAATATTTTGAACTTTGCCTTTTATTGAAGTAGTTCCCTCTGAATAGATCTTCTTCAGGGAAGAGGCTGCTATCAAGATTACAGTTGACCCTTACAGGTTTCAACTGTGAGGGTCTACTTACAAGTGACTTTTTTTTCAACCAAATACAAATAGAAAAAACATTATTAGCAGATGTGAAACCCAGGAATGTAGAGGGCCGACTTTTCAACTTTTTATAGCTGTGGGTTCCTCAGGATCTACAAAGGGACTTGAGTATGCATGAATTTGGGTCCTGGAACCAATCCCGTATCTATATCTAGGGAGGACTGTCTTTAAATTGTACATTTATATCAAGGGTGACTTCCAGCCAACGGATGTCTGAGGAAACCCTTTAAATTAATTTCATAGAATACCTAGATACTTTGACTTCAGGCACTAAGCCTTAACTTTTGATCCAAGCATCTATTATCTAGGTCCTGACTGCATCAAGATGACTGTGGTAAGACTTTTAAAATAACACTAACCAACAAGAAAAATTCCAACAATTCACTGGTCAGGGGAATATATCTAACATCATACCCTCTTATTCATTCAAAAAAGCTTTGAGTGTTTAATATGTATCTGTGTTCTAGACTGAAATAATCTTGTCTTTCTTAAAACATCCATTCTAGTACCAGAGATAAATATTAAACAATCACACAAATACATGATTATGAATTGAGATGTAGACTTTCAAGGAAATACAGTGTCCTAGAAAAACACATTGAGAAAGTCATTAGCTACTCTTGGAAGACTATGAAGGCTAAACAAAAAAGTCATGTTAAGTAGACTGAGTCAGAGTGAAACAGATGAGGCTGACTGCACAGAATCTCTGTGCTGCCCAAGGCTGAGAAACCCAGGTTGCGAAGAACCTTGGTAAACTGTGTCTTTCTTTATGGAGCTGGAGGGGAACATCTTCTTTAATACCACTATTTTTGAAACTTGTATTTTCTTCTGACAGTTTAGAAATTTCAATACTTAAGTCTTTCTCCCTGAAATAATGTTTATTTTTCTCTCTTTCCTTTTAACCATTTTTAGAGTTAGGGTTTGAATCAGTCTAAAAGCAAAAAGCAACAACAACATTGCTTTTAAAAAGTTTTCTATGATAATAAATATGGGCAATTTTCTTATAGTCAAGAAATAGATGAAATATTCCTTTTACATAACTTTTTAGGAAATGTCTACATGTCATATCTTATTCACAAGATGATTTAGAGATAATTTAAATATCTAAATCTGTTATGTTTCTTCAGCTGGGCTCTCTCCTCTTCCTGAACAAAGGTGAATTATAGATTTTGGTCTGATGATTGGCTTAATTGGATTTTGTATATGAGAATCAAAAACTTCCTCTTGATGATTTTCCTACACCTTTGACTTTAAGGTTCTATCTTTGGTCCTTTTCCCTTGTTAGAATATAGCTCTAAATAAATCATTGCCCACCTGTCAATGATTCTCCAGACCTTCCACCCACCAGCTCCAGAGTTGTCAGGGCAGGGAGCTTATTTTATAAGTGTAGTTGTATCTCAAATGCACTTAAACTTGAACAAGTTCCTTTCCCGGACTTGCTGTCTCAGTAAATGCAGGCCTCATCATCCTCCTTTAGTGTTTCCACTGTATAAAATTGATCACCAAATCCTGTTTCTATTTTACCTCTTATCTCCTGCATCTCTCTTTCCTTCATTGTTTTACTAGCTTTACCTTAGTCCAAGTTACTGTCATTTCTTAACAAAAACCAATTAATTATTTTCCCTAAATCTTTTCTGGTCCCTTTCCAATTCTTCAAATTGTAGCCAGAGTGATCATTTCAAAACTGAGATTTGATTAGTTCAATTCTTTCCAAGTTTAACATCAATGAATGGTGTAACATTGCTCTTAAGGTAAAGACCCAAATCCTTAACGTGGCTTACAAGTCCCGAGGAGAAAATTTCTCTTCCCCTTTCTCATTGCACCACAGACAGACCCTTTTCCAGTTCTTCCCCTCTTTTCAGAGCCCTTTTATGAGGCTGTTCCCACTGCCTGGAATGCCACTCCCCTCTCCATTCCCTTCACCTGGTTTAGTCTTTACTGTCTTTTGGTTGCCATCAGGAGCCTCATGCCCACAGAGCGAACCACCCCGAGCTCAACTCAGGGCCAGTTTCTTTGGTGTATTCTCACACACCATTGTATTCATTTTCTATAAAGTGCTTCGGTTGGCCTAGTTTGTAAGTATACATTCAGCAATGTAATTGTTTTATTAGTGTGTTTCCCCTTACATTAATGAAAACTCTGTAAATTAGGGACAAGTTGCATTGTTAATCGGTAGTATTGCCCTAATGCCTTGCACAGTGTTTGGCCCATGCTGTAAGCTCAGTAAATATCTGTTCAATATACTAATTCACTCATGTTTACTCCAAAACACTTCTCAATTAACAATAGGTACTCATATCTGTCCTATATATAACAGAGTAATTTCAAAAATCCTGGCTAATGGAGGAAAGAATTAAAGCCTCCTCTCTCTTCTAATATGAGCACTAGCTGACCTGTACCCCACAGTTGAGGGCTATGTTCGATGCTGTCAAGGTGGGCAGAGGGCAAGCGGGGACTTTTTCCTGCATGTTGTTATTTATGAATCTAGATTTAGGATAATAATAATGTCACTCCACAGTCTCCCTTCATTTTGCCAAGTGAAACAGATCAACTGAGAATCAGCTTACAATATGCAGGTAAAGTTTTTAACCACGTAAATAGAATGAATTTTAGGAAAATAAACTTCTAAAATTGCAGTGTTTTAAAAATGAAATAAAGCTTCTAAAAGGTAAATAGATGTAAACAAAAATAGCAGTTATCTCTTTAGAGTTATTGAAAAGTCACTCATCTAAACTGTGTTTAAGTGTCAAGTTCACCTAAACCTAAATTATATAGAACATAGAAAGTAACTGTAAATTAAGCAGTGTAAGAAAAATCAATCCAGTATAAAGAAGTATTTAGAAAATCATATAATTAGGTTGGGAAAAGCTCAGAAAAGATAAACAATAAAATCGGTTGCAATTTGTAGGATATATTTAAGATAAAATAAATAATTTTAATTATGTGATACTCAAATGATTAAACAGTACTGTCTTTTCTAAAGGGTATGGGAACTGATGACAGAGTCTGGTTAAAGGCAGAGGCTTTTATTCTTTTTTTGGCTTTTGTCTTCAAATTCAAGAGTAATCAGTTAACCAGAACAAATGTCTGCTAAGATAAGAAGAAAAAAAAGAAAACTCAATATTACACAGGCACAAATAAAAGGCACAAAAATTATTTAAAGAAATAGTGATTTCTTTCATGGAGCCCTTTTTCATGAGAAAGATTGTTCATAACATATAGAATAAGAAAGATATTCTGAATTACTGGCATTAAGAAGCATGGTAACTATTCTTTTAAGAAACAAAGAATGAAAACAAAACAATAGCAACAAGGACAATAAAACCTTGATAGAATAAAACAAAAACCCTGTTGTTTTAAAGTTCTGAAAATTGCTGTCCAAGAGAGTCTACGACTCTCAACCAAGGTCACATTATATTTCTGTCAACTTAGCTTTGATAAGTAAAGGTCCCTGTTTTCTGATTCATCAGAGAAAAAGTCAGATTCAATTTTGCTTGTGATAAATATAGATCTGGAATGTCTGTGCATTTAAGCTATTAAACACTAGGCAACTATAGCATTTGGATATTGAATGGGTTTGGCTTATTACACAGAGTGCTTTTACAATCAGTAGACCCATAAAACAAATTCCTAAAGCTTCTATAATTGCCTTTTGAATTATTCTCTAGCTTTCAGTTTCAAATCAATTACTTAATACTTTCCTAATGATTTAATTATCATTTAATTTATTTAACATATTTTAATAAGGTCCAATTATGTGCTGAACATTGTACTAGATTTTTATTGAAGTAGATTTCAGTAAAGATGAGTCAGTATTTTAAGCCATGTTTAGATTTAGAGATTATATAAAATTATTTCCACTTAAACTGACAGATTGAAAAATTAAGGTTTACAAATACATATATTTGTAATACATATGATTGGTCAGTTCTCTTCTGTAATATGAAAGAATGAGATCATCACTGGGGTCCTTCTATGTGATTATATATCCTGACAATTTTAAATTTATTCAGATAGCCTCCATTTCCAGAAATGCCTTGGCATAGAAATCTGTTCATCAGTCCTTCCCATTCTTAAAAGCTGACTATAAATCCACATTACTCATGGAAACTACTCTCACTAGAAACTCCCTCCCCTGCTGAAATGTCACTTAAACTTTAGTTCTGCTTCTCTTGTTGCATATGTTTCTATGATATTGCTTAAGTGCATGCATAGACTCTTTGCCTTTGAGGTCAGCATTTCTTCATTAGCTTGTACTGTACGAAATGACATTTGGGGTTCTTACTAAATTTATACAGAATTTTTTTAATCAGGTATGATTTGTTTCTATATTTTGCCTCAGACTTTTGTTTCAACTGTAGTTAAACATTACTTCTACATTTACTTTTGAATTTTTAGCACAGTATAGTTTTGTTCTGTTTATTTACTTCCATTAATAACTTATTGCATTAATCAATCTTCTGGCATTACCATAGACCAGAATTCTGTCAAATAGTAACTAGTCTTTTTATGTTTTTTTTTTGATTGAAATCTTTTCTGAAATGTTATGAAAATGTAAACCTTATCAATAAACTTAATTTACATGTACACTAATTTCTCTTATAAATTTCTTAAAAGAAAATACTGAGGTAAAATTACCTGCTCTTTGAATGGACCTTATTGTGTATGAACACAGTGATATGTCTAAATCTTCAGATCAGGAACAGCAACTACCATCCCACGGTGTTGGTGATGACCACAGAAAGCTGTATAGAAATCATCTTCTTTTTCCTTCCTCATCTTCTTTCTTTCTTAAAAATTATTTCCTCTTTGGCCAGGCACAGTGGCTCACACCTGTAATCCCAGCACTTTGGGAGGCTGAGGCGGGTGGATCACGAGGTCAGGAGATCGAGACCATCCTGGCTAATGTGGTGAAAACCTGTCTCTACTAAAAATACAAAAAAATTAGCCAGGCGTGGTGGCGGGCGCCTGTAGTCCCAGCTACTCTGGAGGCTGAGGCAGGAGGATGGCGTGAACCCGGGAGGTGGAGCTTGCAGTGAGCTGAGATTGCACCACTGCCCTCCAGCCTGGGCAACAGAGCGAGACTCTGTCTCAAAAAAAAAAAAAAAAAAAAATTATTTCCTTTTTGTTTCGAGAACTTCCTTAAGTCATACTTTTAGGGTTACTCTGTTGGTGACAAATACTCTTCACTTTATTTTATATATGAATGTCTTGATTTCCTCCTTTATTATCAAGAAACATTTTGGCTGAATGTAGAATTCTTGCTTGAGAAAAATTGAAAATTACTGCATGATTTTCTTCTGACCTCCATCATTTCTGATGAGGAATCAAATGTCATAATTGCTTTTCTTTAGAGGTAAAGTGGCTTCTCTGTCCCTGTTTTTCAGATTTTGTTTTTAGTTTTCACAAGTTTGACTATGATGCATCTCAGTGTAGATTTACTTTGGGTTTACTGTTTTTGGAATTCAGTAGTTTTTTAAACCTGCAGGTTTATGTCTTTTGCCAATCTGTGGACACTTTCAGCCACTTTTTCTTCAAGGATGTTTTATTCCCGACCTCTTTCTCCTCTTATTTGGAAACTCTGATGATGCCAATGTTATACTTTTTGTTACAGTAAAGCAGTTCCCTGAAACTCTTTTTTTTTTTAAGTCTATTTTCTCTGTTGTTCAGATTACGTAATTTCTATTGTTGTTTTTCAGTTTACTGATATTATCTCCTGTCTCTTCTATTCTGCCATCAAACTCGTCCATTGAGTTTTTAATTTGGTTTGGTTTATTCCAAATCTAAAATTTTCATCTTGTTCTTTATAATTTTTATTTCTTTGCTCAGACTCCATTTATCTGCTAAGAATTTCTGTTTTTTCATTTGTTTCTAGTGTATTTGCAATTACAAGGTGAAGCATTTTTATGATGGCTGCTTTCAAATATTTGTCAGAGAATTTTAACATCTCTTTCATATGAGTTTTGGCCATTATTGATTGCATCTTTTCATTGAGTTTAAGATCTTCTTTTCTGATGTGGCAAGAGATTTTCAACTGCAATCTGGACATGCCAGGTTTATGTTATGATACTCCAGATCATATTTAAATATATTTTAGCTGGCTTCCTCTAACAACGCTTCAGCAAGGGAAGGTTGGGGAGTGGCGGGGGGGTGGGGGGGTGGTGGTTGCTACTTTGTTTTTGCCAACTGGGTGCATAAGCCCAGATTCCTGACTCAGAAGTTTGTAGCACCTCAGGTAGTAGGGAGGGGTCCTCATTACTGCTCATCAGTGGTGGGAGTTTTGGCTCTCTACTATGCCTCAATTGATACTTACTTGACTGGAAGAGGCAGCAATGCCTCATTATTGCTCCCCATATGGTCTTTACTGACATTTCAAAAGGATGTCCTCATCACCCATGGGAAAGAGTGAAAGTCCTGATTCTTCATTAGCCCTCTTTAGCCACCACATCAGTTTGGAGGGTGAAAATGGCCTTCTGCCAGGTTGGGGTAGAAGTCTGTGCTCCAATTTGGTTCTCATTGACACTGTAGTTTGTGTTGAGGAGGGGTGTCATTACTACCTGGGAGAGATTAAAGCCCTGGCTTCCCTCTTTACCTTGTATGACACCATCCTGGTAGAGGACCTGGAGTGCTTCATTATAGCCTGAGTAAGGTGAAAGTCTCCCTAATTTGCCTTTTATGACACCATCCTGGTAGAGGACCTGGAGTGCTTCATTATAGCCTGAGTAAGGTGAAAGTCTCCCTACTTTGCCTTTTCTTGCATGCATGGAAGTTGGCCCACTGTTTTTCTATACTGTTGGGCTGGAGTAGGGTGGCTATTATCTTAAAAAGTTCTACCTTGCTATGCCCCTTTCCAGGACAATTGGCTAAAGAAAGCAGGCTTTGTTGATGGGGATGGTATTTGCCTCTTAAATTCATTGATATATCTGGGTTGCCGGCTTCTTTAGCTTCAAGTATGGTATATATGAGGCAAAAAACAAACAAACAACAACAAAAAGAAAATACAAAAAACTCACTGCCATGTCATTTCTTAGATCTCAAGTTCCCTAGCCAGTCTGTCATCTTCTCTATGCCTTGCAGAGTGTTCATATGTTTGTTTTATATATAATGCCCAGGGCTATTTAATGTGAAGAATGAAGAAGAGCACACATACTCTAGCTTCCCAGAAGCAGAACTCTTTTACTTACTGCTAACTAGAACAAACAGGCAATTATAAAATCTGTAGTCATTTTTCAGTCAAAGTAGCATAGGATATTATAACTACTATTTCTCTTGTAAGTTTTAATTCTGCAAAAATACAAATAATGTTACATTAAGCCAAAAAGTAAGTCTGCTGGTACCTGGTGCTCAAAACAGCCTGTCTAATAATCATCTGATAAAAAGTTTTTCTGTGTGCATGCTTTTCACTTTTATTGTCTATAGGCTTTAATTTTCATTATTTTTTATGAAAAAAAAAAACAACACTGAGGTACTTTTACCACTTTTTGCATCACTTGGGCATTTTACCAGGTTACCAGTACATCTCAGTGGTTACTCACAGCAGTTAAGTAATCTTATCCACAACTTTCCTTGGCTCCTCTGATGTACTTTATCTTAGAAGACCAAAATTAAATTAAAACAACTTTGTATTAGCTTTTAATATTTACTTCTCTTCAATTACAATGTGCTTTAGCCTTGCAATGGACTTCTAACTGCATCTAAGCTCTTCTTCCATTCTATCCTGGGCAAAGCAGTCAGAACAATGTCCCCAGTGTTCTGCTATAATTGTACTTCTTCTGTGCAGAAATGTTTGAGGACTTATTACTTTAAAATACATTCAGGCCGGGCATGGTGGCTCATGCCTCTAATTCCAGCACTTCGAGAGGCCAAGGTGGGCAGATTATCTGAGCTCAAGAGTTTGAGATCAGCCTGACCAACATGATGAAACCTTGTCCCTACAAAAAATACAAAAAAATAGCTGGGCACAGTGGCACACATGTGTAGTCCCAGCTAATCAGGAGGCTGAGGCATGAGAATCACTTGAACTTGAGAAGTGGAGGTTGCAGTGAGCAGAAATGTCACTGCATTCCAGCCTGGGCTACAGAATGAGACTCCTTCTCCAAAAAGTAAAAAATAAATTCAAACCATTTAGCCTAGTTTAAAAAGACCTTATTCTAATTTTACCTCTTGACGTGTTCAATCTGCTATACAAAATTGTTTTTTTTACAAAAATAGCTGGCTTATTCAATATTCTGTTGCATGCTTTTGATTACCAGATTCTTCTCTATCAAAAGATTCTCCACCAATTTTTTTAACTATGTAGATGTATGTTAAATAATTCAATTCCAACTCTATAGCATAGCATGTTGTGGGAGTTCCGATATTCACAACTGTTAACCTTTAAAAAGGCAATCACATTTTCTCCTCTCTCGTGTGTGTGGCAATAGTTTATGTAAAACAAGCTTATATGATTTATCCTTATTACTAAAATAATGACTTATAAAACACATAGTTATTCACTGTATTTTATTCAATCTTGAAAGACAACATCATTTTTAGCACTATATGTAATTTGATTGTATGGATTTACCAACTTTCATTTTTTACGTTTTTGTTATTTTAAAAAATACCATATATTACTTCTACCATTATATGTATGCCACTTTGATTATAATTTCTCCACTTGTCCTATTAGGAGGTATAGTCTATTTCTCCAGCCCCATAACTTCAGTTGACTTGGAGAATTTATTTCATCTAGGACTTTGAGAAACCTTGCAGTTTATGCTCTCCAATTTGTGTAATTCTGTGACTGTCATGTATAAAAAAATAATGTTTCTCTTTCTCTCAATGATCTTTTGGATTTCTCTTCTGGTTCTCTAATTCTCTCTTCCCTGTGTCTAATCAGCTATTAAATGCATCCATTACATTCTACATTTTAATTTTTTTGCATTTTAGTTTTATAATTTTTCTTTGATTTTTTTCCTAAGTGCCAATTTTCCACTAACATCCAAAGTCTTGTTTATAATATATTTAAATATATTTGATATAGTTATACTTTATTATATACATATACAATAATCTGTATCTCTTATATAGACATGGTTATATTTCAGAATGCATGTAACAATGAATCTGTATCTCTATGAGTCTCTTTCTACAATGTATTTTCTCTTGATTTTTGATCACTTTTGATTTCTTTTCTCCTAGTGGCCCTGATTATTTTATTACTGAAACCCAGAAATTGTATAGAAATATTTTGAAATAATATGAAGAGGAATTTTATTTTTTTCTTTAGAATAGATTTCTTTGGCCTTGTTAGACATTTGGGAGCATTAGCATTTCTGATTCTTCTTAATCTAATGAAGGATTAAAGTGATTAGAAATTTGTCTTCTGTCTCTGCAAGAACTTGTCTATTGATGCTATACCTTTAATAATATGGTATCGTCTCAGAGAT
The DNA here is from genome assembly GCF_028885655.2 of Pongo abelii. Lineage (NCBI taxonomy): Eukaryota > Metazoa > Chordata > Mammalia > Primates > Hominidae > Pongo > Pongo abelii. Next base: position 189,935,021 of record NC_071988.2, read on the forward strand.
CTAGCCCAAACCTACTTTTGTCATTCCCACTCCCATACAATCTCTCTCCCTTTCTCACCCCCACTCTCTTTCTCTCTTTCTCTCTCTCTCTCTCTCACACACACACACACACACACACACACAGGCAACTCCTTTCCATTTTGTATCTTTCTTACTCCTTGAGTCTATTTACAGGTTATCTATGGTCAGCTTCTCATCCACAATCTTCTCAGTCACGTTCTGTAGCATTGCCACATGAATTTAGGGAAAAAGAGACCCAGAAGCCAGATTCACATTTCTGAGTTTTCTGCTTCTCTTGAATATTGTTCCCAGATGTTGTCACTCCTCAGGAACCCTACAAGTTCTTCAAACAAAAGTTTTTTTTGTTTGGTTCCTATTTTCGTGTCATTCTTCATAAGTTGATTGATCCAGATGACCTAGTTAATGATTACCCAAAATGAAAATTCCTAATGATTAAATTTGTTCTGCTTGTTACAATGTTTACAGACATTTCTCTATAATATTGTGTGGGTATACATGTTAATGAGTGGTTGTTTTTAACTGTAGTTTTAGGAACCACATTTGTAATTATAACTATATATTATTCTACTATTTATTTAGACATTTCTGATTTCTTACTATGTAAAATGATAGACTATATTTACCTTTTCTCTTTTCCCATAATTACTATTCAGTATCTGATTTTTTGATTGTATATTTTCAGTATTTTCTAATTATCTCTTTAGTATATGAATATTGGTTTATTTTATATATCTAGCTCATATATTTTTACCTTTGACTAAAAAGGATGAAAAACTAAATGTTGTGCTTATATTTTCACTGATTTTTTTATCCTTACCTCACACATTTTCTTAGGTACTACATTATTTATTATCAAGGCCTGTATTTAAATTATGTTTCTGTGACGTCAGAGGAAGCAGGCCACAAAACTGCCCTCACTTCTGACTTGAATTGCAAGTTCAGAGGTCCATATGACCACCACCCTTGGGTCAAAAGCTAATTAAAATGATTTACAGAACTGACTTAAAGCTATTATACTCACCATTATAATTTATTACAGGTAAAGGATAAGATTAAAATCAGCCTAAGGAAGGGCAATGGCCAGAGTCCAGGAAGTTTCCAAACATTTCCAGTTGTCCTCTCCCCATGGAGTCATGAACAATGTTACTTTTCTGTCATTGATGTATGACAATTCGCATGGAGTATTTTCAACCAGGGAAGCTTAGCCAAGCCTTGCTATCCAGAATCTTCACTGGGGTTCAATCACATAAACCTGATTGACCGACTGTGTGTTGGACCTCAGTCTCAAGCCCCTCTGGAGGTCTATGATACTCCAAGACTCAAAGCAGCCCCCATCCTAAATCTTGAACACTGTCTATCCATGTGGCCCAAAGCTCCCAGGTTAGAAAAAGAAAAAATCTCTTTTATCCTGCATGACATTCCAATGGCTTGGAGATTATCTTCCAAAAACAGAGAGTAAAGGCCAGACCTTTTTTTGAATAAGATTACATTTCTCACTACACAGTTTCCAAAGCACAACCCCAACATTTTTTTTCGTACCAAAGTCTGTTAATTTTTAGTCCTTTTGCAGTAGAGTTTCCACTTTTTGCTATAGCTTATTTGGCAACATATTATTATCTACTAGATTCCTTAAGGAAATGTAATTGAAATTATTTTTCCTGAATCTATTTTGTGTTAATTAGTTTTCTTGCCTTATACTTGAATGATACTCTGGCTAGGTATATACTTATTGCATCAGTTTTTTAATTCATATCATAGGCAAGGCTCATTGCTTTCTAGTGTTAAATGTTGCTGTAAAACATCTATTTCCTCTTGATAGATGATTTTTCTTTACCTAGTTTCTTAACACATTTTTTTCTTTAAGTTTTGTGTCTAGCAAATTTACTAGAACAGATATTAGGGTTAATGATACTTTACCAATTTTTTTGTAATCATTCAATTTGTAGATGTAAGTCTTCTTTCATTATTCAAACATTTTTAAAAATTGTATTCAATATTTAATTTTTCTTAAATAGGGAGACTAGTTGTAAGTCTATGAACTCCATTTTTATTGTCTTTGTCAATTATAGTCTCAAAATTCCTTTTTATCTTTTGTTTATTTCCATTGTATTTCTTTGGGTTGTATTTTGCTCTCATTTCAGTATTCACTACAGCTTCCTGAATTTATGCATTTGACATTTATTTTTGTCATGTTTTTATTTTAGTACTTCTTATTTTATAAAAACTTTCAATTTGAGCTTCATCTCTTTCTAATGTTCTGATAATCTCGGAGCTTCTTTTGTTCTTGTCTGATAAAGGAAATTGTTGTATTACATTTTTTGAAAAAAATTTAATAAATATGTTTGGTCACTCTTTATCTGTTTCACAGCAAATTTTGCCACCAGTTTTCCTCCTGTTGCCATTTGTTTTCTTCTACTGCCATTTATTTTTGATACATTTGTCATTATCTTTTTAGGGAACATTTGAATATTATTTATTATAGAATAATGTATATTCTTGCTGGACCAACTATCTTCAGGAGGTTCCTGTCTGTAAAAGGATGAGGATCCTTGTCCAAGATTAACTAGACTTATTTTCATGTCAGTGTGTGTGTGTATGTGTGTGTGTGTGTGTATGTGTGTGCATGCACATTAGATATTGTTGGCTTTTCTTTTCAATTCAAGACCAGCCCCATAGGGATGTTACTCACAGGAACTCTTTCATCTCTCCTCCTCTACTTTCTTTCTTCATTTACAGTTATGGATTTTCTGTCCAATTTCACGTTGATCTGTGCCTTCCAGTTTCTTTTTAACTTTATGTCGACTGAAGTACACAAAGTTTCCGGATGCTAGCCCCATTTCCATATTCTTAATGTTCTCAAAAATGGATTTTTGGTTTTACTCATCAGAAGTTTCAATTCTAGAGTGCTGGCAGTGCTCCACTGTCTTGTGTTCAGTAGTGTATCTTAAATCTTCCCAGTACCCTGGGGGACATGCCCATAATCCCAACAGTAAATTGTTTCTATTTTAACTTTATAATGAGATGAGCTGTCAAGAATGCACACAACCATTAATAATAAAAATATAGCACATGCCCATAACTCCAAGAGTTTCCCCATACCTCCTTGCTGTCACTGCAGCCCTTTTCACTTAACTCCAGGTCCAGCACAGATGCTAGTTTGCTTTCTGTCATTATAGATTTGGACCATTTTAGAATTTAGAATGTGTCAATAGTAGACATTATTCTAAGGATATCTTAAACCTACCAACCAATCTACCACTTGCATTCTCATTTGTCTGAACTCAAAGGGCTCCACACACTGAATGAGTTCTAAGAATTATCCGGTTTACAGTCCCCTGGTATCTGTTTGTTCTTTGTTCAACCTTATGGATTTTCACCTTATGGTTGCAAAATGGACTATCATTATCCTTAGCATCCTTTCTTAAAGAGCTTCTTATTCTTTTTCACTAAGTAACTCCCTTCTTCTCTGTTATACTATCTAGTTAATTCTAATACCTTAGCTTTCTTAAACTCTGATCTGTGCTTTTTTAACTCATGAAAACTTCCACATTCTACTTCGGTTTTTCCTTCCATTGGAGCATATGAGAATGTGCCCCTAGGCAGAAAGTATGATAAGTTATAAAGCTCTCCTCATTAGTTTCTTTTCTAAGGGATTGTAGATTATGCCAAACAGTTGTCAAAAATCTGTAAACACTTATATTTTTTTCTGCTTTCTAGTTGTCTATGTGGTAAGGCAAGTCACCCAGTCATGACTGGAAACTGAAGCATGCCTTATATTTGTAAGTATAAGTTAAGTAGTTGAACACTTAAATGTGAAATAATGTTTATAAAATCATTAGCAAATCTAAAATAAAATTAAATATTGGAAAATTTTATATGAGTATGCATTTGATATGGTTTAACTCTGTGTCCCTACCCAAATCTCATGTTGAATTGTGATGCTAAGTGTTGGAGGTGGGGACTGGTGGGAGGTGACTGGATCATAGGGATGGTTTCTAATGGCTTAGCACCGTCCCCTTAGTACTGTCTCATGATAGAGTTCTCACAAGATCTGGTTGTTTAAAAGTGTGTAGCACCTCCCCCTTCACTCTCTTCCTCCTGCTCCAGCTGTGTGAGACGTTCAGGCTTCCCCTTTGCCCTCTGTCATGATTGTAAGTTTCCCGAGGCTATCCCCAGCCAAGCTTCCTGTAGAACCTGCATAATCATGAGCCAACTAAGCCTCTTTTCTTTATAAATTACCCAATCTCAGGTAATTTTTATAGCATTATGAGAAAAGACTGATACAGCAGTCAATAACGTGTTAGCTTGTGACAGATTGTATGTTTTACTGTTTACTACCTTATAAATTAATTTGCATGGGGAGGACTCAAGAAATACTTATTAGGACAAAATAAAAATAATCAACCTTAATGACACAAACATCAAAAATATTGTTTATGCAATAAAATTTTATTGGTAATTGGCTAAAATATGTTGGTTTATATTTTCTTATATTCTGTCTCATCTTAATTGACAACACATGACTAACTTTGCTTTTGTAAAAGACATTTGAAAACTTTACAATCAAACATTTAGTGTGTTTTCTTGAATAAGAGCTCAAATTTTAGCTTGTTTAAACATTTTAAGAATTTTTTAAATTTTTTACTGCCAAAATGTAAAAAAGCTATGACTATATGAGTATACAGCTTCTTTATTAAAACATTTTAAAAAGACAAAGAAGTTTGAATACACCCAAAGCAAAGTGAATCTTCATTTTTCTCTTGCTCACATGAAAGAATATTGAATCTTGGTGTGCTGAAATTACAGCATCTTTTGTTTCCCAAATTAATTAGACTTTTAATGATTTCTTTTGAACAACTTTGTTGTCACACAGTCAAAGGTTTCACTAATATTTTGCCTCAATTCCTTCTTGTCTCCAAATATTATTTTCTGATATAGATGTTTTTAATGTAGGTTGCTTTATTTACCTCATTTGGATACTTAGTTCTCCCATACAAAAGTCTCTGTCAACTTGAAAAGCATTTGCTCTGTTTTACAAAAGTAGTGTTTAATGCAACTCATGTTGATAGTTTTATAACACTAACCGAGCAGAAATAGTGCTAATTTAGTATGGTTAAATTTAATTTGGAGTAAGTGCTCAAGATTGATTCCAAACCTGTTGTACAGGTGCTTAAAAATAGAATTTTTTAAAAAAGCACAAGCCCTAAAACAAAAGACATTACCTTTTAGTTTCAGGTTATTTCCAATGTAAACATTAGATTGAGCATTTTTGTTGTAAAGTTAATTTTGTGCCACAAACACATATCATGAAACAAAGGGAATTCCACTGAGATAACATTTTCAAAAAACCATAAATGCTTATATAGCATTCTGAGGTGTCTTTTATCCATAGGTGTAAATGATAATTTGTTAAACTGACAAAAAGAATTAAAGGCAACTTTACATGATAAATGAATAAATGAAATGCTAAATTGATGGCAATGCTACATTCTTTAAATGTCAACATGTGTTGTTGAATTCAGTGTCCTCATACTGTTCTGTATTTCACTCTGATAGAATGGTATTTGCTGGAATAACCTTCAGATTTGTGGAAAGGTTCAAAAATATTATTTTTTCAATGCATTAGATATAAAATTCCCAGAACACTGTCTTGCCAGTGTAGATATTTCAACTCAGAGCTAAGTACTAAAATTTCTCATCTTGAAAGGTCTTGTTTTATTCTTAAAGCTCAGTTCATAAGTGTCATTTTTTTAATTAATTGGAATTTTTATCCATATAACTAAAGACGTAATATAGGGGAGACAATATTTGTCTCATATGTCTAACACATGGTTGCTTATGACAGTGGCACTAATAATTGGCTTATAATTCTGTAATTATTAAAATGGATTATCAATAGTTCACCCATGTTAGCATTACATATCTAGCAATCCTGTGACATATAAAATACACAGGACCTATGTAGTAGATTTTAAAAGCCCACTCACATAGAAAGAGAGCATAAACCACAGGTTTTTACAGGATTCAAAATCAACACTGAGAAGTAAAAACGTGTGGATCAAAATAGCTATAAACAGATGTGAGATTGTGGCTGTCCATACATAATAGTAGTTTTACAAGGAAATACTTACTCAACATTAAAAAAATTTATAAAGAAGAAAGTTACTGAGCTAATAGCTCCATGCTTTAAAGCAAAGAGGATTACTTCATAGTGAGAAATATGAAAAAAAGGACATAACATGAAACCAAGTACTTTGACAGAAAACAACATAAAATATAAATGTGGCAATATGGAAAAGATAACTTATGAAATCAGGAGAAGATGGGATAAAAACCTATGAAAATCACCCTTTCTATATTCTACATTTCAACAGTTTAAACCATCTTGTTTCCACTGCTGCAAGATTTTTTATTATTTACAATGTGATGGAAAAGTAATTATTCCCTACTGTTTTATTATGTAGCTGGACATCCTTTTGTACACCCTATTTGTCCTCTCTCTTTCTCCTCTCTTACACCTTCTGAGGATATGATTGATTCATCAGAGTGAAGATTTTCAGAGGAGCTAAACAAATGTAACTCAACCCCTTCCTTCCATCCGTCTCATTCCCTCCCCTCATTTTCTCCCTTTTAAGATCTACCAGTCTGCAGAGATTAGTGCTTTGGGCTACCGTTGGCCAGACAAGAAAACTTACTGATAAAGGAAAAATTCCTGGGAAAATTGATCTAAATTTGATGGATGTGAGGCCAGTGCTATGTTATCTTTGTGTCTTTGTGTGTAAACCCTTTACTTTAAAGTGGGAAACATCAGAGGCTTGATTCTTTTTATTTTTGTTTTTGAGACGGAGTTGTGTTTTTTTGTTTGTTTGTTTGCTCTGTTGCCCAGGCTGGAGTGCAATGGCACCATCTCGGCTCACTGAAACCTCCACCTCCAGGATTCAAACGATTCTCCAGCCTCAGCCTCCCAAGTAACTGGGATTGCAGGTGCCCACTACCACGCCTAGCTAATTTTTGTATTTTTAGTAGAGATGAGGTTTCACCATGTTGGTCAGGCTGGTCTCATGCTCTTGACCTCAAGTGATCCACCTGCCTTGGCCTCCCAAAGTGCTAGGATTACAGGCGTGAGCCACCAAACCCGGCCCAGAGGCTTGATCTTGACTGATACAAATTTCTGTCCAAACTACACCCATTCTAGTGTGATACAGCCAAGGCTACAACTGCAGAAAGAACCCCAACTCTTCTATAGATCTTAGGATTTTTCTTGCTGAATTCAGCAAAAGAGAAAATGATATGGGACAAATTTTCTATTTTAATTTCTTGGAATATTAACTCAAAAGAGCAGGAGAATTAAAATGTAAACTTTAATTTCTTTAGATTTTGAGTTACAAAGCAATCTAAATGTAGGATACTAACTCCCTCCATAAGAAGCTTACAGGGGGAGAAGATAGGTAATCAAATATAGGGAATCTAATTATTGACAACTTTTTTTAGGGTAGCTTTACATCATTTTTAACTTTATTTCAAAATCTCTAGTTGGCTATGTTGAACGATGAGGCTGCTAATAATTTGAGACCAGCATTTTAGTAGGTAGTGACTTTTGACATATAGTTCAAAACAGCTATAGAATATAATATAATAAATATACCATTATACCATTATAACTCATTGCAGAGTTTTCTAGGCTCAAAACCAATCTTGTCCAGAGTTTCATGTTATATTATGCTCCTCTTCAGATTTCTTCCTGTGAAACAACCCCTTTTGGTTTAGAGCATGGAGCTATAGTATTAGGGAAATATAATGAAAAATACAATATTCTTCCAGTCATGAAAACCTCTCCACAAAGTAGAGAAGAAAAAGTTTCATAATTGAGTAAACATTAAGCCAGAATGTGAGCCTTATCACAAGCAATTTGCTAAGAGATTTCAAGAACAGAAAGAAATCTCACTCTTTTCTATAGCCGAGTAGAACAACCCATTACACATGTTTTCAATATAGACAATAAAGAGTCATCAAGTAAGATGACTTGACGGCACCATTTGTCGTCAAGATGACATGGGAGCAATCATCTGGGTTAACTAATTGACTGAATTTATTGGAAAACAAAACTTCTCAAATCTTTGGGACAGGATATAGTTTTACAATCTGGGGCAAGCTGCTCATAGAAGTTAGTCTCCTACCCTTCCACAGAAACTGGAAGATGGGGGTGCTATCTCCCTCAATATTTAAATGTTAAAGAGGAAAACATTCCTGGGTCACAAAGCTGACAAAAGGCCCTTCTTGTCTTCTACAGGATTTATAACCATACATACATTTTAAAGAGATGAAAAAGTCTTACAAGTTTTCTAAGGTAAATGCTATGGAGAAAAAGAAGGTGAGAGGAATCACTCTCTTATCTTTTGTAGGGAGATTAGCCTCTTATTCTTAATATGTATTTATTTTTAGTAATTTTCTTCTGTATAATTCTTTCCAAGTCTTAAACAATCGTTCCCTAAGAAAACTGCTGTAATGTAGGGACAGTCACAACTCAAATCCTTTTGTAGGTATTTTGTTCCACAGATTTTTACTTTTGGGGTAAGATTTTAAATCTTGTAATACTTACGGTAATTCCCTCTCTCTGGGTGAATGGGGTTAGAAAACATAATATGTGACAGCGACTCCAGGAGGCTCAGCAAAACATCAAGCAAGCATGAGTTGGTGTGCAGGAGTAACGTCAAGGTAAGAGCAGTACCTCACTGATAAACTGATATTCTGCTATGAGGGATAGCTTACTCCTAGTTGGCAAGACTAATTTTTTAAGTGTAATAGATAAAGAATATAACAAGATGGGACCTATTGGGAGGAAATGTTTGGTCACTGTATCTGACATTTCCTTTCACATACATGTCTCTATTGAGTCCTCTCTCATTACCCCCTAGAGAGGAAGTAACTTATTTAATTGCAGAGTGTTGTAATGCAACACTCTGAATCCTGTGAGCATACATGATTCATCTCTTTCCTCATTTTCACTTTGGTTAAAACTGCTTCCAGGAACTGTGTGCTTCTCTCTGTTCTTGGCTGAGTGATAAAGTACACTTAGTTATAAAGTATCTACCCTCACTCCCAAAACAATTGTAGTCTAATGACTGTCTTGTAAATCTGCCTAATCCTTGGGTTCACTATTAGGAAACTCATTGAGTTAAGCTACCACACTCAAACAAGCTTTTGCTGCTAAAAATGCAGATTTTATTAAAAATGCAGATCTGCTTAACCACTATATTTCCCTCAGTTGCTTTTGACTTCAAAGGAGAAAGAAAAGAAAAACAGTGCATTTCTAAAGCACCAATAAATACTAGTATTAGTAAGTACCAGAATAGGCATAATGTAACTTGATTTCATATAAATCTATTAACAATTATAGTGGTCTCTATTTTGCAATTGAGAAAACAGTTTCGAAAAGCATAAGAAAATTATCTGAGGCTTTGTATCTGATAAATGCTTTTCTGACTCCAAAGACCACGATTTTTTAAATGTTACCATTATTTGAGCCATATTTCAAGGAATGTTTTATTCTTTCCTAATAACTCCTCAACAAGTGGAATTCTCTATTTCTTTTTTGAAACTACATAATTCTTAGCTTCCTTTTTAGTACTATCTATACCATTATGACTTTTGCTTAAGTAACATGTTCAGTCATGAGATTCTGTAAACCACTGCCTTTTCTGAAATTCCAAAAGCAGTCAACTATAGTAACTTGCATAATGCTATACAACTGGTAGGTGGAGAAAAACATGGTCATAAAATTAAATTCTTCCAAATCAAGACTAAGTCAGCCAGAATGCAACAAAGCTTGACTATCAGACCAAGAGTTATGCTAACCTCCTTAATGATTATCAAATTGTTTAGAATAAAACCTCTTACAGCATGATTAACAATCCACCAATCTAAGGAGACACACAGCAGTGTCATAAAGTTATATCTTACCAATTTGAAAATTTTTTTCTATAATACTTGGAGGCACATACTGAATTTTGAGACTGTTTTCTGCAAACAATCTATGTTCTGAAATACCATATAATTTGATGGAAATATAATAGATAAGACAAATGAAACTGATGAGGGAATATATATGATTTCTGAAATAGCATATGGTATAGAAAACCAACATTGCCTTTTTATGTGAGTCATAAAGGCCTGAATATCTCTAATGCCATGGACATTGGCATTTTACTTACTCAACATGGGGGAATAAAAGAAACTATGATTCTTGTGCATGAACCTCATGTGAAGTATTATGATAGACATTTTAAGTACTTTAACTTCTTTGGTAATCTCAACAAACTTGAGACTTATCAACATGAAAGATAAACACCACCTCACTTACAGATGAGGAAATTGAAGGAAAAAATAAATGTAGTAATTTTTCAAACTTTATATACTATTGAATGGCTGAGCCCAAATGAAAGCCAAGTCTGATTTACTCCAGAAATTTTTGCAAAAAAATGCAAAAATATTGCATTTACTTATTCATTCTTGTAAATAAGACAAATTTGGGTCCTATTATGATGGAATTCAAAGTTTAAATATTTTTAAAATAAATACTTAATCTAAAAGTTATTTTATAAACAACCGTATACTTACAATTATAAGAGTATTTAAACGTAGAAATTATGAGAGCATACAATCCAGTATACTAACGAAGTTCCCATTTAAATTGATATAAGAAAATTAGAGTCAACAAGATGAAGTTAAACAGTTGGGAAAAAAAAATAAATACAGCATTTCCAGAAGAGGAAAATTATATGTGATTGTCCAGATATATGAGGGAGTTTGGTAAGTTATTTTAATGGAAGGTCTGCCATGCTAGAGAATAGGGAGACAGCAAACAATCCTTGAGTCTCTGCGGTTTTAAATGAAGGATATTTATTTCTCATACTCTACATATATTGGTGTGTCCTCCATCCTCTAGATCATTAGTAATAAAGGTGACAAATTTTATATTTTGTTGTTTTTTAAAAAATGTTGCCTGAAAGTGACAAGGATCTCATTTCACAGTACAAAGAAAGGTATGTGGCCATACCTAATTTATGAGAACAAAGAAGTATAACTCTAAAATGTGCTAAGAAGGAATACTCACAAAGTGAATAAATGGGAATGCATGACTAGGGGAAAAGAATAACATGAAGTGAAGCTGGAGTTTTAGTGACGGAACAGGCTACCCTTTGCTTTGCAGGTACTGGCTTACCTTGAATATATTGCAGGTTTCCCTCCAGACCACAACAACAGAGAAAACACAGCAACAAACACGTATTTGCACTGTGTGTGTGTGTGTGTGTGCGCGCGCGTGTGCGCATGTATGCAATACATTGGCATAATGGATTCTACAGCTCAAAACTAGGAATACCTTTGTGGCTCATAGGCTTTTATGCAGCAGAAAGAGTCTTTAGGATTCTACACTGACAGCATCATTTTCTCAAAAGGAATCAGCCAGTTGAATTATTTCATGACTCAAATAAATATTGGGACTGGAATTGGCCTGGAGTCTAAATTAGTTGGTTGTATACCACCTTTCTTTCTACATGATTAGTTAAGCCAGACTTGAGTTCTTTTGGATATACATGATACATAAATACAAAGTGGGATTAGAAAGTAATGAATTTAGCTTTTATTTTAATTAATCATAATAAACATCAGTTTACCTGGAATCCACCAAGCACTGTGCTCAGAGTTCAGCATGTGAGGAAGACTAATTTGTATTTCTTGCTCCTTAGTACCTATCAGTTTAGTGACTTTGCCTTGTGAGATGCTAAATGGCTCTAAGGACAATTACAAGATACTATGGCAATTTTCACAGGCACTGGGGCTCAGTGGAGGCACTCAGTGGAATGTTTGGATTCACACCCCTACTCTACTACCTATCAACTGTGCGAATTTTGGCCAGGCCTTCTGTGCCTTAGTATGCCTGTGTAAAATACAGGTACAGGAGTGCCTTGGAGATACTTGGGATTTAGTTCCAGATCACAGCAAAAAAAAAATATTGCAATAAAGCAAGTCACACAATTGTTTTGGTTTCCCAGTATGTATAAAAGTCACAAAAGTTTATTAAGTGTGCAATAGCATTATGTCTAACAAATATACATACCTTAATTTAAAATAATTCATTGCTAAAATATGATACCACAGGGACATGAAATGAGTACATACTGTTGGGAAAATGGCACTGATTGACTGGCTTGATGAGAGGTTGCCACAAACCTTTAATTTGTTAAAAATTCCAGACCTGCAAAGTACAACAAAGTGAAACACAATAACATGAGGTATGCCTGTATTGTTTTAGCGATATAATGTTATCAAATTTTCATTTTAGGAGATGATTTTGGCTTCTTATATGAACAGACTGTCGGGGAATAGAAATAGAATCAAGGAGGCCAGTTAGGAGCCTACTATAAAGATAATTTGGAAAGATGATGTAGGAAAATGTAAACTTTCCCTCTGAAGGTCTCATCATTGAGTTTACTGAAATAAACTACAGATTAAAAGGAGAAAAGACACACAAATATATTAAATGCAAGTGCATGGGAATCCCACAAAGTAAGAAACTCAAAGAATGAAATTCAAAGAGCCAGATTATTGAAGCTTAAAACCCTTTTCTAAGGCAAAAGAAAGTGGAGAACATACGCAATTTTCGAAAAAGAATAAATATTTTTTAGGGGAAATAAATAGGCTGGAAGAACAGACAATGGCTTGAGACAAAGCTCCCCTTGGCTCCAGAGGAGCTAGTAAGGAGTTATGGTAACAAGGTGAGGGGTGGAATTGCACTTCAAAGTTTGTCTCATTATGCAGACAAATTCTCAGGTAACAGCATTCAGAAGAATAGATAAAAAGTCTGTTCAGGCAGGCAGGATGATGATCTTTAGCTCTTTTTTCTGTGATTAATCTTTCCTGGTTCATGCAATTTCAGACCATGGAGTGAAGACAATTGTGTTTCTTTTGGAAGAAGTTCCCTCAGTCAGATAAGGGAACTTCAGAGAGTCCTTCCTTATACTGAAGGGAGAAACAAAGAAAGATCAGAAACATCTTTATTCTGAGGCATCTTGTAAGGCTTTCCAATTTCTTTTAATTCAAAGTGTTTTGCGTGCCAATGTGCCATACTTTGGGGTATCATTTTCTGAGCCCCAACAAGGATGTTAAATAACAGTGAAATGAGAAAAGCGAGCAGATGAGTAATCTCATTAGAGAGCAAGTAGAGTATTATAATTTATTGATTATGGATTAGGAATGAGAGACAGAAATATCAATGTTCGTCTAAGTCTCCATAATGAATTATTAATTAAATGGTCATGATATATTTCTTAGACGGGCAATATGAATGTATTAATAGATGAAAGTTTATAGGGATTAATTGAGAATTGAGAGTCAAACATGTTTCATGTGAAGTTTTTCAAGAGACATCAAAATGGAGGTATTAAGTAAATAGCCAGGTCTATATGTCTAAAAGGGAGCTTACAAGAAAGATCTATGGTGGATATGTGGATATAAAAGTTGTTTGCATATATGGTATTTTCAACCATAAATAAAGAGAAATTCTTATTTAGATAAAAATTGTAGAGGAGGAGAAGTGCCAAAAGCAAACACCTTTGGCAATTCAACACAGAAAGGTCAATTTGATAAGAAGGAGCCAGCAAAGAATATTGAGAGGCAATCAAAGAAGGAGCACGAGAACCTACAGAAAATTCTGTCCCATTTCTCAACCCTAGGCATCAAATTTTAGAAGTCTCATGTTAACCCATGAATTGAAATCTGAGCAATTATTTAGGGAAAGTTGAGAATTCAACTATCTCTTTACATTCCACCTTGTGATACTTTTAAGAATAGGCAGGCAGTGGCATGTGTGTTTTGAGAGAAAGTGGGGGAACAGAGAAACAAGCGATGCTGAATGGAAGAAAAAATGCTAGATTTCCCTTCTGCAATTCTCTACTCTATCTTAGTAACACATTCACATACAATCCCATACAGGTGTATATTATTAATTTTTGCTAATCTTTTGCATGCATTAACTGAAATGGAAGGGTTAAATATATTCAGTGCTCTTTGTGTTGCTCTCAGGGCTTAGATATAACACAATTTACAAAATCTAATTGAAAAAGGGAAAGATATGAAAATATTAAATGCTCTAATGGTTACCTTCTTAAGGCTTTGTGGGTGCTGCTGGCAAGATAACAGAAGAAGTATGATAGTTAAGAGTTATATTTTAAATTCTATAAAATACATCCATGGTATAGAATAAAAACTACTTAAGTTATCATTGAATTTATTTTGATGTAAAGCTAACACTATGCCTAGAAGAGGGGTTGGTGTTATTTATTATTCTCTTTTCCAGACTTAGAATGAGGAGAGATGAAATTTAATTTAATATCACCAGTAGAAAGCTGGCTATGGATCAATATCTGGTGACAGCCTTGTATTCCTCATACTTTACAGATTCTATTAGTTCTTTCATAAAAAAACATAGTGATTCACTGTGTGTTCAAAAAGAGTAAGAGCTGTACAATTAGAATTATATTGTGCAACAGATGCCTTACATCAGAGCATTGATGCACACAGACCAAGAAAGGATAATCTTTTATGTAATCAGTTATTGTGTACCCCAAATAGATTCTCAGCATTTACTGTACAGTTACGCTGTTCATTCCCAAACAATTACCAGTAAGAAGCAGCAAGTAAGATTTCCAATTTCACTACATGCCATACCTTGAACTATAAAGGGGTTGGTAAACCAGCTTGCTAGTTTTTGCTTGCTTTAATTTTTCAGAAATTAAATTGCTCCTTTGTTTGCAATATTACACAAAGTGTACTTGAGCACATCTTATTTGTTGGTATTAAACAGGTCAGCATGTTTCCTAGGGAAGAGCAAATTTTGATGTTTGTCTTTTTCCCTGTGATGCATTCTGCATTGGTCAATGCGTAAGGGAAAATTACTGGGCTCTTCAGTAGGTTTCTAAAAAATAATGATTGTGTGTGTGTGTGTGTGTGTGTATGTGTGTGTGTGATCTGTTTATAACCATTAGTGTCACCACTGAGGCATAGTTCCTCTCTTTGTTAGTGGAGAATATATTCATATTCTTGAGAATGCATTCATATTAAATTAGTTTAAGGTAGTTTTTGTTTTTGTTTTTTAAATAAGTTGAGAAGTATGTAGTTCAAGGTAGGTAAGGAGAGCCATGATGCCATCAGACACATCTGCTATGCATATGTTGCTTTCGCCTTTAAACTCACAGGAAGACTACTCCAATTCTGCAGCTATATCTGTATGAAAAGCTAGAAGTGGGTAAAGGGAAGAACAAGAAGCAAATGGTGGATGTCTGATGTCTGTTGAGTGTTTCTTTTTTAAAAAAATCTGGCGTCCAATTCCAGAGTTGGTGGATTAAGCAATTCAGAGTATGCTTATACCTGTGGACAAGAAATGACAGTAGTATTTAAAAAAATAATTAAAAAAAGCTTTTGCTTGAAAAATTGAGAACTAAAAAGACAGAAAAGAATTATAGGGACAAGATATAAGAGAATTAAGAAACTCAGTGATGATAGTTGGCTTTGGAGGACCACTTTTGCCCAAAGCATCAGCAAAGAGAGGCATCAGGTGAGAAGCTTACCAGTGCTGAGACTGGATTGACAAATACTTGAGTTCAGGGCCCACCAGGGGAAAAGGCATTGTCATTGTCCATTTTGTGCTGCTATCACATAATAACACAGATGCAGCAATTTATAAAGAACAGAAATTTATTTCTTATAGTTCTGGAGACTGGAAAGTCCAAGATCAAGCTGCCAGCATCTAATCCGGGCCTTCTGGCTGCAATGGCAGAAGGCAAGGAGGCAAGCAGAGAGAGAGAAAAGGGAGCCTTTTATCACAAACACACTCCCACAATAATGGCACTGATCCATTCTTGATGCTGAAGCCCTCCTGGGCTAATCACCTCTTAAAGGCTTCACTTCTTAGTAGTATTACAACGGCAAACAAATTTCAACTTTTTTTTTTTTTTTTTGAGATGAGTCTCACTTTGTTGCCCAGGCTGGAGTGCAGTGGCCTGATCTTGGCTCATCACAACCTCCACCTCCCGGGTTCAAGTGATTCTCTGTCTCAGCCTCCCGAGTTGCTCAGACTACAGGCATGCGCCAACACACCGGGCAAATTTTTGTATTTTTAGTAGAGACAGGGTTTCACCGTATTTGTCAGGCTGGTCTCTGACTCCTGACCTCAGGTGATCCACCCACCTGGGCCTCCCAAAGTACTGGGATTACAGGCATGAGCCACCCCGCCCGGCCTCAACTCGAGTCCTGAAGAGGACAAACATTCAAATCATAGCAGGCACTAAAAAGCCCCCAGGACTTTGGATTTGAATCCCAAGTGGTTATTTCATAGGAATAAGGGAAGTCTTTGGAAGGACTAGCTCCAGTAGAAATTTAAACTCAGCTTCCAGGCATCTCAGAGTCTAATTAAATTAAATGAGCCGGGTTCACTCTTTACAACCAGTTTAGTTTAGTTGGGTGTGGCCATGGACCTTGCTTTTAACAAAGAAACATGAGTAAAAAAAAAAAACATGTCTATCTTTCTAGGCAGAAATTTACATAGTCAGTACAGGGCTTGCTTCCTTTGTGTGCTAATTTCATGGGACTAGCAACATTGCAAATAGTGTTTGCATGTTCAGTTGCTACCAAGTGAGGACGTTAGAGCAAAAGCCTCAGTCATACCACAATGGAGGTGTAGATGTGTTGTTTTAAGCCACTGAGATTTGAAGGTAATCTTAATATTTCAGTTAGGATATTATTTTAAGATTTCTGTGGATTTCAAAATTTTTATAATAAATTTTAAAAAATGTAATTCCAGAAATCCAACCAAGAAAGTTCCACTTTATATTTTATTGGCTATTCAAGCTTGGTATAGGAGCATGGAGGGGATTTTGACTTAGATAATATAGGGGTGAAAGAGTAATATCTTCTCATCACCCATAGTCAAGTTCATGGCTGCCACCCTAATACCAAAAGATAGATTAATATAAGAAAAATATTTATATTCATTTAATATAAGTTTTATGTGACATGAGAGCCTTCAGGAATGAAGACAGGGAAAACTGTATATTCCTATTCTTAGGTTTGATGACAAGTGGACAGTCATATAGAAGTATGATTGGACAAAATGGGGTACCATCAAATGGTAATAAACTGGAGGAAACTTAGCAAGGCCTATTTGTTCATATTCTTCTCCATCTCTTTGTCTCTTCATTCCTTTCCTCCAGGTATAACAAGGACACTGCCGGAATGAAGGTATTATGGTCTACTTAAGAGGAAGGTCAGAGAATTATCTTATGGCCTGCTTCAAGGGCAAAAGCTAGAAAAAGGTCAGAGAAACCACCCTGCTTCTGCTATTTTCTCATATGCCAAGATGCTCTATTTTGGAGTAGTAGGTCCTAAACCCTGTCAATACATTGCCACCTTAAGCAAAATCAGAGTTGTTCTTAGTAATGAGCAAGGGAGGGCAAACATAGATTAGCAACTAACAGCGCCTGCCAGTACCACTCTTCTAGCTAACCAATTTTCACATGTAATCTTCTTTCCATAAAGGAGACAGCCTCACCCCTTGTCAAATAGTATGACTCCAAAATCTCGTTCTGCTTCAGTGTCAACCTTAAAGCACAGGATTTTAAGGTTATGACAAATCCTCTCCATTTGAAGCCATTAGTTGTAGTTCATCATGATACAAAGATCTATAAACTAAAAATTATCTGCTGATATCATAGCTAATGTACACTACTGGAAAACAGCACCCACGATATAAAACAAAATTTTTCAAAAATGTAAACACATAACAAGAAACATACAATAATTGTAAAAAATGCAAACAGCAAATACTGCAAGGCAGAAATAGTGAAGTCTTGCTGCCATATAGTGGCCTCAATTCCTGGATTATGTAATTCAACAGTCCTCGGTTCTGTTCCCTGGAAGAATTCCCCTTGTCCATTGGTCTCACATCCCAGTACTGATTGCTAAGTAGATATTAGTCTTTATATTTCACGGCAATAACTCAGATGGGAATCTGGAAACATGCATTTTCTGGGTGTACAAGAACTTCCATAGTTCACTGCCTATGAGTATAAACTAGAGGAACTGGGAATATCACTAGCTAGGCCTGAGTTTTCTTTGCCAATGTAGACTCCTGCAGTTAAATTGGCTCTCAGCCTCTTGGTTTATATTCATGTGGACAAACCAGTAATAACATTTTCAGCTTTTACATTTTGACCAACCCCATCCCTTAACTTACATAGGAATCATGACCCAAAAGAGAGGTGAAAAAAATCTGGGAGAAAATTATTCAAATGAAGTATAATAATAAAGGGAGACTAAACACACCAGATTTAAAACATATTATAAAGCCTCAATAATCACATCAAAATGGTAGTGATTTACAAATAGACAGCTAAATGAAATAGAATTGAATACAAAGTCCAGAAGCAGAAACAAATATCAAGTGAGACTTAGTATATGATAAATATAGGACCTCAATACAGTGGGTGTAGAGATGTATGTTTTCATAAACAGTGTAAGGGCAACTAGGCAGTGATTTATAAAAGTTAATGGTAAATCCATACCTTATTTTGCATCAGAATAGGTCCAAATGTATCAAATACTTAAATGTAAAAACGGGAAACTACTCAATTAAAGCACCAAGAGTCCTTTGTAAATGTGGGGCAGGGAGGTTTTTGTAGGTAATATTCCAAATCTGAGAGCTGTTAAAAGACAGACTGATAAATTCAATTACACTAAAAATGAAATGAAAATAAGGAAAATACCTAAGGCATGACAAGAAAGATCAATGACAAAATAAACCTATTGACCTTGGAGGGAAATATTTGAAATGCTTATCATAAAAATGTGTTTTCTAATATGAAAAAGCTCTTAAAAATTGAGGAAAAATAGAAAAGTTAAACAGAAAAGTGGGCAAACCTCATGAACAAACATTTCATATTAAAAAAAAAAAACCTTATGAGCGACACTGAAATGTGTAAAAAATGCTTAATGGAATTCGTGATAAATGAAACATGCAACTCCACTGTGATGCCATGTTACACTCTAGGATATTGGCAAATATCCAAAACTTTGACAAAGTACTTATTTAATGAGTCTATAGAGAAGTAGACTTTCTCACACATTGCTGATGGGGGGTTCAAAATGGGACAACTTCACATAGAGAACAATTTTGCATCATCTGACAAAATTACAAAATCATTTATACATTTACTTAGAAATTTCCCTTCTAGCCAGGAATCTAGCCAACAGATATATCTGCACACCTGAAAAATAATGTATGCAAAAATTCCATTCTGTGTGATTGTTTGTAATAGCCAAACATGAAAACAACTAGAGTTCCCATCAATAGAAAATGGTTAAATAACGATTGCATATCCTGTTATGTCTAATTGGTCATTAATCTTGTAGCTCCCTGGGGCTTTTTCTCAAACAATTTTCTCTTCTCACACTTCATTTTCTCTCAGGACATGATTCATTCTCAGTTTTTTCATTTATTTCTATTTGCTGACATTTCTCAAATTCTCATCTGTGCCTCAGATTTCTCTTTCTGAAGTCTAGGCCTGTATGTCCAATTATCCATTTGACATCCTCACTTAGATTAAAGGTGGCATCTCATACTGATGTGTCCAGAACTGAACCCATTTTCTAGCCAAACACCATCCCCTATCCATTTAACCTGTTTTTTTCCCCTCTGCCTGCAATATCTTCAATTCACAGGGATCCTCCTTAACTCCCAATTTTCTCTACACCTCTACCAATTCAGTTTCAAAACCTTCCTATTCCAGTATACTTATCATCTATTAAGACAATTTTCTTTTCAAAATTACCATCATCCTAGGCCTAGACACCATATTATTCACATTTACTGTTTCTGCATGTTCTTAACTGTTCCCTTTGTATCCTTCTTTGATCCTTTATGATTCCTTTTAAAAAAAATTACCAAAATATGCATAATTGACAATATATGATTTATATACTAAATAATATACTTATAGAATAATGTACATGATTAATGCAATATATATATAATATACAGTGATATGCAATACAAACAATAGTGTATAATAATATTCAAATCTATGGTTATAATTTTCCTGGTTGAAACCCTTACATCATTTTCCAGTATTCTTAAAATTCCAAAATAATGCATGGCTATACCTAATTTGGAATTTTTCTTATCATTCGAGTATCATCTTGCACAACTTGTTTTTTTCTTGTTGGTTTTTCTGCCTTTTCCCTGTATCTCAAACATATTGTGCTCGCTCTCATTCTAGAAATGCATATAAACGCAGTTGTCGCTACCTGAAATATGACTTTTCCATCTTTGCACCATCAACTTTTCTTCTTTTGTGGCTATGCTGACTAATCCAGTTTCCCTGCATCCTCACCATTATTTACTGTTATAGATATTTTCTATTTTTCTTATAGAAGTATAGCGGTATTTCATTGTAGTTTTAATTTGCATTTACGTAAGAGCTAAAGATGGTGAACAGCTGTTCATATGCTTATTATGCTATCCTACAAATTTAGAAACACAGAAGAAATAGATCAATCCCTCAAAAACTATAAAGGACCAGCCAACCACATTCAACCAAGATGAAACAGGTAATCTGACTACTCCTATAATAAATAACTCAAATTTGTAATTAAAAAGTTCCCACCACAGAAATCTCCAGGCACAAACTACTTCAGTGAAGAATTCTACCAAATATTTAACAAATAATTTACAACAATTTTACACAATATTTTGTGGAAAATAGAACAGAATGGAGAATTTCCCAAGTCATTTATTGAGGCTGGAATTACCCTGGTATGAAAACCAAAAATAGTACCAAAAAAAAAAAAAAAACTGAAGAACAATGAACTTAATTCTCACAAAATTAAAGCACAAAATTTCTCAACTAAATATTAGTTTATGGTTTTTTGTTGGTGAGCAATTTTTTTATGAGTACCCCACAGTTTGTCAACCTCTTCCCCTGTTGGTGAACATTTGGGTTGTTTCTTGGTTGTTTCTAGACTTTAGCTATTACAAGTAATGGCCAAAGCTATTATTCAGCTGTGCCTACTCATGTACACATCTTTCTATGGATGTAGTTTTTATTTTTCTTGGGTAAATGTTAAGGAGTGAAATGACTTGAACATAAGCTGGAGGTATATTTTGGTTGTCAAGAAATAGAAAAACAGTTTTCCAAAGTGCTTGTGTTTCTTTAAATTCCCACCAATACTGTATGAGGTTTCTAATTCCTACACGTCCTCACTATTATATGGTGTAACCAAACCTTTTGGTGTTAAACATTCAAGTAAGTATGTAACAGTATCTCATTACAGATTTATGTCGTATTTCCCTAATGAGTAATGGTTTTGGTCATATTTTCATGTTCTTATTTATTAGCTTAAGACTTACATCTTAACACTTAGGTCTTGCCTTTTTATCCAATCTGACATTCTCTGCCTTTCAATAAGAGTATTTAGATCATGTTTTCTGTCTTTCATGTGTTTATCTTATTATGTGCCTTTGTTTTTGGATTGAGAAATTTGTATGATTCCATTTCATTTCCTTTATGAGCCGATTAGCCTTTCTGTGTATGTCTGTTTTGTTCACATTTTGATTGCCGTAAGAGTTATAGTATACATCTTTAAGTTAGCAGTCTACTTTAAAGTGATATTGTACTATTTCATGTAGATAAGTACATTACAATAATACATTTCAATGTTTTCTACTCCTAGATTTATGCCATTGTTGTCATACCTTTTACTTATGTATAAGTTTACAGTTTGTTGTTGTATTTTGAAATCAGTAGCTATCCTATCAATAATTCTATCTAATTCATTTTTCATGTAATACATTGTAGTTTTATCCCTAGAAGGTCAAATTGGGCTTTGTGATATATTCCAAACATTAACTTTTGGAGCACATGAAGTACAGGCTGTAACAACAGTTTTAGTATCACCGTGTACTAATCCTAATATATGTGTCTGTTCTGTTTTGATAGATTTTTCTCATCATTATGGGTTGTATTTTCTTGCTTCTTTGCATATTTGGTAAACTTTAATTTTATGCCATGAATAAAATGTGTTTTATTCTATTGGATGCTAAATATTTTTATTCTCCAATAAATCTTCTGCATTGTTCTAGCATCTCATTTAGTTACTTGAAAATACTTTGATCCTTTTGTGTCTTGCTTTTAAGGTATGGCAGACAAAACTGGAGCATATTTTGCCTAGGGTTAATTTTCCCCACTATTGAGGCAAGATAATTCTGGATACTTTACCTGATGTATCATGAATTATGAGATTTTCCAGTCTGGCTGGTAGAGCAGGTGTGATTCCCAGCACTGTGTGAGTATCGGGTACTATAATCTCTAGTCTTTTTCAAAGTATCTTTCTCTGTTACTGGGTGGTTTCCTTACACGTATGTATTGACAGGCACTCAGCTGAGTATGTGAAGAGGACACTTTTCAGATTATTATAGTAATTTTGTTGGTAGCTTTCTTCTCTTTGATACTCTGTCCTTCCAACCCTACCAACTTTGATCTCCCTGGAGCCTTAGCAACATCTCCTAAACTCAGGGAGTCTGTTGGGTTCCACCTTGGTAGACCCTTTGTAAGCAACTGCCTGGAAAGTCTTCCATTGATAGAGCTTACCTTGTTTGTTTACTGTCTGTCTTAGAGATGACTGTCCTTTATTACCTGACATCCAGAGACATGAGAAACTTTATTTCAAGTATTTCCTTCCTTCCTTCCTTCCTTTCCCTCCCTCCTTCCTTTCTTTCTTTCTCTCTCTCTCTGTTGTCATTGTTGTTCTTGTTTCAGGTGGGAGGATAAATCTAGTTTCCATTATTCCATCTTGTCTGTAAGTCAAATAAGCATTTTTGATGTCAGAAAATAAACCTGTTTGAAATTTTATTTTACTTTATTTGTAGAAAAAAAAAACCATTCTGTTTCTGTGCTTAGGAACTTCCAAAATGTTCTATTCAACAAAGCTATACTCTAAATCAGAACATATTTGGTCAATCAAATTCTTTTTTGTTTGTTTGCTCATTTTGTTTTGTTTAAGACAGGGCCTTGCTCTGTTGTCTAGGCTGGAATGCAGTGGCGCAATCATGGCTCACTGCAGCCTCAACCTCCTGGATTCAGGAGATGCTCCCACCTCAGTCTCTGGAGTAGCTAGAACAGGTGTGCAACACAACACCCAGCTAATTTTTAAATTATCTGTAGAAATGAGTTCTCACTCTGTACCTGGGATGGTCTCGAACTCCTGAGCTCAAATAATCCTCCAACCTTGGCCTCTGTCAAATTCTTTTATGAAAAAAAATACTGAAAAGAATTTCCATTTAATTAATAAATATATTTGCATTTAATCAGTGTGCACAACACTATTAATTTTCTAAAAGAAGTTAGTAGTAAATTGTAATGCAAGATCTCTCTGAGAAAATAGAATGCCAAGCTGATATTTATTACCAAGAAAATAAATACATATGCTGCATATATTAGGCTTTGTTCCACAGATAGAAAAATTCTATCATACCTGGAAACTGTAGATAAGATGCTCTCGGATCATCCTGAGCTAAGTTGATTTTGACTAACTCAAACATAACATGGGTTTTGTTCATCTTTCAGTGCCTGTGCTAATACTTCTAACTTTTGGCCTGGGCTTCTTGTTTTCTTTTTTCTTCTTGAAGTGATAAAAGAGACCCAGATTTCGTTACTGGCATCTCTAAACCAGCTTTCATTCTCAATGGCCATATATCTTTTTCCCTGATGTTGTAATGCTTTCGCTTCTCGATGTGAGAATAAAAATTATTTTATGTATTTCTCTCCTGCTTGTCATGATTACAAATGCATAGGTTATATCTTGCAAGGGACAATGTATATAACAGAACTAAACAAATAAAATGAAAAACAGTTTGAGATTAAAAACAAGGTAATGGAAGCCAAATAAATAATAAAGAGCTAGCATTGTATGTTTAAAGATTTTTAGGAAAATTGAGTTTTTTATTTTTTTTACAAATTTGGGTTAACAATTATAAATCTGAGTAATCTATCTAGTGATGAATCTTGCTTTTAAGTACTGTGGTCAGCAAGGTGTCTGAATACTCTTAGATCATTCTGAACCAATTTGGTATTAAATAACTCAAGCATAAATGTGGATTTTATTAATCCCTCAGTGTCTGTGCCTATATTTCTATATCCAAGTCCCCAGAACAAAGTGAGATATTGCAAAACCCAAGAATTCCCAAGTTCCCAGTACCTCCTGCTCTGCTGAATACCCTAAAGTTTCAAGCTTCTCACCAGTCCTTACTTTTATGCCACTGAGATCCAGGCTGCTGGGATTCTTATTTTTTCCTTTAGATAGTCTATGTCTAGCCTCATTTACTTGTTTTAGTTAAGCTAAATCTATTTATTGTAACAGATAAATTCCAATATTTCCATGGCATGATACAGTTTTTTCATTATACATTTATATCAAGTTCATCAGATAGCAAGGGAGGACTCTGATCTCTACAGTCATTTGGATGCCCATCCTGACAGGGACCCGTCCAGTGTCAAAACGCAGTATCCTGCGCCAAAAGATAGGGATGAGAGAAAAACTATAATATTGTGTAGATGTTAATAGGCCAAAAGTACTAATATAACTAAAAGTACCAATATTACTTTAGCTGGCATTCCATGAGCCAGAACTCAGTCATTAATACTACACCAAATGTAGACTAGCCTGTGCTCAGGAGAAGGAAGTAGTTTGATGAACAGTGGGCAGTACTGGCTACTGCATTTATACGAGATGGGGAGTCAACACCCAAGGCCCAGTACTTACATATCTCCATGGAACAAAGCACCATCTAGGTATTTGGTGTAGATAACAGTAAGAAAGCACTTAAGCTTTAGATACGGAGGCACCCAGATTTAAGTCCTAGCTGTGACTTGAAGTGTATCTTTTGAAAATTCTATGTTGAAGGCCTAACCCCTATTTCCTCAGAATATGATTCCATTTGGTGATAGTGCCTTTAATGAAGTAATTAGGTAAAGTGATGCTATGTGGGTGGTCTGAAATCTAATATGACTGATGTCCTTATGAGAGAGGATTAGGACACAGACACATGGAGAAAGACCATGTGAAGATACTGGACGAAAACTGCCAACCATAAGCCAACAAGAGAGGTTTCAAAAGAAACCAGCTCTGCTGCCAAGTTGATCTTAGACTTCTAGGCTCCAGAACTGTGAGGAGAAAAAAATAAAATAAAATGTTGTTTAATCTACCCAGTCTGTGTTACACTGTTTTGGCAACTGTAGAAAACTAATACGGTTCAATTCCAAATACATTTTGATGTTAAATTTGTATTTATTTTTGAGACAGGATCTCGCTCTGTTACCCAGGCTGGAGTGCAGTGGCATGATCTCAGCTCACTGCAACCTCTGCCTCCTAGGTGCAAGTGATCCTCCCACTTCAGCCTTCTGAGTAGCTGGTGACTACTCAGCTGGTGACTACAGGTGGATGCCACCATACTCAGCTAATTATTTAAAATTGTTTGTAGAGACAAGGTTTCCCTATATTGCCCAGGCTGGTCCTGAACTCCTGGGCTCAAGCGATGCTCTCGCATCAGCCTCCCAAAGTGCTGGAATTACAAGCATGAGCCTCCATATCCAGCAAATTTGAATATTTAAACTGCCAAGTAAATTGCTTACTATATGGAAATCACTCAATAATTGACAGTTTTTTCTACTTCAATTCATACATGAATATCTTATTGAAGTTTTGTGATTTACTTTAAAAATTTCTGACAACGAAAATAAATCATTTTTATTTAAAGTAAATGGTTAGAATCTCAAAACAAAGGAACAAAAGCTTTGGTGATGTTCAATCTTAAAAATCCTAATAAAATTTATTTTAGTTATAAATGGCTAAAATGTACTGACTTTTTAATGCATGCCAGTGGCCTTTTTCATGTTATCTAACTGAACTCTCTCAGTTATATAACTCTCTATAGGGGTTTTCTTATTGCCAGAATATAACTTTATGCCAAGACCAACTACAGCCCAGGACACCTAAGTCACTGACTTTTGTTTCATTCAGTCTCTCAAAACAGATTTATAAAAGTGTTGAGATTTTATACAAATTACTTGAAAACAGTGAGCAGATGGGCACAAATCCAGTATCTAAAGCAATTTAGAGAGGCAAGGAGTAAGTAAATTGTTCTGGAGAACAAGAGGGGAAAAGATTTTTGAAAGATCTAATAGGATCCATTATTACAGGCAGTTGCTATTGGTACAGTATCTTGAGAGACAGGGAGTCTTGCTTTGCCAACAGGATGTGCTCTTTTACATCTACTGTTTTGTTCAGCCATCTATGAATAGGCAATTCCTTGTATTGTTTAATCACTGTAAAAGAATATGTATCCTATGCCAGTGATTATTGTTCTTTAGCAACCGTTGTCACACTTATGACACCTACACAGTTATTACGTTCACTTTACAGATGAGAAAACAGAGAAAGAGGGTTTAAATGACTTGGACAGAGTTACACAGTTGGTAACTCGTAGAGACAAGCCTGAATTCAAGCATTCAATCCTGCATGTTCTTAAGTATTGTGCAACGCCGATGTTCAAGGTAGGCAGTAGTATAATCCACAGAGCTAGAGCAAGAGCTTATACAGGTAAAATAGAAAGAAAGAGGGTGAGAGATAAAGAAAAATCATATATATAAAATACATTCATAAATTCATACCTACACTCATTCATACCTACATTCATATGTAAGTCTTTGAAGAGACTACTATGAGACTATACTTGTCTAGAATATCACTAGTTGTGAATCATACATTAAAAATTACGGCCGGGCCTGATGGCTCATGCCTGTAATCCCAGCACTTTGGGAGGCCAAGGCGGGTGGATCACCTGAGGTCGGGAGTGCGAGACCAGCCTGACAAACATGGAGAAACCCCGTCTCTACTAAAAATACAAAATTAGCCTGGCATGGTGGCACATGCCTGTAATCCCAGTTACCTGAGAGGCTGAGCGAGAAGAGTCGCTTGAACCCGGGAGGCGGAGGACACAGTGAGCTGTGATGGCCCCATTATACTTCAGACTGGGCAACAAGAGTGAAACTCAATCTCAAAAAAAAAAAAAGGAATTAAAATCTAAGGTAGCAAAATGTTAAATTAAAGGACAGTCATGGAAAAACATGTAAAATTTAATGATTTCTGTCCTATCATCATACTTGTATAATATAAATTGTATAGGCAAAGTACTTAGCTAGATTCACACAAAAATTGGAGTACGGTAAATTTGGACATAAATAGAATGCTAAGGATAAGGTAATTTGGGGAAAGGCTCTTATTTCTTCTTTTCAATCTTCCTGTTGGTGTAAATATACACCTTTGGCAAGTACACACGATCATTTGGGAAACACACCTAAGTAAACAGGATACTTGGTTTTGCCCACATCTCTCTGAGGACGTCAGGTGTATTCCTAACTCTTTACATTTAGTATATCTTTTGTTTACTGTTTGTTTGTTTTTAGTTACCAGCTGCTGATAATCTAAAAACATGATGGTAGTAATGTTTAAAGGACACTCTGAATATCATCAGATGTAAGTACATTCAGGGCACATCAAATGTTCTCAGACATAAATATATATGTTTTAGAAAAATTGAGAATTATTCAGAAAATACATTTCCCTATCCCTATGAGATACTGATAACTGTGTTTCCTAAATTTTTAAGAGAGAGTTTGGAAAGTTGGGAGGTGATGGAGGGGATGATTTAGGTGATTGAAGAGATGCTGCTCAAAGGATACAAAATTTCAGTTAAACAGGGAAAACAAGCTCAAGAGATTTGTTGTACACCACGGTATCCACAGTTAATAACAATGAATTGTAAACTTTAAAATTGTTAAGTAGATTTTAACAGCTCTCACCATAAGTAAATGATAAGCATGTGAGGTAATGCATATGTTAATTAGCTTAATTTTGCCATTGAACAATGGATACACATTTCAAACATTATGATTTACACCATAAATACAGACAATTCTTATTTGTCAATTGAAAAATAAATAAGAAGAAAAAAATTCAAAAAAAAAGAAGAGTATGACATTCACAGATTTAAATATATTAGAATGTCTCTTTCATGTGTTAGTCAATAGTTAAGGTGATTTTTCTCGAGTCCTTAGGCGGGTAAACAAAAACACAAATAACCGTTTATTTGCCAGATTGTACTACAATATTTCATCCAGGTATTTTTCATCCTTATAAGTGAATATTTCATTAGGAACATGGACTAGACAAAGATAAAAAAACATTTGAGATAAAATTTGCGGCATATAGTGTTTAAAAGCAGCATGCTTTTCATTCTGTTCTCTGTATATTAAAAAAGACACAAATTCTGTGTTTTATTATTATTATTTTCTTTTTGGGACAGAGTCTTGTGCTGTCGCCCAGGCTGGAGTGCAGTGGCATGATCTCAGCTCACAGCAACTTCTGCCTCCCAGGTTCAAGCAATTCTCCTGCCTCAGCCTCCCAAGTAGCTGGGATTACAGGCATGCACCACCACGCCTGGCTAATTTTGTAATTTTAGTAGAGACAGGATTTCACCATGTTAGTCAGGCTGGTCTTGAATCTCTGACCTCAGGTGATTCACCCTCCTTGGTCTCCCAAAGTACTGGGATTACAGGCGTGAGCCTCCACACCTGGCCCATATTCTGTACTTTTGTAAGTGCAGAATTGGTTCCTGAACTTAGTGACCAGGAGCGTGTACATGCATATGAGTGTGGAGTGCATGTTTGTGGCATTGCTTTCTCACAAGCTAGGATCACTGTAGTTTCCCCACTCTCAAGTTAATGTGCTTTAAGTAAGCAGCGGACTCTCCTTAATGTATCCACAGACACCCTGTGTGATTTATTTTCCCTTACGCACTAACAAAACAGGAAAGTGCTGGAGTGCAGCAGCACACTTCCAAATCTTTCAAATAAGATCAAACAGGGAGAAAGCATTTAAAGGTGGTGAAAGCCTTTCTCTAACGAGGGACTTGCCAGCTACGCCCCTTGAGTACTTTTCATCCTTTAAAAAAACCTACCAGATTTTAAAAAAAGAAAAAGAAAAAAATGTCCTGCAATTTAAACTCTCAAACACGTTGATACTCACTTAATGCAGTTTCTTTTTTTGGAATTTTATTATAACACTTGCCTTACTGTTGAATGATCAAAAAAATTCTACTGAATATTCTTGGTAGTAATTTTAATTCTGTCCTTCTAATTCATTAAGCCTCTGCCTTTCATCCTCCATTGGTTTTTTTCCATCTTGTTCACATGCTATTAAGAGCAGATTTAATTTCTGTTAGTAAGTGACTTCCATTTCCATTGGAGTCATACTTTAGTAAAATTCAGCTGCAGATGCTTATCCCAGGACACTTTTTTTTTTTTTTGCATTTCTATTAACTCATATTCACATTTTATTCAGGTTTTCACAGTTTTTGCCTAATTTTCGGTGTCAGGATCCAATCCAGGATATTGCGTAACATTCAATTGATAGGAATCTTTAGTTTCCTCTTGATTATGTTAGTTTCTCAGACATTTCTAGTTTTTGATGAGTTTGAAGAAAGGAGTATCAGTCAGGTATTTTGTAAAATGTCCCCCATTTGAAATTTTTCTGGTATTTTTCACCTACGAAGACTGAGATTATAGATTTTGAAGAAAAGCCCACAAAAGTATCAATTTCATCACATTCTATCAAGGGTATATAATATCAACATGACATCACTATTGGTGTTGACTTCGGTCACCTGGTTGAAGTAATGTTTGTCAGATTTTCTCACTATGAAGTTGCTCCTTTTTTCCTCCTTTCCATACTGTACTCTTTGAAGGAAGTCACTCAGTGCAGCCGGCTCTTGAGAAGGGAGTTATGTTCCATCTCCTTAATGGAAGTGTACCTAAGTAACTTGTTTAAAATTCTCCTGCATGGAACTCATGTCTCCCATTTATTGATTTATTCAATCATTTATTTATATTAGTATGAATACATGAATATTTATTTCTTGGCTATAATCCAATACTACTTCACTTTGCTTCTCAAATTATTACAACTTTGGCCAGGCACGGTGGCTCACGTCTGTAATCCCAGCACTTTGGGAGGCCGAGGTGGGTGGATCACCTGAGGTCAGGAGTTCCAGACCAGACTGGCCAACATGGTGAAACCCCATTCCTGCTAAAAATACAAAAATTAGCCAGGCGTGGTGAGGTGGCTCCTGTAATTCCAGCTACTCAGGAGGCTGAGGCAGGAGAATCACTTCAACCCGGGAGGCGGAGGTTGCAGTGAGCTGACTTGACACCATTGCACCCTAGCCTGGGCAACAGAGCGAGACTCCATCTCAAAAAAAAAAAAAAATTATTCCAGCTTTGTCCATTGGGGACTCTTTGTGTTCCTTTCACATGCTCCAGCAAGGAGATGGGCATTTTTTTTGGTTTGTTTCATTGTTGGTTTTTGGTTTCTGAGCACCTTCTTGTTTCATGGAACTACAGATGTTCATTCAAGGTATGTGTTATGTATTCCTGGCCCCAGTTCTAGAATCAGCCTTTGCTACCAAGGGCTCTGGTTCCCTTCGATTGAATAATGAAATGAGAAACAGAGATCTGGCTGCTAGAGGTGCTTGTTGCTACCAGCTGTCATTACTTCTAGGCCCACTCAGCTGACAGAATCAGCTTAATTTTAAAATACTGGATTCCTGAGATTACCGAAAGACATTCCCACTCTATGGGAATATTGCTGAAGAGGCATAGTTGTGTTAATTTTTTTCCACGTACAAGGTCACTTAGTTAAATAGCACCAATAATTATAAGTAGCACTTTCCCCCTTGAAAGTAATTATGGATAAAAGATTTGCTTAATCCTGATGATGAAGTTTTGTCGTGTTCTCAGCAAAACAAACAAACGAAAAAAACAAAAGTTGTACTTGCAAGCTTTCTATCAATAAGTAATATATTTTTATGGCACTTTATACTTGACAATGTGGTTTATCCTGAGTTAAAAAGAGTTGATACTCATATGGCATTTTTATAATTGGATTCTGCAAAACTCAGAAAAGTGAATGAACTTCCCCAAATTCAATCAACCTGGCAGAACTGGAATGTAGTCTAACATTTTTGAATATTTTGCATTATACTATGGTTGCTTTGCAAAGAAATGAACTCATTTTTTATCAGTTACTCTGTTGTTTTCAATAAAGTAGGATAACATTGTTGTATTGCTGAATTATTATACAAATTAAAAGAATATGACCTCTGCATTTCCTTTATCCATCTCAAATAAAATATAGTTTAAATGCAGTGATCAATAGACAGAAAGGTGACAGATGATTGGTAGATAAATATTTGGAAAAATCAGATGTCTTTCCTACCTTCGTCAGTGACTTCTATAAACTGCAATGTAAATCACCCTCAGAAAGAAGAATCATTTTGCTTTCATTCTTCTACTACTTCTCATAGCTTCCTTAAAAGAGCTATTTAATGGATATTTATGCCAATGCCTTCAAGTTAGAAAATATTGCCCCAATATTTTTGCTTTTCTCAGTTGTCTATTCTAGTGATTAAATGCCATTACTTTGCAAATATTATTCATAATTCGTAAACATATTTGTTGAGCAAAGCACCTTTTTGTCTCTGTTAATGAGTTTGTTGGCATTATATATTTCACATTTCTCCTTTTTTAGTGTCAATGTTTTTTATTTTTCCTATAGACTGTGTACTTTCCAGTTGCGTTTCAAAACAAAAATGTTCATCTTTTTCTTTGATGAGCCAAAATTCCCCTTGTGTCCTTGGATTTGGTAATAGGATAATGAAGAATTATTTTAACTTATTATTGATAAACATCTCCACCATTTTCTTAGAATATTTTCATCTTCGTGCTCATTTTTATGTATTGTCATATGTATTTTTCTCTCAATTCTCCTTAATAATTTCCTTCGCTGAAGCATAAAGGTCAGCTTTCCTGTCATATGTGTTTTTCATAGTAGCATAGGATTTAGAGAAGTCTTTTATTAAAAAATACATTATCTGCAAAAACAACTTGATGAAAAATTAATAGACTCTTTCATATACTATTTATTTCATAAATCACCATCCATTTTACAAGCCTTAAAAAAATCATTGAGTATTTTAATGCAGTCTTTTTTTTTTTATTCAGGTTTAAAGCATGGACATTGGAATTCAGTATTGAAGTTGTCTTGCTCTCAGCTAAAGGAGTTAAAATTATATTTTTTACTATTTTTTTTCTGTATGGATTTTTGGTTTCTGAGGAAGAAAATTGGATATTTCATGTCCATTTTGAAACCTGTTTCAACATATTTTTTAAAATAAAAATGTATCTTCTACATTTACTCCTTAGTTCACATATTTATTCAAATGGATTTAAATCTTGCTGTAACTTAACTAGTGTCTGCTCTGCTGTGTATGATTCACTCTTTTATGTAAAAATTATTTCAATAATGCGATAAGCTTAGACTAAATTTTCAACGTCATTGTCTTAGTTATCATATGTGTTTTCATTTATATATACGATAATACTTACAAGCATTTTCCTGTTTAGGCTTTATTCTTTATTCTTATATCTTCAACTATGAATTATGCTACATATAATATGCATGCTCCTATGAAGTGGTTACCCTTGCAGTCTAAGCTAAGCCTAGTTAAAGTTGTAAAGAAGAGGTTTGCTAAAGATGGTTCCCAAGAATCCATGAAGTGAGAAAATAGTAGAAAGTTGATGTGAATGGATATCAGACAAAACCAGAAAAAGTAGCTTTGTCATGGAAGCAGTTGACCAAGGTAGACTTCAACCTAATCCCATACAACTAATCTAAGGAGTCACCATGCTTTGCATTATGATAGAAAAAAAATGTGTTTTTATGAAAAACATTTTATTATGAAACAATGTGATACATTTTATTATTATTAATATATAGATTTTTAATAAATCAGGGCTATGGCTAGTTGGTTCACTGATGAATATCGCTGGTAAAGTGTGTTTCAATTTCACAACAAATCAGTATTCTCTGTACTCTACCTCTAACCATATAAATATAAAACATTTATATTTTATACAGTATTTGGGAAATATTTCTTGGCTTCTATGAATGACTTTCAAAGCCAAAAGATATATTTGCCACTGTTGCAAAACAGTAGCCTTAGATTTTTAAAAAGCATATTTCTAGGTAACAAGATTGATAGGCAGATTACATATTTATATCATACCAAAAATAGACAAATGATGACATGCACAAGAAAGTGAATATAAAACTAACACAGCACCAGAAAGTGAGTTTCTAATATTAATATGTGTGCTTATTTAATGAAATGAACCATATTTAAATGGTATCAAAGCCATGAGAATGAAAGAGCACTTAAAATTATAAATATTGCTTATTTAATAGCCTTCTCTTTTAATGAATCCCTACTATAGAGCTAATAAACTATTAAATAAATAATAAATTTGTTGATGATGAATTGGATTATCCCTGATTGTGAAATAACTGGACAATCTAAAATGTAATGCCCCATATAGATTCTTCCTATAATTTCTTTATATCTCATTAAGTCATTTCTATTCTATACTAATCAAGGAGCAAATACTAACACATTATAACTGAAGTATATAAGAAGAAAGCCACTAAATATTAAAAAATTTATAGCAAAATAAAAGATACCACTTACATTCAGTATCTCTTAGACCTGCATACTTTAATATAATGGTAAAGCAAAATAATTATGTAGCTACCTATGTTTTTTGGATCTTATGCAAACAACACTTCTTCCTTGATTCTCTATTCTAGATAAGGAACACATAATCTTCAAAGGATATGAAAATTGTCCACTGACTCTATAATTCTGATCCATATAATTCTTTGTTTGCTTGCTTTTTCCTTAATTAGGGTAATGAGCCACTGTTGTTCAAAGATAGAGCAGCCTGTGTATTTCAATTGAGATCCATGTTGTCTCATACTATGAGTTCCATTCAAATAAATCAAAAATGGTCCTTTGTGAAAAATTTTAAAAGTTGAGCAAAAAATAAAATAAAATAGAAGCAAACAAAGTTTCCAACAAGCTTTCATCATATACTGATTGAACAGGTACTTGGCTATGAATATGGTTACCTAACTAAAGTTATCTCATTAGTCTGGTTTTATAGTACCTCTTTTATGATCCACATATCACAAAATTATACTCACATTAAAAATAACCCTCTGGTGTACATCATTTTATGATATTGGCAAATAAATCTACATACTGCAATATGGTAAAATATATTGATCTATAAACTACAACACTGAACAACAAATCGACCATAAACTAAAATCCCAAGCATCCCTTCAACACTAAAACTCCCATTTGCAGGCTTCTTCCCGGGCAGTGCGAGCTGTCACTGGATCCCCAACTCTTGAAGCATAACAAAGATCACAAATAACTTTTGCATGACAACACAGTCAACTTCACAGCTTAGACAACCCTTCCACGGGCTGGAAGAAGTTCAGGAAGAAGTCATGAACTTATACATGCTGTGTATTGAGTACTCTATTTCCTAGGGTTACGGCTGAATATTTTCTAATCTTTGCTTTGAGAGAAAAAATAAATACTGTTTGAGGGGAATCATTAGCAGTTGAACAATTTGAATTATTTGTCTTTCATGTAGCCCCTTCTAGATTTTACATAAACCAGTTACGTGATGGAAGACAAAGACAATTCAAGCAATGAGACATTACTAATTGTACTCCTTATTTAAATATGTATTTTAAATGCATAGAATTATAATGCATCTTCAAAATACAGATAAGAAAAAAAAAGCAGAAAAGAAAAATGTCTCACAGAATTATCATCAATATAAACAATCTTGTGTTATCTCAGTGCAAGGTCACCTAGATAAATAGACACATATTGTATGAAGGCATTATTATCTGACCTCGAGTGTCTTCCCCCATTACCTTTACTCAATGGCTGTCCTACAGTTGGGGCTATAAGACCTTGTCCAATAAGGCTCCCAGGTGGGGCAGCATTATTGGAACAGATAAGTAAAACAAAGAGAGCAAATGCTTGGTTGCAGGAGAAGGTCTTAACTTTTAGCCTGTCCAATTATTTTACTACCAAGGCTGAACACTTTCTTAGCCATAACTGCTCAACTGCCTTTTGGACAATCTTCTCAGTATGTTTTTCAATAGATGAAATTTACCTGAACACATTTTTGTGACTATAGATATATTTGGACTTACTCCTGTCTTATTTGTGTTTTCAACTTACCATCACTTTAGATTTAATTCCTTCTGCTCAGATTGGTTGAGACTTCTTTGTTATATAGTTGGGTTTTTCGTTTGTTGTTGTTGTTGTCTTTCCTTAAATGGGTTGAACATTATTCATCCTGTGTCTTTGCTTCCATTCTTCTATTTTCTGGGGCTTTATTCATTTCCCTCATCTTGATTTTTTGTCTGTTTATTCTTACCTATGCTTTTCTTCTTCTCCTGAATAATTATTCTAAGAATATTACTGAAGTTGCTTCTTATGACAAGCCTTATCTTATTACCCTACTCTCTGTCAGAGGCTAAGATGTGTTCCTTTTGTGCTTTCATTACCCTTCTTTTTTTAAATTTTTTGACCCTATTCACTACTTATCACAAAGTAGTGAAATTGCTGGAAGATACATCTGCACTTAACCACAAACACTTTGGAGAAAGGCATTGTGTCTCTCACAGTATTTTATGTCCCACACAACACAGTGTCTGGCAAAGAGTAGTCAGACACCTATTGCATACAGGAAGGCATGGATGGATGTCAGGTATGTTTATCTTCTGGAAATCATTAATGAATGCAACAGAAAATATATACTTGAGTCCAACAGGTTATGCTATTTTTCTTTAATTCTCTGTATTTACAACTGTTCTGAGGCAGTTTTAGGCTCATTGTTCTTATTATTAATACGTATAATACCTGAATCTGATATTTCTGCACAAGTTAACTTTTTGAAATTCCGTAACTCCTATTTTGTTTCTTTGTGGTAAATATGGGCAAGACATGAAATAAATGTAAGTGCATTAGAAGATAATTAGTTCTTAGAGGTTTCAGCTCAGCTTTACGATCTCTTCTAAATTGCATGCTTTCTTTTTATTATAGTGAAATAGTTATAGTTTCTTCTGCCTACTCAAAAACATTTCTTTACAATTTGACTCTAAACTACAGATTTTACTGATTCACTGAGAATATATAAAAGTGAGACAACTTCTGTCATTTTCCAGCTATGATTTCCAAAAGTGGCTTCTCTATCACCTCAGTGAGTGAGCCTTAAAACTGTTGCATTTTTAACTTAAGGCCTCACACACTTATTTAAAGTAAGGATGTTTCCCTATAAAACTCTGCAAGCAAAGTTCACATAATTTAAGTCTATAGTTGAAATTCCATTATAGTATTTCTTTGCATTTTAAGACAGTTTTCTGTCTTGCCCAGGCTGGAGTGCAGTGGCACCATCTTGGTTCACTGCAGTCTGCACCTCCCGGGTTCAAGCAGTTCTCCTGTCTCAACCTCTGAGTAGCTGGGACGACAGGCCTGTGCCACCACACTCAGCTAATTTTGTATTTTTAGTAGAGATGGGGTTTCACCATATTGGCCAAGCTGGTCGCAAACTCCTAACTTCAAGTGGTCCATCCGCCTCGGTCTCCCAAAGTACTGGGATTACAGGAAGACAATTTTCTAATAAGCAATAAGTCCCTTTTTTCTACCCCCTATCAAAGTCAGAGTTAATTTTGCATTCTTTACTTTCTTTTACATTTATTTTTTGCCTCGACCTAACGTGTACAACAATGATGCCTCTATTTTAATCCAGTCACTGGTTCTTTGAAGCCCTATTAAATTATAAGCTCCCCAAGGATAAATGTTCCACCTTCTTTCTTGCTGGACTTCTCACAATATCTGCTCATAATCGGCATTAAGTAAATTTTTGTTGACTTCACTTGATTTAAGAGCATATAGTTCTAAGAGATAATTTAAATTGAAGTTAATGTTGTTTATTAAAATAGATGAATAGAATACATAGATCTGTGTTTATATTATATAGATTTAGATATATGTTTTTCCTCAGCACCTTGTTCGTATTCACTTAGTAGCAATCCATATATACTACTCTATTCTCTGTTTCTCATTCTATACCTTTATTACTTTTAATACTTCTTGTTACATTAGGTAAATGTGACATAATGCATTATCCAGTGCCCTAGCATTACAGCATTTTTTTCTGTAACAGCAAATAAGTAGATTGATTTTTATGAGAAAAAAATAGCTGAGAAAATGACTCAAGTTTAAGATTTAGATAGAAAAAAATGATGTAGATAATTTTGGTAATTTATTTTTATTTTTATAAATAACCAATTGGATAATTAGGAAAATAACATATTAACTGTATTCTCAACAACCAACATGTTACATAGCACCCTAAATATATATAAAAATTAACACATTGGAAAATTGAGCATTCTGCTGATTTTCCTGAACCATTTTTAAATGGTAAAACTAATTAAAGTAAAAATAATTTAGTTTCACACTACAATGTCAGCAATTATATATATTTTGCTAGTGTTAACCAATTCATTGCATATATTTCAAATTAAGGCATGTGTTCTATCACCAAAAGAAATATTAAAAAGTATATTATGCACATAATGCTATTACAAACACTACGGAAGATATTAGTTTTCTAAATTCATCATCAGATAGAGACCTGCAAATTACTTCAAGTCCAAATGTGACATATCACAGGCTTTGTTAATTACTTATGTTTCAGTATTTCACATATAATGAAAGAATAAAATAGTGAAATAGAGAATTAAAAATATTTGTTGCCAACATTTGTGGTGATCTTTTAACTGAGTATTTTCAGGAATTCAACAAAGCCATAGCCAACATATGCAATGAAGAACAATATGAATCTTTCCTAAATTAAGTGTACCACCATTTCCACATATAGTAAACCAACTCTTCATAATTCCCAAATGTGCATATGTTCCAGGCTGCCTTATGTATTAAGTTTCACTATGATAAGGAGTAAAAGATCACAGCTTCCCTGTGGGCAGCATGTCCTGGCCCAGTAGCTGTGTATACCCCTGATGAGGGGTAAAAGCAGAGGAAACTGGTCAAAATTGAACCCAGAGAAGTATCTTGAAACCTAAAGCTACTTGTGAATAAGAAATTAAATAGGAGTGTAGGCACAAAGAAATCATGCATTCCACTTTAAGCCATCTAGATTCACACTTAAAAATCACAGAAATGTCTATGGCATGGCCTATTAAGCTAAACCAATTTCAGTCAAAGTTGTGAAAAAGGCTAGTGTATCTTTCTTCTAATTGTTCAAAATCTTTTCTCCTCAGCTGGGATTCTGCTCTCTCCATCCTTTTTTATGTTCCAGGTTTCCTCTATGGTACCACTTCCTTTCATAATAACCTGTTTCTACATGTGATCTACTTGTTGTAACAATTTATCCTTTGTGAGTCTCAGACTACAGGAAGCTTCTTCCAGGAAGGAAGGATCAGAACACACTGAGGAGGATCAGAAACTTACCTGAAATGAGATGTTAATGCATATTTGCATATGATTATGTCTAGGTAACATTTGATAGCTAACTTTGTATTTAACATTTCTGGCATTTTATAATAATTATCTACTAAAACAGTTCAAGCATTGAATTCCCCAGTATGAAATAAAATTTCACATGTAATATACTAGTTTTTAATATTTTTAGATTTCAAATAAGAATTGTAGAAGTTTAAAACTGCAGCAATGATTTTGAGATAACTAGATAAAGAATCAGGTTTATAGAGGTGGAAAGGGTTGAAGAGAGTTACACAATATAACAAGATTATTAAGTAATAGAGTTTTAACATGAACTGAAGATTAAACTTGGAGAATAATCCAGGTCACAGAGGCATCAGTAGTCATAAATGAGATCACCTCTGCTGGTTTGCCATTGAAAAATATGCCTCAGCTGGTATAAAGTCATTAATATGTGTTATTAATTATCTTCAGTTGGCATGACGACCTTCTGGAAAAGTGAGATTTGGGAAGTACTCGGATCATATGGTTTCAAGGAAGGAGGAATAGAAGGAAAACTATTAGAATGGGGAATTCCGGTGATCTGATTAGAGTTAATTTGAGAGAAAGGCATTGCAAATGTCAGAGGCAAGCCAGGAGAAATCTAATGTTGGTGGAAATGGTCACTGAATTTGTGTTCCCATCAATAGTGCATTCTTTCACAAAAATGATGGCATTGGTAGGGAGATGATTCATAAACAAAAAAAAAATAGCTTTATGGGGAGAGGGGCAGGGAACAATTGTCATGGAAACATCATTATATATAATAAAATGCATTTTAGTTAGCATAACTAGATCACATAGCAAGACTTTGAATGTATTTATTACAGTTTATGGCATCAAATTCACTGAATGTTATATTCATAAATTTCTTGTTAAACCTGTTTTGCTTTGGACTTCCAGTTTAATGTTAGATATGCAGAGAGCTGGAGAAAGTGTCACTCTCACTCTTATAAGAATAAATGTTGAACAATGTGCATTAACAATTTGTTTTCAGCCTATCAGAACAATGAGGTTGTTTGGCCAGTAAGTAACCCAAAATCTGGACAGAAACAGGCACCACCAGAGAGACACAGGACCTGAGCACCTGCTTAACAGGGACAGAAGCCATGTAAGACTCTAAGAAGATTGAACTAAATATTTATCACAAATTTTAAAGGCAAATTGTGGGATAATGTGAGAATATGAAGATTTGGAAGGTCACAGAAATACAGGAGAAATACAGGATTTTTCACCCCCTTGCAGGTTTTTCTTCCAGAAACCCCAGTAAGCAATCATGGGGAGGTTGGGAGAACCTTGAGAAGTTTCCCTAGTGGCGCTGACTGGGAAGAGGGGAGAAGCCACAGCCCAAGCCTTAGGTTTCATCTGGCTTTGCCCTTGATGCCTATGTGACCTGGGGCTATTCTCTCAGCAGTAAATTTGGTAGAAATAGGGCTCCCTTCATTTGTTCCGTGTCTCTCAAAAGCCAACATTTTTCATCGGCTGACGTCTGATATCTTGAAAACCATTGTTTCATATATTTGGGGCAATTTTTTGTTTGTTTGTTCTGTTTTGTTTTCTCAAGAGAAATGCCAAATCAGTCTTTGTGACTCTATCTTGGGCAAAACCTGAAATTTCATTTATGGATATAAATTCAAAGGTAATGAATAAAATATTTGAAAGCAGAATCCAACTCTACCTTAATAAAATAATAAAACATGACCTAATGAAACTTACTCCAGGAATACTAGGTTGATTCAATATTAGGAAATCCTTTAATACCATACACCATATTAATAAATCTAATTTAAAAACCATATAATTATCTTGCTCAATGTGGAAAATGTCTTTGCCAAAATGTCACATGCAATCATGGTTTAAAACTCTCAGGAATATAAGAACTGATAG
The DNA here is from genome assembly GCF_028885655.2 of Pongo abelii. Lineage (NCBI taxonomy): Eukaryota > Metazoa > Chordata > Mammalia > Primates > Hominidae > Pongo > Pongo abelii. The sequence continues at coordinate 189,975,585 of NC_071988.2, forward strand.
ATAATTAATATGATTAATCATTATATATGTATATATATATAGACACACACACACAATGTTTATCTGAAAAGCCAGTGTCATGCTTAATCAGAACCACTAAAGTCCTTTTGATGAAAATTCAGAATTAGGCAAAGATTTTCACTGACTTCATTAACATTCAATATTATACTAGTAGCAATTGCCCATACAATTGAACAAAGAATTCAATTAGAAGCATAAGAATTGTTAAACACAAAAATATACAGAATTAAAATTATTTTAAATGATATAATATGATGATATACTCAAAAAGCTGTACAGAACCAATATTAAAGCTAACTGAAGCAATAAAACAGTTCAATAAGGTAGCCTGCTATAAAATTCACAGGGACAAATAAAAAGTCCTCATATGTACAAGAAATAATAGTAGAAACATTTCTGTATACAACAGCAAACAAGAAGACTAAACACTTAAGAATACATTTAAGAACAGATGCACAAAAGCTTTATGAGGAAAACTATAAAATACTCTTGAAAGACAATGAAGTAGACCTGAACAAATGGAAACACATCCCCTTTCTTGGATAGGATGACTATGACATAAAAACGTTAATCCTCCTTAAGTGAATTTCTAAAGGGAATACAATCCCTATAAGACCTCTGAAGCTTACTGAATTAGAGAAGGTGATTACCAAAGTTTCTGTTGAATAAGCAAACATACAAAAGTAGCATAGAAAACACAAACAGAAAATCTATAATTTGGGACTAGCCTTCACAGGCTAAAACCATTCTAGTGTGGGAATAGGCAAAAGGCCAGTGGATGGGATAGAAAGCCTAGAAATATATCCAAGTACTTTTGGAAATTTAGTGTATGATAAAGGTGGAGTTTCATCCTTAAGGCAGTGGAGAATTTATAATAAATGGTGCTGGAACAATCGGGTAGTCATTTAAAGACAAAAGAGATAAAATTAAATGCATATCTTATACCTTACACTAGAATAAATGCAAAAGGATCAGTGCTTTAAATGTAAAAAAATAAACAATAGAAATAGTAAAAAGAAACATGAGTGAATTCTAAGCTGTCTCACTGTGACTCCAAATTAAAATCTACTGAAAGAAATGTTTAATATGTGTGTATATATATCAAAATATATCAATGTACGTAAATTGCATAGCCAAAAAGATATGATTAAAAGACAACAAACACTGAGAGAGAATATTTGCAGTATGTATTACAGACAAATGGCTTACATCCCTAATATATAAAGCAGTCTTAATTAAGAGACAAAAGACCAAATATCACAATAGAAGAATACAAATAAAACAATGGCCAGATAATTCTTTTTTAAAAAGTAAAAAAGTTCTCTTAAAATATGTACATGTTCAAATTTACTCATAATAGCTGCATGTAAATTAACACTGATAAAGCATTCTTAGTTATCATCTTAGTGAAAATTAAAATATACATGACAGTACATTTTGTTGGTGTGACTGTCAGTAGAGAAACTGAAACTTTGTAGTATAACAATGTTTATATTGCTGGGGGGAGTGCAAACAAATATAACCATCTGGAGTACATGTTGGCAATACATAACAAAACTACAGGTTACTTACCTTTTGACCCAGGAGTTTCATTCCTAGGAATTTATCCTGAGATGATCACCTCCAGCAATACAAATTATTAAAAACAAGAATATTCATCCCAACATTATTTATAATTTTGAAGTATTAGAAAAACCTAAATATCCACATATAAAACAGAGGTTGAATGACAGATCCACCCAGAAGAGAACTTTGCAGCTCCAAATAATAAAAAGAAACATATCCATACAGATACGAAGTCAACTCTACAATATATTTTAAGTGAAGAGAGAAAAGTACAAAAGAATAGCTATAGTGTGATGCAATTCCTATAATAAAGACATAATGAAATATACATGTGTCTGGTAATTTAGGTGAACATAAACACAGGAATGATAAACTAATTAGACTGGTTACCTATTGTGGTAGATGTAAGCTGGGTGAAAAGAATGGGGAAATTAGAATAGGTAGACAGGATGAGGGAGAGGAACACTTGCCTAAGTATCACATTTTATATTGTAATGTTCAAATCATGGTAATGTCTCATAGACCCAAAGATACATTATAAAAATTAATCAGGATATAGAAAGAGCAAAAATGGGATCCAAAGAATAATAAGGGAATGTTCAGTTTATTATAAATGAATAATATAATCAAAATTATTGTGATGGGGAAAAACCAAATCTAAGTAATTTTGGAAAACAGTGTTTTGTCTGTTTGCTATAAAGCTAAAGAGACAAAATTACAGGCATGCGCGCACACACACACACACACAAACTGTGCGCAGACTATATATTGTAATTTAGAAACTTACTTTTTACAGAGTTATGGGTTAGGAATTTGGAAACTATTTTATATGTATTGTATTATCGGATTGAGCAAATAAATATATTGTGGATACTAAGAGCCAGATTTTCATTGCCAGAGAAAAATGTTACAAGTAAGACAACAGAGTTAATCTCCGATATTGGAATCAACTTTTGTACCATCAGTCCAAACTCATGGTTTTAAATATGTGTAGATAGAAGATCGTTAGATAGATATTGAGATAGATAGAGAGATATGTGTACTTCTCTCTTTTTTCTATCTCTGTCCACTAGGAGGATCTAGAAACAGTGATAACAAATTAGCAATTAACACTTCAGCACTCAGATTTTGTTTCCAATTATCATTTTCCAATAAAAAATACCATGGCTTAGAAAAATGGCTGATTCCAGGACTGAAGCACAGAAAAAAATAAGATGATCCCAGAATATCTTGTAGTAGCAGAAAGTTAAACAGTGATAAAATTAAGAAATAGGGTCTTATCAAAAACACTGGAACCAATTTGAAATAGCTCCCAATGGCTATTTCTGGGTAAATTTTAGCAACTATATAATGATAATATTGGACAATAACCCAGCAAATAAAATATATATCATTGAACAATATTAATAAAACTCACAAAGAAAGGAAGAAGGACAAAGTATAACTCTTTCCCACTGTAAAGTGCTAATTAATAAATGTAGAATGCATGATAACCATAGAAAGTCACCATTTGGCAGACAGCACAGTAAAAATTATCACAAGCAAGAATCATCAATGAATGCTAAAATTAGATGCGAAATTGGATAATAAGATATAGGGTAATTACATAGACTTGAAATTTTTTTCTAAAGCCAAAAAATAGTACCTTTATAGTTGAAATGTCTATCAAGCATCATCTTAGCTAAGTAATTAAAGTTAACATTACCAGTAATAAGACACATGAACATTCCATATTTTCTGACATACCGCACTGAGAGAGACACATCACCTTTGTGGTATTCTTGCCAAAAATGCTAAATATAAATTTTATCCAGGAGAAAAATCAGACAAAACTAAAGTTGTAAAATAGCTTTCAAAGAATCAAGTCATGAAAGACAAAGAAAGATGGAAGAACTGTCCCAGACTGAAGGTCACTAAGGAGGTAAGACAAATAAATGTAATGTGGGTTACTAGACCAGTAAAAAGATATTGGTGAGACAATTGCTGAAATTTAATAAGATCTGCAGATTAGTTAATAGTATTTATCAATTTCCTGGTCTTCATAATTGTACTGCAGTTATTTAAAATGTTAACATTCAGAAAAGCCTGGCAAATGGTATGTGAGAACTATTTACAGCATTTGGGGAACGTCTTTTTATATCTGAAGTTATTTCAAAGCAAAAGGTTATAATAGTGATAAAAAATAATAAAAGATATATCCTCCATATTAAAAAATAAATCTGAAAAGCATGTGTATCTATTAAATAACTATTTCTACTTAGAATTAAAGTAAAAGATGTTAATGGTACAGCCAAAATGTAATATTTTCTATTTACTTTCCACTATACAAACATAAAAGAATCTCAAACAATTATGGAAGAGCAAGTCAGATCATTCATGTAAATGTCAAAAGTATTACACAGCCCTGTATATTCTGCTGTCTCTTTTATGTAACCATGTATAATAAAAGTATTTCAATCAGACCATTAATTTTTAATGAGAGTGCATTGGACTTTTGGTTTAGTTCATCTTCAATGCTAAACACTAAAGATTATATTTGTGATATGAGTGATAGTGAGATAATTACAGATCTATTTCTAGATGAATTTCCTCCTCTCATTGTTTAGTAGAGAATATATAGTTTATTGAATGTGTTAGCATTTAGAACAGTGTCAGGAGTAATTAGCTATTATTGTTGTTGTCACTGTTATTATGAACATGATGTCGTTGCCCTCTGTGATCTTTAACAAAAATAACTCAGCAAGCAAGTTTTAATTTCCCTTTAAGCTGTTCAACCCTGAACTACTTAAATTTCAGGCACTAAGTGATTTAATACAACCAAGTAGAAAAGCACCATTGAATTATTCAAAAATTAAACTCCATAGCACACAAGCATCAAAGTAGACCTGCTTAAATTGGCAGCTTTCAGTCTCTCCAGCACTCCTGCTTGATGACCTTTGAGAAGGCAATGATCTTTAAGTCATCTTGTTCTGCTTCATGTTCTGCTTTGTGTTTGGCACATAAAATCATCTAAAATAATCACCACCCATGAATGTCAATGGAATTGTGCTATTCTTTTCATATAATTGGTTTGTGTCACATAAGACAAAAAAACGCAAAGAGAGAGTTTGGACATTTCACCAAAGCACAATAGTGACTCATGATTTAAGCAGATTAAGCTTATCTTTCACTTGTATTCAAGAAACTAAATAACAAGATAAACTATGGAGCAGAGATTCCAAAATGCTTTGGAGAGATTGTTGAAAAAATTTACATTAGTATGTTTATAAGGAAGATAATCTCTCTAGACCTAATGAATAACATTTCTAACTGCAATCCTGGGAATGAAGTTGTCCGAAATTATTCCTGTGTAGACATGTTACAACGTTAGAGGGATGGAGGAAGGAGAGTCCATTATGAAAAGGATTTTGAAAGATTCCCTCAGATCCCAATCTCAAGAATATAATAATTCTTTAACAGAATATACATGAATAAACATAACAGGATGCAGGGCCTCTGTGTAATTCAGTTTATTGAATAAGTGTATATTTAAAACTCCATGTTTTAAGGTTACACTTTAGATACCTACATTTATAATCAATGATAAGATTTTGAATCTATTATGTGTTTTCTCTAGCTCATTATTGTATCTTATAAAAATGTAAAAAAGAAACTATTTAACTTGTGGCAGTATAATCTTAAAGAGCTTTGGGACTAACAGCGGATCTCTCGGCAGAAACTCTACAAGCCAGAAGAGAGTGGGGGCCAATATTCAACATTATTAAAGAAAAGAATTTTCAACGCAGAATTTCATATCCAGCCAAACTAAGCTTCATAAGTGAAGGAGAAACAAAATACTTTACAGACAAACAAATGCTGAGAGATTTTGTCACCACCAGGCCTGCCCTAAAAGAGCTCCTGAAGGAAGCACTAAACATGGAAAGAAAAAACCGGTACCAGCCACTGCAAAATCATGCCAAATTGTAAAGACCATCAAGGCTAGGAAGAGACTGCATCAACTAACGAGCAAAATAACCAGCTAACATCTTAATCACAGGATCAAATTCACACATAACAATATTAACTTTAAATGTAAATGGACTAAATGCTCCAATTAAAAGACACAGACTGGCAAATTGGATAAAGACTCAAGACCCATCAGTGTGCTGTATTCAGGAAACCCATCTCACGTGCAGAGACATACATAGGCTCAAAATAAAAGGATGGAGGAAGATCTACCAAGCAAATGGAAAACAAAAAAAGGCAGGGGTTGCAATCCTAGTCTCTGATTAAAAAAGACTTTAAACCAACAAAGATCAAAAGAGACAAAGAAGGCCATTACATAATGGTAAAGGGATCAATTCAACAAGAAGAGCTAACTATCCTAAATATATATGCACCCAATACAGGAGCACCCAGATTCATAAAGCAAGTCCTGAGTGACCTACAAAGAGACTTAGACTCCCACACTATAATAATGGGAGACTTTAACACCCCACTGTCAACATTAGACAGATCAACGAGACAGAAAATTAACAAGGATACCCAGGAATTGAACTCAGCTCTGCACCAAGCAGACCTAATAGACATCTACAGAACTCCCCACCCCAAATCAACAGAATATACATTTTTTTCAGCACCACACCACACCTATTCCAAAATTGACCACATAGTTGGAAGTAAAGCACTCCTCAGCAAATGTAAAAGAACAGAGATTATAACAAACTGTCTCTCAGACCACAGTGCAATCAAGCTAGAACTCAGGATTAAGAAACTCACTCAAAACCACTCAACTACATGGAAACTGAACAACCTGCTCCTGAATGACTACTGGGTACATAATGAAATGAAGGCAGAAATAAAGATGTTCTTTGAAACCAACGAGAACAAAGACACAACATACCAGAATCTCTGGGACACATTCAAAGCAGTGTGTAGAGGGAAATTTATAGCACTAAATGCCCATAAGAGAAAGCAGGAAAGATCCAAAATTGACACCCTAACATCACAATTAAAAGAACTAGAAAAGCAAGAGCAAACACATTCAAAAAGCTTGCAGAAGGCAAGAAATAATTAAAATCAGAGCAGAACTGAAGGAAATAGAGACACAAAAAACCCTTCAAAAAATTAATGAATCCAGGAGCTGGTTTTTTGAAAGGATCAACAAAATTGATAGACTGCTAGCAAGACTAATAAAGAAGAAAAGAGAGAAGAATCAAATAGATGCAATAAAAAATGATAAAGGGGATATCACCACTGATCCCACAGAAATACAAACTACCATCAGAGAATACTACAAACAGCTCTATGCAAATACACTAGAAAATCTAGAAGAAATGGATAAATTCCCCAACACATACACCCTCCCAAGACTAAACCAGGAAGAAGTTGAATCTCTGAATAGACCAATAACAGGCTCTGAAATTGTGGCAATAATCAATAGCTTACCAACCAAAAAGAGTCCAGGACCATATGGATTCACAGCTGAATTCTACCAGAGGTACAAGGAGGAACTGGTACCATTCCTTCTGAAACTATTCCAATCAACAGAAAAAGAGGGAATTCCCCCTAACTCATTTTATGAGGCCAGCATCATCCTGATACCAAAGCCAGGCAGCGACACAACCAAAAAAGAGAATTTTAGACCAATATCCTTGATGAACATTGATGCAAAAATCCTCAATAAAATACTGGCAAACCGAATCCAGCAGCACATCAAAAAGCATATCCACCATGATCAAGTGGGCTTCATCCCTGGGATGCAAGGCTGGTTCAATATACACAAATCAATAAATATAATCCAGCATATAAACAGAACCAAAGACAAAAACCACATGATTATCTCAGTAGATGCAGAAAAGGCCTTTGACAGAATTCAACAAACCTTCATGCTAAAAACTCTCAATAAATTAGGTATTGATGGGACATATCTCAAAATAATAAGAGCTATCTATGACAAACCCACAGCCAATATCATACTGAATAGGCAAAAACTGGAAGCATTCCCTTTGAAAACTGGCACAAGATAGGGATGCCCTCTCTCACCACTCCTATTCAACATAGTGTTGGAAGTTCTGGCCAGGGCAATCAGGCAGGAGTAGGAAATAAAAGTTATTCAATTAGGAAAAGAGGAAGTCAAATAGTCCCTGTTTGCAAATGACATGATTGTATATTTAGAAACCCCATTGTCTCAGCCCAAAATCTCCTTAAGCTGATAAGCAACTTCAGCAAAGTCTCAGGATACAAAATCAATGTGCAAAAATCACAAGCATTCTTATACATCAATAACAGACAAACAGCCAAATCATGAGTGAACTCCCATTCACAATTGCTTCAAAGAGAATAAAATACCTAGGAATCCAACTTACAAGGGACATGAAAGACCTCTTCAAGAGGAACTAGAAACCACTGCTCAAGGAAATAAAAGAGGATACAAACAAATGGAAGAACATTCCATGCTCATGGGTAGGAAGAATCAATATCGTGAAAATGGCCATACTGCCCAAGGTAATTTATAGATTCAATGCCATCCCCATCAAGCTACCAATGACTTTCTTCACAGAATTGGAAAAAACCACTTTAAACTTCATATGGAACCAAAAAAGAGCCCACATCGCCAAGTCAATCCTAAGCCAAAAGAATAAAGCTGGAGGCATCACGCTACCTGACTTCAAACTATACTACAAGGCTACAGTAACCAAAACAGCATGGTACTGGTACCAAAACAGAGATATAGATCAATGGAACAGAACAGAGCCCTCAGAAATAATGCTGCATATCTACAACTATCTGATCTTTGACTAACCTGAGAAAAACAAGCAATGGGGAAAGGATTCCCTATTTAATAAATGGTGCTGGGAAAACTGGCTAGCCATATGTAGAAAGCTGAAACTGGATCCCTTCCTTACACCTTACACAAAAATTAATTCACGATGGATTAAAGACTTAAACATTAGACCTAAAACCATAAAAACCCCAGAAGAAAACCTAGGCAATACCATTCAGGACATAGACATGGGCAAGGACTTCATGTCTAAAACACCAAAAGCAATGGCAACAAAAGCCAAAATTGACAAATGGGATCTAATTAAAGAGCTTCTGCATGGCAAAAGAAACTACCATCAGAGTGAACAGGCAACCTACAAAATGGGAGAAAATTTTCACAACCTACTCATCTGACAAAGGGCTAATATCCAGAATCTACAATGAACTGCAACAAATTTACAAGAAAAAAACAACCCCATCAAAAAGTGGGCTAAGGACATGAACAGACACTTCTCAAAAGAAGACATTCATGCAGCCAAAAACACATGAAAAAATACTCACCATCACTGGCCATCAGAGAAATGCAAATCAAATCCACAATGAGATACCATCTCACACCAGTTAGAATGGCAATCATTAAAAAGTCAGGAAACAACAGGTGCTGGAGAGGATGTGGAGAAATAGGAACACTTTTACACTGTTGGTGGGACTGTAAACTAGTTCAACCATTGTGGAAGTCAGTGTGGCGATTCCTCAGGGATCTAGAACTAGAAATATCATTTGACCCAGCCATCCCATTACTGGGTATATACCCAAAGGACTATAAATCATGCTGCTATAAAGACACATGCACACGTATGTTTATTGTGGCACTATTCACAATAGCAAAGACTTGGAACCAACCCAAATGTCCAACAATGATAGACTGGATTAAGAAAATGTGGCACATATACACCATGGAATACTATGCAGCCATAAAAATGATGAGTTCATGTCCTTTGTAGGGACATGGATGAAATTGGAAATCATCATTCTCAGTAAACTATAACAAGGACAAAAAACCAACCACCACATGTTCTCACTGATAGGTGGGAATTGAACAATGAGAACACATGGACACAGGAAGGGGAACATCATACTCTAGGGAATGTTGTGGGGTGGGGAGGAGGGGAGGGATAGCATTAGGAAATATACCTAATGCTAAATGGTGAGTTAACGGGTGCAGCACACCAGCATGTCACATGTATACATATGTAACTAACCTGCACATTGTGCACATGTACCCTAAAACTTAAAGTATAATAATAATAAAATAAAATAAAATAAAATAAAATAAAATAAAATAAGAAGAGCTTTGGGAACAATGAAATAAATACAAAAAGTAGTTTAATATTCTGATCTGTTATAGCCCATTCTGAATCATAAAAGAGAGCAGTGATCTCAGTTTGAATTGAATAGGATCTCTAGGGATATATAATCACATACCTTTGTTTAGGTGAAAGACTAGAACCTAGAAAGACTGGAAACTAGAAATTGTATGTTTAACTCACTAATAAGGACAGATATTAATTAATTCATTCATTCACTCATTAATTAAGCAGTTACTTATTATCATCATCTTTGCAAAGTGCTGGGGAAAATAGGAAAGGATAAGGGAAAAAATCTGTCTCACAAAGTTGATTACATGATTATTTAAGTTGATTAAACTAATTTAATATGTATGAGTGAAATGACAAAGCAGCACAAAAAGTGCAAAAAACTGATAAAGAAAAAATTTGTGCATTCTCAGTAGAAGGCACTTTATGGACATGAGTCATTTTGCTTTTGCTAGCAATAATCTTGGGGTTTCTATATGTAATCCTATATTTCATTACTCAAAATTTGTGAAAAAGATCTTTCAAAAATTCCCTCTGCAAGAGTTTAATGGCTTGTTTTTGTCAAAATACCCAGCTTCATTATTTTATTATCATATTTATTATCATATTATCTCCAAGATTTTGGAGGCCTGACATGTTTATAATTTTTGGAGCTCGCTTAATGAAAAGAATTCAAACATTATAAATGTTTGAAGGCATTTGTTTAAATATTTTTAGAATAAAATATCACACTTATTACTTATTTTTTAAAGATATAAAATATTGTAAAATGGGAAAATTCTGAAAAATTATTAAGCCTGTTTTATAATTGACCAACTGACATCCTAACAATCCTTTCCTTTCCAGTTGCAGTCAGCAGAGGAATCCTTTTCCGAATTTTTAATTTGTAATTCCTTTCCCTCAAAAAAGATACATTACCAGAAGTTAATCCTAAGATTATAATTTAATAAAACTAATAAATAGAAAAATGAATTTGACTAGTTTCTAGGTCTTTAGGGCTCCAGTCATATTTTTCCTCCGCCATCTACATATTTTGAGTACCAGGTACTATAGGACAGATATAAATCACAATGTGACCTCCGGCTCAGAACTTTCATAACATGACACAAAGTAGGTAGGCAAGGGGGAATTAGAGGTACCCCTGAAGGCCATTCTCACATCAGAATGTCAAACAAGAACTTTTACACACACAAGAGGATGCCATTTTTTACTTTATTGCCTCTCAGCTCCAAACTAACTCTTCATTTCCTGTTCTGTGAAAATGAATCTGGGCCCTCTAAATATTGTTTCTTTGCCAGCTGGCACAATGTTAAGCTTTTTTTAAGTAGCGGGTATGAGTGAGACAGTGCAAACAGGAAGGAGATTTATTTCTTGACTTCAGCTACTGTGCTTTTGTCTTTCTTTAAACTTTTAATTTCAGGGGTACATGTGCAGATTTGTCACATAGGTATATTTGTGTCATGGGGGCTTGTTGTATAGATTATTTCATCATCCAGGTATTAAGCCTAGTACCCACTAGTTATCTTTCCTGATTCTCTCCCTCCTCCCACCCTCCTCCCTCAAGTAGACCCCAGTGTTTCACGTCCCCTGCCATGTGTCCATGTGCCCTCATCATTTAACTTCCAAGTACATGCGGTATTTGGTTTTCTGTTCCTGCATTAGTTTGCTAAGGATAATGGCCTCCAGCTCCTTCCATGTTCCTTCAGAGGACATAATCCTGTTTTTTTTTTAATGTCTGCATAGTATTCTGTGATGTAGCATAACTCCTCCTGCATGCTAGGGTCTGGTGACTAATATTCCATAGCCCTCGCAATAAGAACACCACATGAGCTAAGTTTTAAAAACACTTCTGACTGGTGTACACACACCATGATCCTTGCAAAGTGCTGGGGGAAATAGGAAAGGATGAGGGAATAAATCTGTCTTCACAAAGTTTATTACATGATTATTTTAGTTGACTAAACTAACTTAGTACATATGAGTGAAGTGACAAAGCAGCACGAAAGCGCAAAGTACCTGTCCTCTGAATGATAGCTTCCTACCTGTCTGGTGATTCTGAATCTGCTCTGGCATTAGCAACCCACAGAAACTCTCCACCATCCAGCGAGCTTCAACCATACTTTCTCCAGAAAAGTCTCAGAGGGAGCTTCCGTTCCAGCTTTGTCCTTTCTTGGGTAATCTCTCTTAGTCCTGCAACATTATTGGATTACTGTTAACATTTTCATATTTTCTCTTTCATTTTAGATTAAATATACTTTATATTAAACTTCCTCCTTTAACTGCAGCATGGATTTTGTCTTTTGATTGTACCCAGACTCATACATAAGAGTAACTGTAAGACATGCAGGTACAAATCCAAAGTAAATGTTTCCCAAACTAATTTCCCTTTAGTTTGAACCAAAAAACAATGCCTGTGACCATTAAAACATCACTGAAGAAATGAGGTGGGTAAAGCCAATTCACAGTTGAAACAGACTGCAGTTTTAATCAGTGCACTTAATTATTTCTATGTGTGTGTGTGTATATATATATTTGTATATATAGATATATATTTGTGTATACTCACATACATCCACGCACCCAGATAGGTGCACAGACACACACACACACACACACACACAGGTCTTGGCCTTGGAAGGGGCTATGCAAGTTAGCTTAATGAAAAATTATCCTCAGCCTTGAGAGATCTAGTCCTTCTCTGGACAATCATTTCACCATAAAAACTTCATCCTAGGGTTGGCAAACTACAGCCAATGAGATGAATACAGTCTAGCATGTGCTTTTATAAATACAATTTTATTAAAACACATCCATACCTATTCCTTTCAATGTTCTCTATGGCTGCTTTCATGTTGTAATGGCATAGTTGAGTAGTTACAACAAAGATCATATGAATCACAAAGCTAAAATATTTACTGCTTTGTTTTTACTGATGAGATCTGCTGATGTTTATATGATGAAAGGACATTGAGATTTCAGTAGATAACCATTTACGTTGCATACAAACAAAAAATGTGAGCCCTTTCAAGCCAGCTATTAGTTTCTGATCCAGAAACTGAGGAACAGCTCTATATATTTCTATTCAAAGTCAAGCAGTTGATGGCTTGCCACTCAGGGACCTTGAAATTTTACATTTAATTCCTCTACTATGCTATGAATTATTGTTAATGTCAGAAGACTGAACACTGAATTATATGTTACCTTGTAATAGTGCTTAAAAAAGACAGGGTGAATATACACTTAAAGGAATTCTGCAGTGAGAGCAAAGAGAAAATAGACTTGAGTACCACTGTAGATAAAAGAAAGCTATTATCAAAGCAGAAAGGCTAGGATTTGGAACTCATATTGGAGGCATATTGGAGAAGAGGAGTGGAAATTCAAGGTGAGACTGGAAAAATAGATAAGTTGGGCACTTCAGCCCACAATTCTTCTCCTTTCAAATAAGACTAGCATATGTAAAGAACAACATTAAGGAAGGCTTATAGAAGGATTGAGACATAATATAAAGATCATCTATCCATTGAGATGGGCAGGATCTCTTCACTTCAAAAGACTACCAAGTCCAGCTAAGGAACAAGATAATTCCAAAAATAAATGAGGAACTATTGAAGTGATATGTAAATGGACGTACAGCTAGAATCAAATTTGATTTTGCTTTGTTTCAAGAACAGTACCGAAGAAATAAATCTGACATGCCAACTGCTGATATAAATATATCAAAACATAAAAATCTGAATTGAAAAAGATAGGTAGATCTTTCTTAAATAATAAAAACTAAACAATGCTAGTTATTTAACATTATTCTTTCCATTCTTAAATGTATCTCGAAGAAAGATTTGAATATGTACTCAAATAAATATTTAGGATAAATCCTATCATTAGTCATTAATTTGAATACAATCATATTTAAAATAAAATTTCCCTTCTGTGGACACCTAGGGGAAGATGGATGTACTTAATTTAATAGGAAAATGTCTTTAAGTGTGGACTCTGAATACAGAAGTAGCTAGTTTTCATCCTCTATTATTTTATGCATATTCTGACTCACACTCCGAATCTGCCATAGAGCACTATTCACCACATCAAGAAAGAGAAGCTGCCTTTCTTGATGTGGTGTGTTTGAAATATAATAGGAGAATAACAGATACATGTTACTTTGAATAAAAAATATAAAAGCACTTACAGTGCAGCTGTTATTGTATTTTGTATGAATAAGCTTTCTTTTGAGTTTGTACTTAGGTACAAAACATATAGTACAAGTGCATTTTAAATGATTTGTCCATTAAAGTAACTTGATTCATACAGCTCTTACACTTCTCAATACAAAGACATCTCAGTCATTACTATATGTGTCATTACTGATATATAAGTAACCATGATAACATTGGTATCCAGGAATTATCATTGATCCCACAATAAGACATATTAGGAGTCAACTTACTCAACTTACTCAGAGAGAGTAAAAGTAACATCCGCCCCAGGGGAAGAAGAGGTGCATTTATTATAACCCTTCCCAGTACTGTCATATGGTACCATTTTTTGATTTTCTAAAGGAGAGAACATCTCATAGAAGGAGATTAGTAATGTGTTCCAAGAATGGCATTTTCTTGCTGTGGTTTCCTGGCACCAGGGTACGCCTTGATTCTATAGGTTAAAACACTTTCATTAATTTAATCTCAGAGAAGTCACTCATAAAGAGACAGGTAAAAACACCAACTAATTAACTGTAAAATGAAGTTTCATCATTTTTAATGGGAAGACTCAAGCCTCTGTTTGGTGACTCTTTTTCTTAGTACCAAGGTACCCTCCCCCGAACAAAAGAATCACAAAATATTTATTTAGCATATGAGTTTAGCAAAGCAATAATGTATTTTGCTATCAAGTACTTTCTCTCCCACAGTAGAAAATACTCATTTAGAAACAAGGATATTCTTAGCTCACTGTCCTTTAGACAGCGCTGTATAAGTGATGAACAATTCTAAATGTTTTTTTCCCCATTTTTATCCCCATTCAGACCACTACTCTTCTGCTAATACACATTTTTTTTATGGCTTCAAGGAAGGGATTATTTTTCAGCATTACAGCATTAGTTTCCTTTCAAACCTTAGTCCTTCTAATTCCCTATCAACAACACATTTATCTACCATGATTTAGGATAGATTATTATCATAATTGGTCCACCTCTTCTTTAGGCTTTAGCTTATACTGCTTTACCTCAGAGAGGGTACACTCAACATCAGCCCCAAGGGAAGAAAATGATCAGGAGGAAGAGAATAAGGAGGAGGAAGAAAAGGAAGAGGAGGAAGAAGAATATCACAGTAAGGGGGAAAAGTAGTCATTATGGATAATGTACTGATAATTTATTAAAAGTGCTTATTTACATGTGTTTAACCAACCAGACCCAAAATGCAACAAAAATGCTAAATAAATTGTTTGTCACTCTGAATGCCAAAGTCAACACATGGAAAAATATGAGTTAGAAAGTTAGGGAGTGATTTTGTAATATAGTGGTATGTAGATTTTCTAGTAAGAAATGTTTTAAATAACTTCGTTCTTTTCTTTGTTCGTTTATTCAACAAATTTGTATTGCAGGACTACTCTACACAGAGATGGTTCTAAGCACTGGGAATACAGGACTGAACAAGAGAGGTATGATCCCCACTGTTCTGGAATTTGCATTCTAGTTAGAAAAATTAGAGAAGGAGAGCAACTAGAAATCATTCTTACATATTACAAGTTCTTTCAATTGAAGTAAGAAGAACATTGTGGAGTGCTACAATCTGTGTTTAGTTGTTTTTATGTTGTCCTTTATTAATAAAGTTAGAAGCAGAAAAGACTATAGAAAATTAGTCTTCACTTACAACATAGAAGTATTAAGACAGTAAATCAGTCTAAATTTTCATTTTGATTACATATTTTTGATAACCATATACTGCTTAAGGTTGTTATGAATAAACAACAAAAATCTACCTAAAATTTTCCACCCGTTGAGATATTGCTTTTGAAACTTCCTTGAGGACAAGGTTCCACAAATTTGCTCTGTAAAAGGCCAGACAGTAAATATTTTTGGCTTTGGAAGCCAAGATATGAAATTGAGGATATTATATAGATATTTACATTGCTAGAGAGAAAACTATTCTTCACAAATTTTTATTGATGAAATTAAAAACATAATATTTGTTTATTGATGAAATTAAACACAATAATAGTGGACTTTTTTTGTAATACAGGTCTACTTATGAGGAATGGAATTTTGGAAAGGAAGATAACATCTAATTGAGAATCAATGATAGCTTTTTGATCAAAAACGACTACACGTGTTCATCTGTTAATGGTAATCTGTAATGATTTTTTATGTATGTCCCCTTTTAAAATACTTTCTCACATAGATCCTGCCAAACACTGATTATCAATTCACAAGCAAATTATTTTAATTAAATATATGCATCTTTTGGAAGGCGTTTATAGAATTCCATTAGATTTTTGTTCTTGATATTTGCCTTTAAGCAATTATTACATCGCAGATTTACAATTCCAATTGAAAATTAAGCAGAAGCTCCTCAATAGCATAATTAAAATGAATTTTGAAATATGAAAATTTACTTTGCACTAGTTTGAGTTTGGAAAATCTATCTGGTGCAAAATTGGGTGGGAATGAGGATCTGGCTTCTTGTTTTAACTGTTGAGAGAACATGCAGTGCATAAAGTAACTTGACATTGCTTGTAACTCAAAGTGTTTAAGTTGTTGAAGTAGCTTTACTACGGTATAAGTTTCACATTTGAATACTGTTAGACCATGTAGTTTTATGTTGAATTCATTATGAAACATCAAATCTGCAGCAAAAACTAATTTAATGCTATTTGTTTCCTGATTATAGTGGTTGAGGGCATTTCTTTCTTTCCAGAAAAATTTCTGCATCAACCCTGAGCTGAAAATATTGCAATAAAACTTGACCACTGCTAAGCTATTGAAATGTGCGATAGGGTGAGTCAGGATACTCAGTTTTCATTTCAGTCAAAAATTCACAAAACTGACAATGGTTGAGTCCATGAGAGAGAATGAAGTTCACTGTTGACACTACTGATTCAATAAAACTTAATAGATTTTAGCATTTTCCTCGAATACCTGCTGGTGAATAATAAAGTGGGCAATGATGGGCTTTAAACCCTTTACATTTTCATATGTTTTGTAAGTTTGTTCAAATAAGCCTTTCCCTGCTCCATATGTATTTTTATTATCAATCATACCAGCGGACTCCATTTCAGGTTGTACTGCATTCAAGCTTTCTCAACTTCTATAAAAAATTCCTCACCTCCCCTAGTTTCGTGCACACCACTCTTAGGGGTTAATTATATAATCAGTTAAAGCTTGGTATTGACTCATCAAATAAGTAACAACTGATGAGTTGTTAGCAACATCTGTGAACTCATCAGGAGCAATGCAAAGCCACTCAAAATCATTTACTTTTAAAAAATAAGTTAAATTGATCATCAATGCTGCTCCCAATGTCCTTAACTCATCAAGTAACTGTTCTGGTTAAAAGGCTAATAATATTAAACCAGTTTGTTTTCTCTAAACACATTTCTTCAGCTGCTCAAATCTAACATGATTTAAATAACTTACCATTGGTAAATGGCTTTTCTTGCTTGGCTAACAAATGGGACATTTGAAATTTTATTATGGTTGTAGCCTCAGTCTCATTTGTTATTTTTGTGAAGAAATTCTACTGTGATGAGATATGCTGTTTTAAATTTTCTAGTTTTTCTAAACATTGCATTTCTGTGAGTAGGAAATATTGTGAAGAATGCTTAGTTTATGTTAATTTTTTTTTAAGAATAGATATATTGTCATTGGGCAATTTGCTATCAAATTCAGTACAAAATAATTCATACTCAACTGTGCCTTAAATATACAACATTTAAAGTCATTTTTCTTCTTTTTGTTTTAAATTTATGATTGTGTACTAGTAATAAAATATACATTAAGTGTTGTGTTATACTGACATGTGGTATTTGGAATGCTGCAGAGTTTTAACTATATTAACACAATTTGTAGAGTACCAAGCATTAGTATGAAGCAATGAAAGTGCCACATACATGCATTCTCTTTCAAAACAACTGAATTTCTCTATTGTTGTAATGCAAAGCAGCCATAGACAACACATGAATGAAGAGCATGACTGCTGTCAGGCCTCTGAGCCTAAGCTAAGCCATCATATCCCCTGTGACCTGCACATACACATCCAGATGCCCGGTTCCTGCCTTAACTGATGACATTCCACCACAAAAGAAGTGAAAGTGGCCTGTTCCTGCCTTAATTGATGACATCGTCTTGTGAAATTCCTTCTCCTGGCTCATCCTGGCTCAAAAGCTCCCCTACTGAGCACCTTGTGACCCCCACTCCTGCCTACCAGAGAACAACCCCCCTTTTTCCTTTACCTACCCAAATCCTATGAAAGGGCCCCACCCCTATCTCCCTTCCCTGACTCTTTTTGGACTCAGCCCACCTGCATCCAGGTGATTAAAAGCTTTATTGCTCACACAAAGCCTGTTTGGTGGTCTCTTCACACAGACACACATGAAATTTGGTGCCGTCACTCGGATTGGGGGACCTCCCTTGGGAGATCAATCCGCTGTCCTCCTGCTCTTTGCTCCATGAGAAAAGTTCACCTATGACCTCAGGTCCTCAGACCAACCAGCCTAAGAAACATCTCACCAATTTCAAATCCGGTAAGTGGCCTCTTTTTACTCTCTTCTCCAACCTCCCTCACTATCCCTTAACCTCTTTCTTCTTTCAATATCGGTGCCACACTTCAATCTCCCCCTTAATTTCAATTCCTTTCATTTTCTGGTAGAGACAAAGGAGACACGTTTTATCCGGGGACCCAAAACTCCGGCGCTGGTCACAGACTAGGGAAGGCAGCCTTCCCTCGGTGTTTAATCATTGCAGGGACAACTCTCTGATTATTCACCCAGGTTTCAGAGGTGTCAGATCATGCAGGGATGCCTGCCTTGGTCCTTCACCCTTAGCAGCAAGTCCCACTTTTCTGGGGGAGGGGCAAGTACCCCAACTTCTTCTCCTTCACCCTTAGTGGCAAGTCCTGCTTTTCTAGGAGGAAAGAACCCCCAATCCCTTATTTCA
Organism: Pongo abelii; assembly: GCF_028885655.2. Classification (NCBI taxonomy): domain Eukaryota; kingdom Metazoa; phylum Chordata; class Mammalia; order Primates; family Hominidae; genus Pongo; species Pongo abelii. The sequence continues at coordinate 189,994,434 of NC_071988.2, forward strand.
GTGTCCCGACCTCTTATCTCTGCACCCCAATCCCTTATTTCTGTGCCCAACCTCTTATCTCTGTTCCCTGATCCCTTATTTCCATGCCCTGACCTCTTATCTCTGTGCCCCAAACCCTTGTTTCCACACCTCAACCCCTTTCCCACTTTTCTGGAAGGTAAGAACCCCCAAAACCCTTCCCTCCATGTCTCTACTCTCTCTTTTCTCTAGGCTTGCCTCCTTCACTATAAGCAAACTTCCACCCTCCATTCCTCTGTCTCCCTTAGCCTGTGCTCTCAAGAACTTAAAACTTCTTCAACTCACACCCGACCTAAAACCTAAATGCCTTATTTTCTTCTGCAATGCCACTTGACCCCAGTACAAACTCGACAGTGGTTCCAAATAGCCAGAAAACAGCACTTTCAATTTTTCCATCCTGCAAAATCTAAATAATTCTTGCTATAAAATAGGCAAACGGTCTGAGGTGCCTGATGTCCAGGCATTCTTTTACACATAGGTCCCTCCCTAGTCTCTGTGCCCAGGGCAACTCATCCCAAATCTTCTTTCCCTCCTGCCTGTCCCCTCAGTCCCAATCCCAAGCATCCTGATTCTTTCTAATCTTCCTTTTCTACAGACCCATCTGACCTCTCCCCTCCTCCCCAGGCTGCTCCTCACCAGGCCGAGCTAGGTCCCAATTCTTCCTCAGCCTCTGCTCCTCCACCGTATAATCCTTTTATCACCTCCCCTCCTCACACCTGGTCTGGCTTACAGTTTTATTCCGTGACTAGCCCTCCCCCACCTGCCCAGCAATTTACTCTTAAAAAGGTGGCTGGAGCTAAAGGCATAGTCAAGGTTAATGCTCCTTTTTCTTTATCCCAAATCAGATAGCGTTTAGGCTCTTTTTCATCAAATATAAAAATCCAGCCCAGTTCATTGCTCGTTTGGCAGCAACCCTGAGACACTTTATAGCCCTAGACCCTAAAATGTCAAAAGGCCATCTTATTCTCAATATACATTTTATTACCCCATCTGCTCCCAACAGTAAATAAAAATCCAAAAATTAAATTCTGGCCATCAAACCCCACAACAGGACTTAATTAACCTTGCCTTCAAGGTGTACAATAATAGAGGCAGCCAAGTAGCAACATATTTCTGAGTTGCAATTCCTTGCTTCCACTGTGAGACAAAACCCAGTCACATCTCAAGCACACAAGAACTTCTGAACGCCTAAACTGCAGTGGCCAGACATTCCACCAGAACCACCTTCCCCAGGAGCTTTCTACAAGTGCCAAAAATCTGGCCACCAGGCCAAGGAATGCCCACAGCCCGGGATTCCTCCTAAGCCGTGTCCCATCTGCACAGGACCCCACTAGAAATTGGACTGTTCAACTCACCTGGCAGCCACTCCCAGAGCCCTGGAACTCTGACCCAAGGCTCTCTGACTGACTCCTTCCCAGATCTTCTCAGCTTAGCGGCTGAAGACTGACACTGCCCGATCACCTCGGAAGCCCCGTAGACCATCACGGACGCCGAGCTTCGGGTAACTCTCACAGTGGAAGGTAAGTCCGTCCCCTTCTTAATCAATACGGAGGCTACCCACTCCACATTACCTTCTTTTCAAGGGCCTGTTTCCCTTGCCTCCATAACTGCGGTGGGTATTAGCAGCCAGGCTTCTAAACCTCTTAAAACTCCCCAACTCTGGTGCCAACTTAGACAATACCCTTTTAAGCACTCCTTTTAGTTATCCCCACCTGCCCAGTTCCCTTATTAGGCTGAGACACTTTAACTAAATTATCTGCTTCCCTAACTATTCCTGGATTACAGCTGCATCTCATTGCTGCCCTTCTTCCCAGTCCAAAGCCTCCTTTGCATCCTCCTCTTGTATTCCCCCACCTTAACCACAAGTATAAGATACCTCTACTCCCTCCTTGGTGACTGGTCATGCACCCCTTACCATCTCATTAAAACCTAATCACCCTTACCCGGCTCAGTGCCAAGATCCCATCCCACAGCACGCTTTGAAAGGATTAAAGCCTGTTATCACTTGCCTGCTACAGCATGGCCTTTTAATCCTTAATACCTCCCTCCACAATCCATTATTCTGTTCTGGATCTCAAACATGCTTTCTTTACTATTCCTTTGCACCCTTCATCCCAGCCTGTCTTCACTTTCACTTGGACTGACCCTGACACCCATCAGGCTCAGCAAATTACCTGGGCTGTACTGCTGCAAAGCTTCACAGACAGCCCCCATTACTTCAGTCAAGCCCAAATTTCTTCCTCATCTGTTACGCATCTCAGCATAATGCTCATAAAAACACACGTGCACTCCCTGCCGATCAAGTCTGACTAATCTCTCAAACCCCAACCCCTTCTACAAAACAACAACTCCTTTCCTTCCTGGGCATGGTTAGATACTTTCGCCTTTAGATACCTGGTTTTTCCATCCTAACAAAACCATTATATAAACTCACAAAAGGAAACCTAGCTGACCCCATAGATCCTAAATCCTTTCCCCACTCCTCTTTCCATTCCTTGAAGACAGCTTTAGAGACTGCCCCCACTCTAGCTCTCCCTGACTTATCCTAACCCTTTTCATTACACACAGCCGAGGTGCAGGGCTGTGCAGTCGGAATTCTTACACAAGGACCAGGATCGTGTCCTGTAGCCTTTTTGTCCAAACAACTAGACCTTACTGTTTTAAGCTGGCCATTATGTCTCCGTGCATTGGCTGCTGCTGCCCTAATACTTTTAGAGGCCCTTAAAATCACAAACTATGCTCAACTCACTCTCTACAGCTCTCATAATTTCCAATATCTATTTTCTTCCTCACACCTGATGCATATACTTTTTGCTCCCTGGCTCCTTCAGCTGTGCTCATTCTTTGTTGAGTCTCCCATAATTACCAGTGTTCCTGGCCCGGACTTCAATCCGGCCTCCCACATTATTCCTGATACCACACCTGACCCTCATGACCGCATCTCTCTGATCCACCTGACGTTCACCCCATTTCCCCACATTTCCTTCTTCCCTGTTTCTCACCCTGATCACACTTGGTGATGGCAGTTCCACCAGGCCTAATCGCCACACACCAGCAAAGGCAGGCTATGCTATAGTACAAGCCACTAGCCCGCTTCTTAGAACCTCTAATTGCCTTTCCATCGTGGAAATCTATCCTCAAGGAAATAACTTCTCAGCGTTCCATCTGCTATTCTACTACTCCTCAGGGATTATTCAGGCCCCCTCCCTTCCCTACACATCAGGCTCAAGGATTTGCCCCCACCCAGGACTGGCATATTAGCTTTGCTCCACATGCCCCGAGTCACAAAAACTAAAATACCTTTTAGTCTAAGTAAACACTTTCACTGGATAGGTAGAGGCCTTTCCTACAGGGTCTGAGAAGGCCACCACAGTCATTTCTTCCCTTCTGTCAGACATAATTCCTCAGTTTAGCCTTCCCACCTCTATACGGTCTGATAACAGACCAGCCTTTATTAGTCAAATCAGCCAAGCAGTTTTTCAGGCTCTTAGTATTCAGTGAAACCTTTATATCCCTTACAGTCCTCAGTCTTCAGGAAAAGTAGAACAGACTAAAGTTCTTTTAAAAACATACCTCACCAAGCTCAGCCACCAACTTAAAAAGGAATAGACAATACTTTTACCACTTTCCCTTCTCAGAATTCAGACCTGTCCTCAGAATGCTACAAAGTACAGCCCATTTAAGCTCTCGTATAGATGCTCCTTTTTATTAGGCCCCAGTCTCATTCCAGACACCAGACCAATTTAGACTGTGCCCCCAAAAATTTGTCATCCCTACTGTCTTCTGTCTAGTCATACTCCTATTCACTATTCTCAACTACTCATACATGCCCTGCTCTTGTTTACACTGCCACTTTACACTGTTTCTTCAAGCCATCACAGCTGATATCTCCTGGTGCTATCCCCAAACTGCCAATCTTAACTCTTAAAGTAAATAAATAATCTTTGCTGGCAAGGCTATGCTGAACTGCCTTAGGCACTCTCTAATTAGATGTCCTGGGTCCTCCCAATTCTTAGTCCTTTAATACCTGTTTTTCTCCTTCTCTTATTCCATTTAGTTTTTCAATTCATACAAAACTGTATCCAGGCCATCACCAACAATTCTAAATGACAAATGTTTCTTCTAACAACCCCACAATATCACCCCTTACCACAAAATCTTCCTTCAGCTTAATCTCTCCCACCCTAGGTTCCCATGCCACCCCTAATCCCGCTCAAAGCAGCCGTGAGAAACATCGCCCATTATCTCTCCGTACCACCCCCACAAATTTTCACTGTCCCAACACTTTACCACTATTTTGTTTTATTTTTCTTATTAATATAAGAAGACAGGAATGTCAGGCCTCTGAGCCCAAGCTAAGCCATCATATCCCCTGTGACCTGCACATACATATCCAGATGGCTGGTTCCTGCCTTAACTGATGACATTCCACCACAAAAGAAGTGAAAGTGGCCTGTTCCTACCTTAACTGATGACACTGTCTTGTGAAATTCCTTCTCCTGGCTCATCCTGGCTCAAAAGCTCCCGCACTGAGTACCTTGTGACCCCCACTCCTGCCTGCCAGAGAACAACCCCCCCTTTTTCCTTTACCTACCCAAATCCTATAAAACAGCCCCACCCCATCTCCCTTCACTGACTCTCTTTTCGGACTCAGCCCTCCTGCACCCAGGTGATTAAAAGCTTTATTGCTCACACAAAGCCTGTTTGGTGGTCTCCTCACACGGATGCGCGTGAAAACTGCCTTCCCATAAACCTGTATTTATGAACCGTAAAATTTGTGTATGTCATAAAATCTTATTCTTCTTTTGATATTTTCACCCATTTAAAAATGTGAAGACCATTTCATGCTCACACGCATAAGAAATTGCAGGCAGGCCAGGTTTAGGGTAGTTTGCCAACCTGTAGTTTCTGATTTGGGAAACGAAACTTAAGTATGTAATGTTTACAAGACACAAAATTAAAACTTAAGAATATTAAAACTGGGTAGTCAAATAATAACCCAAGAAAGTTGGTAGCATTCTCCTATTTTGTTTTTTTACTTTTTCACTCTGATAGATTTTTGTGTTTTGTTGTTGCTATTGCTAATGTATCCTCACTGAGGTTTGCTAAGCTTCCAAAATCTACGGTTTGATATCTTTCTTCAATTTTTGAAAATTCTCAGGCACTAGGTCTTTTTGCTTGTCCCTTTTTTGTGACTATAATAATATATTTTGTATTATATCATCATAAATGATGGCTATTACTTGATATTGTCAAATGTAAGCCCATCTGATGAATGTTTTATTTCTGATGGCTCATTCTTTATTTCTAACATTTGCATTTGGGTTTTTTTAATCATGATTATGTATGTACTAAAAGTTCCCATTTTCTCCTGTGTTTTTACATATTTTATTTAACATAATTGCCATCGTTATTTTGAAGTCCTTGTCAGATATTTCCAATATCTAGGAAATATCTGGGCTTGCATCCTTTCTTGAATGTGAGTCATATTTCTTTGCTTCTTTATGTGTCTTGTAATGTTTGGTTTTATGCTGGCTCCTAAGTGTACAAGAAAAAATAGAGACTGAAGTAAATAATACTTAAAACCAGAAAAATGCACATTCATTCTATCATTGCATTATTAATGTGAAGGACTAAATTAACTTAATCCGTAATGTAACTGAGCAAGAATTTGATGAAATACTTGTTTGACTCAATTCATAGTTTGTTTCTAATATTTTGAGTGCAAAGTTAGAACTGACCTTTCACTGAGACTTAGGCTCTGAGCATTGGTGAGACTAACATATTCTTTTTATGTTTAAAGTCAAGTTACTGGCTATTAAATCTTAGGATCTCTTGGTACCTCTCTCTCTCCTGCTCTCTCCACTCTGTAGACCACATCTGCCAGCTTTTTAGGTTGCTGAAGATTTCTGGGTGCCTCTACACTCCTGCTCAATTTCCAGCATTTACAACAAATAAAAGCTTGGGGTGCCCAGGAGAACTTTCTCTAACCTCTATTTCTTCCTCAATTTGTTAGTAACCTGCCATCACACTACAGCAAGAACTTCAGAAGACTTCCTCTTGGATCCCCTTTCTTTGGCTGTCTTTCCCTGGTTCTAGACTTTGGATCACTACTCCACACACTGAACACAAGGCCCAGAGTCTAACATTAGTTAGTAGGTGCAGACATGATTTATTGCTAGGGCTTATCTGCATTCTAATCAGTTCTCTCAGCCTACATATGACAACTACAAGTTTTTTAAAAGTTCATCTGCTTTCTCCATGTTTCCATATATAATATAACTATCCTTCTCCTCTTGTTCTAAAATAATAGCAGTTGTAGATCTCTTCTGTTTTGGGAATAAAGCAGAAACAGTTCTCCATAAGATGACTTAGTGGTGAATTTTATAAGATGTGTTTTATGGGGACTCATGTATGAACTATTTGAGAGCAATTTTGGAATGAGACATATATTTATATTTTACCTAAAAGTATTCATTAGGAAACAGTTATTTTTACCATTGCAAAATAATTATCTATCTACCAAGTTGTGAAGCAAATTATAACTTTAATATAAATTCACTCCATTTAAGAAATTTACAGCTAGAATCATAAATGTGAATCAGAAAGTTGGTGTTCTAACTGGTTTGTTTAAAGTTGGTGTTTAAACCTCTAGGATAATTCTTACAAATTAACAAACTGTAAGAAGTCTAGAACATATACATATGAAAGATCAAATATCATTTTACCAAGTGTCTACTGGGTTTAAGCGCTAACAATAAACTTCATAAAAATTGAGATGTTTTACCTACTTATACAAGGGCTACTGTACACTGTATTAATTATAATGAAGATCTGGAGTTTAAACACTCAAAAGACTCTGCCAGTTTCCTGTGTTTATACTAGATTCCTATATCATGTTGACAAATGACACAGACAAATTTATATGTATCCGGTATGCAGAGGTGGCTTAGACCATGAATTCCCTAACCATTGTTAAACACATAAATGATAACGTCACTAATAGCATTAATATTTTATAATATGAATGTCTAAAAAATCACCTTAAATTTTACATGTGCTCTTAAAACAATTTATTTCCTACATTATTATTTAGTAAAGTTGTTTTTTCTTCATTGTTATATAGTTCTATGAAGTTTAATACATGTTTTTATTTTTATTTTCCTTTGATTTATTCCTCCTCTACCTCAATCAGGGTAAAGACCAATTCAATTACCCGCAAAACTTCCTCTTACTCCCTGTTTAAAGCCACACCCTTCTCTACCTCCACTCCCTGAAACCACTGAGTCCTTTTCCATCGTTTTATCTATCTGGGAATGTCATATAAATGAAATCATATAGTATGAAATCTTTCAAAACTGGCCTGTTTCACTAAGAAAGTGCATTAGATGTTCATCCAAGTTGGGAGGGTATCAATATATATTCCATTTTTTTATTTCACAGTAGTATTCCATTATGTGGATATACCAGTGTTTATTAAGCTATTTATTTGTTGAAGGATATTGGAGTTATTTTCAGCTTGAAGCAATTATGAATAATAGTGCTATAAACATTTGTCTACGGGTTTGTAGCATAAACTAAAGAGTATCTGAGAGAAGTCTCAATCAATTTAGAAAGAATATTTTGACAAAGTTTTGAGGATGCACCAATGATACAGCCTCAGGAGGTCGTGACAACATGTGCCTAAGGTGGTCTGAGCACAGATAGGTTTTATACATTTTAGGGAGACATGAGACATCAATCAATATATGTAAGATGTACACCCGCTCTGTCCAGAAAGGCAGGACAACTTGAAGTGAACAGGGGGCTTCCAGGCCATAGGTAGGCAAGAGACAAATTGTTATAGTCTTTTGAGTTTCTGATTAGCATTTCACTGAATATATTTTTTCCTGAATTTACGAGAATAGTCACTAATGTCTTAGTCTGGCTTAGTTGAAGCAATAGGGCCAAGGAAGCAATTGACTATGGATTTGTCTCACATGAGCAGAGGGATGACTTTGAGTTCTGGCTGTCCTTTGTCCACAAGGAATTTCTCTGTGGAAAAATTGTGAGGGAGGCAGGTAGCTTTTGTATCTTTGTAGCTATTTTATTCAGGAATAGAATGGGAGGCAGGTTTGCCCCATGCGATTCCCAGCTTGACTTTTCCCTTTGGCTTAGTGATTTTGCAATCTCAAGATTTATTTTCCTTTCACATTAGTAAACATGTTTTTATTCCTCTGTGGCAAATACCCAGGAGTGTAACTGCTGTCATATGACAAATATATTTTTAACTTTATAAGAAAATGCCAAACCATTTTTTGGATTGGCTATATATAGCATTTTCCATTTTCTCCAGCAATGTATGAGAGCTCCAGTTGCTCAACACCTTCCAGCATTTGGTGTTATTAGTTCTTATTTTATTATTTTAATCATTCTAATATGTAGATATTGGTAGCTTATCATGGCTTTCGTATTGATTTCCCTAATAGCCAATGGCAGTGAGCATATTTTCATATGCTTATTTGTCATCATTTTGGTGTTTACTAAAGTTTTTTTCTCAATTAATTTTT